>NC_137789.1:25979799-26669799 GCF_963383645.1 Muscardinus avellanarius | reverse complement strand
TGTAAATAAACATATTAAAGATTAGATCATTTGCATCTGATCAAAATGGATTATACTTTATCCAACCATAGCTTTTTTTTTTTTTTTTTTTTTTTGATGGTACTGGGGTTCCTGGAAGCCCTTCTACCTCTGGGCTACACTCCCAGACCTATTTTATACATTTTTATTTTTGGAAACAGGGTCTCTTAGCCAGCGCGGCTGACTTTGAACCTGCTCGATCCTCCTGTCTCCGCCTCCCAAGCGCAAGGATTACAAGTGTGCGCCACCACGCCCAGCTAAACCATAGCTTTTAAAACAGGCAGTTCTTTACCTTCCTCTACATATCTTAGGCGTGACATACCTGATAAAAAATTGCATTTAGATTTTTAATTTTCCAAGGCATAGGGCATTATTACATTTCTTTACTTTAAACATTATAAAAAGGATTCATTTAGAAGAAATAGAACTAAATTTTAAGGTGTTTGGCATTTTAAACATGTCATAGTAACATATATTTGTATTTATATATTCTCATATATGAGTGTTTATATCCATATCTATCTATGGTCTGTTGTGTTAATCAGTTTTAAAGAGAGTTTCCAGTGACCCTCACTTCTAGTATTATTTGTTCAGTAGTGTTTTACCTCTGAGCTACATCTCCAGTTCTAAGTAAATTTTTATTTTGAAGTAGAGTCTTGTTGAGGATGGCCAAAGTCCTGTGATCCTCTTGACTCAGGTGTCTACCACCATGCCCGATTCTAGTACTCTTTATAATCCAAGCTCCTTAATGCAGGTTGGAGCTCATGACTTAACTCTAATGAACATAATTTGTCAAAAACAATATGCTGTCACTCGTAAGACCAGGTAACAAAGAGATATTGGCTTCTCTCTAGCTCACTTGCTCTTGCTCTGAAAACAGCATCCGTATTGTGAGCTGTCCTATGGAGACATCTACATGGAAGAATCTGATTGCATCTTCTGTCCAACACCAAAGAGAAACTTAGTTCAATAACCTGTGAAGTGAATCGTGTCAAAAACTGTAGGAAGCTGGGCATGATGGCACACACTTGTAATCCCAGCATTTGGGAGGTTGAGACCAGAGGATTGTGGTTTGCGAACAACCTCAGCTCCTTAGTGAGGCCCTTTGCAACTCAGTGAGACCTGGTTTTAAAGTAAAGAATAAAATATAGGGCAGGGGGTTGAGCTCCGAGGTCGAATGCCCCTGAGTTCCATCCCCAGACCCACAAACAAAACAAAACAAAACAAAACAAAACAAAACAAAACAAAAGGGTAGGAGTGAGCTTGGATGTAGATTGTTTTTTGTTTTTTGTTTTTGTTTTTGTTTTTGTTTTTGTTTTGTTTTTTTGGTGGTACCAGGGTTCTACCTCCGGGCTATACTCCCAGACCTATTGCTTTTGTTTTCAAACCTACCAATCTTAGTTTAAACCTTTAGTTGAGACTATAGCTTTGATCACTACCTTGAGTGAATCTTTCAAGAAGCCCTGAAGTAGAGAATTTAGCCAAGGTATGGCCAGATTCCTCAGTTACTAAAACTATAAGTTAATAAATTATTGTTCTAAACCACTACATCTTGGGATGATTTATTATGCATAAAAAGCTAAAAGAATTGGGTTTGGTGGTACATGACTATAATCCTTGTACTTGGGAGGCTGAGACAAGAGGATGATAGGTTTGAGTCCAGCCTCAACAACTTAGCACTTAGTGAGACTCTATTTCAAAATAAAAAATGAAATAGAGCTCAGGGTGTGGATCAGAGGCAGAATGCCCCAGTACCACAATCAATCAATCAAGCAAGCAAGCAAGCAAGCAAGCAAGCAAATTAAATAATTAAGTTAAAGAATATATTTATTTAAATGTTGATTTAATTTATTTAAATAATAAAACAATATAAACACCATTTTTATATATTTACTACCAGTCTTCCAGCTTACAAAAGTAGTAGAAAAATCTTAAACTTAATAGTCATAAAAACTGGTTATTTCTAATTCTATGATTATTGTACAGATAAGTTTAAATTGTTGAAATTAGAAAATATTTGATTTTCAAGTATTAACTATGGAAAAGACTATAACCAAAATCTGTAGACACTTTATAGTATTCCCTTCTCTCTCCTGCTCAGCAATAAAAAAAATACTTTTAAAACCACTCTGACATTAAAGACATTAATTCAACATGTCTTTATTTTTTCTTAATTTTTCTAGTTGCGTCCTCCTGCTTCCCAATATGAAATTCTCATCTCTTTCCTATGCACTTCTGATGCAGCAGCATGGTGCTTTCTTTTATTTACAGCATGTGTCCTTATTTGTATTTATTCTGACTTGAAAGATGAATTCCTGGAGTTCATAGCTATATATTCCCAAGACGGTCCTCTCAGAATGAAGTAAAAGAAAAATGATGACATTTATTTTCCAACTCACAAAGTGATAGGATATTTCAATAAAATATTTTTATTGGTTGCTCATAAAGTAAATTTTTTCTCTTAATTTTAATTATTAACAACATTAATAGAAAAATTAATATTGAATAGCTAAAAATAAAATTTTATACATACGCCCATATATCTTTTCCTCATAGAAAGTCTTATACTCCAGGCGTGGTGGCACATGGTTGTAATCCCCGCGCTTGGGAGGTGGAGACAGGGGGATCACACAGGTTCGAAGCCAGCTTTGCTGGCTTAAGAGACCTTGTTTCCAAATTTAAAAAAAAGTATAAAATAGGTCTGGGAGTGTAGCCCGGAGGAGAAGGGTTTCCAAGAACCCCAGTACCACCAAAAAAAAAAAAAAAAGTCTTATACTAACCTATAGTAACCCCATATTTCACAAGAAGAAACCTATCTTCAGAGATGTTAATCAAGTTGGATAAAGTCATAAAGCTAATAAACCATCCTGTTGGAAGTCAAATTGGAATCTGTGAATGTGAACTAATACTTTTTATAGCAATTACACTTAGCCTAAAGCCAGGTGTGGTGGCACACACTTGTAACCCCAGCATTTGGGAGCCTGCGACAGAAGGAACGTAGTTTGCAGACAGCCTCAGCTACTACCTGTGAGGCCCTTTACAACTCAGTTAGACTGTGTTTCAAAATAAAAAAATAAAAAATAGGGGTTGGACATAGCTTAGAGGTAGAATGCCCTTGGGTTCAATCCCCAGTACCTCAAAAAAAAGAAAGGAAGAAAAGAAAAAACACTTAGCCTAATTAATTAATATCCAGAATTAAGTTATTGGCCACTCAAAATTACATAGCTAGTCTTTTTTTCTGCATCATGGTTTTTCATTAACATAATGATATTAATAATGCCAGATAATTCCTAATGACTCTAAAATCTTTACTGTGCCATGATTCTACTCAGCTAAACTTTCACATTTCATAATAAACATTATAGTTTTGTGTAGAAATAAAAGCCTAAAGATTTTCAGCTTTATAAGATAGGTTTTATTGGAATGTGGAATAACACTTTCCAAACTGAAGATATTGAACTTTGAAAATATTGTTTTAAATAGCTTATATTTTATGTTTTAGTAAGAAGTCTGCTCAGTCTTCTTATGTTTTATTTTCTAAAAGGGATACTCAACAACTTTTGGCATAAAATAATCTATATGTAAGAAAAGCCTGAATCTCAGGAATCACAATTGTTGTATAATTCTTCAGTAAAGTTATATACCCCCCAAAAGGAAATAAATTCAAGAGAAGTTGATTTGCTGAGTATTTTCATTTTTCTTAGCTACATTCTTCTTTTTCTCTACTGTTGTGCTTTCTTCCAGATAATGAATTCTCTCTTCAGCTGCAAAATCTGATTTTAAATCACGCTTGCAATCCCCACGTTTGTAATCCCCACGCTTGGGAGGCGAAGACAGGAGGATCGCGCTGGTTCGAAGCCAGCTTCACTGGCTTAAGAGACCCTGTGTCCAAATGAAAAGGTTTAAAAACAGGTCTTGGAGTGTAGCCCATGGGAGTGTATCCCAGAGGTAGAAGGGCTTCCAGGAACCCCAGTACCACCAAAAAAAAAAAAAAATCATATATCATTAAAGGGTTTTATTGTTGATTTGTGTGGTTTTCACTCAAATATTCAAACATTATTTTACTCCTTGAAATATAGTAATAATTCTTACTCTATTTTCTTTCTCTACAAACTCCAATGTATGATGCCTCTAAGGAGCTGATTTTGTTATCAATTTTTTGGCTTTTGACCAGGGAATTTTTTTTCTTGCAGATTCAGTTAATTATATTTTTTACCCACCAATTTTCCATGGAGTTTTTGTTCTATAGAAAAGTAAAACTTGGAATAAAATTAAATCTTTCAGGTAGAATTTTGGTTTTCAACTGGTGGCCAACTTTTCTACCAGACAGAGAACACCAAAAACAAAAATGTACGTAAGCTTTCTCAAGCCATATAACATTTACAAAATTTACTGAAAACCTGCCTAAGAAATATACACATTCTCAGGAGAGTATTATCATTGTTTCAGTCAGCATTTTTACTGCTGGTCCAATAAAACCTGATGAGAAAAACTTAGAGAAAGGAAGACGTATTTGCTCATAGTTTTAGAGATTTCAGTCCATTTAGAAGTGGTAAGTCTGTGAAGCTCAGGGAATGAAGCAGGGAGCAGAGAGCTCACATGGGCTCTGTTCTCCCTCCCATCATGGAGGCCAAAAGCAAAAGAGAGAACAAAGGGAAGAGGGATCATTTATAATCCCCAAAGTTACATCCAGGTACACACCCCCTCAGCAACCAAATCTTGCCTCCAACATGGCTGTCTTATCTTCCTGAAGTCAAGGCAGATATTCTAAATCCAAAACTTATTATCTTTTTAACTTATTCTCAGCAATAGAGAAGGCAGAAGGATGCAGAGATACACAGGTGGGTAGTAATAAGTGTTATATGTATTTCCTAGATCACCTTTATTGTATCAATATTATACAACTAGCTTATCTGTATTTGGGGTCAGCCATTAGACTCTACTCCACAAATTGATCCTTATTTAACCTTAGGTCCCTAAACCTCACAGGACCATGAACAGTGATACTTAAATGCACTATTTGGTAAAATACCCTCAAGACAAAATTCAACTTCATTACTTAGCTCAATTTGTCAAATGCCTCCCCACCTTTATGTAGATTTTTGGCCCAATAATTCTTATTTCTCTATGATCTGAAAAACAAATGTAAAAATACTGATGATTTATATTTATATCTTGCTATATAATACAAATCTAAATTCTCAGATCCCCATGTTTTCAGAAGATTTACTACTAATCTATAGACTTGGTATTTATGATTACTTAGCTTACCATCTTGTAATTAAAAGTAATAATCTAAGCAATATTGTTATATGATCAATTTATTATCATATGTGATAATAAAAACATTCTTGAGCTTATATTTATTTTTATTAATTTTATCCTGGATAAATGAATGGGTTGTGCTGTATCAGAGATGGATTAGTTACAATTTACTTAATAATTTTCCCATACCTATATATAAATATTTACATAACAATAACTGCAACTGCCTCCAAACTTTTCCAAAATCTTACCACTTGAGCAACATGATAAAAGTCAGGTGGAAAAATATCCTATAATAGTTGCTAGACACTTTATATTTGAAGGAAAGAAAGCTGAATTTTATTATATAAAAATCCTGCATGCTTTCTTCTTTTGAAAGAAATTGAGCCCTCTTCACTCACCTTGGGGAGGTGATGAAAGGATTCTGGACTTCATAGTAACTTAATGGAAAGTCCATAGATCTCATCAAAGTCCAGGTAATTCAGAGTGTCTCTGGGTTTTGAGTCTTATGAGATGTTTCTATAGATCCTCGCCTCATTTTCCTTTGAGATGTGAACACACACCTCTAGACTAGTTACATCTCTTTGGTATTTACTCATTGTCTACACAATTGTAGACAATTAACCTTCCCAGACATGCTCCTAACCCAGGATTCGAAGTTTCCTGCAAAATTTACTCATAAAGCCCTAATTCTGCATGAACATACACATTTTCTCTCTACACAAATATGTCAATGTATGTTGAAACAATTTTTCTTAAGATCTGAGGAAGATAGTTTAAATGTATTGAGCTTATTCTTATTAAATTTTAAAGCAAAAAGAATGATAAACATGACAGGATTATTCAACTTTCCAAGAATAGATGATAGATTATAGATTGATAGATAGATATCTTTTTTGGAAATATTTTATCTTCTTTTAAGAATATAAAATTATAATGAAGATATCTTTATCCTATCCCATTATTTTACATAATAAGCACAGCATATTTGTATGTACATATTTAATATAGCGTAGATAAGTGACATCTTAATTACCTTCTTAATTATCTCATAGAATAGTTTTTCCTATGTTGACAGTCACAGGCCATTTTTATTGCTTCTACCCAAATTACTGAGGTTTGAATTAGCTGTGAATTAAATTTTTATTAAGATTTTGTTCAGTTTCCATTCTGTGTTTTAAATGACACAAAACATCTACTGAGACCTTTTGGCTAAAAGTGTCCTCTAGATTACCAGTTCTAAATTTTCACAACTGTTCTCAGTTGTCTACAGTGTACATGAAATATTTTTGAAAGGGATTGCCCGTGAACAATACTTGTTTTATGATGGAGTTTCCATTATAAGAAACATAGTTCATCATAATAAAGAAAAGGTCATACAGCTTGGTTGTTTAAAAGAAGCATGCGTTATTCCTCTAAAGCAGTTGAAGATAAATGGAAATATAGATTTTTAAATTTTATTAATTTTTGGTACTAGGAGTTGAACTAAGGGGTGTTCAGCCTCTGAGCTACATTTGAAGTACTATTTTATTTTTTAATTTTGAGACAAGGATTTACTAAATTGCAGAAGATTAGCCACAATCCTGTGATCCTCCTGTTTTTATTTTTTTATTTTTTCGAGTCGGAAGATGGAACTCAGAGGAATTTAGCTACACCACCTGCCCTACTTTTTATTCTTTAATTTGAAACAGGGTCTCACTAAGTTGCAGAGGGCCTCACTAATTAGCTGAGGTGGTCCATGAACCACGATCCTCCAGTCTCAGCCTCCTAAATGCTGGGATTACAAGCATTCTTCCTATTTTAATCCACAATGTACTGGGATTATAGGTGTGAGCCACTATATCTGGCTGAAAATATGCATTTAAATAAATAAATATCTTCATTTAATATAAAAGGATATTGATGTCAATATAAAATAAGTTTATTACAACTTAATTTAAAATTATATGAAAAAGTACAAGTACTAACTTTCTTAATTCTAATGACTAGGTAGAATAACTTGATAGTATAATAAACAATTATTAATTTATAAGTTCAATCTCCATTTTTTTCTAAGCACAATTTTTTTTTATCTTTCATTTAGTCTGAGATCGTCAGCCACAGATAACTGCAAAATACATTGTACTTTAAAAAGAAGGGCTTATTGAAAAGAGGGACTTCATACCTGCTGATGAACTTTGGAGCATTACAGTAAAGGTATTAGACAGATTTAGTCTAGTAGTAGGTGTTTGAGGGAATGTTGAAGGAAATGGAACTTTGCTCTTGGTTGGATGCTATCAGGAAGCAAGATTGAGTTTTTGATTGAATGTCTTAATAACTACTACTCAAAAAGAGTGAAAACTAGAAAATAGACAAAGCTAAAATTGGTGCGGAATCAGAAGTCACTTATATTACCAGGATAAAAGTATTTTCAGTGTTTTGAGGTTTTTTGTTTGTTTGTTTGTTTGTGATTAAATGACTTTGTAGAGTGGTCTTGTTCCTTCTGCTACTTCTTTATGGTCTCTGAGTGACCAATCTTAAAACTAGTGTTTTTTGAGATTATAGGAGAAAAGTCTTAAGAATTTTTAGGAAAATCTCCAAAATTTGTATTAAAATAGGTTGAAATTTTTTAAATGTGGTGAGAATCAGCTTTATTTTATGTTTTGTGTTATTTTTTACAGTAGAAATGAGCTATTATGGAAACAACTATTTTAAGAGATTATCTGATATGGGATATGATGATATTTTCATCAATACCTTTGCAGCAATTACTCTGACCACAAATGCATTTCATAAGACCAATTTATTTAGCTTTGCACAAAGATAACACCAGAGTAGTACAAGAAAATTTGCAACCTATGTCTTTATTTTAGACAATTTTGAATAAGATATTTCACATAAATCAGAGTTTACTTTCTTAAAACAAAAAAAAATTTCAAGAAATCATATTTCAGGTAGAATATCCATAAACTTATGAGTATATTTCAAGATATTCTAATCTCTAACTGATTTGGAGGTCATTGCTATAAAAATGCAAGCTTTCAATAAAAAAAAATTTATCACCACTGAAATGGTCAAGTGCAATGGTTTAAGGTTAACTATATGAATTTCAAAGATGAAATGTTCAACTGAATAGTGCTGCTTGAGGTCATGTCTACTCTGCCAAGGATCCACCTAAGGTGTTGCACCATTACAATTCCGCCTTGGGACTTAACTGTTTCTTTTTCAATAGTGGTCCATATTTGTTAAAATAGACCCCCAGATAAAGCATTCTTATTTTATCATGGCTTGCAAATACATAATTCTTGAGAAAGAAAATTTCAAGCCTTTTCTACAAGAATTTTTACAAGCACAAACACCAGAAACAACAAAAGCATTCCCTGGTGAGGATGGCACTTGAGAACTGATTTTATCTGACAATGAAAACATGGCAAATCCATTCAGACACTGTCTAGATCTAGTAGAAGTAAATTGGAATTAAAGGTAAAGCTTATCATGTAGTTAAGTTTGTTAGCAGATTTTCAAGCTCTTTTTTGTTCCTTTTAAGTAAAATATGTAGAACTATCTGAAAGTAAAAATAAATAATATTTACATTCTCTACATCCATTCCCAATTAAGTTGAGTTTATACATTTGATGAAGATTTGGTTTAAACAATTGTCAAAACATTAAAATGTGATTTCAAGCACTGGGCACGGTGGTGAACACTTGTAATCCCAGGATTTGGGAGGCTGAGACCAGAGGATCATGGTTCCTGGATAGCTTCAGCTACTTAATGAGGCCCTCCACAACTCAGTGAGACCCTGTTTCAAAATGAAAAGAATAAAAAATAGGGCAGGGGTCAAATGGCCCTGGGTTTTATCCCCAGACCCACAAAAAAAAATGTGAATTCAGTTATAACACTAAAAGTTTTATTTAGGATATACAAGCATGTCTCTGTGGATAAAAACTTCTTCCCAGTAATCTCTTTGTCTAAGTCATTTGGCTCCTGTAGATATAAGAATCCATATAAAAAGGGAAATTTCTGTTGTTCTTCAAGATGACAATTTTAGAAGGATATTAAGACCATTAAATCTAATTATAATAAGAAAAATAAAGAATTAGCTAAAAGCCCTTTGGGTGAGTGGCTTTTGCAGCTATAATTAAACTATGACATATATATCAAACTTAGTAACATGGAATCAATGTATTTTATAAAGTCTCTCCGGATACACTTATGTCCCTAAAGATATTTTAAATATCTTCCAAGTACAATTATGACAAATATAAGATAATAAAACATCTTAATAAAAGATTCTATAGAAGGTAATTATAGAATTAAATCAACAATGTCTAGTTAGGATTTTCTGCAAAAGCAGAATTGACAGGATATATATATATATATGAACAGAAATAACAAAATGACTCACCCAATTATGGAGTCTGACAAATCCCAAGATTTGTAGAATGACTTGGTAAGCTCCAGACCCAAGAAGTGAATAGATTTTGAATTTACAGAGCTCAGGGTATTAGGCAGAAGGACTTCTTCACTGAAAGAGGAGTTCAACATTTTTCTTCTGTTCATTCCTCTAATTGAATGAGTACCATTGAAATAAATGAAGACCATCTGTTATTAAGTCTACTGATTAAATATTAATGTAATCCAAAACACCATCATATAAATGCTCAGAATAATGTTTGACCCAATATCTAGACACTCCATGACCCACTTAAATTGGCACAAAAAAAGAGCCATCACCCAGGCATGGTGCACGTCTGTAACCCCAGTGCATGGAAGACTGAAAGAAAAGGATTGTGTGTTTAAGACCAGCCTCAGCAATTTACTGAGACTCTATGTCAAAATAAAAAATACAAAGATTTAGAAGTTTGGCTTGGATGTAAAATGTACATGAGTTTAATCACCAATAAAAAATGTAATCATAATAACCATTATAATTTCCAATAAAACTTATTGAGAAAGTAGGGGCTACCTGATTACTCTTTAAGTGTTAATATATTTTATTACAATATCAATAATTAAAACTACCTATGACATATAAAATAATTTTTAACATCATTAAACATAATAGTTTGAAAAACATGGCATTAAGATGAAATGAGTTCTCAAGAACTATTGACAATTTGCTAATGTTAATTGATCATGTTATTTCTTAAGTCAGATGTGGTGGTAGATGCCTATAATCCCAATTCTTCAGAGGCTGAGACAGGAGAATCACAAGTTTGAAGCAAACCTTGTCAATTTAGCTTTGCTTTCAGCAACTTGGTGAGACTGTGTTTCCAAATAAAAAAATAAAATAGGGCTGAGGGTGCAGTTCAAAGGTAGAATATCCCTGAGTTCCATCCTCAGCACTACACACACACACACACACACACACACACACACACAAACAAACACACACATACACACACAATTATTAACTCATTGAAGTAAAAACTTGGAATGTTACTAGTGCAAAATTGTTTTTCAAAACCCCCTAGCTTGCCGGGCATGGTGGCACATGTTTGTCATCTCACAGCTTGGGAGGGAGGCAGAGACAGGAAGCTTGCCCAGGTTCTAAGCCAGCCTTGCTGGCTTAGGAGACCGTGTTTCCAGAAAGAAGATTCAAAATGGTGACTGCAGGACACAGCACTTCTCAGTAGCTGAAATAAATAAAGTTCAACTACCGAAAAGGCAGCGTCTTAACCAATAAAATAAATATATCTCAGGAACCAAAACAGACTAAGAACCTTGGCCAAAGGGATCCAGAAACCCTGAACTGCAAGATCCATTGAAAAAAAATAAAAATAAAAAGTTTGAACATCGGATCTGCTGCAGACACAACCGGGCCGCCTGCTGGCACCAGCATGGGTGGCCGGCCCAAACCATAATCCCTGGAACTGATACCACCATGGCAAAATAACCCAAGAGTTTAAAAATGGACATAAAGCTCCAACATCTTAAGCAGCAAGCTGTGCCCAAGCCAGAAGCATGTGTGCTCACCAAAGACAGGACCACAGTGGCACAGTGAGTCCTCCAAACATGTGGATCAAGGAAGCCAGGTATCTGAGTGCATCCAGAGAAGCTGCAGGTCTTAGCATGCACCCCAGGTCTGGCACAAGCCCTGGGCACCTGTCCCCTGCCCCAGGACCTAGCACTATCCTCATGTGCCTTGCCCACACCCCAGTGCCGGGGTCCAGCCCTATCATGAGTCGAGGTTCATGTGTTGGTGATAGAGGAGCTGAGGTTGAATGAGAGAATTGCCACACGAGATCAATGTTTTCCATTTTATTCAGGATTTGTTACAATTTTTATACTTTACTTTTTGGCAGAAAAGCAAGGGCATAGCCATGCAAGCAGGATCTCCAAGGACAGGAAAAGTTTTATTTTTATATAGAGTTTAGGGCAAGGGTGTCAGACATTTAAATAATCACAGTATGCTTTGTCTCACTTCACAAGGCTGACTCAAACCTAATCTTATACAGTGGCTCAAACTAAGGTCAGTTTGAACTTAATGTCTGGCCCAATAACTTTATCCTTGGGAAAAAAATCTTTGCTGCCTGAGTCTCTCACAAGCACTGCCCATCAGTTTTAGTTATAATGTTTATACATAAAATTCCAAATAATCCTAAAATAATTTTATGAAGAAAGGAATGCTAGACATTCTTCATGGGGGATCTACGCCATTGCGGATCCCCTGATTGAGCTTTGTCAAGATCTACAAGATATGCTACAGCATATCTTGCTATAGTTGATAGGCAACCAATACAGCCTAATACAAAAGAGGTAAAAACAAAGTAGGTTATTGACCTCTGCAAAGCTGGTTCAACATACACAAATCAATACATGTTATTCACCACATAAATAGAACCAAGAACAAAACCCACATGATCATATGAAAAGATGTTGAAAAAGCATTTGACAAAATTTAACACCCATTTATGTTAAAAACACTGTAGAAAATTGGAATAGAAGGAACATATTTCAACATCATTAAGGCTATATACAATAAATCCAAAGCCAACATCATATTGAATAGAGAAAAACTGCAAGAATTCCCTTTAAAATCAGGAACAAGACAAGGATGACCATTATTACCATTCCTTTTCAATATAGTCCTTGAGACTCTTGCCACAGCAATAAGACAAGAGAAGAAAATCAAATGAATTCAAATAGGAAGAGAGGAGCTAAAACTATCCTTATTTGCAGATGATATGATTCTTTATCTAGAAGATCCAATGAACTCAACCAAAAGACTTCTGGAGCTGATTAACCAATTCAGCAAAGTTGCAGGATATAAAATCAACCTAAAGAAATAAGTTGCTTTACTTTATGCCAACAATGAATCCACAATGAAAGAAATAAAGAAAACTAAACCATTTACTATAACCTCTAAACAAATAAAATACCTAGGAATAAACTTAACCAAAGATGTAAAAGACCTCTACAGAGAAAAGTACAAAACATTAAAGAAAAAAATTGAACACCTTGGAAGATGGAAAGATCTCCCTTGCTCATGGATAGGTAGAATAAATATCGTCAAAATGGCCATTCTGCCAAAACTTATCTATAGATTCAAAGAAATGCCCATTAAAATACCAACATTTCTGATGAAAAAACCAGTTATGAATTTTGTATGGAGAAAGAAAAGACCCAGAATAGCCAAAGCAATTCTCAGCAACAACAAGAACCAGGCAGGAGACATCATAATCTTGGACTTTAAATTATACTATAGAGCAATAGTAGTAAAAACAGCATGGTATTGGCACAATAGGCAGACTGACCAGTGGAACAGAATAGAAGACACAGAAACAAACCCACACATCTATAGTCAATTGACCTTTGACAAAGGGGCCAAACTCATATGCTGGAGAAAAGACAGCTTTTTCAACAAATGGTGCTGAGTGAACTGGCTATCCATTTGTAGAAAGTTGGATCTTAATCCTTCTCTTTACCAGCCACCACTCTGATAGGAGGCTAGTATCCAGAATATACAAAGAGCTCAAAAGACTCTACATGAGCAAAACAAACAACCCAATCAAGAAATGGGCAAATGAACTAAATAGACACTTCACAAAAGAAGAGATACAAATGGCCAATTGATACATGAAAAGATGTTCAACATCACTAGCCATCAGGGAGATGCAAATCAAAACTATGCTGAGATTCCATCTAACCCCAGTCAGAGTGGCAAGCGTAAAGAAATCAAACAACAATTGCTTATGAGGATGTAGGGAAAGAGGAACTCTTTTATACTGTTGGTGGGAGTGTAAAGTAGTTCAACCGCTATAGAGAATAGTGTGGAGATTCCTTAGAAAACTGGGAATAGATCCACCATTTGATCTGGCTATACCACTCCTGTGTATCTTTCCAAAGGGCTTCATATCAGAGAACTACATTAAAATATGCATACCCATGTCCATAGCAGCACAGTTTGTAATATCCAAAATATGGAACCAACCCAGATCTCCATCAACAGATAAATGGATTGCAAAATTATGGGAAATAAGCTGGGCGTGGTGGCGCACGCTTGTAATCCCAGCATTTGGGAGGCTGAGAGCAGAGGATCACGGTTCACAGACAGCCTCAGCTACTTAGTGAGTCCCTCTGCAACTCAGTGAGACCCGGTTTCAAAATAAGGAATAAAAAATTGGGCAGGGGGTGTAGCCCGGAGGTCAAATGCCTCTGGGTTCCATCCCCAGACCCGCAAAAAAAAAAGAAAGAAAAAAAAGTTATGGGAAATACACATAATGGAATTCTATTCAGCTATAAAGAAGAATAAAATAAGAACATTTGCAAGAAGATGAAGGGAACTGGAAAACATTATGTTAAAAGAGATTAGTCAAGCACAGAAAGAGAAGGGACATATGTTTTCTCTAATATGACCAAGATAGGGATTTGTGGTAATATCAGAGAGACTCCAGATGATGGAGGGGAAATCTCAGAAAAGCTACAATGGAAGGATAGGAGAGGAAGAAGGCTGAGGTTGTTCAGTGGAGGAGCTACATCCAAATACGTGTAATAGTATAAATATGACATGGTTAACCTGGACACTCTTTACTGAGAGGGGATAAGGGAAATGGGGGGGAAGAGGACCCAAAGCACAATCTAAATGTACAACATTTTCAATATGTTCCACTTAAAATAAAATATGGAAAAATGAAAAGAAAAATTAATAAATACTTATCTTTACCTGGAAACAAAATAAAAAATAAAACAAAAACAAAACAGAAATTCTAAAAAGAGACCATGTTTCCAAATAAAATATAAAATTGGTCTGGGAGTTTAGCCAGGGTGCCATCCCCAGTACCACCAAAACAAAAAACAAAAATTAAAAAACAAAAAATAGCTATCTGTCTCATTTTATTTTTAAATGTTCTTTAAAAACCTAAATTAAGAGATGATGAGACATAAAAAAGACTTTTTCTTTCTGAAATGAGATGTAAGAAATTAATGGCAGGTGGTCTAGCGCAGGAACACACAGCCCCTGGAGGCCTAGTGTGAAGCAGTCTTTCTAAAAAAGACTAACTTCCCTGAGATTGAATTCCTCCTAGGGAGTTGACAAATTTTCACTCCACATGTTTTTCTTGTCCGTGTTGCTGCTATTTTCTTATCTATTTTCAATTTATTTTCTTAGGCTAAAATGGAGAGGATTGAGGGTCTCCTTGCTCAGTAGTAGCTTTTGTAGTGAAGTGAAAAGCTTTCTGCAGCTTTCAGTAACAAATGATCTCCCACCATGACAATGGAGATGCTTATTACTAGACAAAAGTTTATAGATTTTCCTCCTAGCACAATACAGAAGACTGCTCTGTCCACTACCCCATCCTTATCGCATGACCATACAGAGTGCATCTCCTTCAACAGACATAGTGAAGTTTATGTTAACATCTTCAATGTTTTCTGCAAGCAGCCAGTTTTTAATAATCCGTATCATTAAACCTCATGAGTAATTTTAAAAGATGGAACAAGCCGGGCGTGATGGCGCACACTTGTAATCCCCGCACTTGGGAGGCTGAGACAGGAGGATCACACAGGTTCGAAGCCAGCCTCAGCTACTCAGTGAGGCTTCCAGCAACTTAGTGAGACCCTGTTTCCAAATAAAATATAAAAAAGGTCTGGGAGTATAGCCCGGAGGTAGAAAGCCTCTGGGTTCCACCCCCAGTATCACCAAAAAAAAAAAAAAAAAAAAAAAAAAGATGGAACAAATAACATTCCAAAAGAAGTTATTAAGCTAGGAAAGGTAGCCCAGGCCTGTAATCCCTGTACTTGGAAGGCTGAAACAGTAGGATGCTAGGTTCAAGACAAGTCTCATCAATTTAGTGAAACTCTTAGCAATCTAGTGAGACACTGTTTCAAAACAAAATAATAAAACAGGGCTTGGAGTATAAATCAGGGGTAGAATGCCTCTGAGTTCAATCATCAGTAACACACACACACAGACACACACACACACACACACACACACACACACACACGAGACATTATTACCATTGATGTGTATGTAGGATACATTTGAGGTTTCTCAATGAAAAAGTTTAATTATATTTCCTTCAATATTATAACTACTATTGCTAGTGATACTTGTTAGCATGAAGTAGAAATGATATATAACATTTCAGTTATCATTATTAAAGTTTTAATATTATTTGAAGTCAAAATTTACTTTTATATTTGCCAAATCAAATGCTGATAACTCCCATTATTTATAGATTCTCTTTAGAGATTAAAAAGGAACAAAATGTGTTATAACTTTTCATACCCCAATCCAAGTAGACTCGATACCAGAATTGGAGCAAGAGCTTAAAAGTTGATAAACTTAACTGATTTGTCCAACCATGCCCAATTGTTTATTAGCTTGATAGAAACTTTGTCACTTTTATTTGAAAAAAAAAGAAAAAAGGGGAAGAGAAATATTTATTGTTTATCTTATTTTGCAGACTGAACTTTTTAAGAAATTCATTGTTTCTTCATTTTGTTATATTTACTATATATAAACAGAAGACATAAGAATTAGTGTGAGACTTTCAGGAGTTAAATATAATTACTTTGAAATATTGTGAAAATATTATTTTGAAAATCTACCAACAGTGATTCATTTCAAATGCAATGTCTATATGGTAATTGGGGTTTCTGTGTGGAGAGATTTATTTTAATAAGAGAATAAATCATGCCATCAGAACCACTCTTTGAAGATAATGTATTTTATGGTTTGATACTCTATTTGCCATTTTTATGTGAGTTTTCTATATCATGAAATATGTTAAATACCATTATTCTTCTAGACTAGTCTAAAAGCAGATATTTTGTTCATAATAATGTTAGTACAAAATATGAAAATAAATATTTAGGTACTGTTAGGAAAATTTGACAGAATAATTTTCTATTTTAGATATAAATCTGGTCTTATATTTTGTATTTTTTAATATTTTCTAACAATTAATTTTTTGTCATACAAAAGTTTTGAATCTCAATGGAGCAATGTTTAGAAATAAACTTGTTCTTTTTTATCATAAACACTGTAGAAACACTATACTAAAAAAAGTAAAATTTGAACCAATGTAGACCTGTAGCATTTCTGTTTTCCTTTCCTCCATTTGTAATTATGTTATAAAAAAAACACAATTTACCATGTTAAAAATCCTCTAAAGGGTAATGCACAGACATGCACTCTGTACATTCAAGCAGGATATAACCAAGTTGAGAGGAGTGTACTGCACATAAACACACACACACACACACACAAATGCACACACACACACACACACACACACACACACACAGGCACACACATACGCCCTACAAAACAATGCTTGATTTCCAGACTCATAGTTTCTGGATTACTGAGGCAATAAAACAGACTTTTCTTACTGATTATAACTGTAGAAGTCTCTACTCAAACTGAAGCATGTCTTTTAAAAGTACTTTAAAGTGAAAAATGCAAATATGACTCTAGCAAAATAGCCCCATCTCAGAGCTCATGCAGGTTTGTATTTAGTATACTCCCCAAAAGTATGTCACTGCTGATAAACTTCACCTCTCTCTCTCTCTCTCTCTCTCTCTCTCTCTCTCTCTCTCTCTCTCTCTCCCCCCCACCCCCCCACACACACCCCTTCACCTACTTTTCCACTTTAACCATATATACACCTTTTCAGTGAAACTTATTAGACTGCTTATTAGCTACAAATTATGCTGTGCCCTTCTCAAAGACTGGTCCTAATAGTTTACCTATAGATTTTTTTTTTTTTTTTTGCTCAGGGTCATTGTGAATAAGCTGTGGTCTTGCTCAATGGACTCTAGATTTTGAGGTCTAAACTTAAGAGTTTTGGTTTTTTTGTTTTGTTTTGTTTTGTTTTTCGAACATTGTGTGTCCCATGCAAAAATGGAAAAAAAATAAAGATAAAATTATAGAGTAGATCATGTTACTTTCATCCACTTTTCACCCCAAGTCATGTAGGAAATGTTATTGAGTTCAGAGGGCTGTCCGGGGATGTGGGTGCAGATCAGTGATACAGCACTTACCTAGTGTCACAACAACAATAAAAAAAGAGCTTCAGAAAAGAAATGGAAGGACTAAATGAGTGATGTGTGCATGTATGCCTCTACCATCTTGTACTCCATTAACATAAATGACTACAATTCAGCAATAAAAAACAAAAGAAAGAAATGAAATATATATGGAATATATGTGAACAATATTGAGTTTTTTCTTACCATCCTTTAGGATTTAATATTATTTTGTAATGACTGATTATATGATATAAACATCTTTGTCGGTTTCTTTCCTATTGGCCTGGAGATGACACCAAATCAGTTCGACCTATTCTAATAATTGGTCTATTCTAATATCTGTGAATGTTTTTATTAACTATTTGAATGATTCTATCTCTCCTGGTTGATCGTCAATCTCCTGCCATATTAGCCTGTCCATTTAACTTGGACCTCATTGTGCTCGGTTTTGTGATTGACTCCTTATCCTATTACCAAAACCAGCCTTCCCAAGACTTTTCCACTACATGTTGACTCTTTAACATTAAGATAATTGGGAGATGGTGCTGTATCTTATTTTCTGAAAGGATATGACTATTCCATTGACTTTTTTTCAGTATTTTATACTTCTCCACCTGTGAAATTGCTAGTTCTTCCCTTTTCATGTCCTATTTCAAAGACTTTCTTTAGATAATTCAGGCTTGAGGCAATGCTCCTTGGCAGAGGTGGCACCATTCCTGCTGTATGACCAGGTCACAGCTGGAAAGAGAACTCTGCAGGGCTGGAAGATTCTGGCAAAACTGAAGCCATTATCACTCTTAATTTTAGTTATAATAATGATAATATTAATGAATGTAGATAGGCAGACTCTTACGAAGCACAAACATTATGATACCAGAGAAGACATAAAAATATGTATTTTCCCTAAGAATAAAATAGAATAGCTTACTGGAATTGATACTGATTTGTGTTCACTATAAAAAAATCTATCCAATTTACTGTTTATAAGAACACTAAAGTTTTCTTTTTTTGATTTAGAGTTTTATTTCTATATACTTTTATTGGTACAGCATAGTCTCACATCATAAGGTAGGTGAGAGTGATAGTGATATACACACATGCACACAGCACTTGATTGGCTGAACACTTGCTTTCTAAATACTGGCAACAACCCAGCTTTATTATATTACCATCTTGATCCTCAAATCTGTTTATGTAGATGACAGTGGGTCATCAATCTTCCAAGGCTATATCCAAAGGAATACAATGGCCATATGTTAGTGGATCCAATTGAGTGGCATACAAATGACTACATTCAAAACAAGTTAAAAATTTTAAAAGAATGGTTAAATTCATGAAGTCACTAATAGAAGTTTCTTGATTTAGTGTGAAGCTGACAAACTTTTATTTGAATTGGATTATTTTACCACTTTCTTCTTTCCCCACCCTTTTTGATATTGGGGATTGAACTCGGGGTCATTCTACCTCCAAGCTATAATTCAAGCTCTTTTTACCATTTTTTTCTGTTTCATTTTGAAGTATGGTCCCACTAGGTTGATGAGGATCTCACTAAGTTATCAAAGCTGGTCTCAAACATGTAATCCTTTTATCTTAGCTTCCCAAGTGCTGGGTGGGATTACAAGAAAGCATCACTGTGTACAGCTTGGAGTATTTTGTTTCTAAAGAAATAAATATTAATTCCAGTAAGCTATCCCATTTTATTCTTAGCAAAATTAGATCTTCTTATTTCTCATCCAGTGTTATGATGATTGTGCTATTTATCCATCAATGCCTTTATTTTTTTTACCAGGAAGGAGTGAAGATATGGGGAGAGATCACAAGTTTTAGATATGTTAAAATCCTCTGCCTGAAATAAAGTATAAAAATGTGAAACAAACACAAAACCTTCTCCCACATGCCAAAGACATAAACTGCTTTGGAGAAAAACTACTCAGCTTGAATTGGAAAGTATGTTTAATTGTGCATGTTTTTGTTTTGTTTGTTAAAGCTGCAATAAATTTAGTTCAGAATTATGTTTTATTTATTAAAAATTGATCTAGCAGGGTATAATTACCATGAAAAATAAGCACAGTATTTATACCTTGGTTATATAAAATGTGTATATTTTGATCTATAAAACTGTTTCATTCATGAGACTGACACATTTTTAACAGAGAAATAAGAAAACTAGAGGTTTCAATAGTGAAATATGCCTTCAAATGATTGAAGAAATAATCCTTTATCCAGAAACCAGGACTGGTATAAACATGCCCAAATAATATGAGTGTAGATTTTAGGTCTAGATAAGTACATACATAGTGTGATGTGGCCTCTGGAGTCAATGAGACTGAAATCAAAGTTGACAGTGGCATCTGAGGTTTCTCATCTCAGGGTGAAGCTAGAATATTAATATACCAGCTTGTGCCTGTTGGTACTTGAGGGCTGCTCTTGGGGGGATCCATTCTGTAATTCTGATGCCCTGCCTTGCATAAAACCACAGCTCCTTCCTCCAGAGAAAGCTTAGACAGTTGGAAGCCAGGCTCCTGTTTATTACAGTGAAAAAAGTGAGAGGAAATGGATAGGAAACTGTGAGGTTACCTGTAAAGGAAAGTAAGAATGGGCAGATAAAATGCAAGAAAAAAAATCATTTCATAGCAGAGATCCAGAGTTCTGAAGCATTTTAAACTTAGAAAACATTTTATCAGAGCCAACCTGATTCCATGAAAGAAATTTAGATTTGTCAAGGCAGAACTGTTCCTGAGGAAGCCCTGAAGACTTTCTGGGGAGGGAGAATATTCGAACTTAACCTGAGGTTGGGGTATCATTGGTTGGCATGATAAAAAATTTAGTACCACTGATAAGACACAGGGAGATTTATTGAGTAAAGAAAAAGATACATATTCAAGGGAGAATGTGGACAACCTTGAGAAAGTGAGAGAGGCCTTTGGGTAGGAGGAGGAACACACATTCAAGAAAGAATGCAGGCCAACTCCAGAGTGAGAGGAGTTTTTAGGTTTCAGGCTCTTTTATTTCCCCTGTGGTACTGAGGATTAAATTATGAGACATTCTGCCTCTGAATTATACCAACTGCCCTATTTTAATTTTTATGTTAAAATGGTCTCACCAAACTGCAGAGGGACTCAATAAGTTGCTGATGCTGGCCATGAACCTGCAATCCTTCTATCTCAGCCTCCCAAGAACAGGAATACAGGCATGCACTACCATGCCCCACTCAGGCTCTTGTTACTCTTCTTTAATTTTATTTATTTATTTTTAACCTTTATTTTATTATTTATTATTTATTTTAATATACATTTATAATGTGTTGGTGCACTGTAATCTCACATCATAATGTAGTTCACAGTGATAGTGACATACATGCACAGAGCATTTGGTGAGCTTCCCCTTCTCTGACTTCATTTCCTCCTGTTCTCCAAGCATGGTACTGTGATTGGGATTGATATTCTCTCATATGAGCCCATTGGCACACACCTGCAATCTCAGCATTTGGGAGGCTGAGACAGGAGGATTGGGGTTCACAGCTAGCCTCAGCTACTTAGTGAGGCCCTTTGCAATTCATTGAGAACCTGTTTCAAAATAAAGAATAAAAATATAGGGCTGGGTGTGTAGCTCAGAGGTAGAATGTTTCTGGGGTTCCATCACCAGTGCCACACACACAAAAAGATATTCTCACATGTGCATAAAGTCAATGGAAGTGCCTCCTTTGTTAATTCTTCCCCGTAACACAACTCTTCCCTGGACCACCTTCTTAGCTCCAATGGAGTTTTTCCTCCAATTTCTAAAGTCTCTTTTGTATCTCAATCTTGATTACTCCCTAGCTTCCACTTGTGAGAGAAAACGTATGACCTTTAACTTTCTGCGACTAGATTAATCTTACTTAGCATAATGTTCTCCAAAACTGTCCATTTTCCAGAAAAAAAGTAACATCATTTTGTTCTTCTTTCTTGCTGAGTAGAATCACATTTTGTGCATACCCTATAATTTTATAATCCACTCATCTGTTAAAGGACACCTAGGCTGGTGCCACAATGTGCCTATTGTTAATTATACTGCTATAAAAATAGATATGCATGTATCACTATAATATTCTTATTTAAGTTTCTTTGCAAAGTAACTCAGGAGTGGTATAGCTGTATCATATGGTGGATCCAATTTAAAGGAAGCTTGGTGAGGGTTGGGCATGTAAAGGTATGTGAGGATGATAGCGGTCTGGAGATCACAAGATGGTTTATTGTAGTGTGGTCATGGGTCTTTGCTGTGGTCTCCTTTGTTTGATTAATAGAGATCTCTTTTGCTTATACTATTTAATGGTAATATAATGCCTAAGGCAATTATCACAGCAATGAATTTCCAGTATAGAGATTTGGTAACCTTCTAAATCCTTGCTGTAGTCCCTGTTGTCTGATCAATAGCTATCTCTCCTGTTTAATTTAACCTTTTCAATGGTGTGATAATTAACAGTGCTCAAGGAAATTACCATAAGGGAATGACTAATTTGTAAATTTCCCAGAAATTTGGAAATTACGGGCCTGGCTTGGAGAGTGAAACTTTAGTCTGTGACTTTCATATTAAAGTTGTGTTTTCCACATCCTTTATTTTGTCTTCTTTCCACCTCTTTCTTTTATTACATCTATTCTATCTCAGTTTGACTTGAATAAATAAGAAGATATATGCCTAAAATCGATATTTTTGTTTACTCCGACAGAACTCAAAACGTTGATACTCAAAAAATGGATGACATGGCAATATTTCTGTATACTTGATTATTTAAGACATATCTTCCTTCTCCACCCAATCCTTCAATAAATTAGATGTGTACCATATACACATACAGTATTATTTACTCCTCTTCCTCTTTATTTCTTCTTCTCTTCACCAGATGGTGTACTTTATACAGAATATTGTCTTGAGACAACATATGTCACAAAAGAAAGGCTAGTGTTTAAATCATGTTTAATATCTGCTTTGCTACAGGCAAAATATAAAATTTAGCTCAATGAAGTAATCATTACCCACTGACAACAGAAGGTAACTTTGTGGCTAGCTTGTATAAAAAGACTCTTAAAATACATCTTCCAGTGATGTGGATTTTGAGTAACTGAAATTGTATTGCTTTAGACAAAAGACTTTGAGACTTAAGACTAACTGGCAGAATATGCTGAACATTTAACTTTTGTTTTAAATGGAAACAATTTTTTATTTCAATTGATCATAAAGTATAAATGAAATTTTTTAAAAATAGTGGAAGAGCATATAGCAGAAAAAAACACATTTCACTGTTTTAAGTTTACTACTAAATAAAATAACTTGAATGAGTAATAAAACATGCACAAGCCAATTTTTTCCTACCAGTAAATATTAGGGGAATTTAGGTCTGGGTTTATGTAATTATAAATCCACATGAGGAAACTTGGAATACATTTTTAATTTAAGAAAAATATTACTATTTCTGTATTATACCATATTTGTTCACTTCAGGTCATTTAAAGAAGGAAAATTGCCCAATAATTGCCAAATGCAGACATCGGTGTCTTAAAATCTTGGATTTGTTTTATACAAATGCATTCAAAATTATATTTTAATTTTATTCCACATATTGAAATCCATATATTCAAGTTAAATACGGGATAATAATATGTGTACTACTTTATAACTCTTTAAACTTGAAAAGCAACCTTAGCATTTCCAAATTAAAAACAATAAATTCTAGCCTGGTGTGATGCACAAGTTCGTAATCCCAGCATTTGGGTGGCTGAGACAGGAGGATCCAGGTTTGCGGCCAGCTTCAGCCATTTAGTGAGGCCCTTTGCAACTCAGTGAGATGCTGTTTCAAAATAAAAGAATAAAAAGTAGGGTTAGAGGTGTAGCTTGAAGGTAGAATGCTCCTGAGTTCCATCCCAGTATAGCAATAAATAAATAAATTAAATAAATTCTGAAAGCATTAATTTAGTGTTTGTATAATATTCCATATTATAGTTTCTTTTTTCTCCTCTTTTTTCAATGTGTGGAGATTTAACTCAGGTGTTACAGTTTGGGGAAACTGTCCCCAGGGACCCCTGTTAGGGTCCCGGACACAATTTCCCTCAAACCAAAATAAGATAAAAAGATAAAAAAGGTGGGTTCTTGTCCTGAGCTAAGGGTAAATACACATTAGCCCAGACTCTTGCTGAAGATTTAAAGAAGTTAATTAAAAAGATAGAAATACAGAAGACAGTTAGAGCCTCATGTACCCAAGGGTAACACGAGGGGGTGGTTCGAATGAATTCACCAAAAATCTCTGCATGATGAGTGTTCTTATCCTGACCAAGTTTGCAGCAGGTCCCTTGATATGTAGATATCTTGCCCTATCTTTAACCCAGGTATTCCACTCTGTCTCCAACCCAGCCAGATCTGCCCATTCTGGGGAGGGGGAGCTCTGTCTCAGGCACAGACCCCCACACCTTTTGTTACATTCCAAAATGTGTTAAGTTGCTTCTTAGGAATCTGGGATTCCCTCCCATCCTTGAGGAACTCTGCCTCTCTTTAGAAATGTAAAAAGATCCTAGGCTTCTTCTCTTCTTTTGCTAATTATCCATGGAGAAATCTGTGAGTGGCCCTCTCCCTATAGCTCCTGGCTTTCTTCACTACCAAAGAAATATTTTTAAAATTGGTAATCTTTCTCAATACTGGTACATTAATACATTTTGACACCTCTTCCCAATACTGGTACATCATGAACATTTACCTCTGAGTTATACCCCCAGCCCTAATTTTTTTGTTGTTGTTGTTATGAAACATGGTCTCACAAGATTGCTGAAAGGCTTTCTATGTTGCTGAAGCTATACTCAAACCTGTGATCCTACTGGGTCAACCTCTCAAGTACTGGAATTTGGGGCATGAACCAACATGCCAGGCTATATTTCATACTGTAGTTTTTAAATTTAAACTTTAAATTGATTTTTTATTATCCTAAACAACATTGTGTTTATAACATCCTTATTCATAAACCTATAATTATTGCTCTTAAGGATATATAATTCTATATAATATTTGTACCTTAAACTATATAAAACCATACATTTACAGATAATTTAATAACTAAATATGCATATTGAAAGAAAAAGAACAATAGGTAGAGTAAAATAGGCAAGGAAGACATTATTTAAGGTTATTGCAGTAGGCAAGAGACATTGAGCTCAAGTCCACTAATGAGAAAGGTAGAAAAGTTTGGTTTTTATATACCAGAGTGAGCTCCTAGAAAAGTATAAGAGAACATTATAGGGAGGTTGTTTAATGTAAATAGGTTGTTTGGTAATTAACATGTGTCTAAACTTAGACACCTATCCTCATTCAGAGATTGGTGCTAAGTCATCTTTGATGATTAAATTTCAAAGGGCTGGCTTCCATATCCTTGAGGAAAAATATCCCTGGGCTGTATAACAGGCAAAAGGCTAGGGGATTTGCACCTCAGGAAGCAGACGTACAATTTATAACTGCACGTTTGCTGAAGTAAATGCTCTAAGCCTCAGGAGGTCAGGTCAGGGTTCTATAGTCAGAAAGATACCTGTCTAACGTTTAGTCAAATTGAGGCTAATTTTATAGCTATCTATAATTAGAGATATACATGTATCTTATAAATGCATCCCATTTATATATTTTTATATAGCTTCACTATTATGACTAGTTTTGGTTACTTTCTTGTATTACTAGCCATTCAAACTTTGAAAATTTTATTCTATCTATCTATAGTATATATATGTATATATATTATATATATATTATATATATACTATATATGTATATATAATATATATACAAAGAATTATATATCTATATTCTTACATAGCTTATTTATGATAATTTATACATAATTTGCTCTATCATCACATTTTTATTATATAACTACATAACTACAATCTTTTTGGCATCAAATACACAATTACATTTTAAAAGATTTTTATCTACATGGAAACTATTGGGTAATTTTCATGAACCTTTTGTTCTAACTTCATGTAGGAACTCAGAGAAATATTTTCATGCAACACAAAATGTTAGGGCTGATGGGGAGCTAATCAACAAACATGTTTTCATAAGATTTTTATAACAAATAACTGCCTTCAGATTTTATAACTGTATTATAATTCAAAAAATTTATTTTCATTGAAATACTGACAGTTCCAAAAGCCCTGGCAATACTTACATGACCCATAAATATGACCGAGTTGTTCCAATGAATTTCAAGAGTTGCCAGCCACGAATTGTTTTACCTTATACTAGGGTCACAATTCTCAACAAAGAAAATGAAATTGCCACAAAGTACCACCATTTATGCATTGGTATTGTTACGGTTTGGGAAGAAGATCAATTCCGCCCAAAACCCCCACAAAAACAGAAAAACCGTGGGTTCTTGTCCTGAGCTAAGGATAAGTATACAATAGCCCGGACTCTTGCTGAAGATTTAAAAGTGTTTAATAAAAAGATAGAAATACAGAAGAAAGTTACAGCCTCATGTTACTAGGTAACATGAGAGGGTGGTTTGAGAGAATTCACCAAAAATCCCTGCATGCTGAGTGTTTTTATCCCGACCAAGTCTGTGGCAGCTCCTTTGGTATGTAGATATACTGCCTTATCTCTAACCCAGGTATTCAACTCTGACTCCAATCCAGCCAGATCTGCCCCTTCTAGGGCAGGGGGCAGCTCTGTCTCAGGCACAGACCCCCACACCTTTTGTTACACTCCAAAATGTGTTAAGTTGCTTCTCTGGAATCTGGGATTTCCTCCCATCCTTGAGGAACCTTGCCTCTCTTTAGAAATGTAAAAAGGCCCTTTTCCCTGAGGTTCCAGGCTTTCTTTACTACCAAAGACATATATATATATATATATATATATATATATATATATATATATATATATATATATAATTTATTTATTTATGGGTGGTACTGGGGTGGAACCCAGAAGCTTTCTACCTCCAGGCTATACTCCCAGACATTTTTTTATATTTTATTTGGAAACAGGGTCTCACTAAGTTGCTGAGAGCCTCACTAAGTAGCTGAGGCTGGCTTCGAACCCATGTGATCCTCCTGTCTCAGCCTCCCAAGCGCAGGGATACAAGCGTGCGCCACCACGCCCGGCTCAAAGATATATTTTTAAAATTGGAAATCTTTTCCCAATACTGGTACATTAATACATTTTGAAGCCTCTTCCCAATACTGGAACAGGTACCACCAGATTTTATATCACTTACACAAAGTAGTTTGTGTAAATTATTGCAAGTGCATGCTTCTAGGTTATGCCATTGCCAGTGTTTCTGCTGTAGCCATGTTAAATGACCTCTGACTAGCTAATTAATCTTTCCTCTTTGTCTTAGCCTTTTCAGCTACTTAACGTGACTACAGGGTGATTTGTCTGGCTAGTAACTAGTTTTGTTCCATCAAAGCATCCAGTTTCAAGGCAGAAAAAGAATACAGGACAACAGTAGTATCCAACAGGTCTGCTTTTAGGAGCACTTTTATTTCTAACACCTGCACTTCACATTAACTTGCAAAGTACATTTGCCTCTGGAAATAGCTGGGGATTGTAAATGTTAATTCCAACTCTTCAGCATTTGGAAATCATAATGTGAACAAAATAAATTTAATTATAGTTGTAATGCAATTTTAAGTAGGAATACTGAAACAAGTTATCATTAGTGGAGATATGAAGTAATATAGGAAATTTCAAAGAAAAAGGTGCAGAAACATAAATTAGAGAGAACATTTTTCCAAGCTGGATGAATAATATTTTCCAGAAAGAAAGGACAAAAGGAAGAAAAGGAGAAAAGAAGGAAAGAAGGAAGGAAGAAAGGAAAGAAGGAGGGGAGGAGAGAATGGGAGAATATATGATATAGAAAAATGAAATATTAGCATGCAAGTAAATTTATTTTTCTTTCCTCTATAACTGCCTTTAAATTTATGTGTTGGTGCCCCCAGATTTTTCATCATTTTGATAAACTGAGGTAGAGTAAAATAAATAACAAAATAGATATAAAGGAGACATAAAGGGAGAACAAGACCAGCGGAAAAATTCCCATAATTTTTATCCCTCAAGCCAAGCCAATCATTATTTCCTCCCCAACCCACAGCTCACACACATGGCAGCCAGGCCTATTAATCACAAATTTCTGGGAAACTTATAAGTCTTCACTAAATTACCCTGAGCATGGTTGATTATGCATAAAGGGATATTTATTGATCAGACAACAGAGACCTCAGAAAAGATCCAAAAAGGTGGCTGGATAACCTACTGGACATTCGCTCACTTGCAAAATACCTTGAACTGTTAATTATCCAATTTAGGAATAATTAAGCAAGAGAAATATCTGTTGAACAAAAACATAAGTCACACAAAAGAGAAATTACTTTGAGTATTGTTAGCCATCCCACCTGTGAATGGCTTAAACAAGAGAAATACCTACTGATAAGATAGTAAATGACCCATGAGAACCTAGAAGATGATCAAAACACTCCTAGCTATCTTGTGATTTTGAGACTCTTGTCATCCTCGCATCTGTCTTAGTACCCACTACTCTTAAAAGCCTGTAAAAGAAGAGCCATGGACTCTCAGAGTGTCTCTCACTTTGGAGATAGCTTGCTTTCTCTCTCTAGTGTGTATTTTTGCTTTTCTAAATAAATATCTCTGTCTCCGACTGGCTAGTGCTGAAATTTTTTCCCATCACTTAAGCCAAGGATCCTACAAATCCTGAGTTTTGTTCCCATCTCTCTTCGGACTGGAAACTCCTCCAGACCCTTCACAGAGTCAAGCCTCCTCCTGTGACACAACTGCAGAGACAAAGACACGCTGAAGATCTGCTATCATTAAGGTAGCCACTAGCTCTCTGTCTCCTGAGCACCTGAAATATGGCTAATCCAAAATGAGATGTGGTATGATACACACCAAATTGTAAAACTTTAAATGAAAATACTCATTCATTTTTTATTGTGATTACATATTGAAATAATATTTTGACCACATTAGATTAAAATATATTACTAAATTAAGCTTGTTTCTCTCTGTGTGTCCATATGGGTGTGTGTGTGTGTGTGTGTGTGTGTGTGTGTGTGTGTGTGTGTGTAAGATGCTATAAGTATCATTCACAGGATTCTGAAACGGCTTAAAATCATGTTGGAAATAATTATCTGTTAAAGTGAAAGTGTGGAGAATCCCTCATCCCATCAACATGTCTGTAACAGAAATGGTAATATGTGGGCCCATTGCTGAATCTTTTCCTTCAGCTATCTTTGGCAAAAGTTATCCCTTGATAAAAACACAGTGGCCAAGAAAAGGTCACCTCAGACATTCCTCTTCCTAGCTTGAATTTCTGATAATTAAATTTGCATTACCATCATTTTAAGGGAAGCATGTTAAAAAGATCATTATCAGGCATGCCTGTCTCTGTCCTATATTTCAGCTATATACAAATTGCTGCAAACCCAAGGGAAATGAAGCTGTATAGCATTTGACTTTATAATCAGAGTATTCTAACACTGTACCTAGAATATAATATCTTCTGAATAAATGTATCTTAAATCGATGTCACATGCTCACTGGACACATAAAAGATTCACCCACAAATGCTTATTGAATCTTGATCTCTCTTGAATTATCATGTAAAGTAAAAAATGGCACTACTAAATTATACTGCACATAATTGTAAGATTTAATGGTAAGTACCAATGCTACTATTAAAGGCCAACCTTATTGAAAAATTATCAGGTGTTAAGATCTCTCTTTACACAGGCACATAAACACACACATACTCACATGCACACACATCCATACACACATGCATATACATCCTCCTTTATTACTTACAATTTTAGAATAAAATATTCCCATGTTATAATTAAAAAAGTGAAGTTAATGGATGTTAAGCAATGTGCTGAAGATCGTGTAACTAAAAACCAACGACAGAATTGGGATTTAAATAAATCAGTATGACCCTAGGACTAATATAAGTACAAAATCCACAGAGCATTTAATACATGTAATTACTCAATAAATATTATTTATAGTTACTATTAGTAAGAATTAGATTGCAGCATTCGGGAGACAGAGACAGGATGATCACAGTTGGTGGACAGCCTCAGCAACTTAGGCCCTTCGCAACTCTGTGAGACCCTATTTCCAAATAAAAAGAATAAAAAAGACAGAGCTAGGGATGTAGCACAGAGGTAGAATGCCCCTGGGTTCCATCCCCAGTACTGCAAAAAAAAAAAAAAAAAAAAAAAAAAAGCAAAAGAAAAAGAATTAGATTGTACCAAAAAGGATTAGTTATAGTTTTGCAAGGTTTAAATGTATAAATTCAACTAAAACACTCCAGTGATTATTAACCTGGAAATAAAGCATTTGTGTTTTTCAAAACTGTTTCCAGCTGGACATGGTGGCACATGCTTGTAATCCCAGTACTTTGGAGGGTGAGACAGGAGAATCTCAGGTTCAAAGCCATGCTCAGCAACTTAATGAGGCCTGTTTCCAAATAAGAAACAAAAATAGGTCAGAGAGTGTAGCCTAAAAGCAGGTTTCATCCCCAGTACCACAACACACACACACACACACACACACACACACACACACACACACACACACACAACTATTTCCATCAATGCCTATGATTTTTCATCCTCTTCCTAATCCTCCTCCTCTTCACCTTTATAAGAAAGTTGAAAAACAGAGGCTCACAAGTATATTAATTTGGCCAATCCATACAGCTAACAGGTGATTGGACCAGAACAAAACTCCTAAACTTTGTGATTGCAAATCTCTTCCACATAATCAGTATTTTACAAGCAGATTTTCTACAATCTATTTTCTATAGATTGTAGAAAATCTGCTTTAAAAGCACCTTTACACATGCTTCTTCATTTAAACTGTTTCCTTATAGCTAGTTACACCAGCAAGGATGCTTTTGTTTACTCTTTCATTTATAAGCAAAATATGTGCTTACCTTTAGCATTCTTTTGAAGAATTGTTACCTTGGAAAATGAATCTAGCATTTTCTATTTTCCACAATATTCATTACATTCAACTCTGAATTGTATTTTCTTTATGCAAGAATATGTCCTCTGGGAAATGGTTTATCAAAATATTTCTATCATTGCTGTGTGTGGTGGTACATGCCTAAAATCCCAGTGCTTAGTAAGTTGAAACAAGAGGATTTGTGGCCAGACTCAGAAACTTAATGAGACCCTTAGCAACTTAGTGAGATTCTGTTTCTAAATTTAAAATAATACAAAATGACTGGTGATCAGTTCAGAGGTAAATGTCCCTGTGTTCAATCACCAGTTATATACATAATTTAAGATATATAGAGAGAGATAGATACAGATTTAAGATATATTTTCCATATGACATATATATAATATGTATCTATTTTTAAATTTTTTATTGGTGTATTGTAGTCATACATCTTAATGGAATAAAAGACTTGAGTAGTCATACATGCACACATCACCCAATTAGCCCTTACCCAATTCGCACCCCATTCCCTCCCCATCCCTCCTTCCCATGCTTGGCTTAGTGATTGACTTTGATAAACTTGGTTAAGTACATCATGTGCTCTAGAGAGTTTCCCTCTTCCCCCTTCCCATCACCTCAGTTAGGTGGCCTGTATATATATTTTGACCATTGCATATTTTAAATATAGAGACTCGTCAGAATCACTGTGACAGATGAGATGGCTAGAGGAATTGTATGAAATGAGGCCACCTATTATTATTGGACATGCACACAAATGTGAAGGACTGACATATGAGGGAGATCTACAAGGCACTGGAATGAAAGTCAGGAGGTATAGGTCAAGGAAAGGGTATTTATTGTCCTTTTATTTTCTTTCAAAGGCTGATTTTACCCTGGCTGTGATTGCTTATGTCATTTGCTACCTTACTTTGCCAAAAGTTTAAAGGAAATAGAAGAATTTTTTTAGATAGAGTTGAAAAAGTCCCTTTCTTATTAGGAAATTGATATAGATTACCTATTTTATTATAAAACATTTTCCAAATATATAATCAGTGCTAATATTTATAAAATCTGTCTCTGCTTTATCATCTAGGAAAACACAATTTTATGAGAGCATTCATAAGCACAATTCGAGTTGTAATATATTTGCTTTGAAAATTTAAGAACTTGAGTTTTTATGGTAGAAAAAAATGGACTTGAGATATTATTTATCTAAAGAATGCAATCATCAGCTTTACCATGTTTCTGTCTTGTAGAAATGCCTAAAGGAAAAATATACTGTCAATATTTTAGGGGCCTCAAAGCATGAAACAAGTTTATAATTGATTTATTTTGACTCAGGTTAATTAAATCCTTCAATAGCTCCAATTTTATCTGGAAATCCTCACTACAAGAATAAAAGGGTTGTTGTTGGTGGTACTTGAGAAAGAGCAGAAAATTTTAGTCACAAGAGAAAATAGTATGAGAGTTTAAAATTTATCTCTCTTTTCTTGGCTTGGTTATAGATTTTTTACGTTAGAGAACATCAATTAGCTCTCCAATAATTTCCCTCATGGATGAATATTAAAATGTTTATATTAATTTATAGGCTCTGGATCCCTTTTTCACATTTTTGTATATTCTTCAGAATTCTATATATTTTATAGATAGATAAAGATTTCAACATGTCAGAAGATTAAGGGTTTTGTTAGCCCAAATGAATGGATAACATAACCATATAAATTAATTTTTTCTATTCACCATGGTCTTAAGTGGAAATAAATTATATTTTATAAAATAAAGAAAAAGCAAATAAAATATTAATTGTGTAACTAAGATCTAGGACAATTACAGAGCAGTTTTTATATATTTCTATGCAAGTTGCCAGTGAATATTATATAAGTGCTTTATAAAACATAGATCAAATAGGAATAAATATGTTTTTATCTGGTTTAGATAAAATGACATTTTATAACAATAAGAAGTGTGGATATATCTTATTCATTGAGATATTGGATATTATTTAAAATAAAATTTTCTTTTTAAATTATATGAACATCTATGGAAAGAGGGAAATTCCCTAAAGTACATTATATACATTCATAAGCATATCAGTCAATTAGTAAGCAAACATGAGAAGGAGGGAGCGGGGAAGAAATGGGGAAGAAACTGAGGAAGAACTAAATGTGTGATATGTGCATGTATGCCTCTACCATCTTATACCCCCCTAAGAAGTATGATTACAATGCACCAATACAAAGGTTTAAAAATTATATTGAAAATTTCTTATAAAATATGGGTACTTTGCTAGTACACTGAAATAAAGCTGATTATAAAAATGTACTTGGACAACAGTTGACAATTTCTAGATATATTCTTTGATAAAAATTTATCCAAAAATACTACTCAGCCGGGCGTGGTGGCGCACGCTTGTAATCCCCGCGCTTGGGAGGCTGAGACAGGAGAATCGCAGGTTCAAAGCCAGCCTCAGCTACTTAGTGAGGCTCTCAGCAACTTAGTGAGACCCTGTTTCCAAATAAAATATAAAAAAGGTCTGGGAGTGTAGCCCAGAGGTAGAAAACCTCTGGGTTCCACCCCCAGTACCACCAAAAAAAAAAAAAAAAAAAAAAAAAACGACTACTAAATCTTTCTCATTTCCTTTGGTTTTCTCTTCCTTGCTTGTTCCTCAGTGATGGCTCTAAACATGTAAGGAAAAATTTACTAGAGTTATAAGTAGACAACAGTTCTCTATCCGGGTTGCTATCTTGTTCTCTTTTAAGTAGGGACTACTGCTCCGTGCTGATGAGGTGTACTCACTGGATTTGAAATTTCCCTGTGGTTCTGGGTCTTAAAAACTTGGTTATTTGAGAGTACCAGAATATGGTGCATCAAACCTATGACTATGTCCCTTAGAAAGGCTATTTTGTCTGCTTTCCATCATCCAAATATTACTTTATTACTATCATCCTTTATTACTATCAGGCTTCAGAAATCAATTGATACACATTTTAATGTAATGTTTGGTAGACAAGACATTGTTTAAAATAAGGTTCATGTCATTATGCTTTGTCCTACATCTTTTCTAACAATAAAGTTAGGAAAACAAATTAAGTGACTTCTCAAAATGCTCAATGAAATTTGAGAATATGTATATTCAATCACACATTCTATCACTCTGTAAGATATTGCACATTACACAGTTCAAATAGTTCTTAGAGAGGTGCATATGTTTATTAATTATTCTGACAAGTCTTTCAACATTAATAAGGCTTTTATTCTTTTCTCCACACATAGCATAAGCAGTATAGGAGCAAGCAATTTATTCTCACTTTATTTGTCAAAATATGTTATTAAATATTTCAGGGAAGACAGGCATGTTGGCATAGGAGCAAGCAATTTATTCTCACTTCATTTGTCAAAATATGTTATTAAATATTTCAGGGAAGACAGGAATATTGGCACATGCTTATAATCCTAGCATTTAGGAAGCTGAGACAGGAGGATGGCAGGTTCAAAGCTAGCCTCAGGAGCTAAGTAAGGCTCTCAGCAACTTAGAACATGTTTTCAAATAAAAAATAATCTTGGGCTGGGGGTATACTTCAGAGGTAGAATGCACTTGGGTTCAATCCCCAACACCACACACACACACACACACACACACACACACACACACACACACAGAGAGAGAGAAAGAAAAAACATCATTAAAGAAAGAAACTCAAGAAACTCAGCACTAAGAAAAAAACCCAATCAAAACTGGGCAAATAAACTAAACAGACATTTCACAAAAGAAGAAATTGAAATGGCCAATAAATGCATAAAAAAATGCTCAACATCATCAGCAATCAGAGATATGCAAATTAAAACTACCCTGAGCCAGGCGTGGTGGTGCACACTTGTAATCCCCGTGCTTGGGGGGAAGAGACAGGAGGATCACGCAGGTTGGAAGCCAGCCGCGCTGGCTTAGGAGACCCTGTTTCCAAATAAAAAAGTATAAAAATAGGTCTGGGAGTGTAGCCCGGAGGTAGAAGGGTTTCCATGAACCCCAGTACCACCAAAAATAAACAAACAAACAAAACTACCCTGACATTTTACCTAACTCCAACTAGAATTGCAATCATTCAAAACACAAACAAACCACTTCTGGATATCTACCCCAAAGAATGGAAACCAAACTACCAAACTAATGCATGCTGCATATCTATGTTCATAGCTGCTCAATTCACTTTAGCCAAACTATGGAACCAGCCAAGATGTCAACACATAAATAGATTAAAAAATTATGGGATATGTACACAATAGAATTTTACTTGGCCATAAAGAAAAATACAATGACATCATTTACAGGGAAATGGATGGAACTGGAGGACATGCTAAGTAAGATTAGTCAGTCACAAAAAATAAGAAATTGGATGTTCTCCCTAATAATCTTCTCCTAGAATTTATGGAAGCTAGGGAGAAAATGGTTCATAGGAGGAACTCTAGACAAAGAAGGAGATACTACAGATGAGCAAATAAGCTGACCTAACTGAGGGGATGGGAGGGGGAAAGAGGGAAATCCTTTAATGCACATGATGAACTTTAACAAACATATCAAAGTCAATCACTAAATAAATCATGAGGAGGGAGGGGGAGGGAATGGGTGGGAATTGGGTAAGGGCTGATTGGGTGATGTGTGCATGTATGTCTCCACCATCTTGTACCCCACTAAGATGTTTGACTACAATGCACCAGTAAAAAAAATTTTAAAATAAACTTCCTTAATTTATTTTCTTTTAAAAGTTAATTTAAGTACTATTCATTATTTGAGAAATACAGAGGGATCTATATATGGACATATATATATATATATATATATATATAGATGTATAATACATGATTTTTGAAACAAAGCATACAAAATCTAATTTCCAAGCAGGCTTTGTGGCCACTTGTAATCCCAGCATTCCGGAGGCTGAGACCAGAGGATTGTGGTTCGCAGACAGCCTCAGCTACTTATTAAGGCTCTTCACAACTTAGTGAGACCCGGTTTCAAAATAAAGAATAAAAAAATAGGGCAGGGGGTGTAGCTCGGAGGTCAAATGCCCCTGGGTTCCATTCCCAGATGTGCCAAAAAAAAATCTAATTTCCAAAGCCTTTATATTATTATACATATATAATACATATATTATACATATATTATGTATATATGTATAACACACATGCCAGCAATAGTTTAAATGTTTGATATTCACCCTATATTACTCAGTAATATACATCAGCAATGTATTATTGATTCTTATTTAGCATCTAATATGTGTTAACATTTTATAAATATTAGTGCCTCATTATAACTTCTCGTAGGTTGTCACTTTTTCATTAATTTGAACCACTGATAAAAAATAATTGATGTATCAATGGTATAAGATGCTAGAAGATGGCCTTAAATCATCCTGTAGTTGAATAGATAAGATGAGAGAGCATGAAATGGGTCTAATGAGGCAGCGGGTTTGCCGAGTACCACTCAGCACTAAAGTAATTGGGCAGAACAGTGGAAGAGGCCACAATAAATGATTACTTCATTAATTTTAAAATTAAAGGGCAAGATAAGGTGGTCGCTATCAGAGGCTTATTAATTTAAGACTAGCTAATCATCGTATTTTAAATGTAAAGTTGTCAGCTTATCATCCCATGACTACCAATTTTGAGTATTACAAGAGAAAGCAATTTATTCTCATTTGATCAATCCAATCATATAATCATATGTTTTGCTGAGTTAATAAACCTCCTCAATTTATGTTTATCTTTTCTTTATCAAATTTAAGGAAACTAGTAGTCAAAATGTAGAGAGGTGGTAAGTTTTGTTCCATCTGCATACACATCAGAAAATTGATTATCTTATAAAAATAATTTTAAATGTCAAAGTCTTTCAAGTGTGGCCACACTGACATAGAATTTTATATATGAACCAAAGACTAATTTTATCCTTAATTTCCTCTCACAAAAGGACTTTTACTGGTAGATATCTCAAAACTAATTATATTATACAACATCATATTATCATAAAGTCTATATATAGAGTTCTAAATCTGAAAATGAGAAGAAAAATCTCATTTGCTAGCATATTAGCTCCACAAGACATGTTAAAAGAAATCCTTCAAGGAAAATATAGAAGTCTTAATAAATTAAGTAAAATGAAGTGGATAGAAATTGTATGGAAATACATTCCTGAGAGGCAGTGTGAGGTTGATTAATGGAGGAGCTACATTGGAATATGTATAAAAGTATGACTGTAGCACGGTCAAACTGGACACTCACTGTTGGGAGGGGAGAAGGGATAGTGGGGGTGGGAGAGGGCACCAAGCACAGTCTGAATGTATGCCATTTCAATATGCTCCACATAAAATTTTTTTTAATTAACTAAAAAAAAAGAAGAAGAAAAAAAGAATGTAAGGGGAGCTCACGCATCTTTGCTGAATACTAAAATTAATGAATATGCATAGGGAAAAACTACAAGTCTGAGAAGGAGTTATCAGAACGTGGGAAGCTATATGTTTCAGTCATCTATAATGGACAGTCTTCAATGGTTAACTGAAATATTCAGTAGAGACTCGAGAACAGGCACATTTAATACTTGGGCTCAACTATCCCTACAATAAAGCCTACTAGCACATTTCCCATTGGAGCTTAAAAACCCAAGCTCCCAAGGATAAAACTGAACTAAAGTAAATTAACCACTTGCCACAACAAACTTCAGCTTTCCTTAAAGGAAATTAGCAATATCCAGATACACAAGAACATAAAAGTATCTAAAATCCAAGAGGCAGTAAAACCTAATGAATACTCAGGAGAAAAATCAGTTAATAGGAAGAGATCCAGAAATAACAGCCAGAGACATTAATACAGTTCTTACAGCAATGCACCACCATTTAAAAAAAATTGAATATACGGTGCAGAGAGAAGAAAGTACAAATGGAAATTAAAAGAACTTCCATAAATAAGAAATATGATATCTAAAATATAAAATTAACTGGGTGGAATTATAGGAGTTTTTTCATTGTAGATAACAGATCAGCAAGAATGTATTTAACTGAAGTGAAATTCAAAGAGAAAAGAACTGGGGAAAACAAATGAGAGCCTGGGTGATTTTTAAATAGTGTCTACTGTTCTAACCTACTTATATCTTATGTCCAAATAACAGAAAAGTGATCATAGGGAGGGAACAACAAAGTTCATTGGAAAAAAATGTTGATTGAAAAATTTAAAATTTAATAAAAATAATAAACAGATGGATTCAATGTTATTAATTACAATAATACTAATCACAAATAAAACCATATTAAAATATTAGTGAAATTTTATAGAATTCCTATAGATATGAAAGTGTACTACATAGAAAAAACAGCACAGAGAAATCAGGGCAAATGCCAATGCCCATGTGCAAAGTTCTGGCACTACGTGTGAATGGCATGCTAGTGTCTGAATGTATAATATAACATCAGAGATAAAATTTGATTTTCTTAAATCAAACATTAAAAATAAAATCATGCATGCATACATAAGTACATAAATAAATGAAACAAGATGTATAGCAAAAGGAGTGGAAATAATTATAAATATTATAAAGTACACAATTTATTCAAAAAGTAGAAGAGAAAAATGATGAACACATGGGACACAGAAAAATAAAACCTAAATAAATTGTAGACTTAAATCCAAACATATCAATAACAATATTACAAATGATGATCTAAACACTTCATTCAACCATCTCCTTTTTTTCTGGTACTGAGCTAAATCTCCAGTCTTAACACAGATTTCTTATAGAATAAAACATCAAAATACAAAGACATGTTTTCTGTCTAATCTGTTCTCCCTACTTAAAGCATCTAGTGTTTTATATAAGATAAAGTGTTCCTACTCTTTCCTCATTTTATTTTGATAGCTGCATAGTATCCACTGTGCCTATGTACCAGGGTTTATTTTTATTAATGCTCATTAATTAAACAGAATAAGTTGTATTGAGAAATTCTTACACATGTGTATAATGTATATAGCATGCTTTGATTATATCCCCCTTCCAATTTGCTTTCCTATTCTCCCTTCTGTTGATCATCTTCTTCTTCTCTAATGGCTGCCCCAATACTTTCCTAACTGCTATTTTCTAGATTTCACATATAAATATGTGATATTTATCTTTCTGAGTCTGGCTTACTTTGCTTAACATGGTAATCTCCAGTGCTATACATTTTTCTGTAAATGATCAGAATGTATTTTTCTTCATGACTGAATACTACTCCATTAAACACCATACCCACTGGCAATGTAGATATATAAATATACACAATATACAAGTACATATAACATTTCCTTTGTTCACTGATGAGCACCTAGACTAATTCTGTAACTTTAATACTGTGAAACATCTTATGATAAACATGGTGCGCAAATATCTCTATAGTATGCTTACTTTAATTCCTTCAAGTATATATAGAGGAGTAAGTAATAGAGCTAGATCAAATGGTTGTTCTATTTCTACTTTGATTTCTATAGTGGTTCTACTGATGTACATTTCTACCAAGAGTGTATACAGGGTCCCTTTTTTCTGCAGCCTCACCAACACTTATTGTTGTTTGTGCTCTTTATAATGGCCATTATGACTAGAGTGAGATGAAATCTCAAGTACTTTTGATTTGTGTTTTCCTCATGATTAAAAGTGCTAAACATTTTCTCATATAATTACTGGCATTTTGATTCCTTTGAAGAAGGATGTGTTCAGTACATTTGTCCATTTATTGATTGGTGTGTGTGTGTGTGTGTGTGTGTGTGTGTGTGTGTGTGTTGAGTTACTCATATTGTGGATATTAATTCTCTGTCAGAAGAGCAGCTGGAAAATATTTCCTCCCACTCTATGCTGTCTCTATCCTGCCTCTTTCAACTTAATACCATATCATTTGATGATTGTTGCCATTATTTTCCAGGCTATTGGAGTCTTATTCAGGAAATCATTGCCTGTACCTATATTCTAAAGTGTCTCAGCCTTATTTTCTTCTAAATTTGCTAAGTTTTAGGTATTACATGTCTGTCTTTAATTGATTTTTTTGTTAGGGTAAAAATAGGAATCCAGTTTCTATTTTCTTTATATGAATAATCAAATTTTACCAGATTAGCTTATTAAATATGTAATCTTTTCTCCAACACGTATTTTGGCAACAATCAAATGAATGTAGCTGCATGCATTCATGAGAGGAGTCTCCACCTTGTAGTGTCTTCTCCAGTTTTTCTCTTCTGTGTTCTTGCATTTTTATTGTAGAGGTCTTTCACCTCCTCAGTTAGTTTTTTCCTGGGCATTATATGGGTTCATTATAAGTATATAACAAATCTATGGATTTTTGTATCATGCTACTTTATTGAATTTATTAGATATAGAAATAGTCTGGTAGAGCTTTAGAATCTTCTAAGTATAGCATCATGTCATCTGCAACTAGGGATGATTTGGATTCTTTTTCCTATTAATGTGCTTTATATTTCTTTCTCTCACCTAATTTTTGGCTAAAACTTGAAGTTACATATTGCATAGAGGCATAGAATCAATTTTCACTCATGTCATAGATAATTTCTATTGTTTCCTTTCAGTTAAATAATTACTTTTATTTTAGGGAGGCTGAATGCATAGTCCCAATATCTTTCTAAATTTATATTTTATCTTTTAGACCTTTTTTGTTGTTATTTTATGTTTTTAAAAATATTGTCCTCAAAGTTGTCATTTTTACATTTCATATAAAATTTAAGTTAAAAAGAGATAAACCATACATTATGTATTGGCAATTAAGAACCCATCCACTGTTTTTAAAGTCATATATTCTTCTTTTTATTATACAGTTGTACTAACTCCATTTATTCAGATTTTTTCTAATGAGTTCTCTCTGTATATATATTATATATAAATATAATAGATAACATATATATTATATTATATAAATTATAATTACTAGTGCATTATAATTACACATAATAATGAGGTATAGGGTGTTAAGAATATATATACACACAACACTTGGTGTGTTTATTCTGGTTCCTACCCCACTCCCTCTCATTTTCCATAAATGTCTATATGTATATATATATATATATTTTGAACCGTCACCTTCATTATGTCTTTATTGCCCCTCATCCCTTCCCTAAGCCCCCTCCATTTTTACATTGAAGTCTCTATTTATCATCTGAAGTCTCTTTTGCTACTCAACTTCCCTATAGCTTCCACATATGAGAGAAAATGTTAAATTATTTACAGAGTGTTGGGAAAATTGTTTATCAATTTGTAGATAAATGAAATTAAACCCCAACCTCTCACCCTTCCCAAGTGTCAAAAAAAAGATGAATCAAAGACCTTGATCTTATACTAGGAACTCTTAAACTACTGGAGGAAGTCATAAGACCAACCCATCAACATATAGATACTAGTGGACTCTCAAAAGAACACTGAAAACTCAGGGAAGTTGCAGCAATGGAGACCACCAATAGTCTACAGAGAAAGCCTACAGAATTGGAGAGAGCTTTGCCAGCTTCTCCCGTGATAGAGGACTAATATCTTGAATATAAAAAGAGTTTAAAGATCTTGACACTAAACAATAGCCCAATCAAAAATGGAAAATTGATCAGAGTAGACACTTCTTACAAGAACCAATGCAAATGAACAATAAGTAAATTTTCAAAAATTCAACATCATTAGTAATCAGAGACATGAAAATCAAAACAACACTGAGTTTCCACCTAATTTCATTTAAAATGGCAATTATCAAGAATATAAATAACAGCCGGGCGTGGTGGTGCACGCTTGTAATCCCCGCGCTTGGGAGGTGGAGACAGGAGGATCCCGTTGGTTCAAAGCCAGCCATGCTGGCTTACGAGACCCTGTTTCAAAATATAAAAAAAATAGGTCTGGGAGTGTAGCCCAGAGGTAGAAGGTCTTCCAAGAACCCCAGTACCACCAAAAATAAATAAATAAATAAATAAATAAATAAATAAATAAATAAAAAATATAAATATAAATAACAAATGCTGGTAAGGATGTGGGGAGATAGGAATGCTAATACACTCTTGGTGAGACTGCAGACTAGTATGGAGATTCCTCAGAAGATTGGGAATGTCCTGATGATTTTAAAGTAACCTTTATATTAAATAGGTTACGATATGTATTTAGGAAGTTCATTGGACTCTCTATTGTATTTATTCCCATGAGAAAATATACAGTATATTAATCATAGAAGACTTGAAATGCATTAAAACATCTTCTAGTGCTATTATAACCTCAAATTGTTCTCAGCATCTTCCTAAATATTATTGTTTGTATATTATTTCATATAAACTTTGGTATCATGTTTTCTAGCTTTAGAAAATTTTGTTTATTTATTTAAATCATATAAAATATACAAGTTAAAGAAAGGAAAGCCAACGTCTGGATGTAATAATATTCTAACCAAAAGCAGAGAATTTTTTTCACATATATTTTCAAACTTTGAGTAGTGTTTTAAATTTATTTTCAGTTTTGAACATTTCCTATTAAGTTTAACTTAAATATATTTGCTATTGTGCATATGGTTTCATCTGCTATTAAATCTTCATTTATATGATCTTTTGAATCCTTAAAGGTCTCCAAGTTTTATAAGTTTGAATTATTCTATTTGCATTGCTTGTATCAGTAGTTATTGTATTATTTTATAATGGGATTTTAAAAATATTTCCAGAAGCATGATAGTTTTGTTAAAACCCACATTTGTTCACACATAGTTATGTAAGTCAAATATTCAGGTATGCTACAGAAAGGCTTTTTGTCCAGGGAACAAAAATTATAATTGGGACTACTGTCTCATATGACTATTAAGGTCATTTGCAGTACTTGGTTCTTTTTTATTATAGGATGGATATCCCCCTTTTACTTTCCTGACTCCCTACTGGTCACTTTTCTTCACATCTTTAAGATAGAATCTGGTTTCCTCCCATGGTCTCAACCAAATGAGAACTCATCTCTGATGCTTTGAGTCTCTGATTTCCTTTTCCTCTAATATCCGGACTAAGGCCTAAACACCTCATAAGATTAATTTGAGCCTATCTAGGTATTTTTATAGTATATTAAATAATTTGATATCTTACTTAAATCTGCATAATACCCCTTAAGCAGTACCTAGATTGTGTTGTATTAAATAGCTGAGTGAAATTATGGGTACACCTGGGGTCAGAGATTTCAGTGTGACACAAGTGAAGTGAATAATGGCCCCCAAATTATATGCCTACCTGGAACCTCCTGTCATTGTAGATATAATTAATGTAGTATAAGACCTAAAGTACCAATTTCAAGACTTGTCTGTTAAAGATGAATACTAAGTGATGGATCTGGTCTTCCTAGTAAGAATTTTATCTTCATTTTATTTATGTTGACCTCCACCCTCTCATCTTTTCTTACATTTTCTTAAGCGACTTCATTCTGGATGGATTTAAATCTTAGTGAGAATCTTAGTTACTTCCATTACCTCCCAGACTCAGAAACTGTGTAGGTGTTTCTTTAGAGGAAAATTCAGGTCAGTATGAAGTTTGTGATTTTATATCTAACACAATTATTTAATACTATTTTATTTTAAAATCATCAAGTTTTTATATACTTAAAGCATTTATAATTTCATACAGACAAATTTTTCAAAAAATTTTCTCTTAAATTATTTCATTAAATTGTCACAAAAATGCATTTTATTAATAAGAAAACTAGCCAGTGACTTGGCCAGGTTCCAACAGTACCAGAGATAGACTACACTGAGCTTTTTAAACATAAATCTATTTCACTTCTCATTACACTATTGCTCTCTGGGTGCAGGAGTCTAATTGAATAAATGAGTTTTTTTGAGTGAATTCTAACATTTGAGACACAAATTCTAACTTCATTAATAGTGTCATTCACCCTAGTTCACCTTGGTTATGAAGCTGTTTTTAACTTCACCAGATGGCTAAGCATTCCTTTTAAATCTTTTATGTAGGCAAATGTAAATAACAGAAAATTTTTATTAATTTTTATTGAAAAGTGAAAGTGACCTCAAGGTACTCCAGAGGTAAAAATTTCTTGGATTTTAGTAACTATGATATTATGAAACATAAATACCTATCAGACCTTTTTAAAACAGGGGTTATAACAATCTGCTTACTTAGAAAAATAATTTGCTTCAAGTTCAAACTAACATGCTTTCCTCATTGTAACTTTTATTGTTTATTTCAATATATAACAGTGAAAAGTGGGAATTTCTAGCTTTAGGTTTTCTGCTTTTATGTTTAACTTATTATAGACTTATGGATTCTTTTCCTTTTACATTTAAAATTAATTGAAATAAAATAATTATTTGCTTTTACTACCAGGCAAAATGGTAGATGTCTTGTTTGCCAAAATTATAGTTTATAAGTTATTGTATGCCTCTAATGAAAATTTTTAACAAAATGAAGATGAAAAATCTCAAAATGCTTACATTTTATTATAACATCATTAGTTTTCTACATTAATCAAAGAAAAAAATCACTTCTGTGTGTATAATGGCAGATAAATCTTTGGAAAGTAAAAAATCAATGAAGAAAATATTTCTTGTTTTAAAAGTGAAGAATTCAATAGTATAAATTTTCTTGTCAAAATGTTTTAGACCTCAGTTGTCTAAGGGAGTCCATCAGCAGAGCTCACTGTTGTAATAACGCTGTGTGTGATTTAAAAGGAAAAAAAGAAGAGAAAGAACAAACAACAAAAAGTACTAATTTGTTAATTCTGCATAACTATTAACATTCTCTGTTCAGCTTAATAGAAAATTAATTTATGACCTAATGTAAAAATAAAGAGAAAATTACCCTGTGTCATTTCTAGGACATGAGATGAATAATGATAAATAATGATCTAGATTGGTTTAACCTGAATAACTACTTTGGACCACTGGAAAATTAAATATGTAAAGTAGGTTAACATTTTAAAGAACTCAATGTTTAAATGCAGTATGCTTAACTATTTGAGTTGGTAGACCATAGTCCTCATAGCTTCTGAACTAACATGAAAATACATTTTTATTATTTTGCCTGTTATTTGTCAATATTTTATAAGAAGTATGTTTAAGAAGTAATCTTTTGAGAGATAATTAAGTTATAAAATAAATTTTATTTTCAAGCCACAACCTCAAGTTGAAACAAAAGTATTCTGTGCAACAACACCACTGGAAGTTACAGCATGGCTGAAGACTCAAGATTTATTCTATTTCCAGGTCCTCAAACTATGAAGCATGAGGTGGTTTCCTTTACTATGGCCACAAATAGTTTCAGCATAATGGAAAAGATGAAAAGTATTATCTAATGATTTTCAATTTGCTAATGCTTGATTTGTGGCCAAGAATGCATTATATTTTGAAGAAGTCCATGAACAGCTGAGAAAAGTTTGGACTCAACTTTTATTGGGTAAAATATTCTGTAAATGTTTGACAGGTCCATTTTATTTATAGAATTCTTGGATATAAAAAGTTTTTACTTATCTTTTGTCTAGATGACCTATCTAATGCTGATACAGTTTTGTTGAAGTCTCCAAGTATTATCATATTTGGGTATTTCTTTTTTCTTGTGTGTGGTGCTGAGTACTGAACTCAGGGGCATTCTACCCATCAGCTACACCTCCAGCCCTATTTTTTATTCTTTATTTTTGAAACAGGGTCTCATTAAGTTGTGAGGGCCTCCATAAGTAGCTGAGGCTGATTATGAAACTAGATCTTCCTGTCTCAACTTTCCAAGTACTGGGATTATAAGAGTACGCCACCTTGCCCAATTTGTATTGGGGTATTTCTGATTCTTAATGTCTAGTAGTGTTTATTTTACTTAGGTGTGCTTCAAAATTTAGAACATAAATATTTACTTACTGTCATTATATCTCTTGGTGGATTATTCCTTTTATCAATCAGAAATGAATCTGTCTCTTCTGATAAGTTTTGGCTTAAAATTTATTTTGTTTGATATAAGATTAGCTGCCCCAGCTTGTTGTTGGTCTCTATTTCCATCATTTCACCTTTAAAGTGTGAATATCTTTGCCTATTAGGTGAGTTTCTTGTAAACAACATATAATTGGATATTTATTTTTAATCTATATGTCAGTTTATATCTTTTACTTGGAAGTTGAGACCTTTTACTTTTTAATAAAAACATGTTTGTTACTTTCTATCATTTGAAGTTATATCTTCTATTTGTGGTCTAAGTTATTTAGTTGCTTTTATGATGTAATTAATTAATTTCTAGCTCTGAATTTTATTTTTCAGTGTGTGTATGTGTGTGTGTGTGTGTGTGTGTGTGTGTGTGTGTAATTTCTTTAAGTCTTTTCTTTTGGTCCAGTTTAATAATAATAAAATCTTCCTGTTTCTGCTTGTCTTGAAAGATTTTAATTTCCCTGCTGATTTTTAAAGAAACCTTTGCTGAGTTTAGAAATTTTGATTGGAAATTGTTGATTTTATTTTTTCCCATGGTTTGGAGTATGCCATTCCAAGTCCTCTCGGCTTTTGAAGTTTATTGAGAAATCTAGGGTAATTCTTACTAATTTATCTCTGAGTGTGAAGTTGGCCTGTTTTCTCATGTGATCAAGGTTGTTTGATTTGTACCTCTTGTTGTAGTATAATTTCATTGCTCGTTTTTTGGTGAAGATTAGTGTACCAAGATCCACTATCTTTTACTTGAGTTGATGATATAGGTGAGTAGCAGAACATTTACATCCAAGAACTTGTAGTGTCACACAAGATTCCCAGTGTGTCATAAGTAAAGTGAAGCTAAATACAGTAAACACTGTGGTGAGCAATATACAACATTAAAATATACACCAGGTACCTCTTATAACATGTAAAACTCTAAAAACACCAAAAATATGAATAGTGGGGTCATTACTTAACAAGTTCAATGACAACAGATTCTACAAAATCCCTGGCCTTTGAATAAAGCCTTCCAAGGCCTAGCGCTCAAATTTAGATATGCCTAGCTATTCAGTTTCCCAAACTTTCTTCAGCTGGTCACACAGATCACAAGGAATAGAGGGAAAGTGTATGGCACTGCCCTCCATATCTCTTACCTGAATCACCTAAGCATAATCTTCTCTGTGCCTTCTGCAATCAAGATCAACCTGTTGTATTCTAGGTCTCTTTTCAAGCTCCAGCATGGGCTTGCTAAAGTGGCTCCTGCCTTGGCTCTTTACTGGCAAGCTGAGAAACACATAGCTCTTTTCAGATACATGTTCATTGTACAGAATGATTGAGCTAAGCTCAGATTGGTTTTTTGTTTTTTGTTCATTTGGGTTTTTTTTTTGGGGGGGGGTTCATTTTAGTCATACATCTTAATGGGGTAAAAGGTGCACGCACACATCACTCATTTAGCCCTTCCCCAATTCCCACCCCATTTCCTCCCCCCTATCCCTTCTCATGTTTGGCTTACTGATTGACTTTCATATGTTTATTACTGTACATCCTGTACATTAGGGAATTTGCCTCTTTCCCTCTTGCTTATTTGCTTTGCTCATCTATGGTTTCTCCTTCTTCATCCAGAGTTCCTCCTATGAGTCTTTTCCTTTAGCTTCTGCATATTAGGGGAATTTTGTGACTGACTAATCTCATTTAGCATAATGTTCTCTAATCTCTTCTGCTATGTTTATACTGCTTTTCTTCTCTTGCCTAGAGGCAATATTCCAACTGCTCCGATTCAAAATCACAGAGCAACTTACTAGTGCTGCCTAACCTCTATTCTGCCATTTTTTAATCACTCACTTTATGCAGTTTTAAGAACAATTAATTAAAATGTGCTGAATTTCTGTTAATAGTATTAACTAGTTAAATAAGTAAGATGAATTTGTCATCTAGTTCTAGAAATTAGTATGCCTCATGAGAACATGACTTCTCTTATTTTCATATGGTACTTCTATTTTCAAAGACAGTGCCTGATGACCCAAGATGGGAATTCAAATGATCTTTACTGCATTGATAAAAAATAGTTTAAATTCAATACATTTTAATAAAAAGTTAAAGTATAGTAAATATATCATAAATATGACTGTCATTTGAAAATGCTTTTATTGCTTATATGATAAAATGGCTTTTTAAAACCCAGGCATCTGTCAAAAAAGAACATATTTTGATATAAACTTCATCAATGGCTATTTCAATGACCAAATTTTAGAACTAACATTGTGAACCAGATGAGTTGCTAGTGGGACAACTAAGTAAAGAAGAAATAACATTATACCAAACAGAAGATAGAACTCAAAATGACAGGAAACAAAAATCATATTTCAATATATCAATATCAAAGGACTGAATATCAAAGGACTTAACATACCCATTAAAAGACATAGACTGGCAATGTGGATTTAAAAGCATAATCCAAATATATGCTGCTTGCAATAAACTCATCTTTCAGCCAAAGACATTCAATGACTGAAAATGAAAGATGGAAAAATATATATCATGCTAATGGAGACCAAAAATGGGTAGGGGTAGCAATGCTGATATCCAACAAAACAGGCTTTAAACTAAAACACACATCAGAAGAGACAAAGCAGGGCACTTCTTTTATTAAAGGGAATGATTTACCAAGAAGATATAATGATAGTAAGTGTTTATTTCCCAAATGTGGGTGCAGCCACATTTGTAAAACAAATCCTCCTTCACATCAGATCTCAAATAGACTCAAATACAATAATATTGGGAAACTTCAATACACCTTTTACATCACTAGATTGATCTTCAAGGCAAAAGATGAGTAAAGACTCTTCAGAACTAAAGAAAACTATAAACCAAATGGATATAATAGACATATACAAAATATTTCAACCAGGAACAGCAGAATTCACATTCTTCTCAGCAGCCCATGGAAACTTCTCAAAAACAGATCACATCCTGGGCCACAGAGCAAGCACCAACAAACTCAAAAGATGTAATATAATTCCCTGCATCTTTTCAGACCACAATGGAATGAAAGTAAAAATCAACAACAGGAAGACCAAAAGAAACTATTTAAATACATAGAGATCGAATGATACACTATTGAATGATGAGTGGGTAAGATCAGAAATAAGGGGAGAAAAAAAGAAATTCCTGGAATTAAATAAAAATAGAGACAAAACTTACCAAAATCTATGAGACACTTTGAAGGCAATGTTAAGAGGAAAGTTTATAGCACTGAGTGCCCACATAAGAAGAAGAGAGAGTTGCCAAGTAAACCACCTAATGACACATCTCAAGGACCTAGAAAAACTGAAACAGTCTAATCCCAAAGCCAGAAGAAAATAGGAAATAATTAAAATCAGAGCAGAAATATATGAAATAGAGAACAAAAAATAATTCAAAGAATCAACAAAATAAAAAGGCAGTTCTTTGAAAAGGTTAATAGTATTGACAAACCCTTGTTCAATCTAACCAAAATAGAGAATCAACTCAAATCATTAAAATCAGAAATGCAAAAAAAAAGGCATTGCCACAGATAATGGGGAAATTCAAAGCATTATCAAAAATTATTTTGAAATTTATACTCCTGGAGACTGGAAAACATGTAAACTGTATCAAAGACTTAGAAATTAGACCAGAGACTGTGAAGGTATTAGAGGAGGGCATAGGCTCAACATTCCAATATATAAGCACAGGCAGTAACTTTTTCAACAAGACTTCCAAAGTACAGAAAATTAAAGCAAGAATTAACAAGTGGGATGACATAAAACTAAAAAGTTTCTGCTCATCAAAGAAAACATCAAGAATCTAAAGAGAAAGCCTACAAAGTGGGAGAAGTTCTTTTCCAGCCGTCACTCAAATAGAGGGCTAATATCCAGAATATACAAAGAGCTTAAAAGACTTTACACTAGCCAAACAAATAACACATTCAAGAAATGGGCAACTGAATTGAATAGATACTTCACAAAAGAAGAGATACAAATGGCCAATAGATACATGAAAAATTGTTCAACATCATTAGCCATCAGGGACATGCAAATAAAAACTATGCTGAGATTCCATCTAACCCCAATCAGAGTGGCAAGCATAAAGAAGTAAAATGACAAATGTTGGTGAGGATGTGGGTTGGAGTACAAACTAGAGCACTGTTGGTTGGAGTGCAAACTAGTTCTGCTACTATGGATATCAGTGTGGAGATTCCTTAGAAAATTGGGAATAGATCCACCATATGATCTAGCTATACCACTCATCTTTCAGTTACATATTCATATCCATGTTCATAGCAACATAATTCATAATAGCCAAAATATAAAACCAACTTAGGTATCAACAGATGAATGATTACAAAATTATGGGAAATACACATAATAGAATTCTACTCAGCAATAAAGAAGAACAAAATCATGTCATCTGCAAGAAGATGGAAAGATCTGGAGAACATTATGTTAAGTGAAATCAGCCAAGCATAAAAAGAGAAGGGACATATGTTTCCTCTAATATGCCCAAACTTGGGAGTACTGAGGATACCAGAGGGGCTCTAGATAATGAAGGGAACCTCAGCAAAGTTTGAATGAAAGGGTTGGAGAGGAAGAAGGCTGAGATTGATTAATGGAGGAGCTACATTCAAATATGTGTAAAAGTATGAATGTAGCATGGTCAACCTGGACACTCATTGTTGGGAGGGGGAAGAGGAAGTGGCAAGGGGAGGGCAGCAAGCACAGTATGAATGTATGACATTTTTAATATAATCCAAATAAAAATACAAAAAAAGTTTCTTATATGAAAAAACCCTAACATTGTGAAATACATTTAATTAATGACAACCTAATTGTCTTCCCAAGACTAGCAGCTTCAGTCTAAAAGGGGTGGGTGGCTTCATGAGCCTGGAATTGAGTAAATCAAGGAAACCTACTTGAACATGATTCTTTAATAAAATCTTTGAGTGGAGAAGCAAGGCAAAAATTCATAGCAAATTTGTAATAGATAGGCATGACTCAAGAAATACCAATCAAAATGTCTGTGAATATTGAATGGGGTAGCATAAATAAAAGTGGCCTGACTATTAAATGACTAAATGATGAAAATATCTAAAGAAAATATAAAAGAAAAAATTGTGGTGGTTGTACCTAATTCAGAAAAGATTATGAGAATTAGTTGGCATTCTCAAAATAAATTTCTCAGTTAAAGAAAAGGGAGGGAGCAAGAGGGAGCGGGATGGAAGCACTCCAAGTATTGTACACATGTGTGTCACTATAACTCTGAATTACCTTATAATGTGAGAATACAATATACTATAAAGGTGTCTGTGTATTATGTATATAAATCTAACCCAAGATATATGTTCCATCTACCTAACTAAATATTGGAATATATTGTCTGAGTATAAATTCAATCAAAATGATACTTAAAGCCAATTCCCACCCCATTTCTTCTCTTCTCCCTCCTTCTCATGTTTGGCTTAGTGATTGACTTTGATATGTTTGTGGATGTATATCATATACATTAGAAAACTGGTCTAACTCACTTGCTTTTATGACTAGTATGTGGCAGAAGAGATAGGATGTCACTTCCAGGACTGTGACATCAGAGGATAGAGGTATCTGTCTTAGGTGTCCTATTTTGTATCTTCATGGACAGTCCATTACAAGGGAAGTCAACGGCCACACTGGTGAGACTGGGAGCAGATTCAAAGCTGACAAAAAACCAGGTATGTGATCTTGAAAGCAGATAGGTATCTGATGATACTTGAGATTAGGCCAGTTCTGACTGATAACCCTGATTACACTGTTCTGTGATATCCCAAGCCAGAATCACCATCAAAACCACCCCTCTATTCCAGCTTCACAGAAACTCTGATAAAATAAACTTTCAGACTTTGTAGTCACTATTTTCATAGTAATTTGTTAAACAGCAAAAAGTACATTATGCCTGACTTTCCACCTGAGGTCCTTCTCTTCCAGTGCTAGACATTCTTAGGTATGTGACTGAACAGTTCTTTCACCTTTAGCTTCTTCATCTATAAAATATGCATATTATATTCATTCGTAAATATAATTATTGTAGGACTGAGTGGGATAATGCACGTAAATTATGTGCATTAGGTTTTTCATTATGTTATAATAATGCCATAAAATACTGCCTCCATAAATGAAGCTCTGACTTATTCAGAATATGTTGCATCACAAAGAGAGACTTAAAATAATATGTACATAATGAAAGGTTCGAGTCCCCCTGCCCCACAGGGGGTGGGGCCGGAAGCTAGGAGGTGGAGCTCTGCGATTCCAGGAGGGAATCAGGCCTCCTGGTCAGGAAGAAGAGAGTGCAGAGTTCAGAGAGGAGCCCGAGAGGGAGGGAGGCACTCTCCCCCGCCACCAGCCTCCGGGGCCACGCGGGGGCTGGAGGCCGATCTCCCACGAATAAAGGCATCCATACATAGTATCTACTATGGATCTCTGCGTGTCTCTATGCGACTGGGGGACACACGCTCATCAACCTTATACATAAAGCAAGGAGCACAAAATTTTACTAATAGTTAAATTTTGATAAAGGGAATATGACTGTTCTATACTGTTTTATTATTACTATTTTTGGAAAAGTTCAAAAAGGCTACAAAATAAAGTATTTTCAAAGTGTATAATGTAATTCCTCTTTTAGAAATATTTTATAGAAAAAATTTAAACGCATTTAAAAAATCTACAAAAATATTACCAATGCTTATCTTTGAGAACAGTGAATATGATATAGTTAAATTATTTTCATGTTTTAATATTTTCTATTTTAATCATATATTGACAATATTAAATTATCATTTTACATAAACACATTTATCAATAGAGAACGAAATTTGGCAAGAAATACTAGCGTATTCATAAATATTAATAAATAAATATACAGAAAGTGATATAAGTGATTTAATACAGGATGAATAATTTTGAAAGATAATTCACTAAACAGGAGTTGTATTTCAATTGTGCTTTTCAACTTTTTAAATAATTTCCATTTTTTATCTTTTAGAAATAAGTAGTGTTTCACTGTTATGTGACTTGAAAAAAATAATTCTATTTATGAAAAAATTAAACAGAAAACTACCTTAATTTCCACATGGCTTACATATACAGATAATAGTCACAGAATGACTCATAGTTTCCTTTTCTATGAGTATAATATGCTTTTATATTTTCAAAAACATGAGACCCAAGGATACTTTTTGATTCTTAAAATAAAATATCAGTTTGGTTTCATCACTTCAGTTCAAGCTATAAATTTCTGTCAAATTTACATGTGTTTATTTCTCCTTTGTATCTGCTAGGTCATTTAACATCCTCAATATATAGCTACAGCTCTCATTTATTTTTTATATTTGGGCTTGGAAAAGCATTTAGTGTAATTATGGATAAAAATGCCTGTATTTCCTCTTTTATTCTAATTCCAAAAACACTTTGTCTCTGGACTCATGTGTTCTCTAAAATACAACAGTGACTCTTATAGACAAGAAAAAAGATATTTCAATTTTATAAACATTACCTAATATTAAGAAATCATTTATGAAAGTTATTTAAACACGGTAATTTCAGAAGTATGCTAGAAAGTGTTATTAATAGAAAAATATGTGTTTCTTGGTTAGACTACTTGTGAGAATATTAAATTATTATTGCATATGTCTGTTTACCCCAGTGAACCAATTTTTTTTATAAATTCAATGAAAATTATCTTATCCTTTATGTTAGTAATTCTGGATATATTTCCAGGGGAGAAAAGCAGAAATGTATGTGTAGTGTAATTAGGATAATAAACATACTTTTCAGCCAGGTATTGTGAAGCTTGTCTATAATCCAGTACTTGGGAGGCTAAAACAGGAGGATAATAGGTTCAAGGTTAGCCTCAGCAAATTAATGAGGCCACCAGCAACTAAGAGAAACCCTATTTCAAAATTTTTAAAAAGTAAAAAAATAGGGTTGAGATATAGCCCAAAAGTAGAATTCCACTGAATTCCATCCCCTATAACACACACGTGCACACACACACACACACACACACACACACACACACACACGTGCACACACACATAAACACACACGCGAAATTAATTTTCCTCCTCATCTTACCACTTCTCGTGGACCTTAAGTTTTTATTGTCACTTTGAGCTTCATGTTTTAACTCTCAGTGAACTGACTGATATCTTCCTGCTCTACTTCTTCTGTCTCAAAGGCACAAAATTAAAAATTAAAAACATAGCACAAAATTAAAAATTCAGAATTTAAAAGCAGATATCCTAGATTCAAATTTTATCTATCATCCAGGTGTGGTGGCACATGCATGTAATCTCAGCGTTTTGGAGGCTGAGACAGAAGGACCTGGATTCATGGACAGCCTCAGCTACTTAGTGAGGTCCTTTATAACTGTAAGACCCTGATTCAAAATAAAAAATAAAAATAAAGTAGGGCTGGCGGTATAGCTGGGAGGTAGAATGTCCCTGGGTTCCATCCCCAGGACTGCAAAATAAATAAATAAATAAATAAATAAATAAATAAATAAATAAATAAATAAAATTTATCTATCACCTAACATTTTTTTTTCTCAGTTTTTATATGTTAATTGGGAGGATAATAATAGTACTATCACATAGATTTGGGTGATTTAAATTATTTATTGCAAGTAATGTGATTAGAAAACTTTCTGAGATATATTTTATATGAAAGTATTAGCTATAACTATTATTATATTAACAATTAAGAAACGTAACCTCTTATATGTAATTTTTCCTTTTATTTCCAATGGAATTCTATTTGATTTCATTATCTACTGTTAGATAACAAAATAGTAAACTAACTCTTGCATTCTTATGTCCTTAATTTCTTGCTTTTCCTGTCAACATTCTCACTTTTCTCTAATTGGTTTAACAAAAAGAAATTCATGTATAATCCCTGTAGTCATCTCTCTATCTCCTCTTTCTCTCCTCCTGTCAAAACCAAACTTTTAAAAAGAGAATCACAGAATATTTCATAGATACAGAGAGCCCTTGCACTCTATAAGAAGGACTTGGGCAGACCTGGAGCACATTGTTAAACTGAACCAAAAACCCATTATATCATTTTTTTTAACTTGGCTTTTTATTCTCTGCTGATCCAATTAAAGTTGCTTAAAATCTTAGATATTTTCTTATTCTCACTCATCTATAAGATGAATTGTCAGTGGAATCTTATCCATTCTCTTAGTCTCAATGAGTTAATATGTTAATGACTTCCAAATCAAGACCTCCATCTCAGTTGTCTTCTGGGCTTCAAACCTCCATATGGTATTCAATACCTCCTGTGTATAACAGATGCTTCAAAACATAATAAATTCAAAAATTACTTCAACTATTCAAGCATCCCATTGCCAAATCTGATTCTTCTCCTGCATGTTCTATCTCAATGCTTGGTCAAATGATGAAAATACTGCTTCTTCCTTTCTAATTATTATGAAGCATTAGATTAAAAAAATAAAAACAAACTTATAATTAATAATATAAAATATTTTTGTACACAGATCCAGTTTAAGGAAATAATTGTATAAACTGACAGTAGCACTATGTATACTCCTTTCTGTATTTCATTATCTCCCTAAAGCTGAAAGTAACCATTATCCCAAAACTGACATTTATTCTTTCCATGATTATCTTGGTATCTTACTAAATGGATATATATTCCTAATTATACAAAATATTCCTCATGCATCAAAAATTACATAAAGAAGTTACATCACATGTTTTCTTATATGAGTTGATATTTTCACTCAATATTAAAGTCTTAAGGTTTATACATCAAAATGAGATGGAAATTTAGAAATACAGAGAGAACACTGAATCTCTACAGGAAAAACATTCCAGTTAACTTATAAAACAAACAACTTTAAACAACTATTGTTGCAACAACTGGAACATAAAGTCAAGGACAAGGGAGCAGAATGTAAGGATTAAATAAACACCACACAGATTATTTTGTTTTATTTTACACATGTGTTACTGATACTGATCTTGAACTTCTTCAAATAATTAAGGTCCCTTTGAGTCTCTTTTGTTATTTATCTATGCAGGTTTTACCTATATTTTTCCCAGTGAGTTTCTGCCTTTCCTTGGTCATATAAAGTGTGTTATATTGTGTTGAGAATTTTTGGTTCTGCTATGTCCAAATATTTTAGAAGATTCTACATGATTTTTGCCAATTCTGTGCTGATATATGTTATATACATGTCTTGTACTTATAATCTAGTATTTTCTCAAAAAATTTTAAATATACTTAATGAATGGTATTTAAAAGAGGCTGGTAAATTATGACCTATGAAATAAATTTGATTTTGCTTCTATTTTATAAAAAAAGTTTTATTGGAATATATACATGCTCATTTACTTTTGCCTATTTCTGCCTATTTTGTGTCACAAGAGCAAGTTGAATGATTATAAAAGAAACCTTGTCTACAAAGCCAAAAATACTTACCATTTTTTTTTAAACAAAAACAGTTTTCTGTTCTTTGGTCTATATGATACTACACGTTATTTTCTGAAAATTTCAGGACCTAATTTTGGTCGTTGCTATTTTTCTATTTTATTTTTCTCATTGGATGCTTATTTTCTTGCATGCTTAGTAATGTCGAATTTCCTCTAGTAAGCTCATGTGTAGTGAAGGTTTGAGGTAAAACTTCTGATAAGTCTAAGAAGAAAGCTTTTCCTTTTACTAAAATTGGAATGTTTTGTTTTCTTGATACCTGAAAATTGCCAAAAAGTAACTTTTATGTTAATTTCTTGTTATAGTGAGACAGATGCCATATACCCTACCTTCCTCATTGATAATGTTTGGATTCTCCCATATGTGGTAGGTGACTTATTTCCAAACGATAGCTTGTTGTTTTCCATCTTTTATTTGATGGATAAGTCCACATTGTTTATTATCATGTAGATTCTCCCCTTCTTGTTGTCCCTTCCCCACCCCCCACCCCCGAGATTTGGCCTAATTTCTTACATGCTCAATGGTGCATTTAATAGTATAATATATATTTCATTGAGAATATATGGACCTTTTGATTCAGAAGACATTTTGTTGTCATCAAGTCTCTTTTTTCTGCCTCATCTTAAATGCAGATGGCTGGTACACAGCATCATTAATACTGATATGAATTGCCACAATGGTCTCTTAAGCGATCTTACTCTATATAGTTGCATCTCTCATCTCAATATATTTCCATATTGAAGCCAGAGCCCACTTTCAAAACTGGAAGCCCTTTGAAGATTTTTATCATTCTTAGTGTTTGTTCCACTCTTTATCTCAGTAGATGCATCACTTTCAGGCTCTCCATCTCATGCTCTGTTAGACTTGGCTCTCCTCTTTTGCACAGCTATTTTTTGCTTTTGTCTTAGGCTTTCATAGAATTTATTTTCTCTGGCCAGAAAAGTCTGAAACACATATCATCTTATCTATCCCTACTCACTGTTTGAGTGAGCCTAAGTGTCATTTCTACAACTGCTGATACATATCTGATATCCTCAAAATTCTCTAGGTAACCCTATTAGGTCCTGTCTTCCATTCTCCTCCAACTTAAAACATTATAACAGTGTGTTTGAGTATGAATTATTTACTTGAAAGTTACTGTTTATACTGATAAATTGAGTTGGAGGAAGGCCTGAGCAAAGCAGAATGCTATGTGGAAATTTTATTTTATGCAATGATAGCCTTTAAATATGTCAAGTCATTCCAGAGATCATGAAGCACAGAGCTCACAAATTGAAATGCCCAAATCACATGGATTATTAAGATCAGTTAAATATACATGAAAGAAGTGGAAGGAAAAGAATGGATAATTTAACACAATTATAATAGGAATACAGGACCATACTAACTGAATCCTGAGGTTTAAGTTTTCTCCCTCCCTTTTTCTCTTCTTCTGTCTCTCTCCTTCCATCCCTATCTCCCTTTTTCTCTCCTTCTGTTCCTCCCTACCTCTCTCTCTCCCTCTACCCCTCCCTTTATCCCTCCCTCTCTTTCTCTCTCTCCCTTTTCCATCAGTATTTTCACTAAATGGTAAGTTTATGAGAAGAATGAGTTTGCAGCAAGAAGGTCACACATAGATGGTATAACACACACCAGCCAATGACACATACCTGTTATATCACAAAGATGTAGGAACACTCACACCTGGCAATAGAAATAACATGGCAGCCAGGCATGGAGGCACATGCTTGTAATTCCACTACTTGGGAGGCTGGGACTAGAGGCTCATAGGTTCAAGGCTAGCCTTGGCAACCCTGTGAGGCTCTCAGCAACATAGAGAGACCCTGTCTCAAAATAAAAATAAAAAGTCTAGTTTGAAGGTAGAATACCTCTCAGTTCAATGGCCAGTAGCTCCCCTCCCCCTAAAAAAAGAATAAATAGCTTGGTGTTATAAAGAGAGCTTTAAGCTTTCTTTGTGTTTTTTGGATAGAGAACACATTGGGTTCAGAATGGGTGTTACTAATGTGTGGGTAGATAAAACTTCATGAATATTAAGTGCTTCTTGCACTTAGCGAATCCTGAATATTCAGTGCCTATTGTGCATCTAATTTTACATGTATTTATGAATGTCTAGTATTAGGTGCCTAGTAAACTTTAAGCATCTTTTGGCCTTTGGCCCTCTATACCTTCCCCTTTATTTAACATGTACATGTTCCACTTACTAAGCATTATATATATATATATATATATATATATATATATATATATATCATGTCCTGTATATTTGTCTATTTGTAATAATATGTTTTCTTGGTGGCTATTTATCTATCCTAAAAAAATCACATATGTTACATATATTTTACAAATAACAAAATAATTGATGTCTAAGTATATAATATTCTCTAAAACAAATGTAGTTCACTGAGTTTCAGTGGAGCACCTAGGTCCGTTTATAGGAGTTGATAGAAAAAAGAACATTCTTCCTAATCTGACCTTAATCTGGCATCTTTAATAAGGTTTCTCTCCTAAGATTTCCCATTCAAATTTTATTTCTTACTTATCTAAGTCTTCAGGTGTCTTTTGCACCCACAGGAAGCAGGCTAGCATTTTTTGTTTGTTTGTTTTTGCTATAAGCATAGGTATAAAGTGAGAGGAGCCCTAGAACCTAAAGAGATTTTGTTTTGACTTCCATATTTACTATTATTGTAACTATGCTTGCTAGTCTCCTCTCCAGGTACTTTGATTAAAATATAACACATTATTTATACTTGCTGTATCACCTTTATTATATCCCAACTTGAGACATAGACTGAAACTCACCAGTTAAGAGGTAAAGAATTTAATAACCGTGATGACTACAACTCCATTCAACACATTGAGTAGAGAGCAGTGCCTTAATTTAAAAAATCATACATTTTATAGACTGGTACCTCTTGCAGGTGGTTTGTGGGGCTTAATTTTGTAAGCAAGCACAAACTATAGAAGTGGAATTTTGCAGTTAGCTGACATGTATGTGTATATATATATATATATATATATATATACATACATACACACCACACACTATATATATATACACACATTATATATATATGTATATATACATATATACATATACATATGTGTGTGTGTGTGTGTGTGTGTGTGTGTGTGTGTAACCTTATTCAAAATATGGTTACACAAACCTTTTATGAACCAACTAAGCAGCCTTTTTTTTTTCCTGAGGATCTATATCTTGGTAGCTTTTTAATTTGTTGTTTTCCATTCTGGACCTTGTCTTTAACAATTTTTAAAGAAAAGTGGGACATTAAAATACCATGTTTCTGAATGTACTCTTTCTGTTCTCCTAAACCTAGACAAGTTAGGGAAACGATGACAGCCAGCCTTGCAGAATGAGCAGTTATATACCTTGAAGGACACTGGCTTTCTCTTATGCATGCTGAGAACTTGGGCAAGTGAGAGTTATCTGTAGAAATCTACTTTCTTCCACCTATAGCAGAACAGTGGCTCTTGGGAATATTGGTCATCCCAGAAAACTAAGCAAGCTCATACTACTATCATTGCTTCTGCAGTCTAACACATAAAGTCCGCTGTCTATAAGCCCTGGTGTGGGGATGAGAACACTGTGGAAGGATTTGTGTCCCTCCTCCAGACAGCCACTGCCAGATACATGGTTCCGAGGGAGAAAAGGCACTGTTTGACAAAGCAATAAGGAACCGAGGGGCTATCTAATCCGCCAGTCATCACTGAACTCTTCTTGGAGCAAACACTGATCTCTTGGAAGCTTTTCCCAATAAGTCAGTGTCTGGTAGGCCGTGGCTGGGCACTTTCTTTGCCTTTTAGCACCTGCCCATTGTCCTGTCTCCAGTGGATATGAACATGACACTTTCCGATTTTAATGCTTTCTTGTCTCATCTGCCTGACAAACTCCTCTGTCCTTACCTTAAAATTTAATTTTAGCTACCTTACCCTGAGAATACTTTCTCCAAGTTTCAGACAAGTAACTCTCCTCAGAGTTACATAATAAGTAAGATACATGCATATCTTTTATATAATATATTGTAATGTATAGTAGTATTTCATTCAATTATTTTCTTAAACTATAATATTATTGAAGTCAAGATTTATAGTCTATATATATCTTTGCTACCATGCACGAAAAAATAGAATGCTGTTTCAGCATTCAAATAAATTTTGTTGAACTTTCACCAAAAATTTATTTGACAGAAATGATGAGAATTTAAAAATGTTTCTTTTTTAGGGATAAAACCTTTCAAATGAATAGATTTTGTTAGAAAGCTGGTAAGAGCAAAAGCAACTCCATTTTGTAAAAGCTTTCTGCTTACTGGAGAAGATGCCATTACCTGGTATCCTGAAACTTCCCATATCGTCCTTGGTACATACCTCAAGAGACATTTAGAGAAGCTCAGAAGTAAGGACTTCCTGCTTTCCATCCTTAAGAAATATCTGTTCTAATTTTAACTTCTCTTCAAAGTAACCTAAATAACCCTCAGCCCGAAAGCAGACACAGGTCCCATCCTTCACTAGAGACCTCCCATTCATGAGTTTAATCTGAATAATGCCTGTTTTGCTATCTCTTTCTTCCTCTCCACAACCTTTTAGATTATTGAATTCCATTATTTTGATGTGTAGTTCATATAAATGAAGCTATTTAATGATATGTTTATTTTGGTACATCTATAATAATATTTGAAATATATCTAATATAACACTATATTTCATAATTTTATTTTTTTATTTTTTATTATTATTATTTTTTTTTGGTGGTACTGGGGTTCCTGGAAGCCCTTCTACCTCTGGGCTACACTCCCAGACCTATTTTTACATTTTCATTTTGGAAACAGGGTCTCCTAAGCCAGCGCGCGTGGCTGGCTTTGAACCTGCGCGATCCTCCTGTCTCTGCCTCCCAAACACGGGGATTACAAGCATGCGCCACCACGCCCAGCTATATTTCATAATTTTAGACAGACTATTGAGCTTTCAGACCCAGAGGAAAAATAACTATAGTATCTCATAATCCTCATAAGGACTGTAGCAATTTAAAAAATGGTAACAATGATGCATCAAAATTGAGCAACAGCCTGTTACCACACAGAAGAGAAGGCATATTGATGAATTGGTGGGTCTTTCTTGTTAGCACAAGTGCTTTTTGTAGGTCTGCATTGTACTCTCTCTGTCATTGGTCACATCACTCACCCCAAAACTACATAATACAAAGAGTAGCACATTATGCAAACTCAATATAACACTGTACAAAATTGTAATAATGACACAGACCACCCACCAACTTCAAAGGAATATCCCGAGAAATAATGAGATCTTCTTTGTCAGATTTTATGAGATCCCTGGATGAAAGCGTTTATAGAAGTACAATGCCCTGGAAGAAATTTTGCTGTGTAGTAAGTGACAGGTAGTGCCCATAAAATAGGAATGCAATTTTGTGGGTTAGTGAAGATAAAGGACATTGTGAGAAATCAGGTGGGTAAAATAGAAAAAATACCAAGGAAATGCAGGCAACTGGGAAGGAAAGAAATCTACGCATGCACCAATAAGAGATGCTGTCAAAAATCCTTTGTTTTCTTACTTTCAACCAAATCCTCATTTAAGAACGATGCATTATAATTGCTTTGGATGATATTAATGAGGAAGGATTTGTCCTGCTTCTCTGAGTTATTCTTTGAAAGAATCCTGAGTAACTATTGCTTATTAAGAAAGGCTATATTTATTTTGAGGGGGTGGTACTGGGGGTGAAACCCAGGGGCTTTTCTACCTCCGGGCTACAGTGCCAGACCCATTTTATACTTTTTTGGAATAGGGTCTCACTAAGTTGCTGAGAGCCTCACTAAGTAGCTGAGGCTGGCTTCCAACACATGTGATCCTTCTGTCTCAGCCTCGCAAGGGCTGGGATTACAAGCGTGCGCCACCATGCCCACGTAAGAAAGGTTATTTTTTTCACTTATGTATTTTTCATTCCAGATTCCCCATTCATTGAACACATCCTTTCAAGTAAACATATCATGAAAAAAATATTATCAACTTGAATTTATAATTGTTCCCTGAAACACTATTAGTTTGAGATCTCCTGTTTTTTTAAAAAAGTGACTCTCACCTGTACCAGTATTGGGAATGGCCTAGGAAAATTTGAGAAAGTTATGATTATTAATATATTTCAAATATTGGGTGAGGGGCAAATCTATGCAAGGACTTGGTTTCTGTCTAAAAGAAGGCAACTACTCCAATGTAAATTAACCTAGCTAAAAGTAATTAACCTAGTCAATAGGAGAGGAGAACTAGGGCTTCCTCTATCTTAAGACAAATCGTAAGAGAGGAGAACTAGGCCTTTATCTAAAGACAGATCTACATTATGATGTAGGGAGGATGGAGCAGGGTTTGACCTTGCCCTTCATGAAAGAAGACACCTTGCCACACCTTATTGGGGGAGGTACCTTACAGAGTAAGGGGAGGTACCTTACAGGGATGTTTACTACTACGTCAGGATTATGTGAACAAGACGGAGATCATGGGTATAAAAGGCCGAGTCCATGTGTAATTCCTTTGGTGTATTCATTTCGAGTCACCCCCCCCATGCCATTTTGGCATGGGGCTGTATTTCTATTTTCTGTATTTCTATCTTTCTAATAAATTTCTTTAAATCTTCAGCAACTGTCCAAGCTATGCATATTTATTCTTAGCTTAGAACAAGAACCCGCGGTAATTTTCTGGTTTTGGTCGTTTTGGGGGTTTTGTTATGGGTTGGGGGAAATTGTGCCCGGGACCCTAGCAGGGGTCCTCGGGGAACAGTTTCCCCAAACCATATTCTCCCAATTCATAACATCACCTAAATAAACAAATTTAATAAAATTCTTCCTGTTATTCCCTTGATAAAATTTCTTATATAGTACTTAGTTAATCTTTGAGATGTTTAATTCTGAGGAATTCATTTTCTGTAACATACATTTTAAAATGATAAAGTTTCTTATTGTGTGATAATAATTTGTTGATGTGTCATCCATATAACTTAAGCTACTTAATCATGTATTTATTTTAATATAGCTATAATAACATTTATTATATATCTAACATTATATTTTATACTTTTAGACAAACTACTGAACTCACAGACTCAGAGGAGAAATAACTATAGTATAACGTACTTCTCCTATGGACTGTAGAAATTAAAAACAAAATGGTAACAGCCAGGCATGGTGGCTGAGACAGGAGGACCATAGGTTCACAGCCAGCCTCAGCTACTCAGTGAGGTCCTTCACAACTTAGTGAGACCCTGTGTCAAAATAAAGGATAAAAAATAAGGCTGTGAAAGTAGCTCAGAGGTGGAATGTGCCTGTCTTCAATCTCCAGTAGAAAAAAAAAGTAACAATGATATGTCAAAATTGGGCAATATCCTGTTACCGCACAGAAGAGCAGCTATGTTTTTCATTTTTGAGAGGCAAAGCTTCCAATACCATGAAAATTTACAAATTCAGTCACTAGAGATGAGATGATAAAATTAGATATAAAACAAAGTTATATGTAGGAAAAAACCTTACAAATGTTCATATTCTAAATGTAATAAAACTGAGACTCAAGCTTCCTCATGATTGTCTATCTAGGACTAGGTATATTATCATCCTGGTTTTCAGCTCTACTCAGTGGAGTGCTGGGAGAGGTTCATATAGAGTAATGAATCATTAAGAACCAGATTTCATAAAATCTAAGAGAAAAGTAAAATGTATGGTACTCTATTTAAATCAATATTTCAGTTGGTGTGGAAGAATTTTGGGGTGGGGACTTTACATTGGAATATAGAAAAATATCAAAGTATCTGAATATAATCATTTTATATTGATATATTAACTTAAAAATAGCATAAATCATAATTCTTACTCTATGTACACACATAGACAAAGTACATAAAGATATACAGATAAAACATATATATGCTATATATTATATATAATAGCATATGCATATAAATGTATATAGGAATTCATTTTGTTTCTAACTAAAATAAGAACTAGAAGAAAAGGGGAAAGGCATACTCTTAACTACTAGCCACAATTTTAAACAAATTGATACATGACTCCTCCAATTTAAAGGCAGAGCTAGTTATAGCAGGACAATATTCCTGGGGTTTCCCTCTAGGCCCCCAAGTCTCTTCACCAGGAGATTTGATAAAACTCAGATATACCCAAAACACAAATGTGGAAACAAGTATACCACAACTAGTTTTTAAACAACCTATTGTGTTATAGTCATCTATTCATGAAGTCCATGTAAAAACTTGCTACTATATGTTACATTTTATTTTTCTAATAGAGGAAACCCAAGCTCAAAAATGTCAAAACCTTCCCCATGACTGTTGTATCTGTCAGCATTCTCACTGTTATGATTCAGTACCTGATGCCCAACACAGAGAGAAAGAAAAGTTTATTTGCTCATGGCTCAGGAGAGTTCAGCCCATATACATAATCAATTTATGCAGATTTCTGAGCCAAACATGGGGCTGCAGGTCCTCGGGGCATCAAGAAGCAGAGAGGGCAAAGGGAAGAGGAAGAGGGGATGGGCACATTTGATGCCCAAGGCCACACCCCAGTGACCCACCTCCAAACATGGCTGTTTCCAGAGCATGAGGTACAAGGGACATTTCACTTTGAAACCATAACAATTGTGCAGCCAATGTGTGATAGAGATAAGAATCAAATCTAGGTCTATGAGTATTATCACTACGTCATCCTGCTTTTCAGCTGTACTCAACTATTACACTTGAGTGTGTGCGAAGGATCTGTTAAATTAATAAATTATCAAGGACTAGATTTCATAAACTAAAATAATGGACTATTTGATTAATATTGACTTGAGCAGCTATGAAAATCTTATATATACATTTCTTTCTGTTCTTTTAAGTTTTCATTTTATTATTTAATACTTAAGAATTAAATGCCATTTCTGTACATTAACATTACCTTCCATTTTTCTTCTGCCCATCAACTCTTTCTCTGATTATAAAGATATGCATCACTTATTAAATTAACAGCACTTTTTAATTTAGGCCTATTTTTCTACACTGAAACAAAGGAGCTATCATTGAGCAAGCTTGATTATTTGGTTTTCTAATCCTTAATTTAGAGCAAGGACTTGAACACACATGCTTAAAACTGCTGGCTCCATTATAAGAGTCATCTTTGACACCCACACTTCCTCAAATCAACATTCCAATTTGCATCCTCCAGATCAATGAAGTACATGAGACTCCTTCATTAATTAGATTTGTATATTCTACATTTAAAATTATATCTCTTCAGGCAAATTAGAAGCCCTTACATCATATACTCCTATATTACCAAATGCAATCTTTAGCAGTAGTCATCTTAGAATACATAGTTGACCATTGGGAATTGATGTTTGTGTTCCTACACTAAAAAATTTCATCTATTTTACCCTAATTTAATTTCCTGACTTTTTTCATATCTGTTAAGGTGTTTCCTTCTATCCAGGTCTTCTTTTTTATATTTTTTTATTTTTATACATATTTTTAATTGAAAATAAATAGTATACATTTAAACTGTACTTGGTGCCCCTTTCCCCCCAACCCGTTTTCCCTTCCCCACCTCCCACCAATGATTGTTCAGGGTAACCATGCTATATTCATACTTTTACACATATTCAGATGTAGACCCTCATTAATCAAGTTCAGCCTTCTTTCTCTCCTATCTATCCATTCAAACTTTGCTGAGATTTCCCTTCCATTATCTGGAGTCCCACTGGTATCCCCTGTGCTCCCTAGTTTGGGCATATTAGAGGAACAATATTTCCCTCTTTCTGTGCTTGGCTGATCTCACTTAACATAATGCTCTTCAGGACTTTCCATCTTCTTGCAAAAGACATAATTTTGTTCTTCTTTATAGCTGAATAGAATACCATTGTGTGTATTTCCCATAATTTTGCAATCCATTCATCTGTTGATGGGGACCTGGGTTGGTTCCATATTTTGGCTATTATGAATTGTGCTGCTATGAACATGGGTATGTATATGTTGTTGTAGTTCTCTGATTTCAACCCCTTTGGAAAAATACTGAGGAGTGGTAGAGCTGGATCATATGGTGGATCTATTCCCAGTTTTCTAAGGAATCTCCACACAGATCTCCATAGTGATTGAACTAGTTTGCATTCCCACCCACAGTGTAAAAGAATTCCTCTTTCCCCACATCCTTGCCAGTATTTGTTATTGTTTGATTTCTTTATACTTGCCAATCTGACTGGGGTTAGATGAAATCTCAGTGCAGTTTTGATTTGCATCTCCCTGATGGCTAATTATGTCGAACATCTTTTCATGTATTTATTGGCCATTTGTATTTCTTCTTTTGTAAAGTGTCTATTCAGTTCAATTGCCCATTTCTTGTTTGGGTTGTTTGTTTTTCTAGTGTAGAGTCTTTTGAGCTCTTTGTATATTCTGGATATTAGTCCCCTATCAGAGTGGTGGCTGGTAAAGATCTTCTCCCATTCTGTAGGCTTCCTCTTTAGGTTATTGTTGGTTTCCTTTGATGGGAAGAAACTTTTTAGTTTGGTGCCATTCCGCTTGTTAATTCTTGCTTTAATTTCCTGAGCTTTGGAGGTTTTGTTGAGGAAGTTACTGCCTGTGCCTATATGTTGTAGTGTTGAGCCTATCAACTTCTATAATAGCTTCACAGTCTCTGGTCTAATTTCTAAGACTTTGATCCATTTCTAGTTGATTCCTGTGCATGGAGAGAGGTAAGGATTTAGTTCCATCTTTCTACAAATGGATAGCCAGTTATCCCAGCACCATTTGTTGAAAAGGCTGTCTTTTCTCGAGTGCATGAGTTTGGTCCCTTTGTCAAATATTGACTATAGGTGTGTGGATTTGTTTCTGTATCTTCTATTCTCTTCCACTTGTCAGTATACCTGTTATTGTGCCAGTACCATGCTGTTTTGATTACTATTGTTCTATAGTATAATTTGAAGTTTGGAATTGTGATGACTCCTGCGTGATTCTTATAGCCTATTCTTCTATTCCAATTTTCTGCAGTGTTTTTAACATGAATGGGTGTTGGATTTTGTCCAATGCTTTTTCAGCATCTACTGCTATGATGATGTGGTTTTTGTTCTTGGTTCTTTTTATGTGGTGAATAACATGTATTGATTTACATATGTTGAACCATCCTTGTTTTTCTGGGATGAAACCAACTTGGTCATGGTGTATTATTCTCTTGATATGGTTTTGAGTGCGTATGGCTAGTATTTTGTTTAGAATTTTTGTTCTATGTTCATTCAGGATATTGCTTTGTAGTTTTTCTTTCTTGAGGTATCATTATTTGGTTTGGGGAATAATGTGATACTGGCCTCATAGGAGGAATTTGGGAGAATTCCATCTCTTTTAATTTTCTGGAACAAGTTATAAAGTATTGGTATTAGTTCTTGATTGAAGGTTTTGTAGAATTCAGCTGGAAACCAGTCTGGGCCTGGGATTTTCTCTGATGAAAGAATTTTTATCGCCATTTCTCTTTCTTCATCTGCAATTGGTTGGTTTGGGCTTGCTATGTCCTCTTGGTTCAGTTTAGGTAGGTTAACTTCGCTTAAAAAATCTATCAATTTCTTCCATGTTTTCTAGTCTATTGGAGCCTAAATTTTTAAAGTAGTTTCTGATAATCCTTTGAATTCCCCCTCTGTCTGAGGTGATGTCTCCTATTTCATTTCTGATTTTAATAATTTGAGTTGGTTCTCTTTTTCTTTTGGTTAGGTTGGCCAGGGGCTTATCAATTCTATTAATCTTTTCAAAGAAACACCTTTTTGTTTTTTGATTCTTTGAATTGTTGTTTTGTTCTCTATTTCATTTATTTTTCTCTGATTTTAATAATTTTCTGCCTTCTGCTGGCTTTGGGATTAGACTGTTGCAGTCTTTCTAGGTCCTTGAGTTGTGTCATTAGGTTCTTTACTTCGTGATTCTCTGTCCTTCTTATGTGGGCACTCAATGCAATAAACTTTCCTCTTAATACTGCCTTCATAGTCTGCCATAGATTTTGGTTAGTTGCGTCTCTGTTTTCATTTGTTTCCATAAATTTCTTTATTTCTTCCCTAATTTCCGCTCTTACCCATTCATCATTCGATAGTGTATCATTCAATCTCCATGTATTTGAATAGTTTCTTTTGAGTTTCCCTTTGTTGATTTCTATTTTTATTCCATTATGGTTTGAAAAGATGCAAGTGATTATTATCCAGGGCTTCTTCCAGTAACTTTCACTTCTATCAGTGCTTTCCTGGCTCTCAGGAAGCATTTACTTTGTAAACTCTTGGATGTCCTTTGCTTGTCTATTTAACCATTGTCTATTTGTCCTTTACTTGTCCATTTAGACTCTGGCACTAGGGCCTTAAAAAAGTACTATTAAAATCATCACCCCATTCAGTGCTTTACTTTAGTACCAAATTGCTTAATTTTTTAATTTTTTATTGGTGCACTGTATTCATACATCATAGTGGGATACAAAATTTGTAGACATACATGCACACATCGCCCAGTCAGCCCCCACCCGATCCCCACCCCATTCCCTCCCCATCCCTCCCTCCCAAGCTTGGCTTAGTGGTTGACATCTAGTATTATAGCAATTTATCCAAAATTAAAAATGATAATCTCACATAACAGTTTCATTTGTCTGATACCAAGCTTTTGATGACTTAAAGATAACATTTCAATATTTCTTTTTACTTTCTTACCAGAGAATATTTTTTTTCTATTTTTTTAGGTGAAACTATCATATATTTATATATTTATTTTTCAGAAAAAAACTCTATCCTAATATGGAATATGGACTCTAGATACCCAAAACTATCTTTAAAAAGAACAAAGCTAGAAGATATATATTTTCTGATTTCAAACCATATAAAGCTACAATAATTGAAACAGTGTAGTACTATTCTAAAGGCAGATATATAAACCATTGGAGTTAATTAAAAGCCTAGAGCTAAATTCTTCCCTATATTGTCAAGTTATTTTTGACAAGGTTTCCACGAACATTTGGTGGTAGAAATACTAATCTTTTAACTAAATATTGTTGAAAAATAATAATTACATGGAAAAGAATAAAGTTGGACCCTTACCTAATCCCATATACAAATATTAACTCAAAATAGATAAAAGACCTAAATATAAATCTTAAGACTATAAACTTTTAGGAGAAAATCTGGGTCATAAAACCTCACAACACTGAAATTGGCAGTGATTTCTTGGATATGATTTCAATGGCACAGGCAACAGAAGAGTATACAAACTCCCTAAAAAAAAATATTGTATATCCAAAGACAATGTAAACAGAGTTAACAGTTACTAATAGAATGGGATAAAATATTGCCAAATGCTATATCTGAAGGTATATTAATATTCCAACTAGAAATCCTAAAAATTAACAACAATAAAGGCAAACAATACCATTTAGAGATAGGTAAAAGACTAACATAAGTAATGAATCTCCACAGATAACCAATCTTAGTTGACTGTTGGATGGAAACTCTTGTTTCTCTGGTTCTGGTGTGTGTTACCTATTTCTTCTTTGTAGTTAATCTCTTTGAGTATTTTCTCTAGCGCTGGTTTTGAAGACAAAAATTCCTTCAGTTTCTGTTTGTCATGGAAGCTTCTTATTTCTCCATCTAATTTGATAGAAAGTTTTGCTGGGTAGGAAATTTTTGGCTGGAAGTTGTTTTCTTTCAGAGTTTAGAATATTTTACTCCAAGCCCTTCTGGCTCTCATTACTTGGTTTGGGAAGTCGAGAGCGATTCTAATTGGTTTGCCTCTGAATGTCACTTGGCCCTTTGTTTTTGTTGCCTTTAAGATTCTCTGCTTGGCTTCCACATTGGTCATTTTGACAATTATGTGACATGGGGATCCTCTTCTCCGATCCTGTCTAAAGGGAATTCTATAAGTTTCCTGGACCTGTGTATCAACCTCTTGCTCTATGTTTGGAAAATTTTCTGCTATTACTTCCTTGAAGAGATTGTTGATCCCTTTGGTTTCACTTTCTTTTCCCTCTTCTATTCCAATTATTCTTAGGTTAGCTCTCTTATAATGGGCCCATATTTCTTCAATGTCAGATTCCTGCTGTCGGATATTTTTTCCTAGATTAGAAACTATGCATCCATTTTTGGAATGATCATCTTCTAAGAGCGAGATTCTGTTCTCCATGTGGTCTAATCGGTTGTTTGTGCTTTGAATTGAGGCCTTTACTTCATTAATTGCATCCTTTATCTCTTTTTGGCTCTCTCTGAGTTCTTTTCGAAGCACCTCTATTATTTCTACAGTTATTTTCCTAATTTGATCTTCTAGAAATCTCTGATTTTCTGTTTTATCGGGTTCTGATGTTGTGGGGTTGTGGGCATTCATTGCTCCAGTATTATTCCTCTTTCCCATGACTTCGGAAGTTTGTGCCTTCTCTGGGTTCTTCCCTTGGGTCACTATGACTTCACTTAAGGTGTTCTGGATCTCGAGTCAGTAGTATCTCAGACCCCACTACTCCTTTACTGGGTTGTATCACAGAGTCTCCGACCCAGAGAGTCGATAGAGGCTGCTTTAGACTGTGGGGGGTGCCAGGTTGCACGTTCTCCTATGGTGTGATATCTCTGCCACCACCCCTCCCCCACTGGGTCAAGTCCCAGGGAGTACAGTACTGGGATTTCTCCTCTGTGGCTCGCAATTTGACTCACTGTTCTTGAGTACACAGATGTAGCTGTACTGGATTCGGTGAATTCCCAAATTCCTTATTAATTAGGATTATCAGCATATATTAAATGTCTAAGATTACCAGCATATATTATATGGCCTAACTTTTCTTAAATATAGGTAGCTTTATTTATATCAAACATACAAAGTCCAATATGATGCAATTTCTAAGGAATATGATCAAGAAATAGCCAATTATTCTATTCTATTTTCATTAAAATTCATTTTATGTTTGTTTGTTCATCTAGTTTATCACAGGAAGGTTTTTCTTTTGTTCTAGTAACTTATGGGACAGAAGTGGACAACAATTTTATCTCTTGTTTTGTTTGGTATGCTTATTTTTGGCTGCATTGCTATATTATCAACTTTATTTTTCAGAATTTTCCTTTTAATGTGATTTCTTTTTAGACTGAACAAAAGTGAGCATATTTTGGACATTAAATATAAAAATAGCAACTAGAAAGTTTTTCAGGTTTTCATTAATTCCCTAATGTATATAATGTACATTCACAAACATATTCAAGTCAATGACTAAGAAGGAGGGAGGACAGAAGAGATGGGGTGAGGATTGGGGAAGGGATAAATGAGTAATGTGTGTCTGTATGCCTCTACCATCTTGTACTCCTTTAAGATGCAACATTGCAACACATAGGGACAGGTAAAAATCTCTCAACAAGACCCTAAAGGCAAAAGTAACTAAAAGGCAGATCAACAGGTGGGATTTCAATAAACTGAAGAGCTTCTATAAAGCCAAGGAAACTATAAAGAACTTTGAGAGCTAACAGAATGGGAGAAAATTTTTGCCAACTATTCTTTGGATAGAGGACTAATATCTAGAAGATACAGAGAATTCAAGAAAACCAGCACTATGAAAACAAATAGCCCAATCAGAAAACGGGTAAATGAACTAAATAGACACTTCACAAAAGAAGAAATTCAAATGGCCTATAAATCTATGAAAACATGTTCAACAGTACAGATTATCCTCAGAAGAATGGAAACAAATTTACCATATAATCCAGCAATACCACTTCTAGGTATCTACCCAAAGTAATAGAAACCAAAATATCAAACTAATGCATGCATATCTATGTTCATAGCTGCACAATTCACAATTACCAAACTATGTAATCAGTCAAAATGTCCATCAACAGATGAATGGATTACAAATTTATGGGATATGTGCACAGTGGAATTGTACTCAGCCATAAAAAAGAACAAAATTTGGTCATTTACAGTGAAATGGATGGAACTGAAGAATATTATGGTAAGTGACATTAGTCACAAAAAGTAAGAAATCAGATGTTCTCCCTAATATGCAGAAGTGAGAGAGAAAGGGGTTATAGGAGGGACACTAGACTAAGATAGAGAAAATATAGACATGCAAATAAGGTGACCTAACTGAGGGGGATAGGAGAGGGGAAGAGAGAAATTCCATAACATACCTGATGCACATTCACAACCATATTAAAGTCAATAACTAAGCCAAACATGAGAAGGACGGAGGGGAGGGAATGGGGTGAGAAGTGGGAAAGGGCTGAGTGAAGTGTGCAAGTATGCCTCTAACATTTTGTACCCTAATAGGATATATATCTACAATGCATCAGTAAACATTTAAAAAATATCTGTGACTACAATGCATCAATAAAAAATTTAAAAAATAAAATAAATACCAAATAAAACTGAAGCTGCAAAAGAGACAGTAGTGCTGTTTGTTTTTCATTTCTCAACTGTATTTCACTGATCTTTGTATTTATTTTTTAGTTTTCCATTTCATTATCTTTGGTATTTTTTTATTATTGCCTTCCTTCTATTGAATTGGGAATTCTACTTTTTGGATTTTTCTTGTTATTCTAGAACTTTGAAGTGTATCATTAGGTTATTTACCTGAGAGCTTTCTGAATTTTTTTTTAATGCTGGCATTCATAGCTATAAATCTTCCCCATAGAACTGTCTTTATTGTATCTCAAACATTTTTGTAGGTTATATTTCTATTTTAAATTTATTCAAGCAATTTTTAATTTCTTCCCTAATTTTTTTGGGTGTGTGTGTGTGTGTGTGTGTGTGTGTGTGTGTGGTATTGGGAATGAACACTTCTCTGGTCTACACTCCCAGACCTATTTTATATTTTTATTTGGAAACAGGGTCTCTCTCTCTCTCTCTCTCTCTCTCTCTCTCTCTCTCTCTCTTTCTCTCTCTCTCTCTCTCTCTCTCTCTCTCTCTCTCTCTCTCTCTCTCTCTTTTGTCATGCTGGAGTTCCTGGAAACCTTTCTACCTCCGGGCTACACTCCCAGACCTATTTTATATGTTTTTAATTTGGAAACAGGGTCTGTTAAGCCAGCAAAGCTGGCTTTGAACCAGCGCAATCCTCCTGTCTCCGCCTCCCAAGCAAGGGGATTACAAGCTTGCACCACCATGCTCAGCTGGAAACAGGGTCTCTTAAGCCAGCGCGGCTGGCTTCAAACCTGTGCCATCCTCCCATCTCTGGCTCTAAGCACAGGGATTAAAAGCATGTGTAACCATGCCCAGCATTCTTCCCAAATTTTTATGATTCAAATGTGTACTATTCAACTTCCATGTTGTGGCGAGCCCCACCCTTGTTTGCTGGCGGACTTTTCTAAGATGGCGCTGAACGGAAGTACGGAGAGGCACCAAAGTTGTAAACAAGTCATGCGCAGTCCAACGACTAGAGCGTGGTGTGCACGGGAACAGGTCATGCCATCGGCATCCGGCCAATGGGTGGTTAGAGAATCAGGCGATGTCCGCGTGATCGCCGTCATGATTGGCTGATGGGTGCTTATAAGCGGGGCGCGAAGGGCTTGGCGGGAAAGAAGATGTAACAGCTTGGGGCAATAAAGAGCTTGAAGAAGATCGTCTCGAGTGTCGTGCATTACAGGGCGTCCGACATTTGGTGGCCCGTACGGGGAATCGAAGCAGCTTTCGTTTTGCAGACGATCAGAACTTCCGCTCTCCCAAGGCAGCCGGCTGGTAAGTACTCCCGGGATTTGGGAGGCTCTGGAGAACAGAGGATTATAAAGGTAAAAATATTATTTCCCCAACTCCGTACAGACAAAGGGGAGCTCCAAAAGGAGGTTGTACTAGATTCTCAGGCTGGTCCTGAGCGTCGCTATGGGGAATAACCCTTCACACCCGATACAGAAGGCTTTAAAAGCCCTATTAAATGGAAAGGGATTAAAACTAAGAGACAAGACCATTCAAAACTTTCTAAGCCAAGTAGATGAGGCAGCTCCCTGGTTTGCAGTTTCGGGAAATTTAACCCTGTCGAGCTGGGATAAACTAGGTAAGGACATAGAACGGGCAGAGAAGGACAATCTGGTATCAGGAGGAACCTACCCTTTGTGGCGCCTCATACGAGCGTGCCTAGAACAAAAATGCTATAAACCATTAGTACAGGAGGGGCAAGCTGCCCTAGATCAGCTAAAAGAGGAACGATCTATTTCCTCTCACCCCACTAGCGAACAGGGCTCGGATGGGGAGGGAGAATCGGATGAGGAACTTGTTGCCATAGAAAAGGAAGTCAGCAAAATGACCGTGGATACATATTCCTCCCAGGGGTCCCTTCCTCCTCCCTATAATCCTTCGGCCCCCGAGCGTTTAAGACCGACCGGGGGTCGTTCCTTTCATGAAAAGGTATGGAGGGAGCCGGAGGTGTTGATGGCTAGACAAGCTTTTCCCGTATTTCAGCCGCAGGGCGGAGGGCCTCGTTACCATGAGCCTTTAGATTACAAACTAGTAAAACATATTGCTGAGTCAGTGCGAACATACGGCACAAATGCTGCGTATACTGTGGCTACCCTGGAAAGTATTCACAGATATGCCATGACTCCTGGAGATTGGCAAAATTTGGCCCGAGCGGCCCTGACTCCAGGACAGTACTTGGATTGGAAGGCTTTCTTGATCGAGTTTGCAACTGAACAGGCGGCAGCCAATCAAGCCGCTGGGCAGCCTGCCTGGAATGTAGACATGCTCTTGGGGCAGGGACAGTTCGCAAATAACCAAACATGTTTTCCTCAACAGATATACGAACAAATAAATAATTTAGCCATTAGAGCCTGGAAAGGGCTTCCTAATAAAGGGGAGGTATCGGGCAATCTTACCAAAATAATTCAGGGGCCTAACGAGCCTTTTGCTGATTTTGTGGCCAGAATAATAGAGGCTGCTGGATGAATATTTGGAGATGTCGATGCAGCCATGCCTCTTGTTAAACAACTTATTTTTGAACAATGCAATTCAGAATGCAGACAGGCCATAAACCCCTATAAAAATAGAGGCTTAGAGGTGTGGATGAAACTGTGCAGAGAACTTGGTGGGCCTTTATCAAATTCAGGGTTAGCCGCTGCGATCTTGCAGGCCTCTGGTCGGCAAAAGAACAACAATAATACCCGGTTGGGCAATTGTTTTTCCTGCGGGGCGGCGGGACACCTAAAGAGGGATTGCCCTAAACGTGCTGCCCCGCCACAGCAAGCTCCGCCAGATTTATGTAAACGCTGCAGAAAAGGCAGGCATCCCACCGCAGAGTGTCGATCTGTGAAGGATATCGATGGCAATGTTTTATCTTCTCATGCTTTGCCAGAACAGGGCCGTCAACCGCCAAAAAACGGGAAACGGGGCCCTTCCCCTCAGGGCCCTTACAAGTATGGGGGCCAACAAATGTACAGTGCTATGGAGACGGACCAGACACCCCCATGGCCCAATCTGCACCAACCCAAGGAATCAGGAGAGCCACTCCCGGTTCAGCGGGATTGGACCTCTGTGCCACCACCCGGTTGGTATTAACCCCTCGAATGGGAATTCAAGTCATGCCAACCGATATGTCTGGTCCATTACCCCCAGAAACCGTGGGCCTGGTTTTGGGACGATCATCATCCACCTTAAAAGGCCTCGTCACCCATCCCGGGGTTATTGATCAAGATTATGAGGGGATTATAAAAGTTATGATTTCTGCCCCCCGGGGAATTGTGGCCATCTCTCCCGGTGATAGAATAGCCCAGTTACTAGTGTTACCCAGTTTACATTCTCTGTTCCCCTCTAAGCAAAATCAACGGGGGGAAAAGGGGTTTGGTTCCTCTGGTACTAACATTATATCACTTGCGTTTGATATGGGGAAGCGACCCTTAATTACCTTAAAAGTGGAAGGAAAATCTATTCTAGGGTTACTTGATACAGGAGCAGATACAAGTGTGATAGCTTCCAAAGATTGGCCGCCTGCTTGGCCTATAAAAAGGGCTGACACACAGCTTAGAGGGCTGGGATACGTCCAAACTCCTGATGTCAGTGCAAGGCCTCTCCACTGGGAGGATCAGGAAAGGCACTCTGGCACTTTTACACCATATAAGTTGGAAATTCCGGTCTCCTTGTGGGGACGAGATTTACTTTCGGATATGGGTTTTCATTTACAAAATGACTACTCCCCCCAAGCACAACAAATGCTTATAAAACAGGGCTTTCACCCGTCATACGGGCTGGGCAAACATCTTCAAGGGCGCAAGAGCCCCGTTCCTAATGAAGGACAAAATGATGCCCGGGGCCTGGGTTTTGGGAAGTAGCCACTGGGAAGACAATTCCCATTACTTGGAAAACGGGGGATCCAATATGGGTTTCCCAGTGGCCCCTCCCCCGGCAAAAAGTAGAGGCAGCTCAGGAGTTAGTCAAAGAACAGTTAGCATTAGGCCATATCCAGCCCTCCACGTCCCCCTGGAACACGCCCATATTTGTAATAAAAAAGAAATCAGGAAAATGGAGATTATTGCATGATCTTCGAGCTATTAATGATCAAATGCAAAGTATGGGACCTGTTCAACATGGTCTTCCTCTTCTTTCGGCTATCCCACAATTTTGGCCTGTTATAGTAGTAGATATAAAAGATTGCTTCTTCTCTATACCTCTTCATGTTCAGGATACCCCACGCTTTGCCTTTACAGTGCCCTCTGTGAATCACGAACAAATTGATCAGAGATATGAGTGGAAAGTGCTTCCTCAGGGTATGGCCAACAGCCCTACTCTATGTCAATTGTATGTGGATGTTGCTTTGCAACCTGTTAGAGAGGAATTTCCGTGCGTACGGTGCTGCCATTATATGGATGATATTTTGATAGCCTGTGGAGAGGAAAAACAACTAGAAGAGGCATTTTGCATGCTTGTCAAGACTCTAGAGAGTAGGAATCTGATAATAGCATCTGAAAAGATACAAAAGGGCACTGTCATTCAATTTTTAGGAAATGTTCTTTATCCCCGTTTTATTAGGCCCCAAAAGGTTATTATACGCACAGACCAATTGCATACATTGAATGATTTTCAAAAATTACTAGGGGATATCAATTGGGTTCGACCTGCTTTAAGAATTCCCAATCATATGTTGAAGCCCTTATACACGATCCTGATGGGGGATTCTTCATTGACTTCCCCGCGAACACTGACACCTGAAGCTCGGAGTGCCTTAACATTAATTGAACAGGCTTTGACTAAGGCCTCCCTTAAACGTGTATCACCAGAGGATCCCATTTGGGCATGTATATTAGCTACTAAGTTACAACCTACTGGAGTTTTGTGGCAGCAAGGACCTCTGTTGTGGATTCATCCTAAAATTTCCCCTCAAAGGATTATAGAACATTACCCCTCTATGGTAGCTAAGGTTGCTACTATGGCTATCCAGCAATGCATTCAACACTTTGGCCAAAACCCCGATAAGCTTATCATTCCTTATAGTAAACATCAAATATTAACATTACAGACGACCATAGATGAGTGGGCCATATTACGCTACACATTTGTAGGGGAGATAGATAATCATTTGCCTTCAGACCCTATATTGCATTTTGTGGAAAAGCATCCTATAATCTTCCCCATCGTAACCAAAGATAAGCCGATACCCCATGCTCCTAATATATTTACAGACGGATCCAAAACAGGGTTAGGAGCCTTTGTAATTGAAGGCCAAGACCCCGTAGTCATACAATATGAGCATAGGTCACCTCAGCTAGTTGAATTACATATTATTTTAGAGGTATTTAAAACATATACATTTTCTTTTAATTTGCTGTCAGATTCCTCGTATGCTGTAGAATTAGTTAAAAGTTTGGAATGCGCGGGACAAATATCTACGCAGACCCCAATCCATTGTCTGGCCTCGGACATTCAACACTTAATTTGGAAAAGAAATAATCCCTTTTATATACAACATGTTAGGGCACATACGGGTCTGCCTGGACCGGTTACCCATGGTAATGATATTGTGGATAAACTCACTAAGTTGCCTATGATCTTCTTTCTTACACCGCTACAACGGGCAAAGGAGTTTCATCACCAATTCCATGTAAATGCTAAAACTTTGCAGCTTAAATTTGCTATCCCTCGTAGCCAAGCCCGTGAAATTGTTAAGACTTGCGGTGCTTGTGCACCGTTTATACCTTCCCCGGTTGTTGGTGTTTGCCCGCGAGGCCTACTTCCATTACATTTATGGCAGATGGATGTGACTCACATACCTGAGTTTGGCACTGTTAAGTATGTGCATGTGTCTATTAATACGGCCTCTGGGATTATATATGCTTCCGCTCATGCAGGAGAAAGGGCCTATGATGTTATTGCACATTGCCTTGAGGCTTGGGCAGCATGGAATGCGCCTAAAGAGATTAAAACCGATAACGGCCCGGCTTACACCTCACAAAAATTTACATCTTTCTGCAAGCAGATGGGAATACTGCTTAAACATGGTCTCCCTTATAATCCTCAGGGCCAAGGCGTTGTTGAACGTGCACATCGCACATTGAAAGAATGTTTAATAAAACAAAGAGGGGGAATAGGGGCGGATCTCAAACCAAAACAGCGATTATCAGTGGCACTTTTTACTCTAAATTTTTTAAATCTGGATGTCAATGGTAAATCGGCTGCAGACCGGCACTTTGGATCCACTGCGATTCCTCAGGAGATGGCAAAATGGAAGGATGTACTCACAGGTCAGTGGAAGGGCCCTGATCCAGTGCTCACATGGGCCCGAGGCTCTGTCTGTGTGTTTCCACAGGACGGAACAGATCCACTCTGGGTACCGGAAAGGCTGACACGTCGGATTCCACAAGATGGCATCAGGGACATGGATATACCTCCTCATTATGACAATCGGCCTACAACCAGCATGGAGTAATCTTATAATATACAGCTTCCTGGAGCTTTATGTTTTACGCTTCAATCCCCTGATGATTCCAGGCCGTGTATATTTTTGTCCCCTCAGGCTGCAGGATGGTTTATGACACCTAATGTTTCTAGCGATGGTATTGCTAATGCTTCTGCATATTGGATACAGGGTTTGTGGCCTGTACAGTTCTTAAATTCTTCTGATACCCCAAGGGCTCAGCCACGATGGGCTCCACGTTGTCGAGGCAGTCTTTAGCGCCCCCTTGGACAGGCTGCCAGGCCCGCCTTTTGCAATGGGCCTCCCCCCATTTTACCTTTTCTCCCCGCATTGGTACCTTTGTTAATTCCACCTTCAGAGGTTATAATTTCACTAATCAAAATCCAACTCAATCTATCTTTAGTAATCCCTTTGATATATGGCTACTATGCGGAGTTTTGTGCTGGAATGCTACTACTGCTAATCTATCTCGAGAGTTGTCTTCTCATCTTACAGGAAATTGGAGTAAGGAGTTTGATATGCTTACTGAACAGCTACATGCGGAGATCGTCAAGGTCAACACCACCCGAATCGATCCTGAAGTCGCCCAGACGTTGGCCTCCTGGATACAAAGAGCGGCATTCCATCTTAAGGAATGGACTGGGTTGGGGGCTCTGGGATTTTGTTTAGTCTTCCTGTGCATTCTATGTCTCTGTTGTCTGCGACGGCTATTTACACAAAGAGCCAAAGATCAGATACTTCTAGCCCAGGCCTTTGTGGCCGTTGAGGCGGGTCAGTCGCCCACCGTCTGGCTGGCAGTAATGGAAAAGGCATAATGCGCTCAGGATGACAAGCAAAGCATTGCACTTGAGATACGCGGCCTGCAGATAGCGATCTCAAGAAGAGCATGTCTGATTGCACGCGGGTAGATACCCCAAATCCCGCCTCTGAGAAAAAGGGTATCGGACGGGTCTGGCTCTCATCAAGGGAAACACACCTGGATGGGAGACAGTACAATGTCCTAGCTTCCAGCATCAGAGATCAGACCTCTACTCTTGCCTGTTGCGCTTTTAAAACAAAAAGGGGGAGCTGTGGCGAGCCCCACCCTTGTTTGCTGGCGGACTTTTCTAAGATGGCGCTGAACGGAAGTACGGAGAGGCACCAAAGTTGTAAACAAGTCATGCGCAGTCCAACGACTAGAGCGTGGTGTGCACGGGAACAGGTCATGCCATCGGCATCCGGCCAATGGGTGGTTAGAGAATCAGGCGATGTCCGCGTGATCGCCGTCATGATTGGCTGATGGGTGCTTATAAGCGGGGCGCGAAGGGCTTGGCGGGAAAGAAGATGTAACAGCTTGGGGCAATAAAGAGCTTGAAGAAGATCGTCTCGAGTGTCGTGCATTACAGGGCGTCCGACACCATGTATTTGTGCAGTTTATTTATTTTTCTTGCTATTAGTTTCTGTTCTTATTCTATTATGATGTTTGTGGCCTAAACTTTTATATATTTTTTGTTTAGTTTTCTGTGGGGAGCCATTAAGTACTTACCCATGTCCTTGGCCATTTGTGGGGAACCATTAAGGTCTTCCCTTTATCTTTACTAAAAGAGTACTTCTGACAGTCCTTCACCCAGAGTCAACAAGGTTTGGAGTCATGGGGGTTTCAAAGTAATTAAGACTCTCTCAGAACAATTGATGCTATTGTTCTGTCTGCTACATAAGATTAGGTTTGTGTTGTACCAGGGTATTGTTTGACTTGCCTGTGATGTATATACTTTGGACTTGTCTTTCTTGGAATCCTGTGCAACCCAAAGCTAGAAACTGTATAAAAGGGCCATGAGAGAATAAACTTGACACTAGTAGTGACTAGTAGCTCTCCCATGCTGGAATTCTTCAATCCTCACTCCTCTCTAAGGAATCCGTACTTTTGCTGGCTGGCTCTGGCAGGTTTTATAGGTGCTGAGCTTGGTGGGACATTCCTGTAAATTCAATACTCAGAAGGCTGAGATAGGAGGATTACAGGTTCAACTTCAGCCTTGGAAATTTAGCAAGACTCTTATTAACCTAGTAAGACCCTCTTTCAAAATTAAAAAAAAAAAAAGTCTATGGAAGAGCTGGGGCCCGGATCACAGGAGTCTGGGCCCTGGGCGGAGTCGTACAGAGCATGCCAGAAACCCGGGGAAACCTGGCCCGGGTTGCAAGGCCCTGGGCCCCAGGCAGGGATCAGGCGGGGCACGCTGGACCCCCTGAGAAACCAGGGCTCGGGTTGCAGGACCCTGGGCCCCAGGTGGGGTCGCGTAGAGCACGCCAGACCCAAGGAGAAACGTGGGCCTGGGTCACAAGGCCCTGGGCCCTGGACAGGGTCAGGCGGGGCACGCCGGACCCCCAGAAGAGCCTAGGCCTGGGTCACAGGACTCTGGACCCCGGGCGGAGTCATGTGGAGCATGCCAGACCCCCGGAGAAACCCGGGCCTGGGTCGCAAGGCCCTGGGCCCTGCGCGGGGGTTGCGCGGGACACGCCAGACCCCTGGAAGAACCGAGGCCCAGGCCACAGGACCCTGAGTCCCGGGCGGCAGTCGCCTGGGGCACGCAGGACTCCTGGAAGAACCAGGCCCGGGCCGCAGTGCTATTGAGTGCCTGATCCCACAACCTCTTCAAACTACACATACTGTCTTCTCTTATTATTTTTTTTTAAAGGAAAAGATAAAGAAAAAAGAAAAGAAAAATATCAGAGAGGGGCCAAGAAGGCCGCAGAGGATGCCAGGATACTGAAGATGCAGACAAAACGTATCCAAATGAACTGGAACTTTTGGAAAAATTCCCCGCGAAGAAGGACTGCTTCTTCTCTACATTCTTAAGAATCCTGGACATCACCTGTAAGGAGAGAGTTTAGGGGAGACCTAGGAGGAAGGCGGTGTTGGAAGCGGTCGCCGCGATGGCAGTGGAGACTTGTATTCAGGAGAGGCAGAAATCTGATCATACCAACCTTATTTTTTGGAGAAATTACACCAAACGTCGACTGCTACCATCGCACATGCTTAGGAACACTGGACAACATTCAGAGTGGAAAAAGAGCTTGGGAAAGATTTGAAATGGTGGAGATAGTGGCAATGGCAGTGGCCAGTACTCAGGGGAGGCAGAGATCTGATGTATTACACCTGGAACTTTTGAAGTAATAACCCCAGAGGCAGAATGCTACCACCACACACCCTCGGGAATGTGGGATAACCTGCTGGGCAAAGAGGGTGCTCGGATTGGAGCCTGCTGAGGGATGAGGCCAGCGAAGGGGAAAGCAAAGCTGGGATTGGAGCCTGCCATGAGGCAAGGCCTGTGCTGGAGCCTCCAAGACAGGGATTGGAGCCTGCCAAAGGGTTAGGCCAGTGCCAGGGCCAGCAAGGCTGGGATCAGAGCCTGCCATGAGGTAAGGCCGGTGCTGGGGCCTCTGAGACTGGGATCAGAGCCTGCCAAGGGGTTAGGCTGGTGCTGGGGCCAGCGAGGCCGGGATTGGAGTCTGCCATGAGGCAAGGCCAGTACTGGGGCCCTTGAGGCCTGGATTGGAACCTGCCAAGGGGTAAGGCCAGTGCCGGAGCCAGCAAGGCCGGGACTGGAGCCTACTTTGAGGCACGGCCACTACTAAGGTCTCCGAGGCCGGGATCAGACCCTTCTGAGAGGGTAGGCCGGTGCTAGGGCCAGCGAGGCTGGGATCAGAGCCTGCTGTGAGGCAAGGCCGGTGCCGGGGCCTCCACAGCCAGAATCGGAGCCTGCCGAGGGGTTAGGCCGGTGCTGGGGCCAGCAAGTCTGGGAGAGGAGCCTACCATGAGGCAAGGCCGGTGCTGAGGCCTCCAAGCCTGGGATGGAGCCTGCCAAAGGGTTAGGCTGGTGCCGGGGTCAGCAAGGTTGGAATCAGAGCCTGCCGTGAGGTAAGGCCAGTGCTGGGGCCACCGAGGCTAGGATCGGAGCCACCCAAGGGGTTAGGCTGGTGTGGGGGCCAGCGAGGCCAGAAAAGGGGCCTCCCATGAGGTAAGGCTTCTGCTTGAGCCAGCGAGGTCCGGATCAGTCCACCGGGTAGCCAGGCCACTACTAGGGCCATCAAGAGTGGGATTGGTACTTGCAATGTGGCATGCACAGAGAAATATCGCAGAAAATAAAATCCAGATGCTTCCCCTAATCAGCAATAACTAGGAGGAAAGGGGTAACAGGAAGAGGTCAGGTTATAGAAAGGGCCCTATAGCGAAGCAATTAAGGTAACCAATCAGAGGGTATGGGATAGGGGAGGATGGAATCTCTTTAAAACTCAGGATGTACATAAACAAATATATCAAGTTAATCACCAAACAAGCATGGGATCGAGGGAGGGGGAGGGAATAGGATGGGGAATGGATGAGGGTTAATTGGATGATGTGTGCTTGTATATCCTCTCAAGTCTTGTATTCCAATGTGATGTATGATTACAATGCACCATTAAAAATAAAATTTTACAAAAAGTCTATGGAGGTAGGATTCCTTTGGGTTCAGCCCCCAAAACCAGAAAAAAAAAAGTCCTATGAACAGCAAAAAAGAAAGTGGCTTTAGCTATTTTTAGATGAAATATTCTGAGGATGTCTTGCAAGTCCTTTTGCTCTATAGTAAGTTTTAACTTTGCAATAACTTTGTTGTTTTTATCTCTGACCTAGCTAGTAACAAAAAGAGGTATATTAAAATCATCTAATGCTATTTTATAGGGAACTATTTGAGCCTTTATTATACATATATAAAAGTGCTGATATTTGGCAATAAATATTTTTGATTGTTATTTTTCCTTTTGAATAATTTCTTATAACAATATGTAATGGACAGTGAACTTTTTGTCTCTTCTAACTAATTTTAGCTTGAAATCTACTTTTTCTCATATGAGAATAGCTATCTTACTTGTTTTGGGGTTCATTTGCATGGGAATGTACTTTTTCATTAATTAATTTTCAGTCAGTTTATATCTTTGCCAATGATGTGTGGTTCTTGTAAGCAACATTTATAAGTGTCTTTTGAAAAAAATAAAATCTACTAGTCTGTATGCTTTAGTTGAACAGAGACCATTTGCTTTAGCTGTTATTATAGAGAAGAATGAATTACTTTCTGATGCTTTGTTTTATGTCTAAAGTTTGATTCAGTCCTAATTTTCATTTGTTTATCTATTCTTTTAATGAGATTTGCTTTTACTCTTAGCTCACATAGTTTTATTTTCTTCTTTGTGTGCAGAATTTCTTCATGTACTTTGTGTGATGCTGGTTTAATGGTTGTGAATTCCTTTACTTTATGCTCATCTTGAAAAGTGTTTTATTTCTTCTCTGATTCTGTACTTCTTTTGGATGGCAGTTATTTTCTTTCAGAGATTAAAATACATTGTTCCAAGCAATCCTAGCCTTTGTCAGTTTTGTTTCTCCATCTTTTTTCCTTTTTCATTCCTTACTCCTTACCCAGCCTGATTTGTTAGGGGTTGAGAAATTGTTTTTGGTTTTCTATTTCAGTCACCAAAATTTCTGAGTCCCTCCAAGTCTCTGACTGTACAATATTGTATCTTAGTGCATTCTTTCTATCACTCAACTCTCTAAGCACATGAACTCTCGTGGCTAGAATTCTGGACTCCAGAAGAATCAAGACTTGCTAGATCTACTTCACACCTTGCCTCTCCTTGATGCACCCACTTCTACAGGAGCCTTGCCCTGACCTCGTCTGTGTGCATCTTCCTCTTTCCTTGTGGTAGAGATGAGCTAGCTTCTCAGCAATGTCAGTGCCTCTTCCTGTACAAACCTACTGGTCATTTTTTAATTAGGCTGTGTTTTTGATATTGGAATTTTATAATTTCCTACACAATCTACATATTATCTTATCCCCTTGTCAGATGCATAATTAAAAATATTTTCTCCCATCCTCAACAGTATGCTAGCAAACTGAATCCAAGGCCACATTTAAAAAAAGATTATTTAACATGATCAAGTTGTATTAGTCCCTGGAATACAGGAATGTTTCAGCATACACAAACAATAAGTGTAATATAGCACATCAGTAGAATAAAATACAAAATCCTTATGATTCTATAAATATATGAAGAAAGGCATTTAAGAAAACTGAGTGCCCATTTGTAATAAACATTTTAAACAAAGTAGGTAGAGAAGGAACGTATCTCAATAGTTGATCAACAACGTATATGCTAATAATCCTTTATATTTTATATAGTCATATAGTTATATAGTTTATATAGTTAAACTTTATTGTTTATATATAATAAACTAAAAACAGCTTGCAGAATGAAGAAATTTTTTTTTCTGAATGTTTCTTTCTCTGAGATCTGAAATGAAACAAGGATTCTCATTTTTACCACATTTGCTCAACATATCATTGCAAGTCATAACCAGAGTAAACAGGCAAAAGGAAGACATAAAGCACATCCAAGTCGGAATAGAGGAAGACAAATTTTTACTACAAATGATAAAAATCTCACATATTAAAAAATCCTCTAAAATCCCTCCAAAAACTATTATAACTAATGAACACAATTCAGCAGGATACAAAGTCAGTACCCCAAAGCAGTTTCATTGCTATACTCCAAAGTGAGTTATCTGAAATATCAGTCAAAAGTGGTATCTTTTAGCTAAATGGAACAAAATGAAGACCCCAGAAGTAAATTTATGCCTCTACAGTTGACTAATTTGTGACAAACAAATTGCTAAGAACAAACATTCAAGAAAGAGCAGTGTTTTAAATAAATGTGCTGAGAAAATTGAATATCAATATTCAGAAGAATGAAAGTAGATCCATATTGCTTTTCAGTTACACAACTCAACTCAGAATGGATTAAAGACTCAAATGCAAAGGCCAGAACCATGAGACTATTAAAGAAAAAAAGAACACAGGGAAAACACTCCAAGGCACTGGAATGGGTAAAGATTTTTTTGAACCGAAGGCTAAAAGCAAGACATATCAGGTGAAATCAAACTAAAAATCTTACACACAGCAAAGGAAACAATCACTAAAATAAATGCATACTCTAAAATATCATATTAGAAGATGGTTTTACCAATCCAAGCTCGGTGCTGTGGTGCACATCTCAGGACTTGGGACGCTGAGACAGGAATATCACAGGTTCCCAGCCAGCCTCAGCTAGTGAGATCTCTGCAACTCAGTGAGCCCCTGTTTCAAGATACAGAATAAAAAAAATGTCTGAGGGTATAGCTTGGAGGTAGAATACCCCTGGGTTCAATATCCAGTACCACAAAAAAAAATGATGTTTTTAGTTATGTGTATATTTATGCAATATTTAAAATGTAATTTCTTCAAACTAGCAAAGTATCTTATGCATAATTTTTACTCATTCCATGATTGTTGATATACAATTCATAATTATTTAATAATGAATATTGTAGACAAAAATTGGTTGTGGTAGAATATAAATTTTTTAAACTTTAAACTCAAAATGAATTATACCTAAACATTGAGAAATATATATTTTTCTTTAAACACTTAGCAGTTTGCTTAACAACAGGTTAACACATTAGAAAATCTCTTAGGTGTTAGTTTATCACTAGCCATATCTTTTTCTTTCATTTTTATACTCATGGCTTATTGTAATTTGAGAAGAACAGATGGTAAATAAATAGAAGTAAGCGATTGTCAGTAATTCAGTAAGTCACTGACACAATTCTACATGGAAAGTATTTATTTTTAAATATATTTTATTTAGTTCTGTTTTAAAGTCCCCCCAAAATGCAACATGCCACATGCTCAGTTAATAACAAATGGATAAAATAAACACAAGCTTCTATAAGTGAATTAAAGATTAATTATTAAACCAAATGTAAAAATTTAATTAATATACTGTCAAATATTACTGAATATTCCTAACTTGCCTGTAGAAAATAATATCTGGAATGAAAAATATCTGTTATAAATTGTATTATTTCAAAGGAGTAGAAACTTTAAAAATGTTATTATTAATTACAGTATAAAGTGATATTTTTGTCACTTAGATATTTTGGGAAGTTGTTTTTAACTCATTGCCTAAATGCTTTTAAATATTTTATACATTTTTGCACATCAAGAAAGTATCAATGGAAACTATTTGTTTTAACTACTCTTAATAGAATCCATTAGTAAAGTATGATTAAAATTATATGAGGGACTTCCGGGAAGATGGCGACCGAGAAAAGCGGGGCTTAAGAGCCCTGCTAACAACCAATCTCCATTACCACAAAATCAGCACCTTTCATAGCCAGAAAACCCCAACACCAGAGAAACAAAAAAATCCCCAGGCTCCAGAGAGAAAGCGGACTGAGAACAGAGCTCAGAGCCACAGAGGAGATAACCAGCCTCACGCCCGAGGACGCGGCAGCAACGCCATACTGCTGGCGGCAGCGGCAAATTCACCAGACGGCAACAGCAAGCCGAGGTGAGCTGCTGCGGAACAGCCAGGCGGTATTTCTCGCCACAGGTAAAATCTAAAGCTCCCAGTGGCTGAGCTCAGCACACGCCGCAGGGATTCAGAGTGGAAATCAAAACCAAGAAGAAATACACCAGCTTCAGAGCCGAGGGCGTAGCAGCGGCGCCATATTGCCACCAGCGGCAGCAGCAGAGAATTCACCGAATCCAGTACAGCTACATCTGCGTACTCAAGAACAGTGAGTCAAATTGCGGGCCACAGAGGAGAAATCCCAGTACTGTACTCCCTGGAACTTGACCCAGTGGGGGAGGGGTGGTGGCAGAGATATCACACCATAGGAGAACTTGCAACCTGGCACCCCCCACAGTCTAAAGCAGCCTCTATCGACTCTCTGGGTCAGAGACTCTGTGATACAACCCAGTAAAGGAGTAGTGGGGTCTGAGATACTACTGACTCGAGATCCAGAACACCTTAAGTGAAGTCATAGTGACCCAAGGGAAGAACCCAGAGAAGGCACAAACTTCCGAAATCATGGGAAAGAGGAATAATACTGGAGCAATGAATGCCCACAACCCCACAACATCAGAACCCGATAAAACAGAAAATCAGAGATTTCTAGAAGATCAAATTAGGAAAATAACTGTAGAAATAATAGAGGTGCTTCGAAAAGAACTCAGAGAGAGCCAAAAAGAGATAAAGGATGCAATTAATGAAGTAAAGGCCTCAATTCAAAGCACAAACAACCGATTAGACCACATGGAGAACAGAATCTCGCTCTTAGAAGATGATCATTCCAAAAATGGATGCATAGTTTCTAATCTAGGAAAAAATATCTGACAGCAGGAATCTGACATTGAAGAAATATGGGCCCATTATAAGAGAGCTAACCTAAGAATAATTGGAATAGAAGAGGGAAAAGAAAGTGAAACCAAAGGGATCAACAATCTCTTCAAGGAAGTAATAGCAGAAAATTTTCCAAACATAGAGCAAGAGGTTGATACACAGGTCCAGGAAACTTATAGAACTCCCTTTAGACAGGATCGGAGAAGAGGATCCCCATGCCACATAATTGTCAAAATGACCAATGTGGAAGCCAAGCAGAGAATCTTAAAGGCAACAAAAACAAAGGGCCAAGTGACATTCAGAGGCAAACCAATTAGAATCGCTCTCGACTTCCCAAACCAAGTAATGAGAGCCAGAAGGGCTTGGAGTAACATATTCCAAACACTGAAAGAAAACAACTTCCAGCCAAAAATTTCCTACCCAGCAAAACTTTCTATCAAATTAGATGGAGAAATAAGAAGCTTCCATGACAAACAGAAACTGAAGGAATTTTTGTCTTCAAAACCAGCGCTAGAGAAAATACTCAAAGAGATTAACTACAAAGAAGAAATAGGTAACACACACCAGAACCAGAGAAACAAGAGTTTCCATCCAACAGTCAACTAAGATTGGTTATCTGTGGAGATTCATTACTTATGTTAGTCTTTTACCTATCTCTAAATGGTATTGTTTGCCTTTATTGTTGTTAATTTTTAGGATTTCTAGTTGGAATATTAATATACCTTCAGATATAGCATTTGGCAATATTTTATCCCATTCTATTAGTAACTGTTAACTCTGTTTACATTGTCTTTGGATATACAATATTTTTTTTTAGGGAGTTTGTATACTCTTCTGTTGCCTGTGCCATTGAAATCATATCCAAGAAATCACTGCCAATTTCAGTGTTGTGAGGTTTTATGACCCAGATTTTCTCCTAAAAGTTTATAGTCTTAAGATTTATATTTAGGTCTTTTATCTATTTTGAGTTAATATTTGTATATGGGATTAGGTAAGGGTCCAACTTTATTCTTTTCCATGTAATTATTATTTTTCAACAATATTTAGTTAAAAGATTAGTATTTCTACCACCAAATGTTCGTGGAAACCTTGTCAAAAATAACTTGACAATATAGGGAAGAATTTAGCTCTAGGCTTTTAATTAACTCCAATGGTTTATATATCTGCCTTTAGAATAGTACTACACTGTTTCAATTATTGTAGCTTTATATGGTTTGAAATCAGAAAATATATATCTTCTAGCTTTGTTCTTTTTAAAGATAGTTTTGGGTATCTAGAGTCCATATTCCATATTAGGATAGAGTTTTTTTCTGAAAAATAAATATATAAATATATGATAGTTTCACCTAAAAAAATAGAAAAAAAATATTCTCTGGTAAGAAAGTAAAAAGAAATATTGAAATGTTATCTTTAAGTCATCAAAAGCTTGGTATCAGACAAATGAAACTGTTATGTGAGATTATCATTTTTAATTTTGGATAAATTGCTATAATACTAGATGTCAACCACTAAGCCAAGCATGGGAGGGAGGGATGGGGAGAGAATGGGGTGGGGATCGGGTGGGGGCTAACTGGGCGATGTGTGCATGTATGTCTACAAAAGTTTGTATCCCACTATGATGTATGAATACAGTGCACCAATAAAAAATTAAAAAAAATAAAATTATATGAAAAGTGTTAATGGACAAAATATAAATAAATTTACTACATTGTTTTTCACCAATACTGAAATCCTGTTAGAGGATTATGCTTTTTTAGGGGTAGTGATAATAGTTAGGCCAGTCCTATTTTCATAGGTAGAAGCAATAAGCAATTTTTTGTATATTGTATTGTCCTATAGAACAACACAGTACCTGATATATGATGTATGTAAATGAGCTACATAATGAATAGTAGAAACATGGTTATCATAAACCATCTCTCCTTGCTATAGATATGATTTGATTGTGTTCTCCAAATGTTCATGGGTTGAAACTTATTAACCATTATGAGAGATTAAGAGAGTAGAAACTTAATCTCACTGTATAGAGCCGAGCCCTTTAGGAGTTAAAAGGACTTTAGTTCAAGTTATCAGGGTGATTTCACACACCACCTAGTATAAATACTGGTGGATTTATAAGGAGAAAAACCAGAAGAGAGACACACATATGCACTCTCTGTCTTTTGCATATGAAGCCCTATATTATCGTAGTGCACTGTCAGGGAAAAAACACCCCAAAATTCAGGCTCTTGAACCTCCAGAACTATGATCCAAATGAAACTCTTTTATTTTTACGAAGTTACTCAGCCTCAGATACTGTGCCAAAATAATACAAAATGGACTAATAATGGTCCTTCTGAATTTCTCTAATAGACCACTATGGGTCTATGTATATAGAAGATTTATGAAGAAGATATATAACATAAGTAGTTTTTAACTGCAATTTAAAGTTCAGTGCTTATAATAAAACTTTTATTGTAAAATAGATTTCTGTGGCTCCTAGTTTATTAAGAAAAAATACTGGATTTCTTTGGTAATTTTTTTAAATCAATGATAAGTTAATAACGATAATGTCTCTTTGAAGATAAAGTCATGTTTTGAATTATTTCAGTTACACTAAATTTTATTTGACTGAAATAAGTTTCTCTGGTATATTTACTTTTAGGCAACAGATTGTCAACACATTTTATAGAGCAACATAGAAAAGAAAAAAGTAGCTGATAGCACAGTTATTGAGGGAGAACAAAGCCGATTTCTATTACACATTTAGGAGTTAGCTTAAGGCCATTCACTCTAATTTCTGGTACACATTGATTTCCTTCATTTGGCATATTGATCCTGTATTATCAAGTGTTTATAATTAATATTTGAGAACTTCTAAATCTTTTTACAGTTAATGAAAATATAACTTTATAAAAACTATAAAATATAGTGTTGAATAAATATAATCTTTAGCTGTGAGTGATGGCACACATCTGTAATCTCAGTACTTTGAAGGCTGAAATGGAAAGATTGTGGGTTTGAGGCCAGAACATGGTAATTTGGTGAGACTCTGTTTTCAAAATAAAAATGGGCTGGGGTATATATTACAGGAAGAATGACTTTAGGTTCAATCCCCAGTACTATGTGCTCATGCACACCATAATGTTTGTTTTTTAGGATTTAACAGTTTATAAGTAATCATAAAACCTGTTCATATATTCGGTACACATTTAAACCTAACAAAAACTTTTAAAATATTAGCTACTACTCTAGCTTTTATTTATTTTATTCTATTTTATATATAAAGAAATTGAAACAAATAAAAGCTAAGTAGTATGCCAAAGAATGAGAAGAATGTGAAAATTTAAAAAAACTTTATTGAACATATATAATCAAGGTTTTTAAAAATTTATGTTCTTATAATAAGCATATAAAATTAATTATATTATTAACAACATTCATTATTACCCTAATGAAGTAGACATTAGTGGCTGGGGTCAGGTCATTCCAAGTTGGTCCAAATCTGAGCCTTTCTATTTCATACTCAAGTAATATTGAACACACTTCATTAATCCTTTAAATGTCTTTTTATCTGCATATGAGAACAGAAATAATATGTAGCATATTTTATCATTATTAGAACTATCTATAATAACAAATATTTAGAGCACTTTCTGATTCACAGTAATTATAATTTTAGTTGCTTTTATTAGTAGTAATAACATTAATACTATTATTAGAATGTATATTGCTAGAGAAAAATTATCTAATAAATATTGAAGACACAATTCAAGTCCAAACAAAGTAGGAGGCTAAATTTAAAGACAAATTTTTAAGCAATATCTCAATGGTGAGAATGCTATATATATTTAACAATAACAAGTATTCCACAGAATCTCTCTCTAAAATAGTATTTATATAGTGAGAAAATAAATTCAAAAATAGTATAGGATTGGATAATGGGGAACACAAAAATCCAAGCTAAGATTGTGGGATCTGGGATTATTTTTTCTTTGAGTGGATGAACCACTAGAAACGTTTTTAACAGAGGAATGGATCATGGACATTAGTCTATTTCATCTGAGATAGATAATACTAATTTCTAATTTTTTCTCTGTTTTAATTTTTATTAGTACATCATAGTCATGCACCTTAATGGGGTAGAAGTTGAAAATGGGAGACAAGAAAACAATTATGAAGACATAGGAAAAGGCTTATAAGAACAGTGGTTCAGTTTTCTGTGTGGCTAAGTTCCTACTTTACAGAAACCTCCCAGTGATAAACATAAATTCTGAGAAAACAAATCAAGTTTAAAACAACTAGAGCATGATTAAAAAGCAGATGGATTCTAGAGGGTAAACTGGGGAAGTTGTCAGTATCAACTCCAGAAACTCAAGGAAACCTGAAGACTTCTGAACTTTTCTAAAAATGACAGAATTTAGGATATCTTCTGCCACTGGAAACTAACTTAATGGAAGACAAAACCAAATGTGAATGAGCTACAGAGCTACTGAAGTCTCATCTACAGTTTGTAGTTATACGATTCCAGCCATTTTAGGAAAAATATGAGTAACTTTTCGTATACCTTTACAGGCCCCTTCATACGTTCACTTCATAGGGAACTGCTAGATGAAGTTTGCATGCTGGGGAAATAAAAATATGTGTCTGTAAAATATTTTATTTAATTATCAAACAAGCTTATTGTAATAGTCATGAACTGGAAATATTATGCATGTCTATCAATAAATGAGATAAACTGTCAGTTTTCACAGAGTGAATTGCTGCCATATTCACCAATGTGGATAACCTCAAAATTATGCCATTTATTTTACACAGAGTACATACTGAATAGTCTTGAAGGTAAAACTGATACAGTGGTAAAAGAAAACAGTAAAACATTTGAAAGATGGAAATGAAGATGGACTGAGAAGGGTTATAAAGACTTTTTCTGGAATGAGGGTAATATTTGTTGATATGATTTGGATTATGCAGAGCTTATGTTTTTGTTCTTAAGATTTCTCTCATCTTTTTATTATTCACCAAAATAAAAATTCAAAGTGAATGAAAACTCTGAGCATGCACTGTATGCTCGTATCCAGAGTAGATTGTTCTGTTTGCAATTTATTTTGAAATGAGATAGATTGACAAGTGGATTGAGTGATGGATAAGCAGAAAGGTGAAAAGCAACTTTAGTAAAATATTTATGATAGAATATAGGTATCAGACATAGGGTATTCATTGAATAATTATTCAATGAATTCTCGGCTGATAGGTGTTCCAAATCAAATACTCAAGACTTCAAACTGATGGGTTGGTAACAAGATTACAATTTCTTGGAGCTTTGCTGTTCATAAAGCACTAACAATTCTCTTTACTTATCTCAATCACTACATAAAACAATGCAGCATAATCATATTTACATATGATTATATATGCCCTATATTTTATATACTTACATATATTTAATTATTACATATACAACATGAGACAATCAATACTAAAATATGGTCACATAACTACAACAAGGTATTACTGGGTGGGACTGGAATCCATGTCTTTCTAACCACTAAGCCTGTACCCATAAGTAAACCACACAATATGATGAAAAGCCTGAGAAACTGTAACAGAGAGTGTGATATGATGCTTGATATTATTATGTTGGTGGTGTATTTTAGAGTTGAAAAACTATGTTTTCAAACTTATTGAATAATAATGTCAATGATAAAAATAAAGAAATAGTTTGTAAGGCTTATGTGAGTGGATATAGGTAGGAGAAAGAAATGACAAATTTAGTTAAGAACATACTCAGTATGGTGTTCATCGGTAAGAGAAAATGGAACTAAGGAATACAGAGAGTTAAAAATTATATAATATATCACATCTGTAAAAATGGCTGTTGATTAGTGAGATCATCATAGAAAAACACATTTATGTGAAAAAGAAAAAGAAATGAAAAGAAATATAAAGGTACTAAAAAGGAAGAAAAGAGAGAACAGAAAAACAAAGAAAACTGGAGAAAGAGAAGCCATAGGTAGGTCAGTACTCCCTTATCAAGAAACCCCTACTTCATAGCAGGGGTTTATGACGTGATAAATTTGTATTATACAAAATCACAACACTTCCAATGTGTTAGGAAGTGTTCACAACAGAACAATAAAAAATTGGTTATTGGTTCAATTACCTCAGGAGAATCATTTGTCTCTTATATCACGTACTATCTTATGAACTGATAATATGAAGATAAGTATCTGTGGATTCCTAAAGTAGAATATATTACAGTTTGAGCATCCTTACAATACTAAATCTGAAACTTTTGAGCACAACATGCTACTGATACAGGGTGTCTCCTCTTACTGAGTTCTTGGCCAGTGGATTTCAACAAATGAAATCCAAAGACTAAAGATAGTTCAGTAAATATAAAAAATTTTTTGTAAGCCAAGGAAAGATAGAAAACAGAAACATCCCCCCCCACACACACACACAGGCAGAGGGTTCCCAAAAGAGAGTAACCAATGAGGTTCTTTGGAGGTGAGCTTTTATATCTTATTGGAGTCCCTCATCTCTCTTTTGTCATTGGTCAGAATTTTTTCTTGGGGATCCACTGTCTTTGGTCACTTTCAGTCCTTATTTTGAATCATTATTTTGGATCAGTGGGCATTAATCTTCTGGAGGCACCTGTGTGCCCACCTCCCTCATCCTTGTTTACACAGATTGTTTTCAGAATGCACCCTACATAAAGGGCTATAGTTTTTATTTTCATATTCCTTACCTGGTCATTGTTAGACTTTTATCTTATTAACCTTCCCTGTTTTTGTCCTTTCTACAGATGGACACATTTAACCCTTCTTGCACCCAAGTCCTCTTGTCCTGCCTCTGACAGAAGTGAAAATTTTCATAGCTGATCCTATGTAACAGATTTTAGTGAAACTTGAAGTGTACCAAAAAACTGCATAATTTACCTTCAGTCTATATATCTAAGGTGTATATTAAATATAAGTACATCTCATACTTAGGTCCCATTCCCTAGAAACCTTATATGTACATGCAAATATTACAACATACAAAAAAGAAAAATCTGAAATTTGCAGTACTTCTGGACTCAAATATTTCAGATAAAGAATATTCTACTCATATACTCAAGTGAGGGATGATGAATATAGAATTAACAATCTTTTGGTTCAGTACCTAGAGAAAGCTATGAAAATTAGTAAGCATATTTCTTTGCTAAGAATAAAAAGTATATCCTTAACATTCAAATAGCCAAGCACAGACTTTCTACATGCAGTTGTTCATTGTATAGTTGTTTGATTTAATTGTATTAATGTGACTTAACACAAGATAGCAATAAAGTACTTTTAGGATTAAATATTATGGCATGCATGTTTCTGACTAAACTCTAGAAAAGAAGGTGAATTTGTGTTATGGCTTTATGGTTCATTTGAAATGTGAGACACCATTATTGACATTGTATCTACTCCTTAGCCAATAAAGTACTCTTTTTATCCTTCTTTTCATTTCCTATCTCTCTGTAGACCACTTAGCAGAATGTGGCCCCAGGAACAGTTTTCTATAACCACTTTCAATCCAATTATTATATAGCAACAACATTTTTTAAGCCTTGAGGGAGAATTTTACACTATCCAGCCTAATAAAGGGCCTCAAATGGCCTCAAGTTTATTGCCAGTTTGTAACCACCAATTCCACTTAACTATTCATCACCCTTTATTATGATGAGTAGGTTTTCTGAATGCAAGCATCAGTGTATGAAGGCGTCTCTGTGAGTGACCACTTCAAGGACTTATGTGGAGGCTTGCATAAGATTGAGAATTTGTGAATGGCTCCACACATGGTGTCTTTGGATGCAGACCTTTAGCAAACAGTACAGTGAGCTTTCAAAGGCTAAGTTTGAATCACTTATTGCTCCAGTTTTTATTTCCTCCAAAGCTTAAAAGTCAGAAGAAATATTCTGTACCATATAATCAAATTTCATTGAGGTGAAACACTTCTGATGGTGAGTTTAATTTTCCTAGGGAAAGAGTTTCTTCCTTATTAAAACTAATTGAAAGTGTTACTGTTATTTCCTTAGCTTCTGGAAGCTTCACAGCTTATATCTTTTTAGGGACATGGTTTTCTTGAGTATAAGTTCATAGCCAATTTCTCAGATTTCTTTCTTGTCTTTTTTAAAAAACCCTTAAGAACATCACTGAAAATTTAAAATGCTTACATCACTAAAATAAACTAAAAGAGAATGCTCATTTGGTAGAGAGTATTATATTAATAAAGTTAATTAAAGTACATATTTAAAAACCTTTGCAAGCATTGTTCATTTAGTAAATAGCTGTTATATGAGAACAGCAATCATTTTTTTTCTTTGCAGCATTTTATATCTTCTTAAACTCTGATGCCACTGCCATACTAAAAGTCAGTTTTGATCATGTATGCACAGATCAAGTATCATATATAATACACAAATACATGTATTTATTGAGCATTAGTTTAAAATAGCTGTACTTTATAGTTAAATTTTATTGCAAGGAACACATTTCTACTTCTTATTTTTCTATGATGTAAAGAGAATATGAGAATGAATTTTGAAAGAAATTTCTAGTGACAGGTTAGAAATATTTTATTTCAGCTTTAGAGTAAGTCTCAATAACAAAGAAAGTTAGTATCATTAGAAGCTCTTTGCACTGTACAAAGTTAGAGCTAAGCTTCCTGGGGCCTGTAAGGAAATTGGGCCCTAAATGGATTGTTAACATTCCCATGTGGTGATTGTTCCAACCAGAGCATAAGCTTTTCAAATAGTAAGCCTTAGTGTGAAAGTTTTAACAGGTCTGAGCCTAATTACCTTCTCTATGGGTGACCCAAATACAGGAAGCAGTTTGAGAGATTCAGTAGCCCTTTGTAATTAGACATTAACCAGGTTACCAACATCTGGTGGTCTCCATAGTACCTATTTCCAGGAGTTGGCAAAGTATTTGTATGATCATTCAGAAATGCTCTTTCTCTAATTTCACAAAGAATTCATCTTAATGAATAAAATGTCAAGAAATCAATCATATATTTTAAAAGCAATATATAATTAAATACATATGTGCAAAATCATATGGGTGTGTTCATAAAACATCTCTTTAAACAAAAAGAAAAAAAAAGAAACGGATACTAGGGATTCCCTCAGGGGAAAAAAAAACTTCAAAACTTGAAAAAAATGTTTAGAAAGATTTAAATTTTAGTGTCTACTACTACTTAACTTTCAGGTTATGGTATGTACTTTCTCAAAAAAAATTTAAAGCATTTGAATTTGAATTTGAATTTCATTATGATTTGGGTTACTTTCAAACCAAACGGGGTCTTTTCATTCAATGTTACCTTCCATCACATTTTATTAAATTCTATTTCTGTTGATGTACACAACTAGTTCTTTATTTCTATTAGATGAGAGAAATTCCATAAATTTTATCTACCACATTTTATTTGTCCATTATTCTAATGATGAGAATATAGGTTGCCATCAGCTATTTGTTAATAAATAATGTGAAAAATATTTCCACATAAGCTTCTGAATGTATCTGATATATATGTATATGTGTATATATATTTAAAGGTGAAATATAAAGATTATAGCATACGTGAATAATTAGTTTATGTATATTAGCACATTTTACATTACATTAATATTAATTTCTTTTTTATTTTTTCCTTTTTCTTCTTTCTTCCTTTCTTTTCTTTTCTTTTCTTTTCTTTTTTTTTTTTTGTAACTGGGATTGAATCCAGGAGCATTCTAATTCTGATCTACACACTTTTTACTTTTCACTTGGAAGCAGAGTCTCACTTAGTTACTGGAATCTTGCTCAATTTCTGAGGCCATCCTTAAACATATGATCCTCTTCTCTCAACCTTGAAAGTTCTGGGATCATAGGTATGTGCCACCATGCCCTTGCTTTACATAATTTATAATTATCCCAATCTTTTGGCTCTAAAAATAAGTGTCTGTATTTTTAAAATTTATGCTTATCTGATATGTTATTACATGTCTTTGTAGTGTTAGAGGCAATTAGACTTTTCTTGTCTATTCATATTCCTTTCTTATTTTCCAATTAGATATTAATGTTTCTTAATGATTTTAAAAAATCATTATATATCTAGATGTCACCATATGTCCTATATAGGAACATAGCTACAGATCTAATTTCTGAAATTAAATGTATTTTATAAGCATGAACTTGGCCACAGCTGTTCATATAGAACACCACTTTCATTAGCTAATTAATATTAAAATGGGGCTTTTAATATATGTAAATTCAACATTCCAAGTGATTATAAAATGCTATGCTATAATTTATTGAATAGAATCATATCAAAGGTATCTTAAAGTTGATGAAATATATTTTTACATAATGGCATTAGTTATTTTTTGCTGTTTACTCTTTGTCATTTAACTGATATTTTGTGTCATCTTCCATCACAAAAATTTTTAATTTCAAAGTAATCAATTAATGTTTTATTGTCCATTATATGTTTTTGAATTATTTAGATTTCCTGTTGTAGATTATTTATCACAGTATACTATCCTCCTAGAATTTCTTCTATTCATTTAGTCATTAGGTAAAACCATATATAAAAGAAAGCTATAAGTCAGTGTTTGGGAGGCTAGTGGCAGAGGAGTCAGTAACCCAACATGGGGTTTTTAAGCTCAAGCAAGAGGAAAAAGGTCTCTACAGAACTGAGAAACACTGGGAAGGCACATACTGGGGCAGCCCATATAGGCTGAATAGGACATTCTTATGGCATTGTGGCAAAGCCTTATGGTAAATTTCATATGCCAAACAGAATGAGAATCTTTAAGTATTGGTGGGAGGGGCACTGCAGTAACATAACTTTATCCTTATTATTAAAAATAATTGAATTCCCCTAATGAATGGGCAACAGAAAAGGGGACATATCTCTGCAGTTAATGAAAAACCAGGAAAGTTTATCATAACTATAGGTTTATGGCAAAGAATAAGATGCTAGTACCAAGATGAAGGGTTCTGATCATTATTTATTTTGTATTTCAAGAGCTTGAGAATCATAGTAATGATATAATTTTTTCAGTGATCAATATTTTTGAGCCTTGTAAATAAAAGTGTTTTTTCTTTTTTTTTCCCGTAAGCCCCAATTTTTATTTAAGCACATTACTTCTCCAGTTCTTAGGAACATGTCAAAGTATTGTGTAACAGATGAAAAATTACTTTCATACAACCATAGATTCACATTTTATTCATCTGGATATATATTTACAATATGCCAAAAGTCAATATACATTTATAGTACTTATTTTAAATAAGTCACCATGATAGGTAACAGAGAATGCAAATATAATAACTCTTCTCTTGACATACTGTTATTGAAAACATCCAGAGCATCGATGATAAATACAATTTTAATTGGCTCTAAGTTCCCAATCAGTGTTGCCTGATGTCACCAATATCTTTAAAATGAAATTAAGTCAGTTTGCTTACTATCATTTGTCTTGCTTTTATTGTTATCATCCTGGGTCTCTTTACATCAAATAATTGTGCATAGTTTCATCATCTGTTTCAGTTCTCATGTTCCCACTCAGATGTGGCATTCAGCTCTAACCATCTACTGAAAGATCTTTGTCAAGTTTGCTGATAAACTTTCATGTTTTTATAACCCTGGTAGAGTCCAAACTCTCATTTATTTTAATATTAATTATTGGGTTTTCAGCTACTTATCATAAATTTCTTGGCTTCCTATGCCTCTTTTGAGTCCTTGGAAGGACTTCTAAACAATGCAAAATTTGGTAGGTAATAACTTGATATTGTTGAATCCCCAAAATGAGTATGGCATTCAAGGCCCCATCCACCTTGTGCAACTCAACAGAATAAACCTATGTACTTTTTCTTTCTTTTTTTTTTTCTTTTTGGTGGTACTGGGGTTCCTGGAAGCCCTTCTACCACCAGGCTACACTCCAGACCTATTTTTACATTTTTATTTGGAATCAGGGTCTCCTAAGCCAGCCCGCGCGGCTGGCTTTGAACCTGCGCGATCCTCCTGTCTCTGCCTCCCAAGCGCGGGGATTACAAGCGTGCGCCACCACGCCTGGCCTGTACTTTTTCTTAAGAGGTAACAAGGATGAATTAAGATGTGTATTAATAGATATCAAGAATACACTATGGGAGAAAAGAAGAGATAGGGGTTATTTCTAGACAGGGAGGTGGATAGTCCTTATAATAGTGTTGAGCTTAACCTTGAACAAGAGTTAAATATTTTACGGTTGAAAAGAAAGAGAATATCTATAGGCCATGAAAACAGCATAAATTGAAACAAAGAGAAATTTAGTGCTTGGTGTGTTTGAAAAATATTAAATGATAACATGTGACTAGACAATAGGATGCACGAGACAATTTGAATCTGGGAAAAAAAAGATTAGAAGTTAAATTGAAAAGTTCTATTGTCAAATTCTAGCCAGGAGGAAATAAAAGTTTGCTTTTCAGAGGAATAAGAACAATTGAGCAGATTTTGTTTACCAAGAAATAATTCTATGTGACAGTACTTATGAGTTTTGAAACATTCTGATGATACTTGTTTTGTCAAGGTTCTATATCTTTGCCCTTGAACACTTTATCTTCTCTCTTGTTTTCATATTTATTGTACCACTAAGCCTTGGAATCTTTCACATTTTCACTCTAAACTGCACATTGATTTTCATTGCTATTTCAACTACCTCCCCCTAAATTCTACATGAATTATCCCCATGTTTGCTATGAAACAAATTACCAAGAAACTAACAGATGTGTATATTATACTAAAATAGCAGTTATTATATAAAATAAAGTATTCCATAGTCTTTCTAAGTGTGAAGTATCAATTGTTTAAATCTATAAAATGGGATATCTCTATTTTTCACATCTGCCAACTCTGAGAACTTTAACACTAACAGTGCATTATCATTTAAAGAGTTAATGTCTTTTAAAAATATTCCAGAAATTTGGAGAAGATTCAAATTTATCAAATAAAATAAAAGACCTAACTTGTTTTTTATTATATCAGAGCTTCATTTACCTACTGTACATTGGCTGATTCATCTCATAGAATTGAAAGTTTCTGATTCTTCTTTTAATAGATAAGGTATAATGGTGACATATTAAAGGTTCATAGACATTTTTAAATCAAATACATAGATTTTGCCAAAGAAGACATACTGGTTTCCATAGTAATCTTTCCATATTTTAAGTTCTAAAATGATAGGTCTATTGCATTATATCTTATCTAAAGTTAAGAGTGCCAGCATATACTATAAATAAGGTTATGCTTTATTGAAAATACTTGAGTGGACATTGCTATCATGCAAACCCATAACTTGATGTGTCACATATATGTTCCCCTGTATAACAGAGATGTAGGAAAAACAGCCATCCTTGTCCCACTCCAAGTTTGCTTTAAAAATCTCCCAGATGCCCTTCTCCACAGAAAATTGCTCTCTATTGATTTCAGCACTTGACTATGTTTGTTCAATATAGCTCTTTTCCTTGACTGTACTTGCTACCCCACTCTCTCATGAGAGGTCTCACTTATTAAATGATACAAAATTTCTCCGACTAAAATATTGGTTTACCTGTTTTTGCCCCCAGTTTTAACTCTGAAAGTCCCATATACTAAAGAAACTATCTTTCCTGGAATAGAGATGGCCACTCAAAATGCATCCCTGTTTCAGTCAAAATTGTCACATCTGTAACCCAAAACATCTGATGATTACATCTTAGAGGAACAAGATTTGTTTACATCTCTGGAGATTTTTGAAATTAAGTCCATCTTAGGACAGGTAAAATCTGTGGAATTCAGGGCATAATATGGAGAGGAGAGGAGAGGAGAGGAGAGGAGAGGAGAGGAGAGGAGAGGAGAGGGGAGGGGAGGGGAGGGGAGGGGAGGGGAGGGGAGGAGGAGGAGGAGGAGGAGGAGGAGGAGGAGGAGGAGGAGGAGGAGGAGAAGGAGGAGGAGGAATAAACAGAGTCAAATATAATTTCTTCCAACTCTCTACCCCCAGGGACTTCCTCAGCAACCAATCCCACTTCTAACATGGATGCCTTGTCTATTTCCATGCCATCTAGGGGAATATTCTAAATTCAAACCACAACAATTCATAGCCATGGTTAAATCTCTTTCTGAAAAACTAAGAAACAAAGACAATGTACTTAGAAATGCAGTTAGATAAATTTTTAGGTAAAACTAAGACATTGTCTTTAGGCAATATGATAGCTTTACATTGTTTATGTCACTACATTGTCTCTCCAAATATAAAGCTGCACATCTCTAAGACATTCTGAAAATAAAAATCCTAAATCCATACTATGCCATAATGATGAAAACACATTTTCCCCATTCATCCATTTTATTAAATTTTGCTTTGTACCAGATCCTATGCCTGATAGCCAGTGAACATCGTGAGAAAGAAATAGATAATAGAGGCACTAAAATACTAAAAGGAAAACCATGTATACACACAAGATGACTGTGAAGAAATTTAACATAAGAAACAATGCAAAAAGTCTGAGAGTACACAGAAGAGGGTATTGATAAATTTAACCAGGATGAATTTGAAAAGAAAGTATTTGTGTTCACATATGCTAAGAGGCATTTGAGAAGCAGGTTAAATGGGGCAAAATGAGAATATATTTTAAAAGTAGAATATTTAGTAAAAATAAATTATGAATATTTATAATACAAGCTGTATTAGGAATTGTCTATGTAGATGAGTAGATGGAATAGCATGTCTGGGAATCCTATTTCATTGAGAAATTTTAATATTATCTTACAACAACAGAAAATGCAAAGACCTTTAGAATAATGTTAAAGACCAACTAGATTAGTTATTTGGCTTGTACATACTTATGGCAGAGAGGTAGACATATTGGAAAATCTCTGGCAGTGACAGGCCATGTAGAGAATCACTGGTAGTCCAATTATCACTTAGAATAAATGTGAAATGATTCATTCAGTGGCTGTAGATAAGTTGGATTCAAGAGAATTAAAGGGAGAAAATCAAATAGCTTATATTGCAAAATGAAGCAAAGGAATTTGGAAGAAATGGTACAATTTGTAGATACCTGCTGAGCAACTTTGTTGAATAAAAATAAAACAGCCAGAGGGCAAACATCAATATAAATAAATGTAGTAGATGGTAGTGTCATTAATAACAGAAAATGGAGTGGACCATTGTATTCATCTACTTGACATAAAAATAGAAGAGGAGGAAGAGAAAGTAGAGAGACAGAGTGAAGATTTTTTAAATATAATTTTATTAGTGCATTGCAATTATACATGATGGTGAGATAGAAGAAGAAGGGGGTCCAGGGCATATTTTCTGCCACATTCCACCCTGTTGCCCCCTTCTTCCTCCTGGTATATGTCAGTGAAATTGGTAGTAATAACTTCATATTTTGCCATAGTATCATTTGAACTGAAATACTTTTGGTCAAGTTTTATAAATATGGAACTTGATTAATACATGCTGAATTTTACTTATGGCCAGCAAAGTTAACCACTGTACTGGGAACTCCTGCTTTAGATACGGTGTATCAGCATTGATATATAGAACTTTTACAGCAGGTAAAATATCAAATAAATAAGGTTAGCTCAGATTTTGAATTCTACTTGCACCATATACAATCTTTCTGACTTTAGTCAAATTACTGACTTTAATCAGTTTTGTTACCTATAAAATGGGTAAAATGATCATTTAACATGAATGTGGATATTTAATGGAGTAAAGAATAGGGCTTTTACAGTAGTATAAAGCCCTTGGCTAAAATGTTTAGCACAAAATAAGGATTCATTGCATAATATAATTTTTAACCCTAGCAAAGACTTTGACAGGTTTCTTTTTTTATCTTTTTATTAATTTTTTTTGTACTGAAGACTGAACCTAGAAGCATTCTAACTCTGAAGTAAAACCCCAGGCCTTTTTACTTTGTAGTTAGAAAGAGGGTCTTATAAATTTCAGGGGGTCTGGATAAGTTGCTGAGGCTGGACTTAAACCAGCAATCCTTCTGTCATACCCTTCCAAATACTTGGATTACTGGCATGCATCACCACACCCAGCCTTTGACAGACTTCTTAGTTAACTGCTATTCCAAAGTGCTGTAACACAGCTACCTCATAGTGGGAAGGTACATTCTTCTCTATTGGAAGAAAACTAAAACCAGTATTTTATATGTGTGCTATTGAAGAAATGTCTCTCATTATATCCCCAGATTACTTTCTTCTATATTACTAAACAATCAATTTTAGTAAACATTCAATCACAATTGTTTCTTAGAATTATAAATTCTCACTCTTAATCTTTTCATGCTTCTTAATCTTTTCCATGCTATTATTTTATACAAACATGTGCCTAATTTTTTTTCAGTACTGAGGACTAAATCCATGGGTATTCTACCTCCAAGCTACACCTCCCAGCCCTACTTTTTATTTTTTATTTTGAAACAGGGTATCACTAAATGCAGAGGACCTCACTAAGTAGCTGTGGCTGGCTGTGAACCTGTGATCCTCCTTTCTCAGTATTTTCAGTTTAGAAACTACAAGGATTACAAGCTTATAGGCATGTACCTCCACACTTGGCTGACTCATTATTTTATTTTTTAGGGTTTTTTGTGTGTGGGGGTTTGGGGATGGAACCCAGGGACATTCAACCTCTGAGCTACAACCTTGCCCTATTTTGTTTATTCTTTATTATGAAACAGGGTCTCACTAAATTGCAGAGGGCCTCACTAAGTAGCTGAGGCTGTCTGTGAACTGCAATCCTCTGGTCTCAGCCTCCCAAATGCTGGGATTATAAGTGTGTGCCACCATGCCCGGCTGACTTATTATTTTAATTTCTCAGATTTTTTTATTTCCCCAATTTATGGTTCACTGTAGTTCTGCTTTTCTTATTCTTCTCTTCCATTAAAAATATGGATGAATCGTTGTAGCTGTAGTTTTTTAACACTTGCTTTCACACAATCCTTATCAAATAGCTCAAAAGTATTTTAGTGTGGGAGCATACAAAGACAAAGTTTGTTGTGTCACAGAATTTGAAAATGTCTAAGTGCACAATCATTAAGTTTTCATAATGCCTCATTAAGTATGTTCTCATACCTAAAGAGAATTTCTAAAATTTCAAATAAGCTCAATCCTCATAGAAAATGACACTTGATTATATCAAGTAAATCAGCCTTATTAAATTATTATAGTAATTTGTAAACAATGTGTTTCCTTTGCTGAGGGCAACCTTATGGAATGCCTGTGTCAGTGTTGTCAATGCTGCCCTACAAGATTATCAGTGCTTTCCTATTAGATTTCTCAATCTAAAAATATAGTTGCACAGGGGATAGCAAAGTGTGCAGTGAATGCCTCACTTGGGGAATGGTGCCACCATGGCCTGCCACACTAACTTGGCCTTTTTCCTCCAAGCCAGAGCTGCTGGCACTTCAGCTCTTAAAGGTTTCCTGACAAGAAAAAAAAAAAAGCCAGGAACTTGATGTGAAGTATTCAGATGCAGATCTTCAGTATCTTAAGCACTCTACATCTTGCACTAGGTTTCAAAGAGATCTGATACTCAAGAAACCGGGCAAGAATCTACAGTGACAGCAGCACACAGCCCACCACGCCCTCCAGAGGCCCAGAGTAATGATGGACAGTAAGTTAACTGTGCATCTCAGCAGGGAATCTCATGGCAAGAGATAGACTCACAGAGTCTGAAACTTTGTGATCCACCTCTGAGAAGGTTGGATTGAAAGCTATTGCTAAACACAGCAGAGGAGTAGGAGAAGCCCATAATATCCAGGGAACAAGACATGAACAGGGTCTCAGGAGACTACCCTGTGATTACACTGGACACCTTTCACCAGTGTAGGCAGAGAGAGTGGTCCATTCCCAGGGCCTGAAGAAAGCACAGAGTCCTGCCCTTACACGGAGTACATTCCCAGTGACACTTGCTATCAGCATAAACAGAAAGATACATAAAAAAGACATTGTAGAGAGCTTGGAGACCTAAGTGTGCAGTAGGATAAGCATTAGTGGTGCTTCATGCCTGCACTGAGAGAAAGATATACCAACTCAGTGTTATAATCATTGCAATAGACCAAAAAATGTGGCAGCAAATTGACATCATTGCTATAAGTTACTAAGCAAATGAGAACACTTGGAACATGTTCAAGAATCTACCATAGTGAGTAAATATCAAAGATCTAAAAGTATATAAAAAGACTCAGGAGGACTGTAGCAGCAAAGTCTGATTGACACTTGTATATTTGCAGGGGTTATTTTTTGTTTGTTTGGCTCATTGTTTAGTAGGTATATTAGTTGTTATGTTATTTTCTGTGTTTTTTTTTTTGTTGTTGTTGTTGTTGCTCACCTCCCCATTCCTTTTACAAGCTTTCTACCTCTTTACTATCTGCTTTCTTCCCTCCAAACTTTTTCATCTTTTTTCTTTGTCATATATTAAATCCTTTTATATCAACTATACCTAAATACTCTATATGGGTAATAGAATCCTCCTATGTATTTGCTATCTATCATTTATTAACTTACTACACTTAAACTATCATTCTACTCATCATATTCTGTATTTTATTCCTTCACCCATCACTCAGGCTCCTGCCACCTTATACAACATTCACTTGACTACAACACAACTTTTCCTGTATATACGAGCTGACACTTCTAAATTACTACTGCTGAGATTAAACCAGAGAGATGAATTGCCAGTCACTAAGGACAAACTAAACATAGCAGATAGAAGAAAACACCCAAGAGCCTGCACACTGAGGTTTATAAAAACAAGGGTCACAAACCATTCTGCTCACAGCTCTCAGCTGACTCTCTATGAAGGAGATGACAGAAAGAACAATAGACCTTTACACCTGAAACCCATTAAATCTACCTTTGCAGTGAGCAGAAGAAACCAAAAAGTAAATGCAACCCAATATTGACTATCTATAGGTAGAAAAACAGTGGGGTGATAGTAGACAGAGTTTTCAAGGCTGATATCAAAGGGTGATAAATACATAACAGAAAAAAGAGGACAACCATATAGTGAAGGCTATTTAATTATAAGGCATACTTGGTGGTAAACATCTACCTCCATAGTAAGATACTATTAAGAAAAAAATATAAGAAACCTACAGATTGGGAAAAAGCCATCATAAGAAAAAAGGATATAAAGTTAGAAAAACTGAAATCATAGAAAGGAAGAATAGTAATGAAACAAGGATATCTCATAATCCACAATAACTGAATTTACTAACTCATAATTGCAGTGATTGCCAGAAGGACAATTAAGAATGTTAATAGTAGAAATTATGTAGGATTTACAAAAATTCTAGAACAATGATAATGAATAGTTGATTATTCTAATTTCAATAAAAATATAATTTTCTCAAAATTTTATACTGTTAAGTCAAGAATGAGAAAATATTCATCACTTAACACAGGGCATGGCACAAGAGTAAAAAATCTCATTGGTGAATGGGTAAATAAATGATAGATTAGATATTAGATTCTAGGGGATGGGATGTAGCTCAGTGGCAAAGTGCCTGCCCTGCAGGCATGGCACTCTGAGTTCCATCCCTAGTTTCAAAGAGACAACAACAACAAAAAAAGACCCTCAAAAAAAGATATTAAATTCTAAATTAACAATGAGATAAAACAACCTGACTGATGAATATACATTTTAATTTTAAACCTAGAATCTTGATTTATAATTTGTTGCATATTGAGTATGTTCATAGCTAGTCTATCCAAAAAAATTCAACAAAACAATAACAACATCAAGAGGTGATTAATGAACTTTCTTATGTATATTAGAAACTTTAAAAAATTTCATTTCACTTTAATAATGTTCTTGTTTCTAATATTAAAAATCAGACTTCAAGATGGTAATCATCAAAACTAACAGAAAATGGCAGAAACAGAATGCAAACTGATCTTACCCACAATTCTTCGCTTTTGAACAACCTGCTCTGCGTCCTTTTTTTAACTAAGGAAGCAGTAACAACCACTGAAATGACCACACTTCTTAAGATATAATAATAAAACCCTCAACTTCTAAATTACACTAAGTTATACATTTATATTACCAGTCACAGGGACCTCTTCTGAGGAGTTTAAAAGAGGAGAAAGCAAGATATTGTTACAGTATCTTTATTGAAAATATGAAGGCATTAAATATTATTAGATATTATCATATATCACTTAAAAATAAATAGGTCTGAATTTGCATTCCACTAGCAACAGATTCTGTGACAGCTATTTAAATTTATTTGATTATTTAGGTTTAATCTCAAGCTAATGTATCAGAGAAGATGAAAGTGAGAGAGAAAAGAAAGTGGTCAATAAAGAAGACATTATGAAATCATATATTGTAACTGGAGCCTTATCCCATAAAACTGGAAGTACCAGTATAGACCAGGTGTCTCATAGAGATCCAGCTAAGGGTGAGGGAGCTGGAGTATTAATATACCAACAACCTGCAGCCATCTGCAGAGGGTATCTTTCAGTTGACATTTATTCTCCAGTATCATAACCAGAGCCAGCTTCAGCCACCAGGGAGAGCCCTCAGACAGTTGGAAATAATACAGGATGGATGCATGGGAAAACAAGAAACAAAACAACAACAACCAAAACAACAACAACATAAAACAAAGGAGATATAGTTGGGCAACAGCAGTATTTGCTGTGGTATGGCAGATCCACTGCTCTCTTTGTAACTCTACTTCTATTTTTGTTATATTTTGTTATAATATTCATATTATCTGATTTGTCAGGTATACTAAGCATTTTAATCCTGCCCTTGCTCAATCTGCATAGTCTTTGTTAAATTCTATCCCTTTTTCTCTTTTACTTTTCTTTAATTGGATAACTCAGATTCTAAATAGCCTGTCATAAATACCTTTCTATCCACCTAGACTATTCCTATGGGAAAATTTATATCTCTCTTATATTCACTTAATATATTATACATAAGTCTTTCTAATTCATCAGAATGAATAGAATTTATCTCTGCTTCTAAATCATCCAGAGGCTGCCAACTAATTTTGATCTCCCTGAAGAGGTTTCAAAGTACTTTTACACATTTTAAATTCCAAGTAACACATCATACGATGAGTTCAATAAAAGTCATATTATAACAAAACATAATCATCTTAAACCTTTCAAGTAACAAATTGTTGGCCAAGTACTTAGAACATTAGGATAATTTTATTCAACAAACAATAAATATAATGTTTTTCTAGTTTTCAAATATTTATATGAGATTAACTCTGATTTCTAATAGTATATGAAAAATCACTCATATAACTAGTATTTAATTTATTTTTAATGTTCTTTAACCTTTGTCTAAGCTAATTTATAAATATTCCAATTAAGGCATTCAGGTTTTTAAATTTCCCTTTGAAATTCTTGATAATAAATATTTTTAGAAGCCTGAGGGAAACCTAGGAAAATATGTTTATCATTTGAGATGATTTTTTCATAACCTTCCACATCTTTTGCACAGCATATCCAAGCTGTATTATATTAACACATCTTATGCTCACTTAATTCAGTAGTGCTTCTCTGCAACTCCCGAATGTTGATCAAAGGTAAATAACATCAATGCAATCTTCTTCATTAGGCAAATAATTTTCTGCAAAATAAATTACCAATTTAGAAAGAAAGTTACTATTAACCTTTAACACAATCTGACAAATTATCTTCCAAACTGAAAATTCTGGGTGTTTCAGAATTTATGTCCATCCAGAGGAACAATTGCTAGGGATAAATTAATGTGTTCTCCCTCAGGAAACCTATAAAAAATAGAATGTAAAATGAAGAAAGGCAGAAAAAATAGCATTTGGGTATAATATAATGTTCATGCAAATGGGTTATGCTTAAAATAATGGTAGAATTTATAGCCCGAGAGACTTTAATTCAACACAATGTTTATGATACAAATTAGAATAATTATGCTCTAAGAACATAATTTGTTGAATAGTAAAAATAGACACCATAGGTGCTCAGTACACACCTGGAATCCCAGTACTTATAAGGCTCAAACAAAAGAATTGCATGTTAGTGGCTAGCCTCATCAATTTAGCAAGATCCTCAGTAACCTAGTGAGAACTTGTTTCAAAATTTAAAAAGCCAGGCATGGTGGTGCACAATTTTAATCCCAATATTTGGGAAGCTGAGAAAGGAGGATCTTGGGTTTGCTGATAGACTCAGCTACTTAGTGAGGCTCTCTGCTCCTTAGTGAGACTTTGTTTCAAAAATTAAAAAATAAAATCTAGGGCTGGGAGTGTAGCTCAGAGGTAGAATGCCCCTTGAGTTCAAGCCCCAGTACCATAAAAAATTAAAATTAAAATAAGTAAATAAAAACTCTAGGGATGTAGCTCAGAGGTAAAATGCTCATGGATTCAACCCTCAGTACCAAAAAAAAAAAAAAAAGCCTAAAACAAACCTAGAACCAAGTAAACTCAGATCCTTCTGGCCTCTTAATCATGGGTATGTAATAAGAGAGCACAATATATAACCTCCCTGAAACTCTTTTCTCAAACTCAACCACTGAAGAGATTAGGCTCAGGTAGAAGAAGTGACATTCAAAACCATGGTGGAATGGGTGTAGCCCATTGATCCACCAATCCAGTCTTCTTTCATAGGAAAGTGAGAAAAAGGGGCATGAGTTGATTATTTTCTGCTTTCTTTCACTTTGGGGTAAAAATAATGAAAGAATAAAACAATTAGTTCATTCCTTTAATTAAAATGTATTTAGTGTCTTTTTATAGTCCTAATTTTGTCCAGGTTTGGAGAATAGCAGTAACCACCGCATCCCAAACCCTTTTTTCTCAGGACTTGTCCTCTAGTTGGCAACCATTTGATTGCTGAAAGTAGCCATTCAATGGTGGAACATAGTGACTCATGCCTTTAATTCCAGCTACTTGAGAGGCTGAGGCAGGAGGATTACAAGGTAGAGGCTAGTCCTAAATAGCTTAGTGGAGCTCTGTCTCAAAATTAATAATAATAATAATAATAATAATAATAATAATAATAATAATAAATGGCTAGGGATGTAGCTCAGAGGAACAGTATATAATTCAATCAACTGAATTTTTTATGGTACTGGGGATAGAACCGAGGACTTTCTACCTTTAGGCTACACTCCTATAACTATTTTTTATTTTACTTGGAAACAGGGTATCACTAAGTTGCTGAGAGCCTCACTAAGTAGCTGAGGCTGGCTTTGAACCTGTGATCCCCCTGTCTCAGCCTCCCAAGCACTGGGATTCCAAGCATGGGCAATCACACCTGGTCTGGTTTCAACTGGATTATAAAGAGAGGGAAAAAGAGAGGGGAGAAAAAAAAGTAAAGGAGAGCTAATAAAATGGTCAAGGTTATAGGGAGTAATAAAATGATAGGTATCTAATTTTAAACTAGTCAGGACAGAATTTACTGACAAAGTAAAACTGAACTAAGAAAAGAATGAAGTTTTCCTATATGAACACTTGAGGGAAAAGAAAAACTTCAGGCTGAGGTAATGGGCCAGATTGAAGGCCCTCAGGTGGAATCATAGCTACGGTGTGAGAACAGAAGCCCAAATGGGGCTAGACTGAACCAGAAAGAAAGCAGTACAGGATGGTAATGAGGGTTAAGTTCCTGTAGAGGATGGCTGGCTATTTCAAGATTTCTGGCTTTTCATGTGAAACAGGTAGCTATTGGAGAGATCTGGTCAGATCAGTTGCATATAAAGGGGGATTGTATCTGTTGTGTCAAAGAGAGATTGTAGAAGCACAATAATGAGCTGGGAGCGAGGAGACCAGGTAGGAGGCTGTTACAATACTGCAGGTGAGAAAAGACAGCTGCTGGGTACAAGCCAGTCTTTAGTCAGAGTGGTAAGATTCTGGAAATAGTTTTACTCAGAAGCTCACAACATGTGCTGAGAGTTTTGTTGTCAGGTGTGAAACAGAGGAGTCAGGAATAAAGCGTGAGCCTGATGAAACTTGAAAAGAGGGGGAAGACAGAAATGAAATGAGTTCAAGTGAGATGAACTTGACAGTGAAGTATCTTTGAGGTCGTATTCCAAAACAGAAGGTGTTAGGCAATTTTAAGGCCATGGTATGTGTTGAAACAGATGCTGTGGAGAACTTGATATGAAAACAATGGGATAAAAATTCCCTGCTACTCTATGAATTCTTTCAATCCTCCTCTCCACTTTAGATAGCAGGACATTGATAGGTCCCCTAGCTGAAACCATAGAATTACTTCTCACATCACAATTCAGGGTTAAATATATCCCAGATATCTTATCCTTCAACGATCCCCTGTCATCCACTGCTTCATGAAACTCATATGAGGCTCCTTCTCTTCCTTAACATAAATAAAATTCAATCCCTGGGGTTCGTTATTCTGCCCCCAGCCCCAAAGCATAAGCCAGTTTTTCATGAAGATGAAGATGATGATGATGATTTTGATGATATTGATTCTTTTCCAAAAATTCCATAAGAGATCTATGAAATGTTTCAGAAAATGTACTGGCTTTTGCAAGATAATTAGAACTGCCAATGACTTATGGCCAAATATGATTCATATTTTTGTTATTAATACTAATTTTGTCTGCTACTTAGTATGAATTCATGGTTTGACTGTGTTACACATAGTTTTTAGCTTTCCCCTCTTAGATATGAGTATCTGTAGCCATTATGTGTGATTTTTGTCAAGAATTTGGCTATAGTTATTAGTTTTCATGCAGCTAAGTCATCTTGCATCTATCATGTGTTAGAAGGCACAGCATGCCAAATTTCATTAAAGGAACAAAACTGACATGTTAAAAGAAAAGAAAAAAATTCCTCTTAAAGAGCCATGGACAGATTCCTCATTCAGCATATATGATACCCTTTTATTTTCGAATGTGTAGCCTGGGAGAAGAACAGGCAGAGAAGAAGAATATTATATTTTTAATTGAAATCGTATGTGAATGGACAAAGTAATTGGGTCTTCTGGTTTCTAGGATGATTTTTTAAGCCTATGAATCTCTTTTGTTTAATTATTGACCTCAGAATTAAAACAACCTTTAGTAATACTTTTAGACCTGTATATTTTAATTTGTTAATTAGAAATTAAATCCCAGATTTCAGGAGATAATAAATTTAATGGTAAAAGATATTTGAAGGTAACTTTTTAATTGTGACTGTGTGACTTGTTTAAATGTGTGTTCATTTATTCACACAAAACAAACTAAATTTATTACATGCCATCCACAGTGTGAGATACCTGGATTAATAGTGACTATGCTAGACACAAGCACTTCTATAAGTGATTATTAGAACTGGTAGGAAAAGCAATAACTTAATACTACCATAAAATATAAAACCATATTATCTACAGGATTTAACTTGAAAAGGACCTGAGTGGCCAAGGAAGGCTTTTTTTTTCCTTTGAGGAAAAGACATTTGGTTTTATTTTTATTTTTCAATATTTTTTAAATTTTTATGTGGATCATATTGAAAATGGCATACATTCAGACTGTGCTTGGTGCCCTCTTAGAAATCTGAAGATGGTAAGGATTAGCAAACCATATTATGAAACTAGCAAAGCCCAGTATGTGTAAGAATCTAGGTAGAAGATTCTGTAGATCAGTTATCAAGCTGAAAGAAGTTGCATATAAGTAAACCTAAAGAAAGAGATCCAGGAAATATTAGAGAAAAGAGCAGTTATAAGCTCCTAAATATAACATTAATCTAAATGAAGTTGGGACTTTTGTTAAGGCAAAGTGAAAACTATTTAAATAGTTTAACCAGGTTCATTGAATTTCTGTTTTTAAAATTGTTGTTTTTACTTTTTATTTGTGCTTGATTTTAAGTTGTGAGCTCTTGAATATGTAATATGGGCTGTGTATGCTTTAGAAATCTTCTTATCTTTAGAATTTTTTTTTTTTTTGGTGGTACTGGGGATGGAATCCTTCTACCTCCAGGCTACACTCCCAGACCTATTTTATATTTTATTTGGAAACAGGGTCTCTTAAGCCAGGAAGGCTGGCTTCAAACCTGTGTGATTCTCCTATCTCTGCCTCCCAAACACGAGGATTAGAAGCATGTGCCACCACACTTGGCTCTCTTTAAGTCTCTTAATATTACTTTTTAATAAACTAGCACAAATACAATTCAATGTTATTGGCTCTCTTTCCCAAACACATTACTAGCCTTCTCTCCCTCTCAAGAGAAAACAGCTTTTTTGACATACATACTAATTACTTAAGCTATTATTTTTCTAATATATATATATATATATATATATATATATATATATATATATATGATATCAGAGAGAGCATGGTGACAGAAAGCAGAGAGAATGGGACACTTCAAATTTCTTTCTTTTTTCTTGAATAATATCTATTCTAAATTTAGCAGTCATTTTTGGAAATTGTTTTCTTTTAGGGTCTGGAGTACATCCTAGCAAATACTTTACATAAATTTTGTTGAGTGATTCTTATTGTTTTCTTCTGATTGTCAGCCATTCTTTTGCTTTCAATGCATTTAAGTTTTATTCATTATCCTCTATGTTTGTCATTTTGATTATCATGTAGCATAAAGAAGTTCTGTGATCTTGTCTAATCTGGGTTCTGAATGTCTCCTTTATATGAATATTTAACTTGTTTTCTATATTTGGGTAACTCTCTGATACTATTTCTGTGAAGAGATTTCTAATGACCTTGGTTTGTGTTTCTAGACATTCTTCAGTGCCTACTATCCACAGGGTCAGTTATTTCATACCATCCCATATTTTCTGAATATTCTGGTTATGTTATTGCATTGTCTTCTTTATATTGTTGACAATGTGGTCAGTTTTAAATGAATTATCTTCTAAAAATTAAATTCTATTTTCTATATGATCTAGTATGCCAGAAATGGTTTCCATTGTGGTCTTTAGTTTATTTATTATCTCCTTTATTTTGCTCAAAGACTCTTTATAGTTCTTACTTAGAGCCTCAATTTTTCTCTTAATATATTCTTTTGTTTCCTGTACATTTTCTCTGATTTAATTTCTAAGGACTTTGATTATATTGAAATTCAAATTTCTGAATTCTTTTGGCATTTTCTGCAGCTCAGTATTGGTAATCTCCCTTGATGTTGAGTTATGGGAGTTTTTTCTTAACTCCTTGGCCTTCATTCTTATTTTTAAAAATTATCAGGTGTGTATCTTTTTTGTCTTGAAATCTTCTACCTCTTTATGTAGGAGTCTTATATCTATTTGTTATCTTTTACAGAAAAAAAAAAACTATTCTGGGGTTATGTATTTGCCTTAACAAATCTATCTCATATAGTCAGACTTTTGAGTTAGTACCTCAGAACTTCTTTAGCACAATCTAGTTCTTAGTCATTGCAGGCAAGCAGGAGTCTCTGATTGTCCATAGGCCTCCATATTTTCTAGACAAAAACTCAGCAGGACCAGAGAATAAAATGATCTGTTCAGAGCCTATGGACTTCTGGATGAGATTTAATGCCTCAAGAATACCTCCATTACTCTGCTGGTTGTTAACATGTAAAATATTGCAGGGTATTGGCCTATAGTATCTATAGTCTCTGAGCACATCTTCAGCAGGGCCAGACTTTACGATGTACTTTGCTTGTAGCCTAGCTGGCTGAAATTTGATGAACCAGGGACACCACCACTCATCTGCTGGTTGTGATTATCTGAGATATATCTGAGATATAGTCATGCACTGGTATTTATTATCACCAAGCCCAAACTCTCCTGGCTTAAAGAGTATTACATTCCTAGCTGGGTGTGGTGGCGCACGCTTGTAATCCCTGTGCTTGGGAGGCAGAGACAGGAGTATCACGCAGGTTCAAAGCCAGCCCCACTGGCTTAAGAGACCCTGTTTACACACACACACACAAAAATTACACACACACACACACACACACACACACACACACACACACATATATATATATATATATATATATATATATATATATATATATATATGGGTCTAGGAGTGAAGCCTGGAGGTAGAAGGGTTTCCGTGAACCCCAGTACCACCACCAAAAAAAAAAAAAAAAAAAAGTATTACATTCCGAGCCCACAGCATGGCTGACTGAGATAAATTGCCCCAGAGATACTCCTGTTTCTTCACCAGCTGCAATCACCCATTGGCTCCTGGCCTCTGGTCTTACTGTACTCAAGGTTCAAACTCTAGCAGGAAAATACTGTACTGTTCTGAGCCTGAGGCTTGGGTGACTCAGGGACACCTCTGCTGCTCTTGGCATTTGGGATCATGTGAGACCTTCATGGACAATGGCCTTGGAACTTGTGGAACCCAAGAAATTATGGATGAGAGTTTATAGCCCTCCAAACCTACAGCTCTGTTGGTTGAGTTATTTCACTCCACAGACAACACTAGTAGCAGTCCTGCGGTGACCACTATAGACTCCACAAAAGTGCAGCAATCTGTCTAACCTAGGTCTCCCCCTCCTGAATGTCCCTAGAGTGTCCTTAGAGACAATCTGCTAATTCATATTTCTATTGTGTCCGGTTGTAGTCCACATCCACAGGTATGGTTTGCCAACTCACAGATCCACATGGGTTGGTTTCTTTGTTGCCATCCAAGTCCCTGTTACCATGCAGGCTACTACTGGGATAGTTTGTAGACTCGTGATCTTGACAACTGGTGATCAGGTCCCTGAATGAAGGGTGTGTATCTTCTCTATCCTCACAGTTTTCTGGAAGATGTGGTTGTTTAATCTGTAGATTCAAAGTGGTCTTGATGAGGCATAGCATAGCCACTGAGGTCCCTATGGGAAGATTCTGTTTTTTCTTAGAATAGACATGTTTATCTGCAGCCACTTGAGTTTACTAGGCAGTTTGGCTGGGTGGCCTGAGGAGTTAAAATTGAGGAATTTGAATGTGGAGAGAGGAATGTGATTGCTTTTGGTGATGGCTCTCTGCAATCACTTGCTCAACAAGATTTAGCTGCTGCTTTGCTGGAATTGGTCTCTGAGAGAGCCACTGGGTCCTGGCAGCCACCTACTCCCACAAAAGCTCACCCGAATGAGGTCCACCTCTGCTCACCAGATGTGATACCCAGGGCTCTTTTTCATCCTCTTCTCTCTCTATTGCATACAATTTAAGCACATTTCTACTGTATTTATTATGTTGCATTATTTCTGCCTTTCTTGTTTGCCAAGAGGAAGTCTTCCCACTAGTTGAGTTCCAAATCTCAGAGCAAATAAAACATGTTGCCTTTATCTATTCCACTATATTTTTTTAAAAAATCAATAAATTGTTTTGGATCAATTGAAAAACATTGAAAAAACTACTACTTTATATGACTCATAAAAATCAATTCTGAATATTGTGTAGATATAAGTATGAAATATAAAGCATCAGAGCTGTTACTAAACATCTACAAGAATTTCTTCATGGCTTTGGAATATAAAGGATTTCTTTATCAGTACTCAAATTATAGTCATTTTAATAAGAGAACATGAGTGATTAGAATATGTTAAAATTTAAATTCTCCGGAGCTGGAGATGTAGCTCAGTGGTTAAAAAAAAAAAAAAAATTTGTATGGTATGTGCAAGGCTTAATCCCCAGTATGTAAAAAAAAATCTGAATTTAAAAGTCACCATAAAGGAAGTAATGAAGAATCACAATACAGGAGAATATATTTTTAAAACATACACTTGATAAAAAAAACTCATATCTTGAACATGTAAATAAGTCGTTAAAATCAACTTTGAAGAAATAATAAATCTGGATCCTAAAAATGTTTTATATAGTTATTTTACAAAAATATTAAAATTTTTAAATAAATAGTTTTCAATGATCAGAAATATAAAAATTCCATTTCTTTAACCATTAGAAAAATAAAAAATAAAACAATGTGCCATACTATTATTTATTATCCAAACTATAAAATGAAATGAATATAACTGAATAGCAAATATTTTCCTGATGGAAAATCTGAGTGGCACATATTTTTATTTACTGAAGTTCACTCCTAGCCTTACTCAAATCCACTTCTTCATTTATTTTCAGGAAACTGCTCCTCCAGGATTCTTCTGGATCTTTATTGCCAATAGGAGACTTACAATAAGGAGGCTTGTGAAGCAAATTATGGTTCCTGCTGCTGCAGTTAGTCTTCAGAAGGCAATTGATACTCATCATCAATCTTCTGCACTATAGATTCCATATTTATTTTCCCCTCAACTACGGTCTGAGCCATCATCGGTGGTTTATTTGGTAGTAAAATCCCGAAGGCCCTGACAGTCACCCCTAGAATCTTCTGGGAAGATTATAGAGCAACAGGAACTATTGATCATTTGCTGATGAGAATGACAAATGATACAGCCCCTTTAGACAGTACGGTGATTTTCTTGTGCTGTGTGTGTGTGTGTGTGTGTGTGTGTGTGTGTGTGTTGGGTTGTGTTTTTATTGAGAATTGAAACTGGGATGCTTTACCTTTGAGCTACACCTACAGCTTTATTTTATTTGGTATTTTGAAAAGTCTCGCCAAGTTATGACAACAAGCTGGTCTCAAACCTGTGATATTCATGTCTCAGCCTCCTAGCTACAGGGATTGCAGGTGTGTGCCACTGTGTCCAGCTTGGTGGTTTCTTGTAAAGCTAAGTGTATTTTATTATAAGTTTCAGTCATCATCTTCCTTAATATTTAGCTAAATAAGTCAAAAATTTATGTTCAAAAAATTCTACTTATGGATATTTATAGCAACTTATCATTGACAAATTTTGGAGACCAACAAATGGATAAAGATACGGTACCACATCCAAACAATGAAATAGTATTTAATTCTATAAATAACTGCGCTACAAAGACAAAAAGACATGGAGGAAATTAAATGCATATTATTAAGTACCATAAACTAAGATGAATATTGAATGATTTCAACTGCATGACATTTTGGAAAAGGCAAAACTATGGTGACAGTAAAAACAACAGTATTTGTCAAAAACCAGAAGGAAGGAAGAGATGAATAGCAGAACTCAGAAGACTGGTAGGGCAAGGAAAATCTCTGTAAGATATTGAATTGGTGGATAGGTATTCGTTCATATTTGCTCCAACCAATAGAATACATAACATCAAAAGTGGACCTTCATATAAACTGTAGAGTTGATAATGCTGTGTCAATGTGGGTTCATAAATTGCAACAAACACAGCACTCTCATGAGTGGAGGTGCTACTGAGGAAAGAGCTTATTCCTGTGTGGAGCAGAAGTATATAAGGACTCTGAAACTTCCTCTAAGTTTTGTTGTGACCCTAAAACATACTAAAAACAAAACACTTTTTAAAAAATGTCTATCTAAAACTAATACAGATGCTGAGATGCTTAGCACTGGAAGCTATCCAATACCAGACTCTCTACAATAAAAAGGTCCTTCTGACAGGGTAGATATAATTAACGCTATATCAATAGTGTTTCTTCAAATGGTAGGAAGCTATACAAGGGTAACAATGTGTAAACAATTGCTATATCATACCATGTGAATATCATAGCTCTAACATTGAGCGAAAGAAATTACATATGTATGACCCCCAAAAAGAAATGACTATCAAGTGAATAATGTCAAATACACACTTCAAAAATATTCAAAATCTATGGAAAATGTAAGTCAAAATTGTTTATCTTGTCAAATAGTAAAGTATTTATTTTTCCTCTAATCTTCTATTTCTATATTTGGGTGCAGCTTATACAGCTAAATTATCTTAGTTATCTCTATATTTTTATCAGTGTATATGTAACATTTCAAATAAAAATTTAAACAAAGTATTAAACTATGGCTATAAAATGAGTGGTAGAAATAGGAAGGTGAATTATCAATTATTTTATGTAAAATGCATGTTGAATACAATTTACTGAATATCATTCTGTTTCACTGTTCTAAATTTTCATAACAACAATTATGGTATATAATTTAAAGCTCAACTATAAATTATAAACCACAAATGGTGGCATCCATAAATTAAAATGTAATACAAATATTTAGAGGTAGAAAATATAGGATTTCATATATGATTTCAAAGTACTATATCCTTTGATATATATTTTATGTACATTATATATGTGCGTATTTTACATATAACATATGCATACATATATACACAATTTTTTTTCTAAAAATGTCCAAGGTTTCATGTTCACTCACTGAAATCCTCAGGTGTAAACTGATCCCAGGTTATTATTCCTCATTCCTAGGGCATGATCTTTGAAAACCATAATAATAGATCACTATTTTAGGCAGTAGTAAGAATGAAGAGAAAGAAAAAACATCATAAATAAAATGTTATTTAAAGAAAATTTCAAGAAATTACCATAAGACTAATTGTATTATATCATTGTCTGATATTAGCTGCATGTTAACCACCCAGTACCCCAGAATTCGCTAACTCTGAAGGAAGAGAAAAACAGAAATTGGGCTCAGTCACAGTCTTTATAGTATAGTGTGCTAACCAGTATTTTCATGTATCAGCCTTAAAAATAACAGAAATGAGCCTTAAAATAACATATTTGCCATCAGGAGCTTTAGGAAATAGTGTAATTATTCTTACTTCACTTAGAGGAAAAAAAATCACCAACGTAAAGGTGAAATAGGACAACACGTAACTAAGAGGAGGATATCATTAATGGATTGTTATCAAATTTTTTCTTAAAATAGTCTGTCACCAGTGGAGTGCAAAATTCTCTGAGGAGTGCTAAAGTTTCAGGAAACACAAAGTAATAGGTACCGGAAAAGTAGATGTTTTCACAGATATTGCATTTCATTATCTTAATCATATTGGAGGATAGCCAAGAAAATATATTTCCTTTATAATTTGTTAAGGTGAAAAAGTCATGTTCACTGAAAATTGCTCCTGATTTAACTCATCCTGAGATAAATAGCCTGAAAAGTAAGGAAACATCATTTTATATTTCTCGAGGTTAAATTATAGCCATATGAATTGCACTTATAAAAAGGTAAATATGGCCGGGCGTGGTGGCGCACGCTTGTAATCCCCGCGCTTGGGAGGCAGAGACAGGAGGATCGTGCAGGTTCGAAGCCAGCCGCGCGCGCTGGTTTAGGAGACCCTGTTTCCAAAATGAAAATGTAAAAAATAGGTCTGGGAGTGTAGCCCGGAGGTAGAAGGGCTTCCAGGAACCCCAGTACCACCACCAAAAAAAAAAAAAAAAAAAGGTAAATATGGTACAGTGAACTGTATTTCAGGATATTATTTTTTTATTCTTACAAAATTACACTTAAGTATCCTCCCCAATTCTGTGTCCTCCTCTAACTACAATTTTATTTTTATTTCTTCAGGGATAAACTTCTTGAAAGAGATTAATTTGTTTACTATTTTCATATATTTGCCCATCATTTATTATTTCTAACTTTATAGTGTCATGTATTTTCTGTCAATTTTTAAATCATCCCTCATAAATTTACTATTAGAAAATCTAGCTGATGACTTTCTAGCCTTTATTATACAGCATTTAATGCTATTCATCACTCTGCTCATTTGTTCTTGAAATCCTAATTTCCCCCTCCCTCCACTTTATGCAATCTGCACTCTATTTGATGGCAAGTTTATAATTTGGAGTACTCAGACTAAAACTCTTGGTGTCAACTGGATTGTTCTTTCTCTTCCATCCCATTTCTGTGCCATCATGAAATCCCATTCTTGCCACCCTTACTTTTCACTACTCTTGCTGTATCAATTAAACTGCCCTGGTCCATGCCACAACACATCTAACCTAATTTATTGCAAGGACCTCTATTCTGATTTCTTTTCTTCTTTTCTTTGATTTTGGTATTCAACACTCCAAGTGATTCTTTAGAAACATAAAGCAGATTGTGTCACTCTTCTCAAAATCTTGGTTTGGCTCCAAAATTTGATGTAAGCATAAGCAGAAGTCTGCACAATGTCTACAAGGCCCTCTTAGCAACCTGCCCTGGGGCTCCTATTAACTCACCGTCCTTACTCCGAAACATTCTTACAGTGGAACAACAAGCCCAATGGCTATTATTCAAACATTGTTTTAGATGTATATATTAGAAAGGCTTAATTAATTGACAAAAGAAAAAGATAATTTATTGACAACTCAAACCAAAGATACAGGTGGTTTCAGGAATGGCCAGAATAAATTCTTAATGCTCACTGGTACTCTTTTTCTCAATATTCTTTCATTTTTTATGTCTACTTATTTTACTCACATTTTTTTTCTTCACCTGGTAGGAAATAAAACTTCCTGGCTATTCCTAAATAGGTAACTTCCCATGTTTATCCTTAATGTAAAAATTTCAAGGACAATCATTAACTAGGGCATTTAAAACATAAGAGAATAGACTCACGAAATAGTCTTCCACTCAAATTAATTCTCACTCTTATTAATCATGTGACTTCAAAAATTGCTTATTTCTTCAGAGCCTCTTTTTTTAGAGTACTAAAATGGGAATTATATAGTATTATTATCATAAATATGAATGTTTATATACATATACTCATATATATTTATAATATGTGATGTAATGTATATTATATACATATATAACATATATCATATTTAATAAGTATTATGTTAATATAATATATTATTTTTAAATGTTTTATTGGAGCATTGTAGTCACACATCCTAATGGGATAAAAGATGCTGGAGACATACATGTACACATCACCCAATTAGCCCTTACCAAATACCCCATATTGTATAAATATATTATATAAATATAATATACACCTTATATATTATATAGTCTGTATATATTAAATACTTTATATAATATAATATTATATATATATATATATATATATATATATATATATATATATATTGCAAACTGTGCCAATCAGCTATGCATGAACTTTTACCTTTACTATAACTCCATTTGGAATTGTAGAGGGGTAGATCTTCCACTTAGGATTTTTACTTCCCCAAGTTGAAGTTCAAGATTTAGAAAACCCAGTGACCACTGTTATGAAATAATATTAAATATTTAATATCTCTATATAATGCTATATATATATATATATATATATATATATATATATATATATATATATCAACATTGACGTTCTTACATGTTGCATAGTCACCATTTGGCATGAATAATATATTGCATTTTTTAAAATTTTTTGAGGTTTAGCATCATACTGTGGTAATCTAATTGTTATATTTATAGTGTGAAGAATCATTGCAAAATCTTTATTGTCATCTTTACATGGAAACCATCTGAAAACACTGAAGGCTAAATAAATGCCTGTATAAAGGAAAACATTACTCAAGTGAACATTAAGGAACATCACCAAAGTGTGATAAAGCCTGAATCCATGAAGTAAGGCTGCTTAGCAAATGTCTGTTCGCGTATTTAAATATGTCTGCACAGAGCAAAGAATGAAGGGAATTGATGTTTCTTCAGTTATCAGAATGTTTTTTTTTTTTCCTTTTTTTGGTGGTACTGGGGGATCTGGAAGCCCTTCTACCTCTGGGCTACACTCCCAGACACCTATTTTATACTTTTTATTTGGAAACGGGGTCTCTTAAGCCAGCGCAGCTGGCTTCGAACCTGCACGATCCTCCTGTCTCTGCCTCACAAGCGCGGGGATTACAAGCATGCGCCACCACACCCGGTGTCAGTTAGAATTTAAAGTTAGCTGATTAGAATGATTTGGGGGCCAGCAGTTACAAGTATATTTTTCTTTGTCAGAATTAGGTACAATACTAAAAATAATGTTTGGGCTCATAAAGGTCTACCATGTGCAAGAAATATATCATTCTATATTTAGAATTAATTTATTGCTATAATATAATGTATAATATGTAATAGTGTATTAAAGTGTGTAAAAGACTGGTTGAATTAGATTCTCTTTATGGTTTCAAAATAAAAGATTTGTCACCAAGGTATTCTACAGATTACTTATAATCTAAGTAACCAGACACCACCAAGAGAGTTTTAATCTAAATATTTTACATGGCCTTCGAGTCTCATAGCATTCATCAAGACATGTAATTTAATATTGTTTGAAAAGAATACATAGATTTTTAAATTGCTATAAATTTTACAAAATGTATAAAGAAGTTTGTAAAAGTTTACTAGACTCCCTTAAGTTGAATAAAGAAAATATGTGCACGAAAGTAGTATTGAGTTGATTAGAAATAGGCACTAGCCAATGCTAAGCAAATTTTTGATATGAAATAGTTCTGTATATTTTTAATAATACTAGCATTGTGTGTTTTGTGTATGTGTTATATACATCGTATGTGAGTATTCTTTTATATACATATTCAAATCCTTGGAGGTGCTAATGACTTATACTGAGTTATCCATAAATGTCTTCTTATAGGTTATTGCAAATAATACTTTAATGGACACATATGTGGAATTTTTAACCTTTTTCTTTGGGTATATACCCAGGAGAGGAATTCCAAAGCCATATGGCAACTCTACATTTAATGTATTGTGAGAATATCAAACTATTTTCAACAGTGACTACATAATTTTTTATACTTCACAGGATTTTATAAAGATTGTAATTGTTTTATATACTCATCAACACGAAATCTCCTTTTGAAAATTATTATCATAGCTTCCTAACAGCTATAAAGTAGTAGTATTTCATAGTGGATTTGGTTTGCATTTCCCTAAAGAGTACCAACATTGAGCACCTTTCATGTATTCATTGAATATTTATGTTTTATTTTAAAAATATCTATTCACCTCCTTTGATCATTTTTAACTAGGATTTGTTTTGTGCCTTTTTGTCTTGAGGCTGAAGGGTTCTTATAATTTAAATATGTCCTTAGAAGATTTATAATTCTCAAATATATTCTCTCACTGTTTTCTTTTTATCTTTTATAGTATCTTTCAACACACATTTATTTTTAATTTTGGAGAAGTTCAATATGACCACTTTTTAAAATTTTGTTTCTATTGATTTCATGTTATCAAAAAATTCATTGGCAAACCCAAGGTCTTGAAGATTTATTGTTTTATTCAGAGATTTTTTTTGTCTTTAAGTCTATTAAATTCAGACCTTTGAACCATTCTTAGCTTATTTTTGCATATTGTATAAGGTAAGGATCCACTTTTATTCTTTTGCTAGTAAAAATCCATTGAATTTTCCCTTTATCCTCTATTACCAGAAGAGGCTATTGGTAGGTTCATATAAAATGTATTGAATCTACTGGTCACTTTGGAAAGTATTTTCATATTGTGGCTGTGCAGGCATGGTGGTTAAGCTTGTGATCCTAATTCTTGGGAGACTGAGATGGAATTTCACAGGTTTGAGGCCAACCTGAACAACTTAGCAAGACTCTCAGTAAGACCCTTTTCAAAATAAAAATAAAGTAATAAAAAATAAAGAGGGTTGTGGTGAAGGTAAGACTAGGTTCACTCTCCAATGCTATATATGAACTATACCATGTTCATGGGTGGAAAAACTAAGATATATAATATATACAAAAATATAAACTATATAATAAACTATATATTATTAACTAATACTATATGTTAGTTTTCCAACCCATGAGCATGGTACTTCTTTCTACTTTTAATTTTCATTTAATTTCCTTTAGTTCTGTTTTGTAGTTTTTATTGTACAAGTCTTGCCATTCATAAGATAAATTTATTCCTTGGCATTTTGATACTATTGGTGATACATAGAAAAATTATTTTCTTTATTTCCTCTATTTGTGGAGCTAGGAATTGAACAGAAGCATTCTACCTCCAAACTACACTCCCAGCCCAATTTTGTCTCATTATGTTGTGGAGGGCCTCACTAAGTAGTTGAGGCTGGCCGCAAACCCGAATCCTCCTGTGTCAGCCTCCCAAGTACTGAGATTACAAAAGTGCGCCACCATGCCTAGCGCTTTATTTCCTTTTAATTATTCACTATAGCATATATAAATTCAATTTAATTTTTTTTTGCTGTTCATGTACATTCAACTTTGGTGATTTTATCAGGTTCTAATGCCTTTTTGTGGATTCTTGAAAGCATAAGATCATGTTAACTGAAAATAGAGGGCTTTATTTCTTCCTTTTGAATTTGGATATTCTTAATTTACACTTCTTGCTGAACTTGTTGAACTTCTGATTTAATTTTGAACAGAAAGAGTGAAAGCGACACCACTGTCTTATTCCTAAACGTAGGGGAAGATTTTAGTCTTTTCTGTTCACATCCATTCTATCAACTTCTAATTCTGGTCTTCAGCTGAAGACTGAACTCTTTCATACCTCTGGCCTCTTGAGTCCTTAATATACACCTATATACTGGCCTAATTAAACTAGACAGTTAAACTTAAGTCTTGAGTAGCAATGGTTTTACTGTGAAATATTGAGTATTCTGCTAAGTTCCAAATGTGAAAACATCAGAATATGGAAAACAAAACAGAATAAAGACCATTATTTAGATCATGTTTCATGCCCAGAAAAGCTTATTGTTAATATTTTTGTGAAATTATAAAGGAAATAATGGTGAATATAGAGTATGATAAGCAAATCCTTAGTAAAAGAGATTCTTAAAAAATGAGTTTATTAGCCGGGCGTGGTGGCACACACTTGTAATCTCTGCGCTTGGGAGGCTGAGACAGGAGGATCACACAGGTTCGAAGCCAGCCTCAGCTACTTAGTGAGGCTCTCAGCAACTTAGTGAGACCCTGTTTCCAAATAAAATATAAAAAAAAAGGTCTGGGAGTATAGCCCAGAGTTAGAAAGCCTCTGGGTTCCACCCCCAGTACCAAAAAAAAGTGTTTATTGAAGTCCTTTTTCTAGATATTAAAAAATGACAAGTCAGACTAAGGAATTTGTTCTCTTCTTGACCATGCTTCATTACATAAAGTTATGTAGAGCCAGGTACTAGATTTGGGCAATCTCTGCATCCCAGAGAGTTCTACACTTAAACAGACATCAAGAAATAGTTGCTAAACATAAAGCTTGAAATGATACAGGAGAATTTCAGGCTTGAGGCCAGTCTCAGAAATTTAGCAAGGCCCTCAGAAATTTAGTGATACTCTGTTTCAAAATTTAAATAAAAGTAAATAAAATAGGGCTGGAGTTTAGCTCCAAGCTAGAATGCCCCACTACTACCCTTCTCCAAAAAAGATAAGGTATTAGAGAAAAGTAAGTGTTCTAGCTTGAAACTGAAACACTGTCTTCATAAGCCACTATAGGCCATCCAGGGACAGATTTGACAAATCATATTGAATATGGACTATACAGCACACATTGACAGATCTCAAGTTTTCAATAGTGGCGTGACCAAATCAAGGTCCTGTGTCTACTGAGTTTAAAGAGTGAGCAGGAATGTGCTGGGTACAGGCATAAAAAATAATCTCAAATATGAGAAAACGTATTTAGGAACTAGGTTAAGAAGGAGAATGAAAAATAGTCTCAAGAAAGAACATGAAAGAGAAACCCAACCCAACTTCTGATTAGGAAAGTGTATATAAAAAGTGACTACAGGTTAAATAGGTTAAGGAAAGAAGTTGAAATTTTTCTGGGCAGAGTTTATCATACAAAAATCATTGGACAAGGAACTGAAAAGAGACCAGTCTGTCTCTACTTCAGGGAAAAATTTGGAGCTTGATACGAGGATACAAAGATGCACTGAGTCCAAATAATGAATAGGGAACATGTTTGAGACACAGGCTTCCTGAGGATGTTTTTTATTTTTATTTTTATTTGTAATGTTTATTCTTTTTGTGAAGATTGATGGCAATCTCTGAAAGGTTGTAAGTATGTAAAAAAAAGTTGAAATCAATCCAAATTTATAAAGATTACTGTGGTGACAACTCAAAGACAATATAAGGCGATAAAAAGGGATAGAGTGAAACCAAGTACAAATTTATTATAGTACTCCAATAGCAAATACGTTAGCTGTACTTGAATCATAATAACATGACATAGAGAAGTTGTATTCTAGAGATATTACGGAGATAAAATACTCAGCACTTGATGATAACTTGTTAATAAGGAATGAAAAGGAGTAAGAGGAACATTAAGTAAAAATATAGAATAATGTGTTAGATATAAAATGCTGGGGATGATTAGAATATAGTTGATGACTAAAACAATGGGTTTAAGTTAATTTGACTAGAAAGAGAATATGAACAAAAATTAACTTGGAAAAATATTTAGTTTTAATATTTAATTCCCAATTTGAGGAAAATTACCTACTGATGTGGTTGATAATAAATGGCCAAAGAAGAAAAAATAACACTAGCAGAAAATTGTAGCATAAGAAAAGTCCATGAACTAGGCATGATGCACCCACTTGTAATCCCAGTAATTGGAAGCTGAAATTAGAGCATTGCAGATTTGTGGCCAGCTTCAGCAATTTAGCAAGGAACTCTGTAATTTACTAAGATCATGTTTCAAAACAGAAAAAAAAAACCAAATATTTCTGGGAATATGGTTTAGAGGTACACTGGGATCAATCTCTGTACAATAAAAAAAAAAAAACTATTAGCCCATGGAAGACCAAAGTACTATATATATCACTAAAAATTAGTTAATATATTTTTTGGTGGTACTGGGGTTCCTGGAAGCCATTCTACCTCTGGGCTATACTTCCAGACCTATTTCATACTTTTTTTATTTGGAAACAGGGTCTTTTAAGCCAGCGTGGCTGGCTTCGAAACTGCGCGATCCTCCTATCTCTGCCTCCCAATCGTGGGGATTGTCAAGTGTGTGCCATCATGCCTGGCTAAATTAATAAAATTTTTAAAGTTGTCTTTTGGATTAAGAATCAAAGATTTGCTAACCTATAGGGAAAGCAATTTCAGGAGTGGATAAGAAAGCAGCCTTCAATAGATTGAGAAGCTTATATATGGGGGAAAAAGGGGGAAAGCTTTTAAAAATTTTGTTATAGGAAATAAGTTATGTGTGAGAAAGAAATAGTTTCATAGTAATAAATAGCAAATGATAGTTTTACTATCTCTAAGAATTAGAAAAAATAATTATTTGTATGGTGTTGAAAGAGATAAAGACATGAGGAGAAATTCCAAAGTATCTTTCTGAAAATTGAAATAAAAGGTTGAGTTTGTGCTATATGACATAATAGCTCACTGATGGGCATTTACCTTTAGGAACTACTTTTACAGATATCATATTGATAGCCCCATTACTTTGTTCACTTAGAGTGCTCCATCAGGCATGAGATATTCTCTGTGTCTAAAAGTCTTAGATAAATTATTGGTTTTCATGGATAGAAAATCTCTAAAATATTGAGAGCATTACAAGTGAGTGTTCTACCCTCAATAGCTTTCTTTTTCTTTTATTTATTGATAGTGTGTTCACCAGGTTCTTTGTTTACAAAATTTTTTGGTAAGTTTTAAATTATATTGGCTGGGGTGCTCCTTTACCATTAGAGTAATGTTATGAGAATAAATTGGATCTAGTATACTTTTTTTCCTTTTTATCTTTTCTTTTTTTTTATTGGTGCATTGACTTCATACATCTGAATGGGATAAAAATCTCATGAAAGTATACATGCACACATCACCCCATTAAATCCTTCCCCCTCCCCATCCCATTCCCATCCCTTCCCTCCCTCCAGGCTTGGCTTAGTGATTGACATCAATAGTTTTTTTTTTTATGTACATCATGTGTTTTAGAGAGTTTCTCTCCTCTCCCCTCCCATTCCCACAGTTAGGTTGCCTCGTTTGCTCCTGTATAGGATCTCCTTTTTCACCTGGAGTTCCTCCTATTACCATTTCACCTTAGCTTTCAAACATTAGTGAAAGCATCCGTTTTCTTACTTTTTATGACTGACTAACCTCGCTTAGCATAATGTCCTCCAGTTCCATCCATTTCCCTGAAAATGATATAACTTTTTTTTAATGGCTGAGTAAAATACCATTGTGTACATATCCCATAGTTTTGTAATCCATTCATCTGTTGATGGGCACCTTGACTGGTCCCATAGTTTGGCAATGGTGAATTGTGCAGCTATGAACATAGATATAGTTTATATAGAGATATAAAGATATGAACATAGATATAGTTTGGTAGTTTGGTTTGCTTTCTTTTGGATAGATACCCAGAAGTGGTATTGCTGAGTCAAATGGTAAATTAGGTCCCATTTTTCTGAGGATTCTCCATACTATTTTCCATAGTGGTTGTACTAATTTACAATCCCACCAACAATGTTTTAGGGTTCCCACTTCTCCACATCCTCACCAGCATTTGTTGTTTGTATTTTGAAAGATTGCCTTTCTAGTTGAAGTTAGGTGAAATCTCAGGGTAGTTTTGATTTGCATCTCTCTGATTGTCAACAATGTTGAACATTTTCCATGCATTTATTGGCCATTTGGATTTCTTCTTTCATGAAGTTTATATTTAATTCCCTTGCCCATTTTTTGATTGGATTCTACACTTATAAAGAGGTTTTCTTTTTATTACATTTAAAATTAATTAAGATGATAGAGGAATTATATTTCTAGTTGATAAGAAAACAATTCCTATACACAAATTAAAGACTTTGGTTAGTAAGCTATTATTTTACATGTATAATGATGAGAAAATTGTGGTACCAGTAGTTTTGGTTACATATACTTAATTCTACAGCACACAAGTCGGTGTAGTGGTACCCTGCCAGGTTATTCTTTTTGTTTCACAAATAGTTCAACTCCATCATCAATCAATTAATTTAATAATATGATAACTAGTATATATTACACAATGTGCTGAATTTTTGTTCAAAATGAATTTAGACACAGTCATGTTCATGAATGTCTCATAATCTAATAAATCGTACCTATTTTGGTAGGTTCACAGTCTTTTACGTCATATATCAAAACTCAGCTATAATCTTTCACCAAATATTTAGTTGCCCTAAAATTACATACATAATACTTACATTTTTCATCAAAGGAATTACACCAAATAGTTTCCATTATAAATTTAAAAAATGAGTATTAAAGAGATTAATAAGGTTGGTGAGAAACAATACTAGTAATATAAAGATTCAGAAACAGAGAACAGGTCTTCACAGCAAGAGTAACATCATCAAATGCCACCATATATCAGATAACTCTACACATTAGGCACATATGCTACAAAATCTTCCGTCAATTTCTCTTTTAATCATTCCTCTTTAGAACAACTCTGCTCCTGATCAGATTCCCCAGCCAAAATCTACTACTAATTCCAAATCCCAGTCAAGGCTCCCATTATTACACATGTACTTGATCCAGCCAGGGAACAGCATCAGCTGCATAAAATTATTCATAAAACAAATTCAATTTAGAGTTGCATTTTAGAAATCTAAAGACCAGAGGGCCAACTTTAGTCTAGAGGCTGTTCTCATTACCATTAGTAAAGTATCTGCAGTCACAGGAGAACCGCAAATCTTATAAAACATTTAAAACCACCAATAGGCTGCTCCCCCAAAATACATAACCCTAAAATGTCCTATTTCTACTTGTAGCCAGAGATTACAAACCACAGAGATGGGAGAAATGATTCAAGACCAGGAACTGCTCTTGGCACCTGAATGAGATTCAGAAATATTTCCCCAGTGCTCTGATAACATACGACATTTCACACATGGATGCTCATCCAATCACACAACCTGCCAGATCTCTCGGAAACCCTTAGAATTCCTAAAACCCTATGTGTACATAAATGATAAGTCTAGAGACTTGGAATAAAGAAGGTCTCTCGATGCAAAGTAGTAAATCTACCCAGGGATGAGTGCAATGTTTGATCAGCTGGGATTTTCATACACCATCTTTCCCACCCTTTATGTAGCAGTATAGACTCAGAAACATCAATAATATTAACATTCAGGCAAAATATCTCGAATGTGGGTGTAAAATTAATATTGAGCAAGGCAAAAGGAAATAGAGGATGTGGGACATATGCGAAGCCTGAGCATCATTTGCTTTCCAAAATCACGCTTTCAATATGATGACTTCTTGTGCCGTTTGAAAAATGACTCCGTAAGCTTTTTAATATCCCAAAGATAAAAGTTCTAATTGAGATAAAACATCTCAATATCTGGTAAATACATTATAGTATCGTTTTGACAGGGCATTTGTTTAAACATTCTTTGTCTCTGCCCAAACATCTTAGGGATTAGATGTTCTCTCAGGTTTTCTGAGGGCTAGACTAATAAAAAGCATATATTAATTCAAGCCATATCACATATAAAATGTACTAAATATATCTCTCGCCCCTGAAGGAGCATGATAAATTTAATCCTGTCTGCATCTGTGGGTGTATTATGCCGCCGCTATTCTGTGAATCTAAGAGGCAGTCTGCTGCTCCTCTGTAATAGTGAATATCTCATTCACAGGGCTTTGCATTATTCATGGTTTGTCCCCTGAAGGTGTTTCATACAAACAGAAGCCATCTCTCAGGAAAATATCCTTTAAAGTAAAATAACCCTAAATAATATGGGGATTTTAACTGTAAGCTGTAAAAATCTTCACAAACAGCCAAGAGTTCCATCCTCACGGATGCACTCCTTTCCTGACTTCCCAGGGTCACCCAGGTTAACACAACCACTTAGATCAAAACACCCTATAGTAGCTGATGGATGACACTCTCCATTAAAGATAGCAGAGGAAATAAGAAGTAATTAGGTGCTACCCCACTCACCAGGGCAAAAGTTATGGAATATTAGTATTAGCTGACCAGAGGTCATTCACTTTCAGGAACTCACTTGATTACAAAAAAATATATTTCTTTGGAAGATGAAATTTTGTCCCTGAAAATCATGAATGCACATCACAAAATCTAAGAAGACTAAAACTGAGCAACTATATATTGTTATAAAAACAAATGCCACTCTCAGTGGATTGAAACCAAAGAGTATCTGTTGCTTCATATCAGAAATATGTATTTTCACAAAGTTGAACTTATGTATTTTTTTATCTAAGAAATACTGCATGACAACTTAGTTTTCTCTTGAATTTCATATCTTGGTACTATGACCAAAGACATCAATATCTAGTCTTAGTATATACCTATCTCTCAGTATAGACTCTAATCCTGGAATTTTGCTCACACTTCCAATTAGTTGATCTAATTCTTTTCGTTGAATAGTTTTCAGCATTTTAATGAGTTTTTAACATGGGTAATGAGTCAGTTTTCTTTCTCCGGACTCTACCTGAGCTTTCTTCTTTGTTATATCTAGTTTGTAGACCAGTGAATCTCAAACAAGGACAAATTTCCTTTCTAGGGAACATTTGGCAACAACTAGATATATTTTTGCTTGCTACAACTGGAAGACAATTATGATCATCAAGTAAACAGAGCTAGAGAACCTGTTGAATATCCTGCTATGCATGAGTACCTCCCCCCAAAAATCTCAATAGTGATGAAGTTGAGAAATAAACATTTCTCCATTTTTCTCCCGAAATAGTTGATAATTAGGAGTGTGTTTATCATAAAAAGACAAGAGAGAAGAGAGGGATAACGAAGATTTTATTCATGTTTTTAAAATCCAGCATAATGTAGAAAGTCAAGTTTTAAAGAAGCCATAGGCTTCATTAATTTAATTTTATCGAGATGAATATGCATCAATAAAAGTATAAAAACCATAAGTATTCAGTTAAAACAAATCTCCAAATGAGCACATACAGATAACTAGCAACAAAGTCAAAGAAAAAAATCTTACCAGGACCGGAAAACTTTCCTTCTAACTTCGAATATTTAATCCTAGATTTAAAGCTCATTAATTAATTTGAGGTTTATATATGCAATTGCCTATTGACATGGTCCTATTTTAGTAGAGAGTAGGAAAGAAATTGTATGTTCATTTAGCAGCATCTTAAGTCAAAAAATTTTTAAAGTGATGTTGAATACTAGCTGGAAAGTAAAAAGAGTGCCTACAAGAAAATACCAGGTTCCCAAACTATTTTATTAGTATAGTTTGAAACATAACTACACTGATATATATATATAATTTATTCATGGTTTTTATATCATCATAAATGTATTACACTATAGTATATAGCCAGAAATGTGTGTGTGCCTGTGTGTATCTCTAGGTTTCTCAATTTTATAACTATTTCGAGTTGTCTCCATATATACATATATGTATATTACACAGGTATAATAATGTAGGTATATTATATTGACTTCTTTTTTATAGATCGAAGCACTTTTTATTTCTCACTGTAAATGGAAAAAAATTTCCTTAAAAAAACTTTATTGTCATTTTTCTCTGAAATATAAAAGTATACTTCCTATATTCACCACAGTTACAAGAATTATAATATAGTATTTAATTATATCATTGCATGCAAACCATGCCGAATTGTACATATTAAATTTTAATGATAAGCAGTTAAGTAAGAAACATTCAGTCCATACAGACTATAATATAATCTATTTCCTTAAATACATATAAAGCGCATAGAGTTACAGATAAATATATAATCATCTAAGAGTAAAAAAAGTAATGGAAGAATTCATACTAATGTATCGAAATCCATTCAGCAAGTAATGAGTGAACGAAAGAACAGCATTTAATGTGAGAGCATATAAACTTTTTTCTCAGGAATAACTAAACAAAAGTAAGAACATTCTTTTAAAATTAAAACATCGATCTGCACCAAAAAGGAATATTTAAACACAAACTTAGTAAAATTTAAAGAGAAAATTCTATAATTATTTAAGAAGCTCCCCCTGAATCCACTGGTTAAAGGTTGTTACAAATTCCCTGGGGAAGAAGAATAGGAGATTAATACCAGAAATAATTACACTCTGCCCTATATTTTCAGTTTTATATTGGTATGTACATATGCTGTGGAACATCCTTATTAAAAATATGCTCCATAAAAATGCACCAGCTACAACTTTGTGGCTTTAGCCCACAGAGATCACAAAATTGCCATCTTAGCTTTTCAAATTCATTTTTCTGCCAGAATTTATATAGGAACACAAATATAGGAAGAGATCATTGTAGATCCACATTCCCTACAGGATATTTGTACAAAGCACTAGCTGGAAGCTGAAAAGGATTTCTCTGGTCAGATTTGTTTGGCTACATTGGATTAAGCAAAATAAAGTAGACTACTTTACTGTAGAGCTCTAGTAAGGAATATGTAATGCAAACCCCTAAGAGAATGTAAATGCATATAAATAGAATATGAATGGAGAGCTCCCAGTTCTGATTTGAAAAGTAGATAAAAGATGTTTCTGTATTGACACAGCAATTGAGGTGTGGCTTGATGAGATTCCGTCTCATTGTCACATAAGATCATGTAATTATTTTCTGCACACTGATAAAGCTGGGAATATAGTAGGCAGTATGAGTTTGCTCTTCTAGATCCTCTGACCTGGCAAATACTTTAGTTCATATAAGCTGCCAAGAGCATTGGCTAGATGGACCAATTGAGAAATGAAGAGAGCCAACAGAAACCTACTTCTTCCCTGCAAATGTTTTCTTATATAACCTCCTATTTTTTTTTCTTATTTATTGCTTTGGAAGAAAACCAAAATAAAGCAATAGACTAAGGAACTTGCCAAGGAGTTCTACAAGATTTGAGATTTCTGAGATGTTTGTAGATCACAACTTGCTAAGAAATAGAAAAAATATATACAGCATTTTACATAAATTTTAACCATATACTATAGTTTAGACCTTAAATGTTCCCTGAAGGCACATATGTCAAAGGCTTAGTCCCTGTGGTGGAGCTATTGGGAGGCATTGTAATATTTAAGAAATGGGGCTGAGCAGGAGGCCTTCAGGCCCTTGAAGACATGCCCTTGAAGAGGATTTGGGGATTCCAGTCTCATCATCTTTCTCTATCTTTTGCTTCCTGACTATGAAATAAGTGGTTTTATGGCACCATGCACTCTACCATGGTATGCTTCTCCACCACAGGCCCAAAAACAATGGGGCAAATTAGTCATAAACTGGATCTTCCAAAGTTGTGGACCAAAACATACCTCTTCTCTTTGTGTGTTGATTATCTCATGTATTTTGTTATAGTGATTGAAAGCTAATTAATATATAACTGAATTTGTTTATCAGCTATACACCTCAAGGTCAAGAAACAGGAAATCATGCTGAAGTATAGTCAATGAATATATAAAAGTATATCATATTTATAATAAACACTAATATTGGGAAAATGTCACAGAAAAATATGTGAAAGCTAATGCTCATAGAATTACTAAATATAAATAGAAAGCAAAGGTAAGAAAAAAGCTTTTGTCTTTGGTTTAGAAAGTGCTATCAGTCACATAGTTCTTCTGTTTTAATATATATGATGTATGTAAGAATACAAAATTTTTCTGTTATCTTTCTTATTATTTTGAATGATTTTACCCATTCATAATGACTGATTTTAAACTTAGCCCCAGTGTGGTAAAAAATAAACTTATAATTTTCACTTGCAGGGTAGCTAAACATCATTAAAGTAAAACACAAAACTACTATGTTTCTTTATTATTGAAATTGATTGTGTGTTGAGACTTGTCTATCAACTCAAATGTTAAACCTGCCATTCAAATTTAAACATTTATTCAAGGCCTCTGGCACAAATACAGAAGTAATTCTTTTGATCTTTACAAAAAGTGCCTACCAAAAGAATGTTTATTTTAAAATAGTCAAGCATTTGTATAGTTGTATAAAGATCAGCATGGAGATTCCTCAGAAAACTGGAAATGGATCCACCAAAAGATCCAGCCATACTACTTTTGGGTATCTTTCCAAAGGGGAGGAAATCAGAGAACTACATAAATATATGTATACCCATGTTCAAAGCAGCACAATTTATAATAGCCAAATTATGGAACCAAGCTAGGTGTTCCTCATCAGATGAAAGGATTGCAAAATTGTGGGATATCATCACAATAAAATTCTACTCAGCAATAAAGAAGAACAAAATTATGTCATTTGCAAGAAGATGGAAGGACCTGGTAAACATTATTATTAGTGATAATAACTCAACATAGAAAGTGAAGGATCATGTTTTCTTTCATATATGAAAACTAGGGAGTAAGTGGGATACCAGAGGGAATCCACATGTTGGAAAAAAAAACTTCAGTGGAACCAGGAAGGCTGTCTAAGGGAAGGGGAAGAGGAAGAGTGGGGTTCATTGAAGGAATTACTACCATGGGCTATATGTACACATGTGAAAATGCAAATGTCAGTCTTAGTATTCTGTATGGGGAAGGAGGAGATAGGGAGGGAGCCATGGGAGGAGCAAGAAGTACTGTATGTGTGTATGTCACTGTTAACATGATTTGCATTATTGTGTGTGACTAAAATACACCCATAAAAAACATATAAAAATGACAATTAGAATTCAATGTTTATTAATATCTACAATAGGAGCATAGTGAAGCTGCGACCTCTTTGATAGCTCAGACTAGTCCTTGGGATGGAAGCACAAGTGCTTAGGAGCTAGAAAGCCCGCTAGTTAACACATATCAGTTCTTGAAAGCCAATATAATTTCCTCCTATAATGTCCTAACAGAAAATAAAAACTGAATCCCATGAAAAAAACTTAGTATTAATGTGTTAGTTTATAACTTAATCTCTAGGATAAAGCATTGTTACTGAGAGCATCTTGCAACAGAAAGCACATCCAGATTGTTGTCTGGTTATCTTTAGGCTTTTGGATTGTTAAGGATCAATATTTTGCACTTCAAGAAGATTCAAACTCTTACAGGACAGAATATGCATTTTTACATAATTGCCATACATTAAGGTCCAACTCAGATATCTATCACCATAACAGTCTGACATTTGTATCACTTTTTTATTCCATTCCCATTAAGCCAACTAGTGTAGACTGTTTGCCTGGTCTTGCACTGGGTTTCCAAGTTAAGTCAGACTTCTCTGCATTCTCTTCAAGTGACCTAGTTGATCAGAAAAGTAATTATAGAACTTTTAAAATAAATAGGTAATGACAGAGTGTAAAAGTGACAATATGAAAGTATGCAGGGAGTATAAAGTGAATGATTAAATAATGAGATGAAGATCTCTTCTATTTTGTATGATATGGTCAGATTATCAGGAGCGTTTGGTATTTAAATTGAAATATAAAATATAAATGAAGAGAAGAGATTTCAGAGGGATAAGCATGTCTCAAATTTTAGAATTGAGATGACTCTACAAATTTGATATGTTCAGAGAAATTGTGTTTGGAGTGCAGTGAAGAAAGTGAATATGGCATGTTATACTGCAGAATAATGTAGAAGTTAATATTGCAGGGTACATTCAAATCTTACATTTTATTCTTAGTGGAGAGATAACATAGTGAATGAGTGAGTTTTAAGAATTAAAGTGATATAAAACCAGTTAAGATTTCCAAGAGAATGTCTATAAGTGCTTTGGATATATTAGAAAATTGGAGGTCAAAATAGAAAACCAAAACAACCCAGAAAAACAAACATCCCAATGAAAAAGGGCAAAATATCTAAGATATCTAATATCTTATATATTTAGTAAATATTATAACTAATATTTTAGATATTAAACAAGATATCTAATACCTTAGATATCTAATAAATATCTTAGACCTAGGAAATATCTAATAAATATGCCCTTATTTGAAAAGCCAAAATACTTTGAATCACAAAATAAAACAAAAAGCTGACAGTGTGTAGAACAAAGAGAACTTCCCCTCAGTAGTAACAAAATGCCAAGTTTTATGCCACTTTGGATGACAGATAAGCATGTTCTTTTTAAAAGTTGTACCTAGATTTTATTGTACAACAAAATAATCATACTGAGTGAATTAAAAATTTATGTTTACACATAAGCCTATATGTGAACATTTATAACATCTTTATAATCATTGTAAGTGGAAAAAAACTTGCCGGGCATGGTGGCGCACGCTTGTAATTCCCACACTTGGGAGGCAGAGACAGGAGGATCGCTCTGGTTCGAAGCCAGCCTTGCTGGCTTAAGAGACCCTGTTTCCAAAATTAAAATAGGTCTGGGAGTGTAGCCCAGCAGTAGAATGACTTCCAGGAACCCCAGTAACACCAAAAAAAAAAAAAAAAAGGAAAAAACTAAAATGCTCTTAAATGTATTCAGAAATAAACCAAATATGAAGAAGATATTTTTGTATTTGTAAATGAAAAATAATAATATATTTAATGTTTAAAGAGTTTATAAAGATGGATCAAAGATGTCAAAATTAGATCAGAGACCTTGAGATTTTTTGAAGAGGACATAGGTCCAACACTTCAACACATAAGCGCAGGTAAAAACTTTCTCAACAAAACCCCAAAGGCACAAGAAACTAAAAGGTGGATCAATATGTGGGATTGTATTAAACTGAAAAACTTCTGTACAGCAAAAGAAACTACAAAGAATCTCAATGAAGAGACAAAATGAAAGAAGATTTTTGCCAACTACTCCTCCAAAAGAGGACTAATATCTAGACTATATAGAGAACTCAAGAAACTCAGCATTAAAAAAAAAAATAACCCAATCAAAAATGGGCAAGTGAACTAAATAGACACTTCATGAAAGAAGAAATTCAAATGGCCAATGAAATGCAAGAAAAAATGCTCAACATTATTACCAATCAGAGAGATACAAATCAAAACTACCCTGAGATTTCACCTAACTCCAACTAGAATAGCAATCATTCAAAACACAAACAACAACAAATGCTGGTAAGAATGTAGAGAAGTTGGAACTCTAAAATATTATTGGTGAGATTACAAATTAGTGTAACCACTTTGGAAAACTGAAGAATGAGAACAAACTTACCACATCATCCAGCAATACCACTTCTGGGTATTTACCCAAAAGAATGGAAACCAAACTACCAAACTAATTCATGTATATCTATGTTCATAGCTGCACAATTCACCATTGCCAAACTATGGAACCGGACAAGATGTCCATAAATAGATGAATGGATTACAAAACTATGGGATATGTACACAATGGAATTTTACTCAGCCATAAAGAAAAGCGCAGTTACATCATTCACAGGGAAATGGATGAAACTAGAGGACATTATGCTAAGTGAAATTAGTCAGTCACAAATAATAAAAAATCATATGTTCTCCCTAATATGAGGAAGTTAGGGGAAAATGGGTCATAGAAGGAACTCTAGATGAAGAAGGAGATACTAGAGATGAGCAAAGAAGGCAACCTAACTGAGGGGAATGGGAGAGAGAAGAAGAAAATTCCCTAATTTATATGATTTACAATAACAAAAGTCAAAGTCAATCACTAAGCCAAACATGAGAAAGAAGGAGGGCAGAGGAAATGGGTTGGGAATTGGATAAGGGTTAATTGGATGATATGTGCATGTATGCCACTCACTACCATCTTGTACTCCACTAAGATGTATGATGAAAATGTACCAATAAAAATTTTTAAAAAAGAGTTTTGAGAGATAGATAACAGGTAGAATTTCAGAGCTCTGATTTGAGATGTTTGATTCACAGTTTCACTGCATATTAGCCATTCAACCAGGAGCAAAATTACTTGATCTCCTTAAATATTAATGACTTACATATAATGTAAGAATAATGGGATCAATTTGGGTTTTTTAGAAAGATCATTTGGCTTGATAGTGTGTATTTTTGTAACAGAATGTGTAATTTTTGTTAAAAATATTTACTTGTGAAAATTATTGATTATACGCCCAAAATAAAAAATGAAAATACCAGTATATACAATTCTTATTTAATTACACAATTAGGAGCAAGCAAAAGTTCCCACTGAAAAGGTAGCTTTATTTTTATTGGTTTTTATTATTTAAAGTAGTCAATATACATCTGGCAAGATGCAATTTTTTATTCCCATTACTATGGTATTCCATCTTAGCCTGATATTCCCCAACATGACACTATATGAATTCATTGTATCAGAAAGAATTTGCTTTGATACTGAAGCAGAGATATCTGTTGAGTTGTATGGATTTTCAACTCATTCAGACACAATAGTCTGAAGATGAAGAATTTTTTTACTTGCAATAACTAGACACTGGAGAGAAGAAAATGTTTGCTTTGGATTTTGAAAAGGGCTTGTCTTGGCTTGACTACTGGCAGCTCAAGAGACTGAACCTGGATTTCTTGGTTATAAGGTTATTCAAAACCAGAAAAGAACACAAGATAGGACTTAGAATCAGTTTTCCTACTGCTGATGGAAAACTGGAAAACAAGATATAGCTCAAAAAGCAACTCTATACTATATATAGAGAGAATTTGAGAAGAAAGAAATGGCAACAAGGTGTCCTTAATATAACTGTGTCTTTGACTCCCATTCATTTTCTTTTATTTATTTGTTTATATATAATTTTTAACACTGAAGATTGAACTCATGAGCATTCTACCTATGAGCTATAGCCCAACCCTATTATTATTATTATTATTATTATTATTATTTATGAAACAGGACATCTATACATTTCTGAGGGTCTCACTGAGTTGCTGAGGCTGTCCTCAAACATGAGATCTTCCAGTCTCAGCCTCCTCAGCTCCTTGGTTCCTATTTATTATTTAACTCTTTTAGATTGAAATTCTGGAATGTGAAAACTAACCTAATATGTTTAAAGACTGTGAGTAAATGTGAATAGGCTCTGCTTTGCCTGAGTCTCTGAAAATATACAAACTTTGTGTTCTTCACTATGTTGATAAGGCCAGACTAAGCAAAACTCAAGGCAAAGAAGGACATGAGAAAGAGTGTCTGACAATGCATCCCATATTCTTTTATCCTGAGGTTTTACCTAGGATCTATATTGTCCAAGACAATATAGATTTCTACAAGTCCAATATAGATTTCTACAAGTCCAATGGAGGGTTAAGAAAATTTCTCAAAGTGCTAGATATTAAAGTGCTTGCATAGGTGGGTGGAGTAGGGTAAATGGTACCCCATGTATAAGTCACACATTAGAGGATTTGCATCACTGATGTATGCTAGGACATAGGTTGACACAAGTGAAAAAGACGCAGGCAGAAATGATCAACATCCCAGGGGCAACACTAAGTATTGCCTTTGCAGAAAATTATAGTAATGAGTCACAGCAGCACTGGACACTGGCGGGAACAGAAGCAAAACTAGAGAATGAGTGTCTCTACAACAGTGACCAGTAAATAACCAAATGAGAACACGGGGAACCAGATGGATGGCCCAGTTTTTTTGATATTCAATAAGCTTCCACTGAACACAGGTTTCATCAATGGAAAAAAGAAGTACTCTGAAAAATAAACCTAAACAATATTGCCCCAAATAAAATGAGTTAACTTGTAAGTAGCCAAACTATTTTTAATAAGCAAGTTTAATTACATTTTGCAATGGGGTAGGAATTGGGATTCAAGAGCTAAATGAATAATGCTGACAGAAAAAGAAACACAATTATACCTCTACATAGTTGAGTGCTGTAACTACCAATTGCAAATCTGTTTGAAACCTAAATGGAGAAACCAGCAATAATTAACTCAAACTGTCTATACTAAGATCATCATATATAAAAATATCCTTCAGCTTCTATACAGAAAATATAGTAGAGCATGATTATCTCTCTTCCAATTAACTTTCAAATTCAATTATTTAATTATTTATTTTAAATATTCACCTAACCTTACTGAGAATCAAAAACAGAACAATTTGTATGTTCTATATTTTCTCCAATATTGCAGAGTATAATAGTCAGTCATAGAAAAAAGAAGAGTCTAGATTTTTTTAGCATACATTTTGTACTTGCTACTTCAATTTGTTTAATCTTTAAAATCTTTAAATCTTCATTTAAAAATGATAGATAATCCCTTGGGAGTTATCAAATTTGAATAAAATATCTTAAAGAAAAAAAGCCCATACAACTAGTGTACAAACCATTTCAATATTTTTTCCCAATTTTACAGCCAGTGCCTACTGAATTCACAGTAATTGAGATCTCTCAGATCATTTCTTTTCTCTGATTGTACAACATATTCTTTTCTAGTTGCTGAAATTAAGATGTAACCATTTGCCTGTCCAATTTGTACATTCACTATTCTGATTCTTATTTTTTTACTTTCACTCATTTTGACTCAAATTTTCCCTACACTGATAGCACTTGAAACAGAAATAGATTCTTTAAAATATGTATCATTTATTTTTTATAAATCCTATGTAAATGTATCAAAATAAATATATGATAAAGATCTAAATTGACATTTGAGGACTATGTTCAGATTTCTTTCTTTATCAGCCAACATTATAAATAAAACCCAAAATTTATTATACTTCCACTGGCTTTAGATGATCAACATATTGTACCATTTTCTGCACTCCTCTTGTACATACCACTTGATAAGTGCTTTTTACAATGATCTCTTAGTATATATTTTTATTTCACATTTTATAAATTTAATAATTTGAATAAGGCATTTTTGTGTAGATTTCAATAATGAGAATTCTGTGGGAACTAAGATAAAACCATCTATTTAAGAACCCCCACCATTTTAAACTGTAACAATATATATGTGTATACACATATATAATTTCAAAAGTATATAAATAAATTAAAATTATATGTAAACGTATCTCTTTATATTTATATATACATGTGTACATTTATTGCATTTATACATGTATATATGTATAAATGTATAATGCATATCTACACATACCTTCATATTACAGTTCACTAACATTTCAGCCTGCTATTAATTCTGATGATAAATATATAAATTGTTATATTGAATTAGTGTTCTTTCACAACAGTGAGAATACTGATATCAAATTCTAGAAAAAAAATGCTATTCATTTAACAATAGGGAAAAAAGGACCAAAACATTGCCTGAAATAATTTGGGAAACATATATAATGATACCATTGATTTGTTAAATTTGGATAAGAAAAAAGAAACAGAATCTAATGTTTTATATTAATTGTAACTGTGTACATTTGGTAAATGAATACAGTTATTAGTTTCACTTGGAAAAGAAAGAGCCAGTTTATAATCAGATATGAAAAATCTTACCTATTTTTAGTTGACATGGTTGAACATCTTTTAGTCCCTGGGTTTAAAAAAAAATCAAGTTTGAAAGACTTAGTAAAACAGAAGCAGGGTCAGATGTCAGCTGAGGGGAGGGGGCTAAAGATCAAGTTTTGGGTGTGGTCTTTAAAATTATTGCTCCAGAAAGCCTCAAGGTAGTTGCCATTAACTTCAAAGAGAGGGAATAAGAGTAGAAATAAAAAAGAACTTGGATTTGGAGTTTTGGAAAGTCTAAAAGAACTGTGGGTGTGGTAACCAGAACAAGGCAGAGACTATGCAAACAGACTGTAAGCCAACTAAGTTTGAATCATATTGAAAAAAGAAAACATTGTGTGCCTGGTTTTAAAAAGCCTTAAAATCTTCAAAATTTAAAAATACTTGGGGCTGCAGCTTTTCAAGAGTAATGACAGGCCTTGAAAATCCAACACATACTCTCTCTCTCTCTCTCTCTCTCTCTCTCTCTCTCTCTCTCTCTCTCACACACACACACACACACACACACACACACACACACCCCAAGGAAAGTGATGGACAAGGGACAAGTAGAAAATTTCTAAATGGCACCACTGAGAATGATTCCAATTATTCTTTCAAGTTATAAGAATCAAAGCATTGTTAAAGGACACACCAACCTCAAGATAGGGGCCATTTTGGCCAGGCATGGTGGCACATTCTAGAATCCCCATATTTGTAAGGCTGAGACAAGAGGACTGCAGATTTGAAGACAGTGCAGGGTAACTCAGAAAGACTCTGTTTCAAAATAAAAATAAATTAATTAAAAGCTATGGGGATATAGCTTGGAGGTAGAGTAGACCTGGGTTTAGTCCCTATTGAAGAGAAAGATAAGGGGGTATTCTTGATGTATCCTAGTGGTGTCTCATAAGTGCTGTGGACTGCTGTCTATAGTGAGTCTTCTGTTACAGTTTAAATGGTGGGGGTCATTTTTCTTATTCAACTAAAGTTTGTTGAATAGAAAAATTAAAACTAACAGGCAGCTCAGTGTACCTTTAACAAATCTTTATTAACAAATCAGTAGGAAATAGAGAAGTAGGAAACAGAGATGAGAAGGAAGAGGCAGCATGCTGACCTGCATACTGGAGAACCCAAAAATGGAACTCTGGCCCCTTTTTGGGACCCCCAACCTTTAAACAGATTTCGTATTGGTATCTTTCTCATCAGCATTACCAATGGGCTAATTACTTATTCCTTAGCCAGGTGGTGCCTCTTTATCTCAGGACAGTGCACTTACTAAGTGCAAGGGTCAAGAATCTACCTGGCCCTTGGCTCTATTGTATTGGGCAGTATTAGTTGCTCATCAGTTACGGTGCTTTGAAGCCACACACAAAGTTTACCTTTCCTATGCCCAGGCCGGATCACAGAAGGTATATGCAATATCATGTTGCTTCACGCCCTCATGTGGTTTGAAACCAAGCCTATGCAGATACTGAGGGCTGATGGTATGTGTACCAGTAGTGGTTCCCTTCTCTGTAGTTTTTATTTCTATGGCTTAGGTTACTTATGGTTAACTATGCTCTAAAAATATTAACTGAAAATTTCCAAAAATAAATTATTCCAAATTTTAAAATTGCTTCAGAGCTGGGGTGTGGTTAGAAAAGATGGACTTCTGGGAGGACAGACTTGGGGACTGTATCTATCTTTGGCTCCCTCCTCCTGTTCTCTGCCTTCTGGCTACCATGAAGTGAGGGTGACTTTTTCCCTTCTTCCATGGCCAAAGCCCAAAGCCCTGCCTCCAACATGCTTCTGCCTTGGAGTCAGACAGCTGTGGACTGAAATCATTGAAGCCTCTAAAACATGACCAACAAACCTTTCTTCCTCTACACTGTGCTTGTTAGGTATTTTGGTCATAGAAAAGAAAAATCTTACTAAAATAAAGTGGTATTAATTAAAAACTATATACATAACTCAATTGGGTGGAATATGTTTGAGATATATGATCTTTATATGGGCTCAGGAGAAAACTAACTCATGTAACATGAAGACTTATTTCTGACATACATCAGAAAAGGTTTTAAACCATTAAATATTTTCTAGTTCTTATGCCTATGGAGAAAAATCTACTATTTGTCTGACTAGTTTTACTTCAAAGATAAATTATGATTACTAACTTGAACTAGAATTTCCTTTCTATATATAAAAACTATTTGAAAGAACATAATCATAATTTCATTGATTTGTATTATTTTAGTATAAAAGCCAAAGAGCAATTAAACTGTAAAATAAGCAAAACATATGATCAAGTGAGAGCTTGAAAAATGAGAAAAATAATTTTAATGATTGCCCATTTTAAGTTTATTTTATCCTCCATATTTTAGGCTATATTGATATGATATCAACTAATTTGTCCAGTCTCTTTTCACAGTTCAATTCAACCTATTAATGCTTGTCTCAAAAGAATTAATTAGTATATACGTACATCAATGAGAACTAATTTTTGAAACTTTTGATACAAGTAGCATTTCATCTATTCTATCTAGTCATGGGAGTATCAATGTTTTTTACTTACATGCATATTAAATATAAGAGAAAATCTTCAAGAATCCTGAATCATTTCACTGGTTACATATAATAAATGATGTCTAAACAAATGGAGGAAAGACCATCTGTATTTCTATGGCATTATATTACACACTTTTGCATGTACATAAAATTATAATAGTGTACTGGCATGCCAAAAGAAAATTAGAGAAAATGAGGAATAAAATCAGAAAATGTTCAATTATTTCAACATTTTGATTTTTCTTATTCTAATGTAGAATGGCAGAATCTTTCAGCAATAAGCCAAATAGTAAAAAAAAAAAAAAAAAAACCAAAATTGCATGATACGTGTAGTGAAAACATTAGATATCAGGAGGTAACAATTGTTTTGGTAAAACAAACAGGGGAAAAGAGAAAAGGTTGAATTTTTCTGGTTGTATTATTTCTAAGTGGAAGGTAGTCTAATTTTAAATATCGTACTTAGAAAATGCCCCATCCAGTTAATATGAGACTAAATACTCAAAGAAGATTAAGTTACAAACCATGAGGAGAGACTTTGGAAGAACATACAATTTTGTGTCAATATATTTGCTTTTATTCAAAATGAAATATGCCTTTTAGTGGGCTCTGAGCAAGGAAGTGATATGCTTTCAATCTTTTATTAAAAGTTAATCAGGATACATGTTGAAAATTAGTTCAATGATATCAAAGATTACTTAATTTTTAAAAAATAATCCAGTTGAATAGTAGTGGCTTGAATGAAAAAAAGCTGATAAACATGAACACTAATAAAATTTTAAATATATTTTAAAGTGGATCGAACAGAGTTTGCCATTCTTTTATTCAATTTTATAATGACAGGTTGGATATAAGTATTGTTCCTAGGTCTTTGGTTAAGCAAATAAGAAGATAGACACATGTTTAGTAATATGCAGAAAGCTGTAGGAGAAGTATGCTTGGGGAGAATGGATAGAACAAGATGAGAAGCCCATTTTCAGCATGCTAATTTTAGATCTCTAGTATTCTAGATATGGATAAATAACATGTAAGGTGTGTGTGTGTGTGTGTGTGTGTGTGTGTGTGTGTGTGTGTGTGTAAGAGAAGCAGAGAAAAAGAGACAGAGGGAGTCCAGGAAGGTAATATGAGCATAAGAATAAAATTGAGATTTCTGAGCATTCATATTGTAATTACAGTTAAAATGATGATAAAATTACCTATTTGGGAAATATAGGTAGAACAGAAAGGCTAAGGTATTAGCTCTGCACATTCTAATGTTAGAGAAGTATTAAAGGGACCAGATGGTATCACTGTTTAGGCTTTTGATTATAAAGAAAAGCATTAGCTAGATTATTTTGGACTAAGTCAAGTGTTTTCTTTCTTTAGTTGAAAAAAGTAACACTATATTTTTATACTGATGAAAATTATCAAATAATAAGATGGGAGAGAGAATATAGAAGATAGAGGAAATGCTGAAATGATTATTTTTAGTATACAAGATAAGATCATATTTAGAAGATAAATGAAGGGTTTAAATTAAGATAGGAACATGCATACTTTATTACAATGATAGAAGGCCCATATGATGAAGTTATAGGCATAGTTGAATATTTAGGTGGTTGTATTTGTTTTTATATTTTCTTTTTGTTGTTTCCATTGGAAAGAAAGCTTGCATAGGCTTTTGTATTATTATCAATGTTAGCAAAATCCAAAAGTCTAGTACTGAGTAGCTCTGTGTATATTCAAAAGCAAAGCACAAGGTATGCATTTGGGTAGAGTGGATAGTTTCAGGAGCAACATTGGACTGAAGTGGTCAATGTAGTAGTAGCTTCCCAGTCCTGAAGTAACAGCAGCCACTTTTCCTACACTTCTAAAAGCTAAACTTAGATTTTGCATCTCTAGCCTGACCAATGAACCTATATGACTTATAAGCACTTCTTAAAATTTTTTCCTGTTTATCTTGATTAGAATAAATTTTATTCCCTAACAGATATAATTTGTAATAAGATCTTTTCTGTGATATCATTAATGGTCCTTCCTTCAGTCATAAAATCATTTTAGCTTGGGTGAAAAAAGTATATCATCAACAAAAATTACATTCCCATATTCAGTATAAACATGTCAAGCAGTTATATTAATTGAATGAATTTGTAAACATGGATTCTAACCATTAAAAACTGAGATTTGAAATAAACTTGGAGTCAGGCATCGTGGCACACGCTTGTAATCTCAGCATTTGGGAGGCTGAGACCAGAGGATCGTGGTTCATGGACAGCCTCAGCTATTAGTGAGGCCCTGTTTCAAAATAAAGAATAAAAAACAGGGCAGGGAGTGTAGCTCAGAGGTCAAATGTCCCTGAGTTCCATCCCCAGACCCCACAAAAAAATAAAGATTAATGAAATAAAATAAAATAAGCTGGGGCATGAGCATTTGGGATAGAAAAATAATAACCAGTTAGATACAGAGGCTTAGGTAACTGACCAAGAATCAAGATTAAATTAAAAGAATAGCTACTCTGTTAGAACAAGATCAGAGGAAGAGATAAACACCAAAATATTGGACTATGCTTAATCATAATAAAATAAGAAAATTTTAAAAGGTACTTCCTACAGTGATAGAACTCTGTGTGAAATAATATCTATCACATCACTTACATACCATTCTGTCAAAATATTTAACTTGAATCCAATTATGAAGAAACTTCCGAGACATTTGAAGAATAGAGCAAAATAAGTATTTCGTCATCTTTCAAAGTGTCAGCTTCAAGAAAGATTTGGAACAACAAAGAAGTATGAAGTGCACAGCAATAAAAACCTAAATAAAAAAGATCTGAAATAAACACTACACTTTACAGAACTAGAAAAAGAACCACATATCTTTTCATTAGCAAAAGAAAAAAAATAATAAAATATTTGTTTATATATGCACCAATCCTCATGAAACTACTAGTAAATTAAATTTAACAGCACATTACAAGATAACCCACCATGATTAATTTGAAAAAAATTTCTGAGATACAAGGATGATTTGACATGTACAAATCAATTACACAGCATTGTAATACATTGAAGGTTAAAAAACACATGATTAAATTAGATATAAAAGAACTATCAAATAAAACTCAACAATGTTTCATGATAAAATCTCACTAAATTAGGACAGAGGAATACACTTCAATACAGTAAAATCAATATATAAAAATCCCATAATTGCTATTATGATCAATGGCGACAAATTAAAAGCTTTTTCTTTAAGATCTAGAACAAGACAAAGACATCCACCCTCACAACTTTCATTCAACATAGTATTGGAAGCCTTTCACAGAAAGGTTAGGCAAAAGAAAAGTAACATGCATACAAGTAATTAAAAAAATATGTAAGTGTGCTGGGTGTGGTGGTGCATGCTTGTAATCCCAACATTTGGGAGGCTGAGACAGGAGGATCCCAGTTTGCAGCCAGCCGCAACTACTTAGGCCCGTTGCAAATCAGTGAGATCCTGTTTCAAAATAAAGAATAAAAAATAGGGCTAGGGGAGTCACTCAGAGGTAGAATGCCCCTGAGTTCCATCCCTAATACCACAAAAGAAAAATATATGTAAGTGTGATGGTCACTGTTTACTAATGACATGATCTTATCTGTAAAAACCATAGATTCCACCAAAAAAAAAAATAAAACTTAAGCCGGGCGTGGTGGCGCACGCTTGTAATCCCAGCGCTTGGGATGCGGAAACAGGAGGATCACGCAGGCTTAAGAGAGCGTTTCCAATAAAAATATAAAATAGGTCTGGGAGTGTAGCCCGGAGGTAGAAGGGCTTCCAGGAACCCCAGTACCACCAACAAAAAAAAAACAAACAAAAAAAATTAAAACTAATAAATGAATACAGTTGTAAGGTATAAAATCAACACACAAATACCCTTCTCCTCCTCCTCCTCCTCCCCCTCCTCCTCTTCCTCCTCCTCCTCCTTCTTCTTCTTCTTCCGTTATTTCTCCCCCTTCTCTTTCTTGTTTTTTTTGTCTTATTTTATTTTGAGAAATTCATTCAGAGCTTCACACCTGTTAAATATAAGCCTAATCATATTTAGCACTGAACTACACCCCCAACCTAATAAGTAGTGTTACAATACATTAAAAATGAACTATATGAAAAATAAATTAAGAAAAGAATTTCTGTATACTACCTTAGAAATTAAAATACTCAGAAATATATTTAACCAAGAAGAAAAAAGATGTGTGCACAGAAAACTATTAAACACTGATTAAATAAACTGAAGAAAATACACATAATTGGAAAGATACTACATGTTCATGATTCAGAGAGATTAGTGGTTAAAATGTTCACCACATTATCCGATGTGATCTGCAGATTAAATGTGATCTTCATTAAGATTTTACTACCAATTTTCAGAAAATCAGAAAAATTTCTAAATTTTATAAAATCAAAAATGAACCTGAGTAGCTAAAGCAATTATGAGCAAAACACCAAAGCTCTATGTATCACATTACTAGATGGATTTCCAACTATACTATAAAGCTATAGTAATTAAAATAGTGTGGTGCTTGCACAAAAAAAATAGAAAAGATAATGGAAAGAGGGAAACAAAGAGAGAAAGTTTTATTTAACTTATTTTTCTTGCTGTTCCAAAATACCTGAAAAGGACAACTTAGAAGATGAAAATTTTATTTTGGCTAATAGTTTCAGAGTTTCAGTCCATAGTTGGTCTACTTTAGCAGGGCATGGCAGAGATCATATGCTCAATTAATTATGGCCAGAAGCAGAAACCCATCTCCTTCAACCATGTCTCATCTCTGAACCTTAGAAACATATGTGTTTTTTGGTACATGTTCTATAACTAACCATAACAGAAAGGAAAGAGAAGAAAAGGAAAAGAAGAAAAGCATTAATGGAACAGAATAGAGAAATGAACGTGATTAATGGTTAACTGATTTTTGACCAAGATGTTAAGAATGCACAATGAAAAAATAATCATCTCTTCAACAAATGGGTTGAGAAAACTGAATTCCTACATGTAGAAGAATTAAATTGGAGTATTATCTCACACTACATGCAAAAATCAAGTCAACATGATTAAAGATATAAACATAGGGCCAGCAACTCTGAAACTACTGGAAAGAAAACACAGAGAGAAAACTACTAGGCAATATTGGTCTGGGTAATATTGTTTTTTATTTTACCCCCTTGAATAGACAACAAAATTAAAAATATACAAATGAGACTCTATTGAACAAAAGCTTCTGTAGAGTAAGGGAAACAATTAAGTATACACACACTACCTATAGATTGGGAGAAGATATTTGCAAGTCACATGCCCAGAAAAGGCTAATTATCCAAAATTTATGTGAAGCTTAATAGTAAAAATGCATAGAAGAATAATGTATACATAACAAAGAAGTTATACAAATAGCAGATATATAGCATATAAATAGCATATATATGCTATTTGTATAACTTCTTATACTATACTCTTAGTATATGTTGAGCTCAACATTGTTAGTTATTAGGAAATACATATTTAAACCACAATAAGAGAAAATATCACATTAATCAACATGTTTTTAATAATAGAAAATTATTAACACTAATAGCCCTTTTGTATTAATAGATAAATGGTTATTTAAATATTATTACTATGCCATTATAAATATATATATGCCTTAAATTAATATTCTTATATTTTACAGACAGAATGTAGAATTAGAAATTCTACTTGTTCTAATTTTAATTACTCTAAAATTTGGTATATTTTAATATATTTGATGTTTATGATGTTTACATGCACTTAATGCTTTACGTTTTTTTAGTTACATGTATGTAAGAAACAACTTGCCGGGCGTGGTGGCGCACACTTGTAATCCCCACGCTTGGGAGGCAGAGACAGGAGGATCGTGCAGGTTCGAAGCCAGCCACGCTCTCTGTCTTAGGAGTTCCTGTTTCCAAATAAAAATGTAAAAATAGGTACTGGGAGTGTAGCCCAGAGGTAGAAGGGCTTCCAAGAACCCCAGTACCACCAAAAAAAAAAAGAAAAGAAACAACTCAAATTAAATGTTAAACTTTATGAGGGGATATTAGATGGTGACTTAGAGATAGACAGCAAAATTCAAGCATGCTGAGATTATCGACTCAACCACCAGGAAGACTGCTTCTTGATAAGGGAGAATAGCTGTGAAAAAACTCAATAAAAATAAGTAAGTAAATAAATAAATAAAGTTGAAAAGCAGTGGAACTAGAACTAGAAAAAGAACAAAGATCTGTAAAGAACTCCATACTTCCCACCTGGGGAATGGAGACTGGAGAACACGGGAGTCCCATCTGGGTTAGGCCATGTCAGAGGAGCTGGTAGATGTGGGCACTGCAGATTCCAGAGATCTCCAAGGAGACTGTGAATTGTTGTAAAGCTTAAAACTACAGATCATCAGTGGAAGCAGTGGCATTTCATTTCATGCGCAATAGGGACCTGGCAGAACAGACAATCAAGCTGGACACAGTGGTGGTGACTGAATCCATCTCTTTTAGAAGCAATTCAGTGCAGCAGCTTCCAATAACATAAGTTAACAAACCATTTCCAGTGGAAGAAGCCAGTCTTGCCTGGCCACAGGGACTTCCGTGGCAAGGAGACAGACTCACAGGGTGCCTGAGACCTTAAAAACCACCTTTATGAAGGCAGGGGTGGGGACTACTGTAAGACACAGCAGGAATGTGAATGATTAGATAGCCCCTACAGACATATTGGAGGAAGCTGCAGTCTGAAGTTCACAGAGACCCTGTAGAAACTCTTGGGATCACTGTGGGACACCTACTTGTGGTACCAGGGAGAAATAGCTCAGCCTACTGAGTTGCAGGTTCCAAAAGCAGTGATCTTGCTTGTACCTGGCTATGTTTGGGCACAAGCACCAGAGACCAGCAAGGGCCCCTGGGAGTATGGCTGCCCAGAACAGAAATGGTGTCACTGGGGCTAAGGAACTGAGCCACCACTGCCCCTAGCTTGGAGCCCCGCAATCTCATTCTGCCAGACCTTGAGCTGTGGGTGGAAGTGGCAGCAGTGACATATTGACCAGATTGTTCCAAGAGGTCAGGAACCTGGCAAGGTATTACTTGATTGTCGCCAAAAGCTGGGAATTTATTATTCTTTCTGTTAGCAGAATTTGTACCTGCCATGCATGTAAGCTAGTGACTAAAAGTAACTTATGTGACCATAAAAAGCATATGCTAGGGGCCATTCAAGCTCAATGAGCTGGAATTAGCAATTGCTAATTTGAAAAATAGCAGTTGCTGGCTTTGTTGAGCTATGTCCACTGGTTATAGAGGCCAGTGTTTAGCATACTTCAGTATCATGGGATCACAATCAGCAAAGCAACAGTGGAGTGCATTAAGTCCCAACCAGAAGGCTGCAGGCTCTGAATAGAGTATCATAGTCTCTGGCCATATGGAGTTTGTACCAGGGCAGTACAGTGACTTCTGCTTACCTGCACTAAGAACTATATCTAGTTTAAGAGGGTCTAGGGGACAAATTCAAAAGTTTGAAAATTTGAGTAAGATTGATAGGGGTGAATATATACCTCCAGCATAGACTTTATTATAAAGAGATATCAAATAAACTGAGCACTCACATATAAGAAGGAAGAGGATGCCAAGACAAAAGAAACACAAACATAAGAATCTGAATATTAAAACAAAAAAACAGAAAGGAGACAATAAACTCCCACAACTCAACAACAAAAAATCGCCAATGCTGATCTGAAAAAAAATGTAAAAAGAATTCTGAATTTTCATCCTCAGTATAATGAAAGGCCTCAAAGAATGTGTACAGGAGAGCTGGAGATAGTGGTACATGCTTGTAATCCCAGCATTTGAGAGACTGAGACAGGAGGATCATAGTTTGTGGCCAGCCTCAGTTACTTAGTGAGGTCCTTTGCAACTCAGTGAGACCCTGTTTCAAAATGAAGAATAAAAAATAGAGCTGGGGGTGTGGCTCAAAAGTAGAATGCCTCTGAGTTCCAAAAAAGGCAAAAATAAATAAAGTGTACAGGAGATGAAGGAGAAAATTGAGGCTTTAAGAAAGAAGCAAAAAGAGTCTTTTAATAAAATAGAGTCAGTAAATGAATTAAAGACAGCAATATCAAACAACTCTGGCAGGCTAGACCACATGGTAAACAGGGTATCAAGCTTGAAATACAGTTCATTGAAAACCAAAAGCACAGAGCCAGGCATGGTGGCACATACTTGTAATCCAAGTACTTAGGAGATTGAAACAGGAGGATCACAGGTTTGAAGCCAACTTGAGTAACTTAGTGAGACTATGTTTTCAAATTTAAAAAAAAAATGGCCTGGAAGCATAGTCCAGAAGTAGGAGGCCCCTCAGTTACATTCCCAGTACCACACAAAAGTAAAAAAGAAAATAAATAAATAAAATTAACTGAAAACACAGTCAGCAGTATACAAAAGACATTTCAGCAACACAACCTAAACATTCCACAAATATAAAATAATACAAAAAACTTAACTTATAGATAAAAAGCATTGAAGAAAGAAGAACAAATCAAGGATATCTACAATATTTTCAGATAAATAATTTCAGAGAATTTACCAAACATGGTAAAAGACTTGGACATCCATGTGAAGGAGACCTACGGAACAGTGCTAAAAAAATATCAAAGAAGGACCACCCCATACCATATAATAATCAAAATGACTAACACAAAGGCCAAGGAAAGAATTTTAAAAGCTGTGAGAACAATAAAATGAGTGACATTCAGGGAGTAAAACATAAAAATTACTCCAGACTTTACAATCCAAGTCATGAATGTCAGGAGGGACTGGTATGAAGTACTACAGACCCAGGAAGAAAACAACATACAAACAAGACTGCTATATCCAGCAAAGATATTTTAAAATTCATGGAGAAATAAAAGTATTCCAAGATAAGCAGAAACTTAACAAATTCATGACTACCGAGATAGCACTAGAGAAAATACTTAAATAAATCATAAAGAAGAAAATAGAAGCACATTCCAAAACCAGAGAAGAGGCAAATTCCATCAGGTGGGCTGACAGAACTAAGCAAAGTATAAATAACACTACATCAAGAAGAATATAGAACAAGAAATGACAGAAAACAAAAATCATACTTCAATAATAATGCTTAACCTCAATGGGCTTAACTCTCCAATTAAAAGATTTAGGCTGGCAATGTGGATTATAAAATATAATCCAACTATATGCTGCTTTAAAGAAACTCACCTTACAGCCAATGATATCCATAGGCTAAAGCCAAATAAAGATACCTCAAGAAAAGAAAATTACAGACCAATATCTTTGATTAACATAGATGCAAAAATTCTAAACAAAATATTACCTATCCACATTTAAAATTACATCAAGAAAATTGCACACCATGACAAAGTTGGTTAAAGTTCAAGAAAGCAAGGGTGGTTTAACATACATAAATCAATATATGTTATTTACCAAATAAATAGTACTGAGAATGAAAATCACATGATCATATTATTAGATGCTGAAAAAGCATTTGACACAATCCAACACCTATTCATGTTAGAAACACTGCAGAAAACTGGAACTGAAGGAATGTATTTCAACATCATTAAGGCAATATACAATAAACCCAAAGCCAGCATAATATTGAAAGGGGAAAATCTTCAAGAATTCCCTCTAAAATCAGGAACAGTTAAGGATGTCCACTATCACCACTTCTTTTCAATATAGTTCTTGAAACTCTTGCCACAGTATTAAGAGAAAGATATCAAAGGAAGTCAAATAGGAAAGGAAAAAATAAGATTATTTTTGTTTGCATATATCATAATCCTATATCTAGAAGACCCAAAAAGCTCATCCAAAAGACTACTAGAGCTTATAAACCAATTCATCAAAGCATCAGGACATAAATTAACCTTAAAAAAATCAATAGCTTTTCTAGTTACCAATCATGAATCCATGGAGATATAAATAGAGAAAACAATGAAAATGATTCTATTACAATAACATTAAAATAAACAAAACACTTAGGAATAAACCTAACCAAAGAGGTAAAAGTCCTCTACATTGAAAATTATATAACACTACAAAAATTAATGGAAGACTTTGGAATATAGAAAGATCCCTCTTGCTCTTGGATATGCAGAATAAATATCATCAAAGTGGCCATTCCACCAAAAGTGATCTACAGAATCAATGAAATCTCTATCAAAATAGCAATGTCATCATTCATATACCTAAAAAAAATCAGTCACACATTTTATATAGAGAAAAAAAAGACCCAAAAGAGTCAAAGCAATTCATATCAATAGGAACCATGCAGGAGGCATCACAAATCCTGACTTCAAAATATAATACAGAGCTATCGTAATTAAAACAACATGATAACGGCACAAAAATAAACACACAGACCAATGGAACAGAATAGAAGATACTGAAACGAATCCACACTCTTATATTCAATTGATCTTCAACAAAGGGGACAAATACAGCTTTTTCAACAAATGATATTAGGAAAACCACCATTCATTTGTAGAAAAATGGAACCAAATTCTTACATCTCACCCTACATAGGAGTCAACTCAATATGGATCAAGGACCTGGAAGTTAAACCAGTTGACAGATGTTAACTGTAAAGCTATTAGAGAAGGGCACAGGATCAAAACTCCAACATATAGGCAAAGATAGAAACTTCTTTAACAGTACCCCAAAAGCTCAGAAATTTAAATCAAGAATTAATAAGTGGAATGGCAACAAACTAAAAGTTTCTGCTCATCAAAGGAAATCATCAAGAATCTAAAAAGAAAGCATACAGAACTGAAGATGAGCTTTGCCAGCTATCCCTCTGACAGATAACTAATATCTAGAATATAAAAAAAAACTTAAAAAGAGTTTACAGTAGAAAAACAAATAACCCATTCAAGAAATGGCCAACTTAATTGAATAGACACTTCATAAAAGAAGAGATTCAAATAGTCAATAAATACATGAAAAAATGTTCAATATCATTAGTAATCAGGGAGAGGTAAGTCAAAACTACACTGAGATTCTATCTAAGCCCAATCAGAATGTCAGTCATCAAGAAGACAAATAAAAATACATGTTGACAAGGAAGTGGGGAAACAAGAACTCTTCTAAACTTTTGGTGGGATTGCAAATTAGTTCAGCTCCTATGGAGATCAGTTTAGAGATTCCTTAGAAAACTAGAAATGGATCTACCATATGATCTGGCTGTACCATTACCCCCATTTCAATGGGTCTGAAATCAGAAAACTAAAGTAATATATGGATACCCAAGTTCATAGCAGCACAATTCACAGTAGCCAAATTATGAAACTAACCTAGGTATCCATCAACAGAACAATGAATTACAAAATTATGGGAAATACACACAAAATAATTCTACTCAGCAATAAAGAACAAAATTATGTTATTTGCAAGAAGATAGAAAGACCTGGAGAATATTATGTTAAATGAGATTAGCCAATCATGAAAGTGAAGGGTCATGTTTTCTCTAATATGCGTGAGCTACGAAGTAATTGAGATGTAAGAGAGACTTCAGATAATATAGGCCAGATTTCAGTGGCGCTCAGGAGGAGAGCTAAGGGTAGGGAAGGAGGAAGACTGAGATTCTTCAGTGGAAATACTACCATCGACTATGTACATATGAATACAGTAATATCAATCTGAGTATTTGGTATTTGGAGGGAGGGAAATGGGAAGGAGTAGGGAGGCCCACCAGGTGCTGTGTGCATATATGTCATTGTCAACACGATTTACATTATGATGTGAGACAGATGCACCAATTACATTAAAAACTTTATGAAACCCCCTATGATAGAGGTTATAGTTTGCTTTATGTGATATTTTCAACAATATTTAAATTAAAAATGATAACTTCATTTCATGGGGTTAGTTGTATATTTTTCTTAAACTATAACACAATAGCTTTAAAATTCTTAAAAGAATTGTAAGCCTTTGAAACAACTAGAGATATTTCTATGGAAACAAGATTTAGCTTTAGGGAAAGTTGTAAATCAGAATCTTTTTTGTACAAAGATATATTTGGAGTTTTACAACACAGCTGTCAGGCTACCTAGCCAGTTGATTTCTAAAGTTTACAATTTTGAAACTATTATCTTTTACATTTTTTTCTCCCAGTCAATCAATTTAACAGTAAAAAAATCTATATTGCTTTACTTTCTTTTTTATATTGGCAACTATTTTTGTAAAATTAACATTTTCTCTCATGCTTGTCCTCCAAGTGGTCATTGATTCCAAATTGTTTCAAGAAGATTTAGAGTAGAATTTTATCCTGATTTTAAATGAATGCATTTTTTATTAGTGTCAGAATATTGAGTACTGCAACTATTCTAATGGAAGTAGAAAAAATATAACTACATACCTACTTTATTAATTTGTTTTTTTTATTGTTGGTGGTACTGGGGATAAAACCCAGGGGCTGTATACCTCCGGGCCACACTCCCAGACCTATTTTATATTTTTTGTTTGGAAACAGGGTCTCTTAAGGCAGCGGAGGCTGGCTTCAAACCTGTGCGAATCTCCTGTCTCAACCTCCCAAGCACGGGGATTAAAAGTGTGTGCCACCACGCCCAGCTATTAATTTGAAATAAAGTCAGTATACACCAAGTTCACACTTTTATTTTCTATCCAGCTCTCTGTGGAAATGATTGCACTGGATTTGAGATAATAATACAAGATCTTTATTTATTACTCATTGAATTTTTCTTTCTTTGATAGTACTGTTATTATTTTATATTGATAAAGGACTAACAAGATTAAAACATTTCTAGAATTCATGAAAAAAGTTTTCATGGAATGCATAGTAAACATGCAAAAGAACTTATATAAGAATCACTATTTCTTATAAATAAGATTATGACATAAATTATAGTCACTAGTTAAAACATCTAAAACACTAAATTATTGTTTTCACCCCAAAGATGAATGATGTTCTAAAATATCGAAGCACTTATGATATGCAAGATATTTTTTTAATCTGAAAACGACCCAATTAGATAATCTGCAGACCACAAAATCATCTATATTATTCATTGCAAATAGATTAATAAGAATAAAACAAATTAGAAATAGTATTAAGCATTAAAAACTAAAAAAGAGAAATTAAAACAAGTTATAGGGGAGCAGACAAATCAATGCAAGATAAATAGTTGATTTAAAAGTGAGTATTCAACAGCTAATGATAAGCAGATGAAGCTAATAATAAAAGCTTATAAATGAAATTTTATTAAAACAAAACAGAAAAACTAAAAGGAAGGGGTGATTAAAGAAGAGGCAGCGGAAATATGGACAAAATGCTGAAGAATATTGGAGACCAGTAGAGTGGGGGAAGAGGCCTGGGGAAGGGAGGAGGAGAGGGAAAGAAGAGCTTTGGAGAAAGTAATAATTTTAGACCAAATGATGGTATGTGCATATATGAAAGGTTCACTATGAAGCTCACTAAAATGTATAATTACAATGCACTCATAAAATATTAATAAAAAGCCCTATACATCATAAAAGGAACCAGCTTTTCACTTACACCAATGTGTGCTTAATCTAAAAATACTCCTAGTAATGGTACAATAATTATTTACAATGTGAACTAACTCTTAAAGTTACTGTTATTTCCCCTTCCTTTTATTTCCTTTTTACATCTATTTTTATTAAGAGTGACTGAGCTACAGTATAGTATTTAAACTTCTCAGATTCAGAAATCTTTTAAAATATTTTATTGGTGCATTATAGCCCCACATCATAGTGTAATTCATAGTGATGGAGACATACATTCACACAGTACTTGGTGAGTTTTTCCTCTTCCATTTATAAAACACAGGAAGAAGGGAATATCTTTTTTGACTTTTCTGCCTCCATTGATACTATAACAAGAACCAGCACCATTTTTAAAGCCAGTTTAATGCTGCACTTGACCTACCCCCCACTGTCTAGTCTCAGCTTCATCCAGTCTCCCTGTTTTCTGTGCTCTGACAAGCAGAGTTTAATTTCAATCCCTGGATTATATGTTTTTGTTGAATTATAGATTTTATATGTTACTTCTGTCTAGTTTTTCTTCTGTACCTCCTCTCACATGTCCTAGTTAACTACAAATTATATTTATATGTCAGCTTAATATCTTTTTCTGCAGATTTTTGGACCCTTGAGTAGTCAAAACATCAATTTAAATATTTTTGTAGCAAAAATAATTTTAACTTGAAATTTTTTAACACTTGGTGATTCTCAAAATATCTTAGGATTCTCTAAGATTTAACATAGCTAGATATATAGATTCATCTTCAAACATTGATATGACTAGAACAGAGACCATTCTTCTTTTAGTTTGCTATTTTTTTCTTTAATGTATCCATCATGATTGTCTAGCTCTCAAATTTGTATTGAATAAATACCTTCTCTACCAGTGCCTCCCAAATTTTCCAAAAATAAAAATAAAGCTAAATAAAAAACCCACATCTTGAATCTTATGTTTAGATTTTATTCCAAGCATGCTTTCATTTTCTTCTTGTTAAATGTGAACATAAAATTTAATTTACTTTTATTATGACATTGAGATAACAATGCAAATTGAGCCTACATATACAGGATTTAGAAAATGGATTTAGTAACAGAACATGTCTTTAATTCAGTAGGTCTAGTGTTTAAAAATTGTTGGTAGAATTGGAGAAACAAGTCCCAAGTTTAACCTTCATGTATGTTAAATTAAATAAGCAGAAGGCCATTGGCCTGAGGCTATCTCTGTACTTTGAGTTCCTACATAACAAACACAACCTAATTTAGAATAAAAACAAACCAAAGTATAACTAGAAATATATGTTTTATGACAACAAATGGGTTTTAGTCAATCATATATTACCTTCATCCAATTACAGGCAGCTAACTAAGCTGGCTTTGCCTAACTATAATCAATCCTTTGGTTTCTGTACTTTATTCCATGTTCAGTCTGGTGAAAGATCACTGCTCATGCTTCTGAGTAGAGCATTCTTAACCCATCCGGTTCTAAGTGATGCCCAAATCACGAATCACTGTTCTTTGCTCAAATAAATACTGTTCAATTTAATTTTCTACACTTTTGCTTTATATAAATATTGTCCTAGAAAAGAGTCAGGTAGAAAACTTAACTGTGACATAGTCATAAAGTTGTTCATCAATGTGCTGGTTCCAGATTTACACAAGTTTCACTATGACTTGAAAATAAGATGTCATCTCAGCTACCTTACCATCTGCAAGATGTATTAGATCTACCACTTTCCTTCCCCATAAACTAGATTCTAGTTCAGATTTTGTTTAAGACCTTGGAAGGCTACATTAGGAGTTTGTGGAAAATGTGTATCTAGCTAAAAAGTTTTCCAGCCTCTGTGGTACAGAAAAAGCACATGAGATGAATACTGTATCAGATACTGAATGATCCAAGACAACTTCTTTGAGCTTCTTTGGAAAGCAAAGCAAATGATGACAACACCACCACCAAAAAACAAACAAACAAATTACCAGTTGCACAACTTCTTTTTAAAAATAAAATATGAAATTATGATAATTATTTTAAATATTATGAGAATCATATTTTCAATATCACTTGATTAATGCAGAGATACTTATATTTTCCACTTTGCTTCTTCAATCGCAACCTTACTCTTACCAAACACAAGAATGAACGATTACTCTTTTGCTCTGCTATTTCCATGCATGAGCTTAAATGTCAGTTGTTGATTTTTTTCAAGGAAAGTATTTTTTCCTACATTACACAAACTCAAGTACATTTTTATCACATCTATGTGGAAATACATATCAATTATTTTTCTTGTTTCTTTAAATCATTCCCCTTTGTATGTTGTTGTTGTTTTATATTCTGTATGTTTTGTTCTCATTATTTGTTCATTTACAGGGAAATGGGTGGAACTGGAGAACATTATAATGCTAAGTGAGATTAGTCAGTTAAAAAAATTAAGGAATAGGATGTTCTCCTTAATATGCTGAAGCTATGGAGAAAATGAGTCATAGGAGAAACTCTAGACAAAGGAGAAGATACTATAGATGAACAAATAAGGCAACCTAACTGAGGGTGATGGGAAGGGGAAAGAGGGAAATTCCCTTATGTACATGATACACGTTCACTAACATGTCAAAGCTAATCACTAAGCCAAACATGAGAAAGAGGGAGTGGGAGGGAATGGGATGAGAAATGGGTAAAGGCTCAATGGGTGATATGTTCATGTATGTCTTTACCATCCTGTATTCCATTAAAATGTATGACTATAATGCACCAATAAAAAATTTTAATTAAAAAAATAAAGTTGGAGGGACCAATGGAGAAAGAAAATTATCAGAGCTTCAAGATGGGGCCACCTGGTATAAATTGTAATCTTATAGGAGATTTTTACTGATAGAAACACTTCTGACAGCAAAGACTGTTTTTTTTCTTCTCCTTCATCCTTCAAATTTCTCCTAGGGAGTTTATTGCCCAAACTCAACTGGAAAATTTTTGAAGAAAGAAAGTAGAATATGAAATTCAAAGAGTGAGATCTTTGAAATACACATTGGAATAAGGGAAAGACAGAAAGCAGTTGTGAGAAGAAAGATGCAACTAATACAAGATGCTGTAAGAGCATTTACCTGACTTGAGACTTACCCAGGAAGATAGAGAAAAGATGTGTCAGGCAATCAGCAAAGCTTATCCAAATGCTCAGGAGCAGGGGGAGATACTGTTCTCTTGCCTTCTATTTTTAAAATCACATTTCAAAGAACCAAAAAAAAATCATAAGTTTGAAAGAATAAAACCACTGATTAATTTCTCCTGTTAATATATGCTTATGACTATTTTCTTTTTTTTTTGTGTGTGTAAGGTGCTAGGGATTGACTCCAGGGACATTTTATCTCCAAGCTACACCCCCAACCCTATTTTTTAATTTTCTATTTTGATACAGAGTCTCACTAAGTTGCAGAGGGCCTCACTAAGTAGCTGAGGCTGGCTGTGAACCTGGATCCTCCTGTCTCAACCTCCCAAATACAATGATTACAAACACAGCTATCACACCTGGCTTGTTTATTTTCTTAGTAATGATAACACGGGAATATTTTTTATTATCCTCAAATTATTAAAAAGAAAAACTAGATGAATAAAAGGAGAAGAGGAGGAAAGGAAAGAAGGAGAAGGGGAGGAGAAGAGGAGGAGGAGGAAGAGGAAAGTGAATCCTTTCATTTTTTAAGACATATTTTACCTGTATATTAGTACAATGTATACAATTGGTATAAAGCATACATAGTTCTTTGACTTTCTTTGTGGCTCACTGATGTATAATAATCATTTTCACATCTCCAATGGCTCTTATGGCATCTAATTACTCTAACTTTTTGCTATCAATTATCATTTCCCTCAAGAAATAAAGGCAAATTAAAATATGATAACTTATTCTATCATTTTTAGGACATCCCTCTTTATGTGCCATACCAAGCAGAGGTAGTGAAAACAATAGAAAAGTGTCTTGCATAATAAGTAGTAAATAATTTCATAAGAGCAGATAATGTAAAATAATAACCATTTGCTTCTCCAATCCTGGCATACAGTGATATTTAAATAAATGATTTTTAAATGTATGGCACTAATGCCATTTCCCGAAGTTTTTCCAGACATCATTTATGGATTATAGGCTTTCATGTACAAAACACAAAACTAAGAATAATGATCAGCCACTAATATATAACCAGAGGATGAAAAATGTTCTCTGTATTTCAACATAGCTTTTTATTGCAAATGATTGGCAAAAAAATATTTATAAATTGTTTTCTCTATTTCCCATCTCAGTGTTCAAGTTTGGGTGACTTGATTCAAAGATGAAAAAAGGATTCAGTGGAGTCTATGGTACTTGGCTGTCTTGGAAAAAGCTATTCTTTTCATGAACAATATTCTTGTTTGATGCTCAAAGCAAAAGGCAATCAGTACATCTCCCAAGAACTCTGTCAATGTCAGTCGATTTGCTTTCTCCTCCAAAAGAGAAAGCTGCAAAAGGCACTTAGCCTCTCCCACCAGAGGAATAGAGCCATTATCTAGATGATGTTCTCATCAGCTTTAAAAGCTATGAGAATATGGGTGAATTACACATTGTTCCATTCAACATGGAAGAAGAATTTTTTTCTGAGGATTCTTCCCATGACTGAAGGAAAAAAAGGTTGTCAATACCCATAAACCTTGTACCCCAAATTGAGTCTACCTTCTACAAAAAATAGAATATATGATCTTTAGATTGGAGAAAAACATTTAATACTATCATTGCTCAGAGTTGGCAAGAGTATAGTAAAACTGATACTTTACAAAAAGAAATAAACAAATTAACAAGGAGGAAAACAAACAAAACTGTAGAAAATTCTAAACACAATTATAATGCTTATCTTGGAAATTATTCCCAAGGATATTTTAAAAAGTCAAAACAATGATGATGCCCACTTGTAATCAGTCTCCTCGGCAGCTTAATTAGGCTCTCAGCAACCTTATGAAACACTGTCTCAAAATAAAATATAAAACGGGGCTGAGGGTCTAGCTCAGAGGTGAATATCCCTGGGTTCAACTCCTAGTAACACACACACACACACACACACACACACACACACACACACACGTCAAAACAAAATTTATAAAAAATAATGAAGCAAGGAAAGCTAGATACCTGACTGTTATAGTTATATCATTTCTTATGTTGTTTTTACTTTTATCCTGAAGGCATGAAGACATACACAAAATTTATAGATCTTACACCTATAGTTGGGTGATCATCTGCATATCTGCACTCATATGAACAACAGCCACTAATACAAATATTTTCAACCTGTTACTGACTCCCTCATTCCATTTTCCAGTCAGTAACCCAATCCCAGCCTCAGGGTTAACCACTGATACTGTTTTCTGTTCTCACACTTGGTATGAATTTAGTTTGAATATTAACTCTCTCACTTAACAGTATATTCATATGGTTCATTCATGTTTTATTTGAATGTAATAAATTCATTCTTTTTAGCTATATAAGGTATTTCATTTGCTTAATATATCATAATTTATTTACAAATTCCACACTTTATGGAAATTATTTATAGATTTTAAAATAAAAAACTTAAGATAAATAGAAGTTCAATTTTTTCCAGTGATATTTTGTTAAATCAAAAACAATTATAAAGCCTGGCATGGTGGCGCATGCTTGTAATCCCCGTGCTTGGGAGGCAGAGACAGGAGGATCGTGCAGGTTGGAAGCCAGCCGCGTGCGCTGGCTTAAGAGACTTTGTTTCCAAATTTCAAAAAGTATAAAAATAAGTCTGGGATTGTAGCCCAGAGGTAGAAGGGCTTCCAGGAACCTCAGTACCACCAAAAAATAGTGTTCTGTTCTTATGGGTTCACTACAGGAGACATACTGCTTTGTATCTTATTTTTGCTTGGGGGTAAAACTGCTGGGGAGCAAACCCAAACATACTAGGAAAATTCTGTTACAACTGAACTACGTTGCCAGCCCTCACTGTTGTAATTAGTTCTGTAATTATGAACCAATGGTTTTGAACATCTCAGGTCCTTTTGGCCATTTTAATCTTTATGATCATTTAAATCTTTTAGACATTTTAATTGAATTATTTATATTATCATTGCTTTGTAAATTCTTTGATATATTCCGAATACATTTTTGTTATGCATATATGTGGGGAAGTTATTTTTACCTCTATAGCATATCAATTTGAGAATCTAGCATCTTTTTTTTTTAAATTTGGGCTCGTGTTTTGCTAAAATGGAAAGCTTTGATTATCACAAATTTGCAAAGATTTTCTTCTATAGTTTCTTACTGTTAAGCTCTTGCTGAATCTTAAATTCTCGTTGCTGAAAAGAACATCTTTTTTAATTGAATCACTGTGAAACTTTTGTTACATCTATTGCAAAGCTACACATAGTCAATAACTAGAATTTGTGCTTTGTACGTCTGCATCAATGATTTTCAAAACACTGTGTTTCTAAAAGTACAGGATTTTATTTATTTATTTTTTTTGGTGGTACTGGGGTTCCTGGAAGCCCTCCTTCCTCCGGGCTACACTCCCAGACCTATTTTATATTTTTGAAACAGGGTCTCTTACGCCAGCACGGCTGGCTTCGAACCTGCGCGATCCTCCTGTCTCCGCCTCCCAAGCACAGGGATTACAAGCGTGCGCCACCACGCCCGGCGAGAAGTACAGGATTTTGAAGGCCACTCTAGATACTTCATGAAGTCTTCATAATACTGTAAAGAAATTATTTGCCTTTTTTAACAGTTGACAGTACACAGGTGATACAAAAACAATGGTGAGTGAAACCAACCAGGTCTTAGCTTAGCTCAAATTAAATTAGCATGAAACTGTACTAACATTAATTGCATTATGACCATCACAACCCCAGAAGAAAAAACATGTAGTCCTTTACCATATTTTGAGTGTATGTCTAAAAGGGTGAGTTGAGTATAATCATGTGTGCTTGTGGGATGGTTAAAGTTGACATAGTTGCTCTTTTCAAGAAACACAATTTTTACTTGTAAAGATAATTTTCAGAGAAAGCATGATGATGTAGATTTGGGTATTTGGTAGCATTTTCTTCAAAATGATTGAAAACTATTCCTATTCATAAATACTAATTTTACATTAGAAACTGGTCTTTATTAAATTGCATTAGTTTTCTTTATATCAAGAACTTCTCAGTTTTATATAGTGACATGCCTAAACCATCTTACCTCTGAACTAAATATATAAAGTAAGTACATCTAAGTCACAGGATACAAATGTCTGCCTGTGATTTCATTTGTGCCACATTCCTTTCTTCAGTAGTATTTATTTTTGGTGGGAATTGGATAAGGGCTAATTGAGTTATATGTGCATGTATGCCTTTACTATATTATACTCCATTAAGATGTATGATTATAATCCATCAATAAAAAGAAAAATATAAAATATATAATTCTGAAAAAAATAAAATGAACACAAGGAACTATATTATTATGAAATAAATTATATTTATTTAATAAAGTTAATGTAATAGTTATGTGTATACACACATACATATATGTATTATTTATTTATTTATTTATTTATTTATTTATTTATTTATTTATATTTGTTTTCTTGTCCAGGAGGTTGAGCCCAGGGTCATTCTACCTCAAAACCACACTACCAGTGCTTCTATTTTTTTATATTTTTGAAACAGTATCTAACTAAGTCGCTGAGGCTCTCACTAAGTTGCTGAGGCTGACCTCAAACATACAGTCTTTCTGTCTCAGCCTCCAAAATACTGAAATTATGGTCTCTACACTTTATATTTTGAAAATTCACATACATAGAAAATGGTGTAGAATAGTAGTTACAATACAGATTTGGAGAATTTCTGGGTTTGAATTATGAATGATCCATTTAAATTCTGAAGCCTGACAAGGTTTTTTTTTGTTTTCTAAGTTATTGTCTCTAATAATTATATCATGGCAATTATGTTTACACTTGAAGGTTGTTTTTAGAATTTAAACAGCACAATCCAATTCAATGTGTGACACAAAGTATTAAATGAATAATATCGAATTATTAGGATTTGAACATAACTTACTGCATTAAGTTTCCAGACTGTGGCGATATGTGCCCTGAGCACTTAAAACATCCCAACTAAAAAGGTGAGCACTGGTATCAGCCTCACCCTTTGTAAAGGTTGCTGCCACTGAGAAAGGGAGCAAATATTGCTGTTGGTGTTTTTATGTCAACTAATAAACTGTATTCCTCTGAGGGTGCCTGGGACATATAATCTGGCATCTCCGTTGGTAAAGGTTTTCGGCAACTTTTCAGAAATTGTGCAAAGGTCTGCCTTTTATTAGGAAAATTGATCTTGGATCTTAAAGGTCAACCAAGTAAAGGCTTGACTTTTCTTCCTATGAATCCTACAAAATAAGCTGCATGTGAGATACTTTATCTACTATATGAGTTAACCCCATCTGGATTTGCACCTGCTATTTTGGGGGACCTGTGCACCTAATGTGCCAAGCACCTCCTCTCAACTACAGAAAACAGCAACAGCATTTTGACATTACAGAGAGTACTGGAAGGAATGCCTCTTCTAAGCTGAACAAGCTTGGCATTGGAGGAGAAAAGTGACCATGATGTAGAGCGGGTGGCAGGGTGGATTTACTGGAATAGGTGCAGAGTGCCATCCTTCAGATGGCATCTCGTCCAGGTGTGCCTCCCATTCTGGAATCTAACCAAGATCAAGAACACTTTGTTGTCTATCCAACTGACTTACTAATGGCTAGTTCAATAAAATAAAACATGTACCTTCAGACAAATTGAAATTAGCCAAGAGAAATGTTTACACATCAACACAGGCCTGAACTTCCACCTGGTGTTCAGCTATCAAACAGAAGAGAGAGGCAGACAGACAGACAGACAAAGAAAGAGAAGGCCCTTGGGAAGGGTATTCACTAACTATAAAAAGAAAAAGCCTGTTGATAAAAAACTAGCAACACCCTCACATCCTTTCAATACTCCTTAATCAAACAGATGCCTTGATAAAGCATATAAATGAAACAATTCCCATATCTAAAACTTAAATTCCCAAAGGACTAAAAGGTACTTTTGCAGAAGCAGAGGATGATGGAAAATGGGTAAATGTCATGAATCATATTTTCTTAAAAGCCACTCAGATTAATAACATTATTCTTGAGTATATTGAAAGTTCTGCCAGAGTTCTCCCACTTAAAATGAGCAAAGAGCTTAGAGCAGCTTAGAGTAACAGGGCAGATATTAATATTTGAAAGAAAAAAATGGGGAGAAAAGGAAAATCGTGTAAATGACAAACATAGTTACAGTGTAAGTCTGGAAGAAGATATGTAGTAATTGACACAATGAATTTCATTATCTTTTGAGTATTGCATACTACTTGATCATACAAAATAAAAAGGTAGAGCAACATGAAATTGAACTCACATTAATTTTGGAAAAAATTAATTTAAGTTAAAGAGCAACGTCAAAATTCAACTTCTCTAAAGTCAGCAAGGAATACAAATGACCCAACAGGAAACTGGAATAAGACATTGCTAGTATTTTCAGAATATTACACATAATTCAAGAGAAAAGTGTAAGTTAAGATTTTAGGTAAGTTGAAAAAAGTTAAGAGTTTAATATTTCTCTGTGTGTTTAAGTTACATAAGTAATACATATATCTGATGGTATTTATACCTTTATTTCCTTCCTTTCTACTTCAACACTGAAAGAGTGTAATTTTATTCACCCCTTCCAACTGTGGTGTTACAGGTGTGGGATGCACATGTGCATTGCATATAGTGATGCGCGGTGACTATGCAAATGTTAGCACCCATGTGCAGTAACTAAGCATGTGCTTAGCTCCTGATGTGCGCATGCGCCATTTTGTGCAAAACTATATAAGGAACGGGTCTGCTGAATAAAGTGGAAGTTTGCTGCTTGTTCTCCTCCAAGTAGTGACTCCCTATGTTTATTTTCGTGGCTGGGGATCTTGTTGACTACAATCACAGCTTCCCCCTGACTGGGCCCCTGGCAAAGGGTATGTTTTGGTGCTTCTTTGGATCTTCTCAATTGTATTACCACTCTTTAATATGGCCAGTCTGTTTGGTGGGAATATTGGGCACAGTAACCATGATGCTGTTAGTGGATTGAGTCACCTTTTCCAGGACAGGCACTTTGCTACCTGCTTCTGTGCTCCCTGCTCTCAGGCCTAGTGTAGTCCTTGCTGCTCTTGGTTCTGCCTTCTTTCTGCTGCTCTGTTTAGAAAAAGACCATTTCTGCGTGTCCATTTAAATTTTTCAATCTAGAGAAAAGGGGTAGACAGACATGCCCGCCTTAATAGATTAAACTGTACTTGCCAACAATTGATCAGAAACTAGCATTTTGGTGGGATATTTTTCCAGATTTTCAAAACAGCATTTCATTTTTCATTTGCCTGTTGACCTTTGCCTGTGTACTTCACCAGACGAAAAGAGAGGGAATGAAAATTTGAATCCACTCCAGAGAACTGAATTACAATATTTGGATACTAATTTCTTGTTAGGAAATCAGAAAGAAAACCAACAAATAAAAATAAGATCAGATTTTGAAAATAAGGAAACTGCCCTAATAACTAACAAAACCTACATCTGTAGAGTGAAGAAATCACCTTATTTTAGACTAACAATAACAGTAATAATAACTAATAATAAATAATAATAATAATAACGAAGATTGGCCTGATGATATATAACCAAGTCTAAGGATAGAGAAGGAGTCTGACAAATAAATTAAGGTAGAAGAAACAAGTTATTTAAAAGGATCAAATCCTGGATGTTCTTAGACATTTTCACCATGAATATGATAAAACAGGAGGTAACACAGCACATCTGGAATTCTCATGGAAAATAAACAGATTGCCTTTCATATTTGAAGAAACAGAATAATATCCTAAAGTATGCGAGAAGAAGAAAAAATTAGAGCATTTGGTCTCCAACTCAAAATGGACTCAGATACATTATATCTAGTCATCAAATAGAAACAGAGAAATAAATATCCCGCAAATGGGAAAATTATGGCATAAAAGAGTTTATGAGTGAAGTTTCGGTGCATTTAAATCCAAAATTGGCTGAAAACAAAACCTGTAATTAAGCCACAAAAGAACAGTTTAATATAAAATGTAACATAATTAATGTAATTTTGAGAGTGATATTATCTAATATATAAAAATAATAATTAGAAGTTAGCAGACTAATCAAATATTCTTCCAGAAATTTCCAACAAAAAGGCAAGAACAAAACATTTAATTGGCAACATGTAATTGTACTACTTTTTTTGCTTTTCATAAGTAGAGTCAGTATTACTGAATTTATAAATGGATAAAAATGTAGGTTTGAACATGTAATTTTTAACTTTTACCTTTAGTAAGGCACTAAATATTTTTACACATATATATTTTCTTAGTTAAAAAATAAACAAAAAACAAAAAAATATTAAAAAAGGACCAAGCCCAGTGTAGAAAGAAGAAAAAATGGTTAAAAAGACAAAATTTATTTCATGATAATAAAGACTTGATAAGCTCTGAAAGAAAAAATTTATAGTCTGTGAAAATACATGCCTTGGAAAGAAAAACGATGTACCATATTCACGATAATCATGCCTAAAAGAAACTGATTATAAAAAATAAATGAGGAAAGATATATTATGATTAATCAAGCAAAACAAACCCAATAAAAAAGGGTCATAATCCTTATCTGAAAAAGTTAAATTCCAAGCATTTTACAGTAACTCAGACCAAGAATATCATTTTAGGATAAAAAAGGATCCTATATACAGAAAATATATGGCTTTTAAAAATACACACAGCATTAAAATATGTGGAGAAAACATTTAGCCATACAAGGTACCTGAGTAAAATTTGTACACTAAAAGTCGTGACTAGGCAAGTAGAGAAAAATGTCTTTGAATATTTCAAAATAAAAATGTGTCCATTTATATATGTTATGTCATATATCTCCCATATTTATTCTCTATATATGGAATATATGTCCATGTTTCTATCCCATGTATTATATACATATATATATATATATAATGTTTGTATATGTGTATATATATATATATGATATATATATGCTTCATGCATACACATAAACACACACATGGTTTTGAGATAGAGATAGAGAAAAACTCTAATTTCAAAATTAGAGACTTAATGCAAACTTTTTCTGTGTTCAAATAAAACTAAATATGATCTCACTTATGTGTAATCTAAAGCAGTTTATTTCTTAAAAGCTGAAAGTAGAATAGTGTAGACTAAAGGCTAAATAAAGTAGACAGGAAAGAAGAGAGAATAATTTCACTATAAAGAAATGATTAATGTTTTATTAGCAGTGAGTTTCCTGAGTTCTCTGTATATTCCAGATTATTAGTTCTCTATCAGAGGAGTATCAGGCAAAAATCTCCCATTCTGTTGGTTTTCTGTTAAGATCCTTAATAGTTTCCAGAAGCTCTTCATTTTAATGTAATTCCATGTATTAATCTACCTTTTAATTTCTTGTGCCTCTTAGGTTTTGCTGAGAAAGTTTTTACCTGTGTCTATGTGTTTAAGTGTTGGACTTATGCCCTCTTCAAATAGCTGTTAGTTCTTTGGTCTAATTTTCAGGTCTTTTATGCATCTTCAATTGACTCTGGTGCAGGGTGAAAAATGGGGTTTATGTCCATGTTTCTGCATATGACTGGCTAGTTTTGCCAACTCCATTTGCTGAAGAGGCTATCTTTTTTCCAATGTGTGATTTTGGCCCCTTTGTCAAAAATCAAATGGCTATAAGTGTGTGAATTTGTTTTTTTTTTAAATCTTTTATTCTGCTCCACTGGTCTATGTATCTATCTTTGTGCGAATACCATGATGTTTTTAATGCTGTGGCAATAAAAAATAGGCAAGTGAACTGAATAGATACTTCACAAAGGAAGAAATATAAATGGCCAATAAATGGATGAAAAATATGTTCAACTTCATTAGCAATCAGAGAGATGCAAATCAAACTACCTTGAGATTTCACCTAACCCCATTAGAACAGCAATCATTAAAAATACAAATGACACAAATGCTGGCAAGAGTGTGGAAAAGTGGGAACTTGAATACATTGTGTGCAAATTAGTACAACCACTTTGGAAAACAGTATGAAGGATCCTTAGAATAATGGGAACAAACCTACTATATGACCCAGCAATACCAATTCTGGGTATCTACTCAAAAGAATGGAAACCAAATTCCCCAACTAATGCATGAGGATCTATGTTGATAGCCACACAATTCACAACTGCCAAACTATGGAACCAGCTGAGATGTATACCAACACATGAATAAATTACAAAACTATGGTATATGTGCAGAATGAAATTGTATGCAGCCATAAAGAAGAACAAAATCACATCATTTGAAGGGAAATGGATGAAACTGGAGAACAATAATGCTAAGTGAGATTAGCCAGTCACAAAAAGTGAAAAGTCAGGTGTTCTCCCTAATAGGTGGAAACTAGGAAGAAAATGGAACATAGAGGGATCTCCAGACATAGAAAAAGAAACCTTGGATGAGTAAGGAAGGTGGCCCAACCAGGGGAGATCGGAGGGGGATGGGAGGTGGGAAGCACCTTAATGCTCATGATGTACATTCACAAACACATCAAAGTCAATCACTAAGCAGAACAGGAGGAGGGAGGGGGAGAAAATGGGGTGGGAACTGGGGAAGGGCTAAATGAGTGATGTGTGCATATATGCTTCTACCACCATGTACTTCATAATGATGTATGATTATAATGCACCAATACATTTAAAAAAATAAATAATAAAAAATTGGTTATGTTTCAGAAAAAAATGGAAAAAGTAGATACCTTAACCCTGATTTACATATTACACAATGTATACAAGTATTGAAACATCATGTGGTACCCCATAAATATGTACAGTTCTATGAACCAGTTAAAATTTAAAAAATTAATTTCTACTGGTAAAAATTTAAATGCAATTAAATTAAATGTAAGGAATGAAAATAGAAACAAAAAGTACAAGATATTAATGTACTATAAACAAAATTGACAGGTAAACAGAAAAGCTATAAACTAAATGTCATTGTATCTAATGTACATTTTAAAAGTTGCTATAATCACCAAAAAACAAGTTGCTATAATCAATAAATAATATACTGATTAGAATCTTTAGTGAAAGTCATATACTAGAAATTCATAAATAATCACACACACAGGTAGCCAGGACTAGGGGGAAAATCAACTAAATGTCCAACATAAGGGATAATAACAATGTCTCATATATTCAATTAATTATATATACTACTGATATGATAATATATACATTAAATTTTTAAAAATTATGTAGCACATCATTAATTATTGAGCAGATAAATAATATAATGGGAAAACTTTTACTAGCCATAGAGAGGAGTGTTGATTTTTATTTTAGATATTAAACTGTGAGGTTCATAGGAACTGTAAAAACCCCGGTAAATCATGATCAGAAATGACTCCTCAACTCTAGTAAAGCAATGGGACTTAGAAATTGAGAAATTGACACAAACTAAGGATGCTGTCTTTCCTGGACACTTGAACCCCTGATAAGAATATTTGTTAATCCCAGATGACAAGGAATGTTCTGGATTAGTCTTTAAGGATTGAATACCCAGTATCCATCTCATTTTATCATTATGAGCATATAGTGGGTTATCACAGACAAATACATAGTATTCAAAATATACAGTGAGGCTGGGCATGGTGGAGCACACTTGTAATCCCCATGCTTGGGAGGCTGAGACTGGAGGATGGCGCAGGTTCAAAGTCAGCCTCAGATGGTTTAAGAGACCCTGTTTACAAATAAAATATAAAACAGGTCTGAGAGTGTAGCCGGAGGTAGAAGTTCCCTGGAATCCAACCCCAGTACCACCATATATATATTAAAATTTTAATATATATTTATATATACAATAAATAATTTAAATATATATATATGTATATATATCGTGAGGTATTCAATGAATTTATAATGGGAGGCATGCGAGACAATGAACCAGAAGCATTCTACCTCTGAGCTACATCCCCAGACCTTCGTATTTTTTATATTAAAACAGGTTCTTCCTAAGTTGCTGAGGCTGAGTTTCAGACTCCCCAGTACTGAGGTTACAGGCATGCATCACAGTGCCCAGAAAATATACTAAAATTTTTACTAGCACAGTACCTGCCATAAAGTACAAAGACTTAATAAATATTTGTCAATGGAATATATCACTGTTATTTCCTGCTTCTCAGGATTGTGACCATCAAATCAATGAAATAATTTAGGCAACTATGAAGCAGCAATGAAGCAAGAGGTACTCTTGTTTAATTTGGTGGCTCCAGGATGATCGTAAAACACACATCTGACAGCTGCTCTAAATGGAGTGCCTGCTTTGCAAGCCTTCCATCATCATTGCTTTCACCCAACAATGTCCCTCTGTCAAGTTGATGTTCTGACATACTTTATATTTCTGTTTGGTGGAGTCCCTATCTACCTCTGCTCTCTTTGTCATCTTCTAAGGATATTATGTTAGTATACCATCATATAGATGTTTGATTCCTAACACTGACTGGTATGCCAATGCATTTGAAAATTCTGACATCACCAGATATTAGCAGAAACACTTTGGGGGCAAAAACAGATTCACCCCTTTCCTTCCATATGGTAATCCAGCCTGAAGGCTGTCATTTATGTTTATTAAAATCTCTTCAAGATCTGCATTATCTGGAAACAAAATATTTTTAAAATAAATTGTATTTCTTTATCCCATCGTAATTTTCCGCATTACAAGATATTTTCGATGTATCAATTTCCTCATTTGCTTAAAAATGTTGAGGCATACACAGAATTTGACAGAATGCTGTGATCTATCTCTCCAATTTAAAATAAACAGTGAAGATTCTACTATAATTTGCTTATTCTTCAGAAGTTGCAATTGACATAGAATTACCTGAAATAATTTGGCATATGTTGCTATAAAAACACAATGTTATTATCACATCTAAGAAAATTACAGTAATTCTGTAACAACATCTAATATCTGTAAAATTTCCTAATTTGAGACAATCTACACATTAAAAAGGAAATACAGTATGTGATTAAAATATATTTAATTATAAATAATCTTTGAATCCATAAAGAGAAAATGACAGGGTATTATTTCTTTGTGGAAAATGCCAGGTTAAATATATACATATATATGACAGAATTTTTCCTTAACCCAATACTCTCTGATTCCTGTGGAAGGTAAAATAATAGCTTCCTAAAGAGGCCAAGAGGTCTAGGTCCGAATATTTGGAGACCATGAATAGATTATTTTACATGGTGTTATGGTTTGGCTTTCAAATGTCCCCCAAGGGCATGTGTTAAACAATGCATCCAGGTTCCAAGGCATGGCACAGCTAAAGGAAGTGGGTCACTTGGACCTGTATTGGTCCCTCTCTCCCTCCCCACTCTCTTTCTGCTACTGGGCACCATGATGAGAGAGCACCTTTCATCTACCATGATGCCATAATGTGTTTTCTTCTTGCAGCCAGCCAAGCATGGACTGATCCTCTGAAGCCTCTGCAACCTGGAGCCAAATTAAATCTTTCCTCATCTAAGTTGTTCTTATCCAGTAATTTTGTCAAAGCCATAAGAAAGCTTACTAAAACATAGGGAAAAGAAAAGGGCTTTGCAGGGGTGACTCTCAGATAGACTTTACTGACGTATCTGATGATATCTGTCCTTAAAAGCAAAGAACCAGATCCGCCTGTGGTTAGAGGGAGATGTGACTGTGGGAGGATGGCAAGGGAGACACACTGTGCTCAGCTTGACATTGTGAGTCCTAAAGATAGATCAAGGAAGCCATGAGCCAAAAAATGAGAGCAGCTTTTAGGAGATAGAAAAAGATAAGTAAACAGCTCCTTTTCTAGTGTCTCCATGAAGAAAGGCAGAGCCAATGGCTGATAGATGAGAGCCCAGTGAGACCTATGGAGGTTTCTAATCTTCAGAGCTATGGAATAATACATTTGTGTTGTCTTAAGTCACTAAATAGATGGCAATTTATGATGACAGCAACAGAATATTATTGCAACCTCTATCTCAATCACCTCTAAATTATGGATTCAGAGGGCTCATGAATAGATGCCAGAAAATTTGAACAAAGTGATATTGAGTAATAGGATATTCACATGGGGCCAAACTACCAATGACAGATTACCCTCTCATTACACATAAAGGGAGTGCTGCAACTGGAGGGATAGTGACAGTCAGCACTTCAATTAAGAGTTAAAACTTAGCATCTTCGGTAGGAGGATGTCCTCACACTGTGTATTTTCTGATGTGATGCTCTATGGAATTCAAAATATCATCATGTCATCATAAAGTGTGCTTGCCAAATACTTAGATGAATCTAATAAAATCTTTATACCATATTTGTATTCATAGAAAATTTAGACTACAAAGAAAAAACTTGATGACAAATTTTGATAATCATATAAGAAAACTGAAGTTAGAATCTCCAAAAAAATCAGTGAAATAGAATAATAAACTAAGGTACTTGTTCTGAAATAAAAGATCATGCAGAACTATTACATTAAATGTATTGTGTGAGTACTGATTGGAAGATTAAAAGGAAGTATGGAGGGAAAGAAGGAAGAGGGAAGAAAGGAAGAAAGAAGAAAGTGAAGAAAGGTAGGAGATACTTTAATGGTATACTGATTTTTAAAATTATATATTTGTAATTCTCACTAGAATCACTTTTTTAATTTTTGAGTTGTGATGGATAATTTGGCTGTTTGTTGTGAAAAGAGCATAATTGTATTCCTGGGACCTTGATTTCAGTTCTGATCACACCTACAAATGATTTAGGGAAACGGGCGTGGTGGCTCATGCTTGTAATCCCCACGCTTGGGAGGCAGAGACAGGAGGATCGCGCAGGTTCCAAGCCAGCCGCGGGCGCTGGCTTAGGAGACCCTGTTTCCAAGTAAAAATGTAAAAATAGGTATGGGAATGTAGCCCGGAGGTAGAAGGGCTTCCAGGAACCCCAGTACCACCACCAAAAAAAAAAAAAAAAATGATTTAGGGAAAGCATCTCATCTGTCTGTCTGGCAGCTTCCTCAACTGGATTGTATTGGATGATCTCTCCTGAACCTGAAACATATTCATGTCTTGGTATTTCCGCAGAAGAACATTTGGAAGGTTTTTCTTTGACTTTAAAGACTGGTAAACTTCAAATGATAAATGTGCTGCGTTTTCATATGCATTTACTATCAGTGTGTTATTAGGTACCACAAATGGACTGATTTAAAGCCACATAAATTTATTACCTGGGAAATTCTGAAGGTGGTAAATTGGGGTATGGTATGCCCTGGCTCTCAGCTCAGTGTTTCAACAGGCTAAAAACAAGATGTTGGCTCTAAACCATGTTCTTTTCTTGTTTCAGGGTTCTCCTCCTTGTGCCCTGATTGATGGTTGGCAGACTTCATTACCTTCAACTTAGGGATTAAGGTTCCCATTATCTTCTAGCACTTGGCTGGGATCAGCACTCAGCTCTCAGATGCTGCCCCCAGATTTTTCACTAGGCAGCCACCACAGGAAAATCACAACATCAACGGTTGCTTTCTTATAGGCCCCTGCAGCAAGCACATCACTGAACACCTCTTCTGCTACCAGCCCGGAGAAAACTCTGCATTTTGAAGACTTAGGTGATTATAGCGAGCCCAGCATGCAATCCCTTTATTGTGAAATTAACTGAATTGGATCAGGCACAGCTGTGCAGGCCTGTAATTCTTGTACTTGGGAGGCTCAGACAGGAGTATTGCAGGTTTGAGGCCAGTGCTCTATAACTTACAAGAATCTGTATTGAAATAAAAAAAATTAAAAAGGCTGAAGGTGTAGCTCAGTGGTAGAGTGTCCCTGTGTTCAATCTCCAGTGCAGAAACATTTTTAAATAGTTTACTAATTTAGTAACTTTAATTATATGTATTAAATCTATTTTAATCTATAACATCATAATCATGAGAGTTCTATAAATTTGGATACTTCTTAGATTTCTGTTATTTCAAATCTGCTATATAAGACGATAGGAGATTTCAAGATGGCCAATTAGAAATGCCCAGCACTTGTCTCCTCTTCCACAAAGTGACAGGTAAATAGCTGCATTTTTAAGTGACTGGGGAAGAACCAGGGTATTAAGCAAAGGAGATATAAAAACACACAGACACCTGGGATGAAAGAATATAAAGAGACACAAAGAGCATGAGTAACTGGGACCCCAGCTCTCCAGCCTGGGTGTGAGGTTTCCCTGTGTAGTGGAGAGAGTGAATTTGAGAGTCATGGAATTCCCTAGGCATCCATCTACTGATGAATAAAGAAAAGGTAGTATATAGTATATATACACAATGGAATATTATTTAGCCATAAAATGGACATTATTTTATTTGTGGGTTCTAAAACATTGAATATAGAATAGCGATTGCTAAGGACTAGGTAGAAAGGAAGGTTGGAAGACAGGTAACAAAACACTGCTGGAGAGAAGAAATGTTTCAGTGTTCTACAGCAGAGTGGACTGCAGTGGCTGTGTGCTATGTTCTACAGTTCTATAGTGACAGTAGTTTACAATAATTTCTTGTGTATTTTATGAATAACCAGAGAAGAGAAACTCAAAAGTTCCAAACACAAAAAAGTAAAAATGGCAATATTTTTTATTTTATTAGGATACTTTGTATACATGTATCAAATTATGGCACTATACCCCATAAATAACACAGTTAAAGTAATAATCAATGAAAGAGTAAATAAAATGCATTACATGGTCATATATTTATGGGAAGTATTTTATAATATGTATAATATTCTGTGGGATAGATTTAAATATTAGATCAAAAATATTTCTGATTTTGAAATGGTTTTAAAAACTCATTTTTGAGCCTCTAAAGGCTTAAAATATAGGAGTATCAAAAGGTAAATTAAATTTAGACAAATATTGATTAATATATCAAATCGGTAAAGTGGCTCGTTGAAAAACTTGCAAAAGTATATTCTATCATATATTAACAGCAATTAGTTACACCAAGTGCAAAGAAAAAGAAAATTTTTAAATATTGTAAATTAAAAAAAATAATTCTGAATATGAAAGATCAGTGAGGCAAACACATTCTGTCATTGAAATAATTTAAAGGATTACACAGACTCTAATGTTTAAAAGACACAACTTCAAAACATGTTGTATTTTAAATGCTACAAGCAAATGCAGGAATTTACACACTTTAATAAAATGAAATGGAGTTCTCTACAAGTGCTAGAACTAAAAAAAAATAGGAAGAAATAGCAAAATTCAGATGTAAAAGAATATGTATTTATTTCTGTATTTTTTCACTTGGCAAAATAAAAAATATCATGCTAAATACCAGGGATAATTTTAAATGCATATGCACAATTATATGTCTTTCCGTCTGCCATTTTTATATTGAAGGAAAGATATTTGTCAAAAATTTTATGGTGGATTGTTATAATTGATCAAATTTGGCTGGTTATAATAGCATGTAACCATGAAAGTTACATAAATACAATTATTATAGCAATTGCAATTGAAAACATTTCCTTTTTGGTATTTTGTTTTTATGTAGTTTTCATCCTATTTTATATACAGTTGAGAGCTAGAGGCTTTAATCAGCAATAAATTGCGTTCTTGATTTTAAAAAGAGTGAATTCTTGAACAATATCTGGGTACCATTTTCTTTGCTTAGAAGAGAAGGGTTAAATAGTATAAATACGCCGGGCGTGGTGGCGCACGTGCTTGGGAGGTGGAAACAGGAGGATCGCTCAGGTTTGTAAGTCAGCCTCGCTGGCTTAAGAGACCCTGTTTCCAAATAAATAAAAAAAGGTCTGGGAGTGTAGCCCGGAGGGAGAAGGGCTTCGAGGAACCCCAGTACCACAAAAAAAAAAAAAAAAGTAGTTATAAATACAATCATCCCATATTGCTTTTAAAGCTAAACACACTTTGAACTACTTATAATGGACTTTAAAAGGACAACAAAAGGATTAAAGCAGAAGGTGACTCTTAACGACTTCAAAATCAGCTGACTTCAACTGTTTTATTATTATTATTATTATTATTACTGTATTATTATTATTATTATTATTATTATTATTATTATTATTTATTGGTGGTACTGGGGTTCCTGGAAGCCCTTCTACCTCCGGGCTACACTCCCAGACCTGTTTTTACATTTTTTATTTGGAAACAGGGTCTCCTAAGCCAGCGCGACTGGCTTCGAACCTGCGCCATCCTACTGTCTCCGGCTGGCTTCGAACCTGCGCGATCCTCCTGTCTCTGTCTCCCAAGCGCGGGGATTACAAGTGTGCGCCACCACGCCCGGCGGCGACCTCAACTGTTTTAAAAGATACTTTCAGAGGTAAAGCGTAAAGACCATCCATGCCCACTCTTCACATGCACAGAACCCACCTAAATGTCCTCCAAAACCTCTTAGTGCTTTGCCAGTGAGAACACATTCCACATTTCCTAAAGCAACTATCTTTTTGGAAAGCTGTGTTTGAACACCCAAGCACACAAATTAGTCTCTCCACGTGCAGCATCCCTGAACCCATTTCCAACTCTGAATTCTGTGATAGTTTATCCGCTCCTGGACAGATCATTGACTGTGTTGTTGTTGTTGTTGTTGTTGTTGTTGTTGTTGTTGTTGTTGCTCTGTGTATGTGGGGGGGGGGGTTACTGTGGATTGAAATCAGGAGCATTCTACCCTCAAGCTACACCCCCAGCCCTATTTTGTCTTTTATTTAGTAAATGGGCCTCATTAAATTTCTGAGGCTGGCTGCAAACCTGCTATCTTAATCTCAGCATCCCAAGTACTGAGATTACAAGTATCACCAGCACTCATTAGCTGTTTTTTAATAAGCCTGCATGTAGTTCTAAATTATTCTCACTTTGCCAAGTTAAATATTCACAACTTTACTAGCAATCAGGAATAGTTCCCTGTTAAATATTATGTTAACCTTATTCTCTGTTTTATCCTATAAAATTTATTTGCACCATGAATATAATTGAACTATTTATCTCCTTTGGTAAATTTGCTATTTGTGAAATATCATGCAATAAATCAGAAGTATGAAAAGCAGAGGGTGGTAGATCCTGGAGCACATATACAGATACCTGTTCTGCAACTAAAATCAGTTCAATTATTAGCTTGCTTTTAGTACATTGGATTTATTCCAATTTTTTCAAAATGGGTAGCTTACACTGGGTTTAATAAATGTCTTTTTGAAATCCTGATGAATGTGTCTATTGCTCTTAACTGGTCTACTTGAAGAGCAATTATTTTTAGAACAAAACAAAGCTATAGGGGTGAGCTTTGCAGTGTCTGCAGCACCCCTATACACCTTAATCATGAGATCAAATCTCATCCTATAACCCCCTACAAGCCAGTATCACTTAATATAAATGCAATTATTCTTAACAAAGAAACACGAGTTGGAATGTACATTATAAAAACGAAGTTTCAAAAATGCTGAAAAGGACCCTGAAATTGTGTCTAACTAATGGACAAGTATGCAAATGAACTTTATTCTCTGCAAAATTCATCCAGTAGTGTGTCTCTTTAGAAAGCAGCCCTGTGCAAGTCTGGGGTTTTCTGATGCATAAAGATGTGCTCTCAAAATGCCAGGGAGGTAGAGCACTCATTGTGGTTGTCAATGGAATGTCCCATTAGTAACCCCTGTGGAAATCACAGAGCTCCCAAGCACATGAAGGTCACCCTGCATAAATCTGTCTACATTCATGAGCTGATACTGCTAACCGCCACCAAGTCAACTTCAGTGTATACCCCACGCTGCTGAAATGGCAGAACTCACTGGATAAAATCCCAGCCACTGCATTTATTTTTTTTTCTTATCTTTAAGGCAGAACAGCATTTATTCAAAAACATACTCTTGAGCATTTGCATATATGGAATGTCATTTATTAATTATCCTAAGCTTTTAGAGAGGCCTCTGTATTGGGGGTGAATACATTTCAAAGGAAAAATACTGGATATAGCTTTCTATTGAGATATAATAGCACAGTCCTGGTTTCTTGGAATAATGACAAAATGTTTAGATAAGCAAAGAATTGTCATTCTAAGTACTGAAAATCTTAGACAATATAATCTATATATCAAAATAATGTAGCTATATCATGTTTCATGTGGTTCACAACTAAATTTTTCTTTTAAGCATTTTATTATTTCAAAAGGTTATGATGGGAGGACATGTTTCCCATTTTATACATAAAATCATTCAGAAAGGTGATTATAAACAAGTCTTACCCTCAGGGCTTGAGTTTAAGATTTAGTCTTAATGCAGTGGCTTTTTAATTGTTTTTGCTGGTTTTTCTAGATTATAGGATGTGATTTTTACTTAATACATAATTTTAAATATATCACTCTACTATCCAGTTATGGTTTTTTTGCCTTGTTTGGATACATTAGTTAGTTGTACATTTTTAAATTCGTGCAACTCAGCTGTGAATGGTATTTCCTCCAGTATTAATCTGTGTTATAACTATAATTGTATCATCTGACATATTCTGTAATTGAAAAATAAGTTGCAATATAGTGTTTAAATATTGATCATACCCAGGTGTGGTGGCCAAACTTATAATCACAGTACTTGGGAGCCTGAGACAGGTAGTGGATTGTAGGTTTGTGGTCAGCCTTAGCTCCTTAGTGAGGCCCTCTCAACTTAGTGACACCCTGTTTCAAAATAGAGAATAAAATATAGGACTGAGGGTGTAGTTCAGAGCTAGAATTCCCCTGGATTCAGTCCCCATTGCTGCAAAATATCAATAAAATAAAATAAAAATAAATATGAAATATCAAAATCCATGCCATGTTTTAGATTTAGTATCATGTATGTATCTTAAATTTTATTCATAAAAATTACAATATAGTTTTTTTTTCTTTTTGCAGTATTGGGGATGGAACCCAGGGACATTGTACTCCGAGCTACACAGCCCTATGTTTTAGTCTCTCTATTTTTGAAACAGGGTCTCACTGAGTTGTGAAGGGCCTCGGTAAGTAGCTGAGGCTGTCCACCTCTCCAATGCTGGGATTACAAGCATGCACCACCACACCCAGCCTAAGATATAAAAAAATTAAATGAACCAGTAGCAATCAAAGAAACTGAAGCAGCAATAAAGAGCCTACCATCAAACAAAAGCCCAGATATAGCAGCACGATTCACAACTGCTAAATTATGGAACCAGACAGCAAGATGTCCATCAACAGATGAATGGATTACAAAACTATGGGATATATACACAGTAGAATTTTACTCCGCCATAAAGAATAACAAAATTACATCATTTACAGGGAAATGGATGGAACTAGAGAACATTATGCTAAGTGAGAGTAGTCAGTCACAAAATGTAAGAAATTGGATGTTTTCCCTAATATGCGGAAGCTAAGAAGAAAAGGAATCATAGGAAGAACTCTAGACGAAAAAGGAAGAACTATAGATGGGCAAATAAGATGACTTAACTGAGGGGAATGCAAGGGGGGACGAGGGAACCCCCTAATGTGCATGATGTACATTCACAAACAAATCAATCACTAAGACAAACACGAGTAGGAGGGAGGCAAAGGGAATGGGGTGGGAACTGGGGAAGGGCTAAATGAGTGATGTGTGCATGTATGCCTCTACCATCTGGTACCCTATTAAGATGTATGACTACAATGCACCAAGAAAAAAATTAAAAAAGAAATTCCAGCCTGAATACAAAACTATGACATTGAAAAAAACACAGATAAAAAAATAATATTTCTAGAATGCTAATGGCAACAACAACAAAAAAAGAAAGTAAAAGTCAAAGATAGAGAAAATGACAAAAGAGAGGCACTATTAAACAATAAATGCTGCCGCTGAAGGGAATGGATGAAAGTCCTGTGCAAAGACACAATAAAAACAGACTCACTGACTTAAAAAGGACCTGGATCTGCAGATGAAAGGTCTTAGCGTTATATAATCACTAAAATGTTGGATTATGACTAAACAGGCTGCCAGTGAGTCCTGACTCATCTTTCCTACAGGTGTGGCTTTGAACAAGTTCTTTAATTCCTCAAAGCTTCTTCCTTTTCATACATCAGATGCAATGAGATCATATTTATAAGGGGGCTAGCCAAGTTTTTGATATGTTGAAAATGTTCAATGCACGTTGGTACGCATCATTATAATGGTGACAATGTCAACGTTTAAATTATTATAGTCTTGCAGACAATAGTCATTCATTCATTCATTCATTCATTTTGTTACTGGAGATTGAACCCTCTGAGCCATACCCCCAACCCTATTTTATTTTTTATTTGGAAATTGCTGAGGCTGGCCTTGAACCTGCTACCCTCCTGCCTCAACCTCCCAAGTACTGAGATTACAGGCATGTGTCACCACAATCACTGAAAATAGCAACTTAAATAACCACGCAAAATAATACATACATTAGTTAGCTTGATGTTGTCATTCCACAATGTATACATTCATCTAAACATCATGTTGTACACCATAAATATTTACATTTTTATTTTTTCTGGGTGTGGTGTGCACACCCGTAATCCTCGTACTTGGAAGGCTGAGACAGGAAGATCGCAAATTTGATGCCAGCTTCAGCAGCTTAGTGAGACTCTTAAAAAAAATTAAAAGGGATGGGGGTATGCCTCAGATGTAAAAGGTCCCCTAGATTCAATCCCCAGCAACAAAAATATGGGTAGAAAGGTGTATCTGTTGAAGAAGAAATAAATCAATATAAAGAATACATGAATGAGGATTTTTTAAACACTGAACCAACTTAAATGTATAATGAACTTAAAAACTACACTAAAAGTGACTATGTAAAAAGATACATATTATTATTTCCATTTACTTCACTTTGCAGGACATGATGAGTCTCAGAGATATCATTTCAAAGGCTTCTGCTCAGCTGTGAATAGCTGCTGGCCTCTAGCTGTGAGATCCCACAGGGCCTGGTCCTGAGTCTGAGCCAGGTTCTTCAGGGGAGTTCCTCATTCAGTGAGTCCGAGTAAAGCAGGGTGCGTGACCATTTTCACCCAGTGCTGCTGTTTCATGACTGACAGTCTTTGTCCACAAGCTCCCTGTAACACAGACACTTCAGCTCTGCACTGCACTCTGATATCAAACTCCTCACTAAATCTCACTGTCTCAGTATCTGCTCCAAGGGAAACACAAATTGCAATAACAACATTTTATGCCGAAATTCTTCAATTAGATGGAAAAATGGAACCATTATTATAAACATCCATATTTAATTTTCACCAATGGTATATGCATAATTGCTTTATCTACATAGAGAGAGGTGTGTATATGTGTGTATGTTGTCTTACTATTTTGTTTTATTGAACAAATAATGTGGAGATTGAACACAGAAGAATTCTACCTCTGAGCGACACCCAAAGCCCTATTTTATTTTGAAACAAGGCCTCCTTAAGTTGCTGAGGTGACTCGCTGAATTATTGAGACAGGCTTCAAACCTGCGATCCTCCTGTCCCAGCCCCCAAAGACTGGGATTACAGGTGTGCACCACCACACCTGTCTTGTCTTACTATTTGTGTCAGCTGCAGTCAGCCTGACATTATACTTAAATATTTTAATTTGCATATTTCTACTTTGCACATATAAAATTCATTATCCTCTTAAGACATTTGGTATTATAAAATTTAATCATCTACTATAAATTGTATATTTAAATACCACACATGATCCCTTAATTAATTTTTCTGATTTTCTACATAATATGCAATCAAAGTCATACAACTGAATTCAGTTGGCATGACTTTTTAAACTATAACAGTCCCCCAGCTTGAATTTTGTTATACTTCGTTTTTTAATATTTTAGCCTAGTTTTGCAAAATTTGTTTAATTGTTACTTATTATTAGCTTAAAGTTATTTATTGCTGGCAATATCACTGCTTGGTGATATTTACTGTACCTCTTGGCACTTCTCACAAGTGGCCATAATGCCAGTTTGTCAGATTGATGGTAATTTAAAACTTAATCTTTTTTTTTGTTTTGTTTTTTGTTTTTTTTTTTTTGTGTGTGTGTGGTACTGGGGATTGAACACAGAGGTTTTCTACTTCTGAGCTACATCCTCAGCCCAATTTTATTTTTTCTTTTGAAACAGGGTCTCACTGAGTTGCTAAGGGCCTAAGTTACTGAGACTGGCCCCAAACCTGCGATTTTCCTGCCTCAGTCTCCCAGGTACTAGGATCACAGGTGTGTGCCACTATACCCAGCTCAATACCCAGCTCAATCACTTAATTAATCTACATTCTTTCATTATAATGAACTTTTATCTTCTGGCAATAAATCTGTGGGGCAATATGAGAATGTGGAAATAATTTGATTTTTATTAATCTTTTACCCAATAATTTTAATAGACATTGAAGACTGGTATCTGAACTAATTATTATACTGCGAGTTGTAATAAAATACCCTCTATTTATTCTTCAGAGTGTACTAATTGTATTTTGTACACAAGAGCTTTGTCATCTGCCTTCTCTAAACACTAGTTTTAATATTATTATTTAATTACAGATTCTCTCTTATTAATTGAAAGAGGCCATTGCTGGCATTTTCATCTTGATGTTCAAATTGTTGGAAATTTGACCAGTGATAGGCATTTAATCTGGTTCCTATATTTGTTTTGTTTTCCCATCATTTTTTTAGTGCTTTTATATTCTTGCACAAAAACTCTTCCCTTGCTCATGTAAGTCATTTTTCTAAGGAGCTATGTTTTTAATATTTTACTCTAAATTGATTAAACCGATATCTGTTGTATTATATATACAGATTGCTCATATGTTACATGAACAATACCATGATTATTTAAATTAAGGTAATAAAATAAATCAAAGCTATAGTTACATATGAATATATTGGAGCAAAATTCTTAGGAGTGTTTTTCTGTTTCATCCTGTTTTAAAGTGAGAGCAAAAAACATTTGAAGGAAAATAAATGTGCTGATTTTTCCAAAGGAATAAGAAAATAAATTCTTACCTAATTATTTAAGTTGTTAGCCTGTGAAATACAACTGTAAATGTACTATGTAACTATGTGAAAATAGGATTGGAGATTTAAACCATGTTTTAAGGCTTCCCAGTTCTATAAGAAAAAACAAAGCAGATGGAATAACAAAGATAATTTGTCTTAAAGGAAGAAAACTAAATCAAATGAAAGATGGAAGATTAACTGCGACCTTATGTAAATATATGCGAAAGAGAACTCCTAAAATATGAAGGCAATATATTTAACTCAGAAAATAAAATTCAACTCTTGGCTGCCTTTAAGCAAATGCTTGAAAGTGAAGAGATTCTGAAAGATAAAAAAAATTTAATGCATTGACAATTACATATTTTAAAATAATTGATAGAAAATAACTGTCAATTATGTACACCAAATAAGTATTCATTAAAATGGTCATGTTTTATTAATGAATTGTGTAACCCAAATAATACTGTATCTTTCAGGAATACTTAAATACTAATGAAATGAATATAATAACATTATAACCTTGAACTTTAAAAACAAACATGAATTTGAGAGGAACTATATGTACAATATATAGTAACAAATACAGAAAGCACCACTAACAACATATTTCATAATCAACATTTAATAATTTTGTGCTAAAGGAGAAAAATCAAAGTAGTAGCTGAAAGCATACTCAAGAAAATACTTCTTAAACACACACATAAAAATAAATATTTTAAGAAGATAAAAATGTTTTAACAAACAAGATGGCAAGTAAAAAAATAATAAACATAAGAGAAGATTTTTGTAAATTCAAATTATATGGATGAACTGCACGTAAGTCTATTTAGAAACAGCTAAGAAGCCGGGCGTGGTGGCACACACTTGTAATCCCCGCGCTTGAGAGGCGGAGACAGGAGGATCACGCAGGTTCGAAGTCAGCAGCGCTGGCTTAAGAGACCCTGCTTCAAAATAAAAAAGTATAAAAATAGGTCTGGGAGTGTAGCCTGGAGGTAGAAGGGTTTCCAGGAACCCCAGTACCACCAAAAAAAAAAAAAAAGAAGAAAATAAAATAAAATAATATCAAAATAAAATAATGAGAAACTATGACTAAAAAGAAAATTATGAATATGTAGTCTATAACTTAAGATAATAAGTTTTAAACTCTAGATAATATAAAATATTTTATTGTAAATTTTATTGTAAGTTGTGTTAAAAAATCTAATCTATTCAATAAACAAGCAAACAAACAAAAAAGAAACAATCTAAGGTTTGGAATATTTCTCAGTGGTAGTGTGCTTGCATCACATGTATAAGGCCCTTGGGTTGATCCACAGCATTGCACACACACACACAAAGAGAAAAAGAAATAATCTAAATAGTTAACAAATGATACTTAAGTAAATAGAATATTAAATGGGGGGCACCAAGTAAAGTGTGCATGTATGTTATTGTCAGAATGATTTATATTACATCATAATGTGAGATCAATAAAAACATATTAAAAATGATTAAATGTAATTTACTTAACTAAAAATCACACAGTAATAGTTTCTTTTTTCTCACACACATTCTTCAATTGATATTACACATGTGTACATCCACATATATATACATGCATACACACCAAGTATTAATATTTAAATATATAATGTTCATAACACTTTCTCAGTTGATAGGATTTTAAATTATTTTTATGTACACATACATTGCCATTTAATTCCTCTTTGCATATATGTATGTCTGTATATGTAACCTATAAACATTACTTGCCACATCAAATTATATAAGTTTTATTTATTTATTAGCATCTACATAAAATCCTTACTAATCTACTTAATTCTTACTCTTGCCAGAAAATGTAGGACTTGTGTAAATAAAAGTAATTTTACTATAAACAGTGAAGTTTTAGAAACAATGATTTTCTTATTAGTTAATAGTCATTTGTCAAATATAAATAAATTTAGGGTATTTAATCATTACATTAAACCTATTAGGCAATAGTTATTTACTAGGACAGATAATCCCTATCTGATGTCTCCCTTAAACTCACTATTAAACTTTTTCCTATCCATCCCAAAGGATTTTTAGATTTGAGATTTGTAAAAGGAGGATACAAAGACACAGTTATATATTCCTAATAAGTATCTTTAAAAATATCAGGTCACTATTTGCTTAAAAATAATGTGTTAATTTGACTTAAAATAAAGAAAAAATATATGATAGCATTAATACATGTTTTGGTTACCACTTAGAACACCCTTACTTTAAAAAAGGTCTAATGATATAAATTAAAATATGCTTTTATCTATTGTTTATTAAGTAAAAAAAAAGGTACACTGTATTATCTAGCCAACACCTGAACAAAGAGGAGGGACACTGGCCCTGGGATTGAGAGGGACAGTAAGCAGAGCAGTGGAGGTTTTCTATGCTATCCTGTTATTCCTGGGAATGTTTTTTCTTTTTTTTTTTTACTTCTGCTCTTTTAACGCATTGCTATTTGTGGTTTAGAACTGAATATAAAGTGGTTCTGCCTCTAAATTTATTTTATTTTGTGAAACAAACACAAATTTAGATGCAGCTTTATATTTTCATTGCCCTCTCTGCTTAATTGCACTCTGGTGAAGGTGTAGAAAGAATTGTAAGAGCCGGTGAAATACAGAGTATTCAAAAATGACTTTTAAACTGTTTCAGTTTTAAAGAAGCCATGTTTATAATAAATTAAATACTATAGGACACCAAATAGTGTTACAATGTCATCTAGTATAATATGGAGATGCAATTTTTTGTACGTTGTGTTAAAAAATCTAATCTATTCAATCAATAGGCAAATAAACAAACAAAAAAGCAATGATCTAGGTTTGGAATATATCTCAGTGGTAGAGTGCTTGCCTCACATATACAAAGCCCTGGGGTTGATTCATAGCATTGCACGCACACGCTCGCGCGCACACACACACACATACACACGTTAAAAAAAGAAATAATCTAAATATTCAACAAAATGATATTAAAGTAAATGCACTAGAATGATTTAATGCGGGCACCAAGTACTGTGTACATGTCCAGTCTGCAGGATGTGCACTTGGTAGAACTGATGTAGGAGGAATCAAGGGATGTCAGTGAGGTCTCTTTGAAAGACATTGAGAAAGATCACATTCACTCGTATCTTTTGAGGTAAGAGTTGATTTATAAAGTACTTGGAATTTTTTAAGTGTGATGTCTTTGATTCTTGAATTTAAACAAGTCGTAAAAGAAAAACTCCAGGCATATAAAGGAAATTATAGAGAAGATATAGTTATGTATCATAAAACTACTAGAGATTATGTATTTGCTGGAGTTTAGAAAGCTAATGTATTATAATAAAGAAAAAGTTCAGTAACAAGTACTTTTCTGTACTTTTGAATATTGAATTTTGAAACAGTTAGAAGAGACCAAAACAAAGAATAATTAGAAATAAACGGCAAGTGAGTAAACTAAAGTTAATACCAAGATTGAGAGTCTGAACAATTTAATTTTTTAAACATTTGTAGGTAGTGACCACTGATTTAGGTATTAAACCTTTTACTAGATGTTAGGAGATGTTTCTAATATGCAACCATCTCTTTAGAAGAGTTTGATACCTAAAAGATAATAAAGGTTAACACTGCCCTGGAAAGAATACGGTAAATATCCAATGTATGGGCAAACTTGTACGAGCATAAAAAAATGTCAATAATTATTCCTATAGCTTGGGAGTAGCCCACAGAAAGAAAGGATAATAAGGAAGGAAGGAAGGAAGGGAGGAAGGAAGGAAGGAAGGAAAAAAGGAGTGATGGAAGGAACAGAAAAAAATGAAATATGTTATTTGAGTTATATCTTCAAAGATAACTTTATTTGCCAGCAAAGAAAATATACTAGACAGCAGAATAAACTAATTAAGTATAGAGATAAATATATAAATGCATAGAGTTAATAGATGATGATGATGAAAACAGATTTATGTGGTTGGTTCATACATAATAGAGAGAGTAATAAATTTTTATATGAAAACAAAAAGCACCTAAGAGGAATCAGTGACAGATAAGGCTGGTAAGGTAATTTTTACCAGAACTTTACCATGGTGTTTTATAAAAACCAGGGACCAGCCTTTTTAGTGGTCTGGGGGTATTCGATAACAAGGATCTAAACTACATCAGTGGTGATTAGGAAACTGATATGCAAAACAGTTCAGGTTAATCATTCTTTACTAAAATCCAGATACTACCTATCCAGAATTCAAAGATAACTATGATCAATGGTATTACTCAATGTGTCAGTAATAATTGTCATTATTTATTAAGTAATACACTGAACTAAGCATTTTGAGTTCTCAGCACTACCCTATGCATTGAAAGTGAAAATATTTATATTGAAATGAAAAAAATGAGACTAAGTTTGATAGATGATCAAATAGCATATATGGGAGCGACCAGGATATAGACACCCAGTCTCCACATCTATTTTAATTTTTATTGAGTATATTATAGTTTCACAGACCTTTATATTCTGTGTATTAGTAAAAATTCAAGACAAAATTAGTGAATGGAAGACAAAACATGGTACAGGTAGTTTACTTCATCTGGCCAAATTACAAATGAAAATGTATATAAGCAAAACTATAATTACCGTCATTTCATAAGAGGAAGGAAATGTCAACAGTATAGCTGTTCAGAATAAATTAAATTTACTTAAATTGATTCAATTTAGGACTTATAGTTAAAACAGTGAATCACTGCCCTGTATTTAGTTTCATGAACTAATTAATACTATTATTCATATATAGAAGTCTGAATAGTAGCATTTGGATACCAACACGATAATCACTCAAAGTATTAGATGTCCTTATGCCTCTAAGAAGTTTTCATTCTAATGGAGATATTTAACACATAATCAGACAAGTGCAATAAAGCCTAGAAATTTATGTGGTTTTGATATGGTACAGATGGAACAGAACATTAGACAGCCTCAATTAAGACTTAAGAAAATATCTCTGAAGGACAGGTTACCAAGTTGATATTTGGTGGATAACTAAAAGCTAAACAAATGAAAGATATGTTTCAAAAGGAGGAAGTAGTCCTCCAAACCTGCAGAGACATGAATAATATGTTTTACCAATACCTACATTCAGTTAATTTATAGAAAGTAAAATGTGAATTGGGGACTCATCAAAGATCCAATTATAGAAGTGTAGTCCCTGGTACAGAAAAAGCTTTGGACACATTTGTGAAAAAATCTGAATATAAACAAGAACAATTGAAAGATTTATTAAAATAAATAAAATAATCATATATCAATGTCAATGATAAAAGCAGAAGTAGAAAAGACAATGGCTGGTAGAAAAGGCAATCTGCTTTTATAGTTGAGATACAATATGAGGATGGAGATTACATTTAAGTCATAATATCAGCTAAATTTTACTTATCACTTCTTTGGCTTTGAATGTATTATCTCACTTAATGTCAGAACAACTCTGTAGGTATCACTTTAGTATATTCACTTTGCAGATAAAAAAAACCCCAAGGACATTGTTACAAAATAAATTTTCCATATCCTCTCCCCAATTTATATATTGATGTTCTAACTCCCAGTTCCTTAGAACATAGGATATATATACTTGGATATAGAGCCTTTTAAGAGGTAATTAAATTAAGTGAGGACATTTGAATGGATCCTGTAATGGAGTGGATTTAGAATGTCCCACTAGCCCTCCTGGAAACAAGTCAGCAATGTTGGGAGCAGAACTTGTTTGCTAAGAAGGGAGTCCCTGGGGATGCGTGTGGCCTTGGGGGCTATGCGTGATTCTTTCCTTGCCCTGCAATCAAGCTCAAGGTTCTCTCTCTCTCTCTCTCTCTCTCTCTCTCTCTCTCTCTCTCTCTCTCTCTCTCTACTTTCCACTGCCCTGCTCTGAGCTTCAGATCCTGGACTCACAGGAACCATTATCTCCAAAACACTGAGCAAACAAATCCTTCCTCTAAGTTGTGTGGTCAGTCATTTGGGGTTATATCAGTGAAAATATTGACCAAGACAGACACTTATTAATATGACTCATGTCCTTATTTTTATATACTTTTATTGGTACACACACACATGCATACACACACCCACACACACACACACACAAGCACACACCAGAAGCAAATTTGTGAGGACACAGATGGAAGACATTGATCTATAATACCAGGAAAGAAGACTCAGAGTAAAACCAACTCTGCTGAAACTTAGACTTCTAACCCCCTGAAATGTGAATTGTGCTTTTGTGTGTTAGTTTGAACTAACCAATCTGGAATTTTATTATGATAGAATGTAATAATTGGATTTCTTACACTTTAACATATCTGAGACAATTAATTATAAAGAGAAAATATCTACTTTGACTTACGGTTTTTGAGATTCCAGTCCACGATTGAGTGGCCTTTTGTTTGGGACCTCTGATGAGGCTACTGGCAGGAACATGTGGTGGAGTAAAACCACTTATATCATGAGAAAGAATTCAAAGAGATATAGGAAGAGAAAAGACAGGGCACACTCCAATGATCAAAGGATGTCTCACAAGACCAACCTCATAAAGTCTCCACCAGCTCTTAATAGCACCACTCTGTGGACCAAGCCTAGGGCACATGGGCCTTTGGGGAGACATCGAGACTGTAGCACAGCCCTAACAAACTAGCATACAGTTTTAAGGCCCAATAACTCATAGGTGTAAGACCAGGATGTAAACAAAGGCAACTGTTTGAATCCAAAGTTTGTGGTACTATTTAAAAAGATATGTCCATCACAGAACTAGAAATTCCAGTCTAGCTGATCAGTAGGCAAGTCTTTTTAAGAAAATGTTGGCTAATATGATACAAATGTGTAGCTTTCTTTGTTACTGAAGGAAAGAAGAGCAGTGAGCTAAATATAGAATTTGAAGAAAAAACATTTTATTATTGGGCAGGAAACTCCATGAGAAAAATACAGAAAAAATAATAAAGGTTGAAGTAGCAGGACGAAAAAGAAAAATATAATGTCACAAAAGCCAAAGAAGTCACTGGTATATAAGAAATATTTTTTCCAGAGAAGTATACAAATAGTATGAGAAAATCTTGACTATCACTAATTATCAGGGAAATATAAATACACACCGCAATGAGATATCATCCCAAACCTGTCAGGAAAACTATGATGAGCAACAATAAAATAAATATACTGTCAAGGATTTTAAGAAAAAGGTCACTTGAACACCACTGACAGGAATATAAATTAGCTGAGCCAAGGATGTGACTTTGTGTCAGAGTGCTTGTCTAGCATGTGTGAGGCCCTGGGTTTAATCCCTATATTCATTTTATATTATAAATTGAGAAGTTTTCAAAAGATTTAAGGAAATGACTATTTAGTCATTCACCTGCAATAGTTCTTTATTATTTATAAAGTAACCTAAGAAAAACACCTGAAAATATTGTAAGTGACAAGATTAGGAATTATTTTCCCTATTCACGTTATAAATGTTATTGATAATTGTTTTAAAAAATTACTGTAACAATGAACTTACCTATATACTTCTTACAAACATGTATTCTTCTACTTATCCTTCCTCATTTATATGATTCCTTCAGGCTTTATCAAATTTATTAGATTGTAAAGCATACCTAATAATTCCTAGCATGATAGAAAAAAATAAGCAGAATACAAGTTTGAATATTTGAACAAAAATTACAACTGCAAATTATACATCTGCAGGAAAGAATGTTAGGGTACAATATAATACATTTTTAAGCTTTCTAGGTAGAATTTAATGTGAAACTCTTACCCTAATTATTCTAAATGTTTGAGAGGGGAAGAAAGCTGAATCATAAAGAGATTATTCCCATTATAAAAACCTACTGACTTTTATTTTTACAGTGTTCTAGATTGAATCTAGGGCCACATGCATGCTAGGGAAGGCTAACACTAAGCTATACTCTCAGCCCAGTATATTAATTTTTATTTTAAAATGGCATGTATGAAACTAATTAGAATAATAGTCAAAAGCCTAACCACCCTAAGTATCAGTATCCCTATCCTGAGAATATAATATGGCTACCTAATGTGGCATTTGCCTTCATAGATGTTAGGTAAGGGGAACTTTAGAAAAAAGAAGTATGATATACACAAACATTTCTTTAATCTACTCACACTTCTATTTATGACATATTACCATTCAATACTAAAACAATTAGAGAGTTGAATAACATTGTTGTTTATGATACACCACACTAAATTTTGATCTGTGCTCAGTTTCATTGATTTTGCACATATAACATAGTTACTTGGTCACATAAAAATGTGACCATGCTAAGACGATATCACTGTTAATATATTTCAACTGCAGCTGGGTATGGTGGAGCACGCTTATAATACCAGCACTTGGGAGGCTGAGACATGAGAATCACACAGGTTCAAAGCCAGCCTCAGCTACTTAGTGAGGCTTTCAGCAACTTAGTGAGACACTGTTTCCAAATAAATTATAAAATAGGGCTAGGGATCTATCCCAGAGGTATATAGTGTATATATGTGTGTGTGTGTGTGTGTGTGTGTGTGTGTGTGTGTGTGTGTGTGTGTATACTACTATAAAAATGTCTTTTAACAAAGAAAAAGATGACAAAATTATTGGGACATTCTAGAACTGCAACTATTAGTGCATTCTAAAATTACTACTATAAAGACATTTTGCACTTCATTAAGTTATTATAAATTAGAAATATTTTCCCCATTCTTCTTCACTTACCAAAGTTGATAAATCCAAAAGAAGGTATTCACATTCATGTAGTTTAGTCATAAAGGGAATCCCTTTGTATACATTTGAAATGTCAACTGTTTGTTCAACCACCAAAATCCATTCCAAATTCCAACATAAACATCTTCACAGTTTCACAGCATAAAATCATTTAAACATTCTCTACAATGGCATGTAGCAATCTGTTGAACATTACCAAGCAGTATAAAAATAAAAAAGATTTTTATTTTCTTGGCCTAAAGCTGTGTATGGTCAAAATATTTTACTATGCTAGATATATATTATACAATATATTTAAAACCATGTATTTGAAATGTTGCTTTGTGGTTATTTGTAGGATAAATATTGTCTTCCTTTAGACTATAACACTTATCATGTGGTCCACCATTTACTTGCATGGAATTTGATAGTCCTCAGTGTTTCTGATAATGTACATGAATAACAATGCATATTATTATTATTATTATTATTATTATTAATTATTATTATTATATCTAACTTTCAGATCAATATATCCAGAAATTTTCACAAATCAGAGTAAAATAGGTCATAGCTCTAGAATAAATGTGCTTCAAATGCAGGTGCATTTCAACTTTATGTCATAGTGTAATGTCCTATTTTATAAACCACTAAAGTCGTTCACTTGCGTGACAATATGCTTATTGGATAAATAGTGCAGATATCAATGCCTTTGTATGATACATGAATAAATTTTAAATCAGAAGATTAAATAAATTATTTAAGGCCACACAACAAAAGTAATAGAGTAAGACTAAACCAGGTGCTTTGGCAGTGCTGGCCTCTTTCCACTATGCTACTCCAGAAACAAATACACTCCTTCCATTCTGGAATATAAAATGAGTTTATAATGAGTTATATGAGTTATAAACTCATATGCGCTTATGAGTATAGTTTACTGTTTCAGTAAACACCTTGGGACATTTTGAAACTGGTCAAGAAAGGAATGTGTATCAATGATGGTAATTTCATCATCATCATCATCATTACCATCATCATTATTATTATTATTATTATTATTATTATTATTATTATGTATTGGGTACTGGAGACTAAACCCAGGAGCATTCTACTTCTAAGATACATACTCAGATATTTTTCATTTTCATTCTCAAACAGCCTCACTAAGTTAACGAGGCTGACCTAAAACTTGAAAATTGATAATTTTTATAAGAGAAAAGGTTGGTGTTCTCTTAAAACAAACTCTGTCTTGCCAGATTTCAATGTTCCTTTCTATTTTCAGTTTGACTGTTCCAAGTTTCAATGCCTACCTGCAGACCAGGAGTATATATTAGTACAGCATCATTGTGTACCATTGTTCTTGTATGGAGAATAATAAAGAAAGGCACAGCTCAGCAGCTAAAGCAACGAGCTAGAAACTTCAGGCGCTATGAACTTTAATTTCTCTTACCTTGGTGACTCCTGAGAGTAAACAAAATAATTTGGCTGGTTAAATCGTATCTGTAGTAAAATTGAGTCCATTTTGTGTAGAAAAAAAATGCTGTATTTGAGATTATAATTTTTTTGAGTGTTATACATCCTTCTCATATTCTCCAAACAACAACTAAACTACTGATGACCTAAGAATCCCCTACTGAGAGACAATTATAGTTAAAATTCACTAGCAGGAGTGTGATGTGAATAAGGCTATGTGTGACGAAGCAGTCTGCATCCCGCGCATATGGCCACAGTAATGGTGCACTGAGGATCTCAGTGATTCCTATAAAAAATAACTTTGGAAAACAAATGCTTTTCCTGCATGTGGTGCATTCTAAAACCACTCTTGTAAGCCAAGTTGAAATAATTTGCTGTTTGCTTTCTTCCTCGTTTCTAAAGCATCACAGCTGCTACAAAGAAAGCAACCTCCCTTTCTGCTCTTCTCCAAAAGCAAAAACAACAACAAAATCTGAAAATAGCTCCCAATGAAACAGAACTTAGACTGAGAAAATTAAAGGATAGTATTAATCCTAAGAAATGGAAATTTAGCAATATTCTAGTTCCTCATATTTGGGAGATTATTGGGGAAAAAGGAGACTAGTGATATGAAAATTAAACAGTAAGCTGGGCGTGGTGGCGCACACTTGTAATCCCCGCGCTTGGGAGGAGGAGACAGGAGGATCACGCAGGTTCGAAGCCAGCCGCCCGCGCTGGCTTAGGAGACCCTGTTTCCAAATAAAGATGTAAAAATAGGTCTGGGAGTGTAGCCCGGAGGTAGAAGGGCTTCCAGGAACCCCAGTACCACACACAAAAAAAATTAAACAGTGAGATTTAGCCATACCTCAAGAAGGCACTACAGAGAAACAAAAGTAAGGGCAATTAAGAAAACTATATAATATACAAGCATGAGTTGAAAGACAAATAAGAATCATTATTCCTCTTTCCTTTCTCTCTATAAGTCTAAATTCTAAATAAATAGGACCTAGTTTAAACATTCAATAATAATTTACAGTTGGAAAGTTAGGTTTTATATTCCTTGAAGTTTATATTTATATTCCTTGGCAGTTTTGTTAATTTTAATGAGGTTATACAAATTTAAGTGAATAATAATTTTATTTTTAATCAATGAAAGTAAAAATGTATGTATATATGTTTTATTTAATAGATTTCATCTGTACATTATGAATTTACTCCAAGTCTTAAAATCTTTCAAGAACATGAGCAATCTGTATGCCTAAGTAACCAAAGTGTATTTATCAGGGAGTTTGCAAAGTGCTTCTGTTCAAAAGACTCAATTATTATTTCTCCCTCCTGAATTTCCTCCTTTATTTTTTACTAAAACACATTTTTTGTCATTCAATAAATATATATGATGTTGCCATTTATATTTGAATATGATATTGCTGTCGTTTAGATAGGAAGTTTCACCCAAAGATTCATGTGTTGAAGGCCTGACCTCTAGGACACCAATCTTCAGCATGAAACTTTGGGGAGACAATTGGATCACAGAGGCTTTAACCTCATCAATACATGAATCTATTGATGGACTCATAATTTGATGGCATTACTGGGAAATATTAGAAAGTATTGGAAATTTTAGGAGATTAACCTTGTTGGAAAGAGTGGGTCACTGGGTGTATGTCCTAGAAAGGTCTATCATGACAGTATCTTTCTCTCTCTCTCTCTCTCTCTCTCTCTCTCTCTCTCTCTCTCTCTCTCCCTCCCTCCCTCCCCCCTCCCTCCCTCCCTTCTTCCCTCTCTCTCTCCTTCAGGACTACCATATGCTGAACAGTTTTCTTCTGGCATATTCTTTATTCATGACTTCCTACCTCATCTCAGCCTCAAAGTAATGGATCCAGACAACCCTGGGTTGAAACCTATGAAACCATGAACTAAGGTCAATATTTCCTTTTTTTAAGTTGCTTTTCTCAGACAATTAAAAACTAGAATATATCCTAATTATACCATTATTTTCCTCTGTGCCTAACATTTTTATCCATGGAGGATTAGAAAGAAACCCAAAATAATGATGCCCTTGTCCATTCAGACTGCTGTAACAAAAACTATGATAGGTTGGGTGGCTTTAACCATAAAACATTTATTTCTCACAGTTTTTAACTGGAAAGTCCATTTTCTCAGTGCTGGAAAATTTGATGTCTGAGAAGGACCTACTTTCTGGTTCATAAAGATCTTCTTGCTATGTCTTCACATGACTAAAGAGAAGAGAGAGTGAATTAACCAGGGAAAATATAAACCCTTCCAGGATACACCCCCAGCCCCCAGTGACCTATTTCTTCCAACTATGTTCCACTAGTCCATTCAGCCAATCGATTAATTTGTTATGCCATTCGGTGTATTAGTCCACCGATGAGATTAGAGCTTCCATGATGCAATCATTGCCTAAAAACCCCATCTCTGAACTTCACTGTACCTAGGGCCTATGCCTTCAGATGTTTTGAGGGGTACTCTAAACCAAAACTGTAATGAAGAAGTATGTATATTTATGACATAAAATGTGAGAGTCTAATATCTAGGTGATCAGTTTCAGTTGTCAGTCTTACTCCATAAAAGAGAACTATGACCTTGTCATCTCTGTGGAAGTCATTCTAATCATTTTATATGAGCTCTGAACTACCTAAAATAATATAACTCTAAATCTGTATAACTAATAAATATTACCTAGTTATTGTTTTATACAAAAATTTATGTAATATTTTACCTATAGATAAAATGTCATAAGCTTTGAACTTTTACAGCAATATTACTAATATGTAGCACCTGGTGTCTACAAATAATATTCTAAGTTTATTTACATACTAAACAATTTGTATATACAAAAATACTTCCACATGTTTCTTGAACTATAAGAATCATAAATTTGGCGTCACTAAATGTGAGGAATGGGGAATAAATTTTGAGGATCAGTGGTCATCCTCCAGATATTTCTCTAACACATTTAACACAGTTGTATGCTATGCATATTCACCAGTTCTCCAAACAGACATAATCTCTACTCACAGGTGTAGTTGAGTAGACAGATAAGCATAGTTTGAGGACACAAATGAAATCATCGTTTCAATGTCACACAAAAGAAAATAATAAGCGTACTCAAAATAACAATAATAATAATACCAAGTTTATGTTGAGATTTCTCTGATAAAATCATAATTAAACTGACATCTTTAACTAACTATTGGTATTTATTGGCAAATGAAGAGTACAAGGGTTGAGGATGATTCATTCATATTGGAGGGAAGAACATATGCAAATGTCCTGAAAGGTGAAGGAGAATGGTGCATCGGAGAAAGCAAAAATAGTTCTATTTAGTTGAACAAGTGAAAGAGTTGTCTGAGCAGAATTTTAATATAGAAGAAGCCAAATTATAGTCTGTAAGTCATACTGAGGAGCTATATTTTAAAACAATTCCAATTACTATATGTCTTTGTTGTGTATAAGGAGTAGTATCCAAAACATATATTAAAAATAGCATGCTGGCTCCCATATAGATATATATTAAATTACAGTGTGCTTCATTTTTTAAAAATCTCCTGCCAACATAAGATAATGTTCTTTCTTTGTTCTACAAGAAGTAATGGTAATTGTGTTCCAGAAATACCCTACAAGAAAGCCAGAGATGAGAACAGTGGTTTTCAACTGAGACCACTGTTTTTACCCAGGGAACATTTGGCAATCTCTAAAGATATTTTTGGTCATGGTTACATGAGCAAAAAGGGCTGCTATTGGATACTAGATAGAAGCCAAAGATGCTTCTCAACATTTTACAATGGGCACTATAGCTCCTCACAACAAAGAATTTTCCAGCCTAAAATGTCAACACTTGTGAGGGTGAGAAACCATAGTTAATCATTAGGATAACCTTTCCACTCAATTGATCATTTATAAGCATTTCTTGGTAATCAAATGACCAGGGTGAATTCAAAGTTTAGAATACTTAGAGTCTTTCCATTATTAAGTAGACATGAATTTACAATGCAAAGCAATTTTCTGCTTGAATCTACTATATTGTTCCTGCCAAAATGACAGCCAGATGAACTGGCTGATGGCGAGTCGTAGCATATACTATAAGCAGTTTCCCCAGTTTGCATGGAGTAAGACATCTAAAATAAGTTGGAGTTCCAGCAACCAGGGAATTCTTAGATTGGTTGCACCCAGTTAAATGATGGTTGGCTAGCCTTATGCCAATAAGAATAATACAATGCTGATAAGAAGAATACAATAAATAGACTGATTTGAAAAATAATTCAGTAGGGATTTTCTTTCCTAAATAACTCTATAATTAAAAATGATAATCATGAGTAAGTCTTTGCTAACACTTTGAATTGCTGAAGAAAACATGCTTTTATATCTAAATTAGTCCTTAATCATGTTGAAATGCAAATTTCAAAAACTCAAAGCATTAAACCTAAAAGAAAAATCATTATATGTGTTTTTATTTACAAATAAATATTTTAAAGTGACATTAAATTAGTAGCATATTGCATTCCTAAAGTATTTATAGGTATATAATGTGATAGCAAAATAAAAACTAACATATAAACTTCACTAATTTGAAGCAATGGGTTATGTAGGTATTTCTTGATTTTTAATTGTTCTTTTCTTAAACTGTTTTCACAATATTGGTTTGAGCTTCTTCCTAGCATCTACTTGACAAATAGTTAATTATAGTTATATGGTAACACCATGACCTTTTTTGTGTCTGTTTCATTAGGCTTATTGTTTCTTTGAATAGTATGACCTATTATTTATTTCATAATCAAAGATCTTTGATTATAGTAAGTGATTAATAAATATTGGTAAACTACATGCCCTGCTCTGACTACTATTTAATTTTGCCATTCTAAATCTACTTGTTACTTATTTTTGAATTGACATTACTTCCAAGAAATATATATATATATATGGACTGCATCCACAAGATGTCTTGTCCTCTAGCTCATATTTGGACCATGGGAGATGCCAGTAAGAATTAAGAGGGCAGGAGAATAAAGGTCAAGCCCTTTGCTCCTGTGCCCTTGGAGGAGGAAGGACCCTACCAGATGACATATCTCCTAGTGTCACACAGCTAATGACTCTGGAGTTTGGTAACCATTTCCTCTCCTTGACCCCCAGGGCATAGGGATGGTAAGGGTTCCACACTTTCTAATTATCCGTGTTTGCATTATCTGAGATAGGTTGATGAGTCTCTCATATGTCTTTCCAAGGGATAAGAATCTGGAGAACTATGAATAATTGAGAGTACTGACCAATCTAGAATGAAGGCACAAGTCACTTGGTAAAAATAAAATCTGCCATTTCCCCAGTGAGCAGTAAAGTGGAGGTTCTAGCAGCAGATAGCCAACTAGTATTGATAGTCAACCTTAGTTTCCAGATTGTACTACTACTGACTTGAATTCTGTCATTCCTGCATGTAAGAATACATAGAAAATAGAAATTCCAGGTTTTTATTTCTATGAATTTTGATAGATTTTAAATTCCTGCTTTATTTTCTGATACAAAGACAACTGAGAATACACACACACAGCCACACACGCACATACACATTTTAGATAGATAGATAGATAGATAGATAGATAGATGAAAAATAGATACATAGATAGATAATGATGTGCCCAGTGTATACTAAGTTCAGTAGCCCTAATGCAGATGACACACACTTTCCCCTAATTACTTGTTTTCTGTATCTTTGCATAAAAGTCTAATGACATATCAAGAATGTTATACTATAACAATGTTGGAAAACAAGGTATACATACAAATTATATTTCAGATAATAAAGGCATAATTTTAAGCTACATCTTAAAATAAGAATGATTTTTGAATAATATATTTATTATTTTAGCACTTCTATCAGTCTTAAAATTGGATGACACTAAAAGAATATGATTAATATTTTAAAGTTATCTATTCTGCAATAGTTAAACAGATTTGATATCAACTAGATTATGATGTCAAATTATGCTTTCCAAATGGAACCTACATAATTCCAAGTCTATTAATTCTCTTCTTCCCAAGTCTATTAATTCTTTTTTTCCCACTCATAATTTATCATCAAAAGACTGAGATAAGCACGATTATATCACAGATATAAGAATTGTTATATATAGGTATATGTATATATAATGCGTGTATATATATATGTGTGTGTGTGTGTATATATATATATAAATAATATGGCCAGTAATTACTAACAAAAATAAATAGCTCCAACAATAGCAGTAGTCATTATTGCTTTTTCATTTTTCTGGTTGGGTTTCTGCACATAGGAGAGGACAGCTGATTACTTCTTCCTTCAACTATAGCATTTTGCTGTTATAAAGGAAGCTGTCCTCAATCTTTCCTCTCCCCATGTCTGATCAATTTAGGGCTAAGATAAATGCAAGGATATACTTTTAAATCCTCCTACAGAAACCTCCCTCAAAGTTTATCTAGGGTCAGAGACTGTAGAAACTTTGCAATTTTCTAATTTACCACTAGTGTCTATATTATGAATTTGGAAATATGCATTAAGCCTCAGTATTCTAAAAATTCTAACTAAAGTTACAATAAATTGGGTTTTTGAAATATAAACCAACAGGATTAAAGAGAAAAGGGGTAAGCAACAACAAAATTTTGAAAAATCAAATATAAATGGATGAGTGGTACCTTGTTAATTAGATCAGAGGAGGCAGATTTTCTGTTTCACAGTGGTGAAAGGAATAAATTTTCCAATTTATGTTTACCATTCTTCTAAAGGCTCAGAAATCAGAAACACCAAGTCCCTCTGGAAGGGATTGAGAAAGGTGGAAAAAATAGTGGATTTGTAAAAAGTATGCTTATAAAGTAGATTCAAGATTTCCTTATCAATTCTGCATAGCTATTGACTACTAGTCTTGAGAAGTTCAGTCTCTAGAGATGATAAAATAACACTTCTCTAGGCTTCAACAATTGGATAGTTAAACCAAAAACAATAGGACTGAGTAAATTGGCTCACTCAATGTAGTGGCTTCTAAATTCCTTCCTTTATTAATGTCCTAAAATATTGGCAACTATATTCTCTAAAAAGAGAATAGTTTCAAAAGCAGAAATAATAGTAAAAATACAGTAAAATAATTAGAAATTTATAAATCTTTAATATTTTTGTTGTTTCTATTATAAGTCATTAAAATGTAAATTAATGTAATTTTTTTTTTCTGTGTGTGGTACTGGGGTTCCTGGTAACCCTTCTACCTCCGGGCTACACTCCCAGACCTATTTTTTTTAAATGCATTTTTATTTGGAAACAGAGTCTCTTACACCAGCGTGGCTGGCTTCAAACCTGCACGATCCTCCTGTCTCATCCTCCCAAGCACGGGGATTACAAGCGTGCGCCACCATGCCCGGCGTAAATTAATGTAATGTAAAGTAATTTAAAATGTTTACACAAGTGTTATTTTTATGACTTGCTCCCAAACCGTAGAAAAATTTAAAAATCAACTTTCATAAACTAGTACTAAATGGTTTCAGTCCACCACCATTTATGTCCAGAGCAACTAAGAGTTTTGTAGACTTCACATTAACCATCTGCTATCTTGTCCAAAATACAAGTCCTAATTTAATCTCTAAAAACATAGCTTAATATTGTACTTCAGTTTTTTTTAATTTTTTTAAAATTTTTTAAAATTTTTTCTTTATATTATTATTATTATTGTTGTTATTTAGTGGTACTTGGGGTGAAACCCAGAGGCTTTCTAACTCCGGGCTCTACTCCAAGACCTATTTTATATTTTATTTAGAAACAGGGTCTCACTAAGTTGCTGAGAGCCTCACTAAGCTGCTGAGGCTGGCTTCAAACCTGTGCGATCCTCCTGTCTCAGCCTCCCAAGCGCGGGGATTACAAGTGTGCGCCACCACGCCCAGCCTGTACTTCAGTTTCATTTGCTTTATACTTGAAATAGACTGAACATTCACACCATTTACTCTACTTGTAAGGTCTCCATCTAGCTTCTCTACACATAACTAGTCATAAAGTCCTCTGCAAGCCGGGTGTGGTGGTGCACGCCTGTAATTCCAGCATTCGGGAGGCTGAGACTGGAAGGTCACGGTTCACGGACAACCTCAGCTACTTAGTGAGGCCCTCTGCAACTTAGTGAGACCTTGTTTCAAAATAAAGAATAAAAAAATAGGGCAGGGGGTGTAGCTCGGAGGTCGAATGCCCCTGGGTTCCATCCCCAGGCCCACAAAAATAAATAAATAAATAAATAATAAAGTCCTCTGCAAGTTTTCTTTCTGTGGGACATGACCTTTGATGCATTTATTCATTTTCACTAAAATTTATGATATCTTCGCACAATGTACGTGTATCAACATCTTTGATCAGAGGTTTATTAATTTTATTTATCAGAGGCTTTATTAAATTAATAAATTAGAATGTATTACCTTCATATGATTTTACTGGTGCATTGTAGTCTCACATAATTATGTAGTTCAGAGTGAAAGGGACAAACATGTACACAGCGCTGGTGAGCTTTCCTCAATTCCCTCCTCACTCCCTCTTCTTCTGACATTGAGATTGGCATTGGTACTTTCATATATGTACCTAATATCAGTGGAAGTGTTTCCTTCTTTAATTCTCTTTTCCCCCAATACCAGCTTCCCCAAGACAACCTCCATCACTCCACTCGGGTTTCTCCTTCAGTATCTAAAGTCCCTCTTGTATCCTGATGACTCTCTAGCTTTCGTGTATTAGAGAAAACATAGAACCCTTCACTTTTTGTGACTGGCTAATCTTACTTACACAAGGTTCACCACATGCATCCATTTCCTACTAATGACATGATTTTGTTCTTCTTTTACACGGAGTTCTTAAAGTAGGCACCTGAATGCATAGCATCAGTTACACCTGGCTACTTAGTGGGAATTTAAATCTGCACATCACATTCCAACTTGCTAAATCAGAAACTTTCAGGTAGAGGCCACCAAAGTGAGTATTAATAAGCCATCCAGGTGATTCTTCTGTAAACAAAGTACAAAAACTTCTGTATTTTATTAGGAAGTTATTCTGTCCTTCCTATATAATAAACACACAATATATATTTTATGCTATTACATTCTTAGATTAATATTTTGTGATGATTAAGCTGGTAAAAGTCTCCCAGTAGGCCGGGCGTGGTGGCACAGGCTTGTAATCCCCGAGCTTGAGAGGCGGAGACAGGAGGATCGCGCAGGTTTGAAGCCAGTCACGCTGGCTTAAGAGACCCTGTTTCCAAATAAAAAAGTATAAAATAGGTCTGGGAGTGTAGCCTGGAGGTAGAAGGGCTACCAGAAATCCCAGTACCACCAAAAAAAAAAAAAAAGTATCCTAGTAGTAAGAAAAATACCTTTGATTGAAGGATAGAACTGTCCAGAGTGGCACATCCAATGAAGACATTAATTATCTCTGGCAGTAAAGGAGACTGGCAAGGTACATCACAAAAAGCATGAAGGCTTTTAGAATACTGGTCCTAACTATCCAGATACTAAGGCCTCAGGAGCAATGGCCTCCATGTGCCTCACTGAAACAGGCCAAAATATAGGCACCAAGTTACTCACCGGTTCCCTAGCCTGACTAAATTTAAAAACCTCCCCTTGCCTTATTATAATTTTTTGTGGTACTGAGGATGGAACCCAGGTACATTCTACCTCTAAGCTACACCCCAGCCCTATTTTTTATTCTTTATTTTAAAACAGGGTCTCACTGTATTGTAAAGGGCCTCACTAAATAGATGAGGCTCTTTTAAGGACTCTGATCCACCTGCCTCAGCCTCCCAAATGCTGGGATTACAAGTGTTCATCACCATGCCCAGCTTAATTAAATTTTTTTACATCTAAGCTGATTCAAAATGGTAAGATTTGCATCTAGATTTTCATGTGCCTCAAGTGTTTTCTATGTGATTTTAAAACCACAGTCAGAGTTGGGACACTGAGCTACAAAAAGCACCACATAAAATGTGTGGTTATAACCAAAATTAGAATTTAACATTTATATCTATTAAGTTATCCCTGAGCCTTTGGTGATGGCTTATTTGGAAAGAATAATGTGGTCCAGCCTAGGATTAAGGAAGATGTGTGTTTTCACACTGAGGGCAAACCTGTCAGTTACCATGGTGATTAGGAAGCATACACATGAGGTAAAAGATCTTGAAACAATGAAAACCTTGACCAAGGGTGTTGAATGGCTTTTAGAAAAAGAAGAGATATAGACTTTCTTCCCCTAAACATATCATGAATTTCTCCATGGCAGAAACTCTACTTTTTATGTTGTTATTATTTAGCATTGTTTTAAACTTCAATTTCTATTACTTAGCAAATTCTCTTATGCCAGAGAAACAAAAATAAGAATGAACAAATATTTGGCTTATTATGTGTGGACACTTTGTTATATGCCTTAACTGTACCATTTTACTTATTCTTGAAAACTTCTCTCTTATCTCCATTACATGAAAAGGAAACTGAAGCTTTAAGAAGCTATAATAATAAATCAGTTGTGAGGCAAAAATAGGTTTTTAAATATTTCAGTCTGTGATTTAAAACACTGAGACCTATGCTTTCTCCATAATGATTAAATAATATTTATGGGATTCTTAAAAGTTACTGATATTTAAGTGATGATCCTGAGAGATTAATAGGAAAAATATGACACAGTATAAAATATATTATCATACTCTTCTCAGAAATTTGCTTTCTACTACAATATAGCTATAAGCCCAGTAAAGCTTCTTTCTTATCACTCTCCTAACCAGTTCCCATCTACATGGGTATCAGTGTTGTTGGTGAATTAAAAATTAAATAAACAGTCTGTGCAAAATAGAAGTATTTCTGTTTTATACATCAATGTCTGTGGACATGATCCTGTGTTGTATCAGATCCTGTCAAAGACCCAGGCAACTTGCATGGTCTCCAAGGGTAGGAATTTCTGATGATTCAAAATGGTCTCACCTCCAGGCATTTTTATAGGAAAATGGAGAAAAAAATATAACAAAGGAAGCCTGTGGCAGCTTATATATGATATTTTTTCTAACAGTACTTTTCCCCTCAATTTAGTCATAATACTATGTTTGGATACAATAAAGGCCAGAAAATGATGTTTTAATTCCATTATAGTTGTATTTCCAACTTAAATTCTGACAATAAATTAAGAAAGAAAGGATAAATAGATATTGCAGATAATCAATAATAAAAAAATTAAAGTCTTTCTCAGTATGCTAAAAGTCAATATTAATGTCATCCTCTTCAAATTCTCTTTTTAAAACAATAAAAATAAAGTTGAGAAAGTTACTGCCTGTGCCAATATGTTGTAGTGTTGAACCTATGTTCTCCTCTACTAACTTCACAGTCTCAGGTCTAATTTCTAAGTCTTTGATCCATCTTGAGTTGATTCCTGTGTTAGGTGAGATATAGGGGTTTAGATTCATCTTTTTACAAATGGTTAGCCAGTTCTCCCAGCACCACTTGTTGAAAAGGCTGTCTTTTCTCCAGCGTATGTGTTTGGCCCCTTTGTCAAATATTAATTGACTAAAGATGTGTGGGTTTGTTTCTGTATCTTCTATTCTAATCCACTGGTCAGTATATCTGTTTTTGTGCCAGTACCATGTTGTTTTTACTACTATTGCTCTATAGTATAGTTTGAAGTCTGGGATTGTAATGCCTCCTGCGTGTTTCTTGTTATTGAGAATTGCTTTGGCTATTCTTGGTCTTTTCTTTCTCCATATGAAGTTCATGATTGATTTTTCTAGGTCTCTGAAGAATGTCACTGGTATTTTAATGGGAATTGCATTGAACCTATAGATCAGTTTTGGCAGAATGGCCATTTTGATGATATTTATCTGCCTATCCATGAGCACGGGAGATCTTTCCATCTTCCAAGGTCTTCTTCTATTTCTTTCTTTTTTTTTTTTTTTTTTTTGGTGGTACTGGGGTTCTTGGAAGCCCGTCTATCTCCGGGCTACACTCCCAGACCTATTTTATTTTATTTTTTTTTTTGGAAACAGGGTCTCCTAAGCCCTAAGCCAGCATGGCTGGCTTCGAACCTGCACGATCCTCCTGTCTCTGCCTCCCAAGCGCGGGGATTACAAACGTGCGCCACCACGCCCGGCCTATTTCTTTCTTTAATGTTTTATAGTTTTTGTTGTAGAGGTCTTTTACATCTTGGGTTAGGTTTATTCCTAGGTATTTTATTGGTTTTGAGGTTATAGTGAATGGAATTGTTTTCTTTGTTTCTTTCATTGTGGATTCGTTGTTGGCATAAAGAAAGGCCACTGATTTCTTTAGGTTGATTTTGTAACCTGCGACTTTGCTGAATTTGTCAATCAGGTCCAGAAGTCTTTTGGTTGAGTTCTTTGGGTCTTCCAGATAAATGATCATGTCATCTGCAAATAAGGATAATTTTACTTCCTCTCTTCCTATGTGGATTCCTTTGATTTCCTTCTCTTGTCTGATTGCTGCAGCAAGAGTCTCAAGGACTATATTGAAAAGGAGTGGTGATAGTGGGCATCCTTGTCTTGTTCCTGACTGTAGCAGAAATTCTTGCAGTTTTTCCCCATTCATTATAATGTTGGCTTTGGGTTTGCAGTATATTGCCTTGATGATGTTGAAGTACTTTCCTTCTATCCCAATTTTTTTCAGTGTTTTTAACATAAATGGGTGTTGGATTTTGTCGAATGCTTTTTCAGCATCTATTGCTATGATGATGTGGTTTTTGTTCTTGGTTCTATTTATGTGGTGAATAACATGTATTGATTTGCGTATGTTGAACCAGCCTTGTTTTTCTGGGATGAAACCAACTTGGTCATGGTGTATTATTCTCTTGATATAGTTTTGAATGCATATAGCTAGTTGGCACAGGCAGTAACTTTCTCAACAAAAACTCCAAAGCTCAGGAAATTAAAGCAAGAATAAACAAGTGGGATAATATCAAACTAAAAAGTTTCTTCTCATCAAAGGAAACTATCAATAACCTAATGAGGAAGCCTACAGAATGGGAAAGGATCTTTACCAGCCACCATTCTGATAGGGGGCTAATATCCAGAATATACAAAGAGCTCAAAAGACTCTACACTAGCAAAACAAACAACCCAATTAAGAAATGGGCAAATGAACTAAATAGACACTTCACAAAAGAAGAGATACAAAGGGCCAATAGATACATGAAAAGATGTTCTTCATCACTGGCCATCAGGGAGATGCAAATCAAAACTACACTGAGATTCCATCTAACCCCAGTCAGAGTAGCAAGCATAAAGAAATCAAACAACAACAAATGCTGGCGAGGATGTGGGGAAAGAGGAACTCTTTTACACTGTTGGTGGGAGTGCAAACTAGTTCAGCCACTATGGAGATCTGTGTGGAAATTCCTAAGAAAGGTGGGAATAGATCCACCATATGATCCAGCTATACCACTCCTGGGTATCTTTCCAAAGGGGTTGAATTCAGAGAAATACAGCAACATATGCATACCTATGTTCATAGCAGCACAATTTGTAATAGCCAAAATATGGAACCAACCCAGATCACCATCAACAGATGAATGGATAGCAAAACTGTGGGAAATACACACAATGGAATTCTATTCAGCCATAAAGAAGAACAAAATTATATCATTTGCAAGAAGATGGAAAGTCCTGGAGAGCATCATGTTAAGTGAGATCAGCCAAGTACAGAAGGAGAAGATACACATGTTTCCTCTAATATGCCCAAACTAGAAAACACAAAGGATACCAGTGGGACTCCAGATATTAGAAGGGAAATACTAGCTAAGTTTTAATGGAAAGATAGGAGAGGAGAAAGGCCGATCTTGATTAATAAGGGTCTATACCTGAACATGTGTAAAATTATGAATAAGACATGGTTAACCTGGACAACCATTGGTGGGAGGGAGGAAGAGAAAACGGGGGCAGGGGGGGAGAGGGCACCAAATATAGTGTAAATGTATACTATCTATGTTCAATAAAAAAAATCATTAAAAAAAAGAATACATAGATGTTCCTCATGGAGAAGACGATATAACAACAAAAAAAATTTCTTCATCTGTTCTTTTGATATGTAAAACTTTTTGACAGTTTCTTGCTAGTTTTATAACCATTATAAAGAGCCTAGAAAACCTCTTTTAGAAATGCAATGAACTAAGGAGACAGAATCACCATTTTTCAGTTTCTGTAGAAGGATGGGAAATGAACTTTTCTGGATTACCTTCTGTAAATTATAGAACCACCTACCTTTGAGATAGAAAAAGTTTGTTTGTTTGTTGCTTTGAATAAAGACAACTAGTAAATATAAAAAAAATAAAAAATAAAACAATAAAAATAAAATTGCAAACAAACAAATAACTTGAGGCTACACCTAAGAGAGACAACTCAACAAAATTAAAGCAAAGGTTTCTGCACAGAGTGAAAGCGTGTAATTAAAGTGACTATATTCATACAGTTTTGGTTTTGCCTTCCCTACAAAGTCTAAGCACTAAAATACAAAATGGTAAATTTTTGCATAAATACATATTGGTTTTACAATAAAAAGAATTGTTGGAAGTTTAAAGTTTGCAAATAATATTGAGAATTTTATATAGTGTCGGAATCTTGAGCCAGAAGAAAGCATTTGACATCCATGGACACTTGGCACACTCCTAAGAATAACATGGTGCTCTTTCTTTGCGCGTGTTTAGCACAGCTTTTGCCACTATTATGATTAAGTATTACCACAATATATTATGTAATACTACTCAAGAGAGAAGAAAAAAGAAATTCTCCATGCCTTTTGGGATACTCTTAACAGGAAAGCAAAACTAAGAACACGCCAGTCTGTGTGTACAAGCATCTGCTGGCAAAGGGAAAAGACAAATGATCAGAATGAGACCAAGTGAGGAAATGCAACATTTTCCAAAGCTCATTACATAGAATAAGATTGTGCTAAAGGGAAGCAAAAAAAGTGTAAAATTCTTGGAAAAACAGATAATACAAACATCTTCAGTGTAGGAAGCTTCTGATAACCTTTACTGGATATATAAGTATACTTTTTTTTTAATATGTGTATACTAAAGCATTTCACAAATTATTTTCAGTTTAGAATATACTTCCTATGAGCCGGGCGTGGTGGCGCACGCTTGTATTCCCCATGCTTGGGAGGCCGAGACAGGAGGATCGCACTGGTTCGGAGCCAGCCTCGCTGGCTTAAGAGACCCTGTTTCCAAATAAAAGAAATATAAAATAGGTCTGGGAGTGTAGCCCGGAGGTAGTAGAAGGGCTTCCAGCAACCCCAGTACCATATGTGTGTGTGTGTGTGTGTGTGTGTGTGTGTGTGTGTGTGTGTATATATATATATATACATACATATACATATACAATGTATATATATATATATATATATATATATATATATATATATATACACTTCCTATGAATAACTAATAGAATTAGCCTTTTTCTTCTTTTGCTTTTTGTGGTACTGAGGATTGAACCCAGGAGTGTTCTACTCTAAGCTACATCCCCAGTCCTTTTTATTTTGCAAGAGGGTCTTGCTAAGATGTTGAAATTTTTGCTACATTACTGAGGCTGTTCTCGAACTTGCAGTCCTTCTATCTCAGCCTCCTAAGGACTGGGATTGTAGAAGTGAACCACAAAGCCACGTTGTGAAGTTAGCATTGGTGGGACATCTTTTCAGAAAACATTGACTTTAGAACTTCACATGTCAATGTAAATATCACTCATGTTACCCTAGTTAATTTGACTAATTTCTCGCAAGGTAGAATTCCACCTTTTGCTAAAAAAAAAAAAAATACACTTCTCCATGTATATTCTACTGAGACACTCTTGTATATGTTTCTTATATGTTACATCTTCTCTTCTTTTTCAATCTCTGGACATTTGCTACTTAGTATTTTCCTAAAAAAAATCTGTTGTAAACAATACATTTAATACCTGAATATATTTATTTCTTGTCAAAAGATATATATCACAAAAGTTCCAATCTGAAGATAAAATGGTATAAATAAAAATCATTCAGATTCAATATGGAATGGGAAGATGGGTCCTAGCTTGAAGCTTAGAGGTGAGTTAAACATTATTGCAGAGAATATATAGAATATAACAGAAAAGAGCACTGTTTCTCATTCTGCTCGTTAGAAGCACAATGCTAATGTTACAAGCATTTATTATTATAAGCAAAAGTAGAAACTGTGAAAGTCAATTATGAGGAGTTTCGTGCATGTGTGTGTGTGTGTGTGTGTGTGTGTGTGTGTGTGTGTGAGAGAGAGAGAGAGAGAGAGAGAGAGAGAGAGAGAGAGAGAGAGGGAGGGAGAGGGAGAATGCGTGCGTGTGTGTGTACTCCTCGGCATAGTTCCTTTTTCTAATCTTCTATAATAAGGATAATGTTTTCTGATTCTTAATCATTCCTTGAGTACTTACCGTTAAAGAATCAATAGCATAATCTTGTAGTGAAAAATTACAGAATTAATTCTATTGATAATATGTAGGCTGTGATTAATGTGAATTTAAAAATAACAAAAATACATAGATTCAAGTTATATCACAAAATATTCTAAATATTTTATTTTATTTTTAAACATTTCATTTTACAAAACAGTAAGTGATATACATGGAGCCAATGCCAAGTTAAATGTAATGGAAGGAAAATGGGAAGGCACAAGAGATGCCCCCAGATACACCTTAAATTAGCATGTGTGAAGTGGCAAGGGGAGAGAGCTAGGTATAAAGCTAGATGTTAGAGAAAAGTGATATGATTGGTGTGCCGACATAGTGGTGACATGAACAACGTGTTACTACAGTGAAGTGATGGTACGAGACAATTTGCTAAGTCAAAGAAGTAAATCCAGAAGATTCTACAAAGAGGGCAACATCTGAGCTATGACAAAGTAGAGCTACATATTTCATCTCTAAGGAAGAGGTGAAACTAAGTCATGAAGGGATAACTGTGAATGAAATATCAAAGAACAGCAGAAAGGTTTAATATAATATAGAAACATGGTATCTTCTGTATTCCCTTTGAAATAAATGGATGTGTGTGTAAAGGAAAGACAAAAATGAGATGGGAGGGATAGACAGAGGAAATCGGATGGCTGGTAGAGGGTAGCCGACAGCTATAACTCAAAATGCGAAGGATTCAACTTTCTAGGAATCGTAAGTTACTCTAACATCTAAAGTCAATAGCACATCATAGGAAAAAGAAAAAAAGAAGAAAAGAAGAAAGAGGGAGGTAGGAAGGAAGAAAGAAAAAATTAACTAAAGTCAGGTCTTTTTAGAATTAATAAAATTGATAGATTCTAGACAAACTAACAAGTAAAAAAATAGAGAACAAAGTAGTTACCAATATGAGGACTGAAAGTGAATTTATTATGATGGTAAATATGGATATTACTAAAAGGATAAAAAGTAAATATTACAGCCACGTCTCAGTAAATAAATTGACCTCTTACTCGAAATAGGACAGTTTATCCAAAATAACAAACTACCAAAATTCACTTAAAATTAAGTGGGTAACTTAATTGTTATTAACAAAATCTCTGTAGTTATAAATCTCATGAAAAGTAAATCTTTTGCAGTTAATGGATTTGCCATTTAACTGTATCAGACAACTAAAGAATAAATAAAGATGCTATACAACCTCTTTCAAGTACAAAAAAAAGAGGATCTGCTTCCTAAATAACTTGATGCCAAAACTATATTTAGTTTGTACAAGAAAAAAGAAAAATATGCATTATGAACATATATATATATATATATAACTGTAACAAAATTATTCAAATATTTTAATGTACATTCAATTTAAAATCTAGTCTATATTAAATTCATTGTGTATATTACGGTTGCAATCAGGGCTTATGAAGAGGCTTAGGAGTTGTCCATCTTGGCTTCTCCACCAAATATCTCATGATTTGGCCAAGTTACTTATCTTTCTGTAACTGAGATTTCTCATCTGTAAAATAAAGATTACAATGTCTATCTCCCAGCAAAATTGCTATTTACCCCTGAAGTGGATAAAAAGTATACATATGCCTTAAAAATGTACCTAACATGTATTAAGCATCCTGAAAGTTATTATAATTACTCTTATTTAAAACTTACAAAATTCACATACCATATCCGAAAATCACATCTTTAACACTGGTATTTTTCTTAGTAGTTTAGTTATAATAGTTTAGTTTTAATACATTTAATGCACATTAACCTGCATATATATATATATATATATATATATATATATATATATTACATTTTATTATATATTATATATTATATATTATATATTATATTATATATTATATATTATATATTATATATTATATTATATATTAATTATATATTATATATTATATATTATATATATATTATATATACATTTTATAATAGAGGTGCATCCTACCTCTGAGCTATACCCCCAGACCTATTTTTTATCCTTTTTTTGTTCTTTTTTGTACTTTATTGGTGCATTATAGTCTCACATATGATAATGTAAATCATGTTGACAATGACATACATGTACACATTCTTGTTGGACCATCCCCATTTCCCTCCTTTCCAATACGAAGTACCCAGATTGAGATTGGCATATATTCACATGTATACACATAGTCTATGGCAGTTGTCTTCCTCCACTCCTACCCTTATATCTCCTCCCTGGCTCCCCTGAGGTTTCTCCTCATCATCTGGAGTCTCTCTTGTATCTTAATTACACTCTATCCAGCAAGTGAAACATGAACAATAGGAATAGTTGTTCATAAAAATGAGTTTTTAAAAAGTATCAGGAGTTTTATCATGTTACAATTATTTCTTCAGTATTTAGGATTGAACTCAGTGGTGCTCTACCACCAACCTACATCTCCGGCCCTTTTTTATTTTAATTTGCAATAGGATCTTGTTAAGTTGCCCAGGATTCCCTTGAACTTATGATTCTCTGGTCTCAGCTTCCCCAGTTGCTGAGATTACAGGCATGTGCCACAATATCTGGTTTACTTAGAGTATTCTTCATCAAAATTATCAAGTCAACCATGAATCTTAGTGCTAGATCCCATGAGTAAGTCACTTTGTCATAGAATTATTAGTATATTTGAGTATTCTCATTTTCTTATGTTCTAGTTATGGTATCATATTTCATTTTGTCTAGAAATTAATTTATTAAATTATAAATTTTATTTTAGAATTATCAAAGGGGCATTTCACATATATATTATTAAAGAATGATGTAAGCTTGACACAACTGGGAACCACTATAGAATATTTATTTAATTAGTAAATATTTCCTAATCGAATCATTTTTAAATCTCATTATCAAATAAACTGTTTTATTACTAATGTAGTTTAATATTTTGTACATATATTTGCATATTTCCTCTGAATTATCTTCTGTATTTGTTTCCCATTCTTTCAGTGATTTTGTTTTCTTTAAATCTATTTCATAAGTATTATTGCAGATATACTATTTGGGATTTGTTAAATAAATAGTTTTCAGATTACATTCTTTAGTAATATTTATTCTTAGGAATTCCTCTCCTATGCTTACAGATATTTTATATTTTTCTAGTTTTTCACTGACAATTTTATTTTACTGAAAAATATAAGGTATTGACAGCTCCATTTACTCCTTAATTATAAACATTATGTTCTAAATCATTTTATATATAGTTTGCTTTTTTATTTATTTTTCCCAATGGTAATTTATCTTTATACTGGTAATTATTAGTTAATTATTATGCTTTATGGTAAATATTTAGTATCTAAAATACTAAATCCATTTTTCTTCCAGTATTATTACACTTGATTTTAGTCAAAAGGCCGAGAAGCGATCTTCCATTATTTTCATTTCTTTGAAATAATTACTGTTACTATTTAAATTATTTTATTTCAATGACCTAATCATCAGTAATATAAAAATCCACCTAAAGAATTTCATGAGATTATAACACATTTAAGATGCATATGTGTGTATGAGCTTTCCAGCTACTCTTGTTACCGGCTATTCCAAGCATAAATTGTGAATATCACTTGGTACATTAAACACATGAATAGGTAAACATAATAAAATTGCATTGATTCAACTGTCTGATGGTTATGTAAAAATACTCTGAAGTCGAGAATGGTGGCACAAACTTGTAATCCCAGCATTTTAGAAGCTGAGGATTGTGATTTTAGCTAGTCTCAGCTAGTTAGTGAGGCCCTCTTGCAACCCAGTGAGACCCTGTTTGAAAATAAAGAATAAAAATAAGGCTGGGGGTGTAGCTCAGAGGCCAAATGTCCCTTGATTCCATCCCCAGTACCGCAAAATAATAATAATAATAAATAAAAAAATTCCAAGTTTGGCAATACACAGGTAAGTGATCTGGATCTTGGAAAAGTTCAGATACTAAGTCTCAAAGCAATAAGTAGTAGTTTTTTATTTAAAAAAAAGTTGTACAAAAATTTACTGAACTAGGAATTATTCCTAAATATGCCATCATAAATTAGAAATTCAACAGAGGAAGGAGCTAAAGCAATATATGATTAATCTAAAGAATCAAAAGATAGCATTGAAGCCTGTGTGTGACTCTCATGAATAGGTAGGTGGATCTTTTCTCCAAAGGCAAAAGAAAATTTGTTACTCCAAACTCATTCTTCCAACTACATGCATAATTATGAATAGAGACTTGGGACCAGTGTGTCCCATATCATCTTCCCCCTTCTGTTGTCATCCTTCTAGGAAAATAAGGGGCTGATTAAAAGGCAATAGAGACTAGTAATTTCAACACAAATGTAACACATCATTCCTCGGGTAGTCAAAGTCTCCTTCAAGATTTTAATAAAGGGGTAATGTATCATGTTCCCTTTTTACCCCTACATTGGGGCTCACAGAGAAGAAAACAAATTCCTTCAACTTCTAGAAATGAGCAGCAGCTTTGTCTATGAAGTGAAGGTTAGTCCTCTTGCATCAACTCTGTCAGTTTTCTTCACAGACACCCACTAATGGTCCCAAGGCAGCATATTAAAACAGGAAAGTGGTCCAGCAATGCTTAGTGAGACTATGATTTTCCCCATGGGAAATACCCTTCTGAACTGGAAAACAGGCAAAATTAGTCCATTAACTCTCCTTTGAGAGGGGTATGCTTTTGTGGCTTTATATAAACAGCAATGCAGAGTTGGAAAGAACTAAAATAAAAAGTCTCCGGCTTTAGAACTTATCCATTTGGTAATCATTTTAATGAATGCCTAGTAAGTAAAAAGACTGAACACAAAAGCATACATCCCTGAGAGATTAGGATAAAGCCCAAATTGTATGGCCATGGAGCAACTTCCCCAGAAGCAGAGATGTATGAGTTGTTTGCCCTCTTCTGTGGTTCCTCTGCATTCATTAAAGACACAGATACAGACCCACCAACGTCTTTGCCCTGTGGGTATGTTTAAGAGCAGATTTCAATTGTGGATTTTTTGTTCTTACGTTACTTGCATTGGAATGTCAACCATTATTTTCTTAGGTTGAGAGAAAACACATTGTTTAAGTAAAGAACTGAAGGTGACAGGTTCTTTATAGGAAGCAGCTCAATTGGCATCAGGGTGAATGGTGCCTTTTTAAAGGAAAGAGTCCTTTCGATGAAAGCTGAAACCTTTCCTGCTCTTGTCCCCAGCAAAATGTTTTCTGAAAGACAAGGAGAAATCAGAAAGCTGATTTTTTCCCCCTGTTTACCAAATGAAGTCAAACTTGAAATTTCTTGATCAAATTTAAGAAAAGAGTTATGTATACAGAAATATGGAAAGAAGGAAATGTGTGATCATCATGGAAACAGGAAGCAGCCTAACAAAAACTTGAAGTCTAGAACTGATCGCTAGGATGGCTTCAAGCTTTAGACAGACTTTTTCTTGACCCTAGACCTCTGATTTCCCTGTACTTGGAGCATTGACTTTAGAAAACTTTCACTGCACATTTGTTCTTTGTATTTTTTTTTTTGGCCTATCACTGAAATATAAATTTTTGAGCCTATTGCCAGGTGTATTAGGCAAGGTTCTCTAGAGAGGCCAGAACCAACCAGATGAGATGTAGATATAGATATAAATATTAATAGATAGATGATACATAGATTTTAAGAGAAGACTTATCAGGAATTGACTCATGCGATTATGAAGGCTGAGAAACCACATAAGAGGCCATCTATAACCTGCAGACTCAGGGAAACCAGTGGCCTAGCTCAGTCTAATTCTATAGGCTTCAGAACCAAAAAAAGCTGATGATGTGTCTCCTTTAGAGATCAAAGGCCTGATAAACAGAAATTCTGATATCAAAAGGCAGGAGAATATTGATGCCATCAGTAGGGGAAGAATTTTCTTTCCTTTGTGTATTTGTTCAGTCTGAGTCTGTGGGGAATCCAGCCCGACAGCTGGCGGGGCTTGATGAGATGATGAGTACCAAGGACTTGAACACAAACCCATGAGCAGGGAGTCAAGTCAAGCAAGATCTCTTTTATCTTTCTCCAAGCAATCATATATATAGCACCAAACCACGAGGGGAATTCCCATGGGAAATAGCCTAGCCTATCCGGGATAAAGATCACTAGCACGTAGCTCACAGCCAATCCCAGGCCAGTACATGAGCCATTCATGTGTGCGGAACCTCCTTTAAAGGGAAAACTGCTCAGTCTCCCCACCCATAATGAATGGGGAAACCACGCCTTCATTGCTTCCTCCAGGCACCATCTTTGCCCCTTTTCTGCTGAATCACTTTACTTAAAGTTTTGTCTTAGGCTGTAGGCTGCTCAGGCCGAGGAAGGCTGCATCTCCTTAGGCGCTGTATGGACACACCCCATCATGAGTCCTCATTTAATTCAATGATACCTACCCACAATGGGTGAATGTGGATCTTCCTCAGTCTACTGATAAATGAGTCAGTCTCTTATAGAAATACCTTACAGACATACCAAGAAATAATGTTTACCGGCTCTCTGAATATCCCTTAATCCAGTCAAGTTGACACCAAAAATTTACCATCACATAATTTGAAATGTAATCATTAAGAAAGATAGTGCTCCAACTAGGTGTGGTAGCACATCCTATAATCCCACTACTCGGAAGGATGAGACAGGGGCATTACAGGAAATAGGCCAGCTTCAATAATTTAGCAAAACCATGTTTTTCAATTTTTAAAAAAGCAGGGGATGGGGCTGGAGATGTAGCTTGGAGGTTGAGTGTTCCTGGGTTCAATCTCCTGTATCCCTTACTCTCAGAAAAGAAAGATAGTGCTCCCATCTTCTAGATGCTGTGGGAAGGTATAAGCCTAACTTGTATAAGTACCACCAAGCCAGTTAGTAAACAGGAAATCTGACTGAATTGGTCAATGTCCATCAGAAACTCTTCCAGTATTTTCCACTGGCTCACCATAGCACTTAAAAACTCTACCATTTTCAGGCCCTGGCACCCAACATTTTAATCTCTACTTCTAGTAATTGGACCACTTTTATCCTTTGAATAAGTAGACTCATGCAGGACTTGTATTTCTGTGACTGATTTATTTCACTTCACATAATGGCCTCATGGTATTGAAAATGTTGTTGAAAATGTTAGGTTTTCTTTCTTTAAGGCTGCCATTCATCTATCAATCTATACTTAGGATGTTTTCAAATACTGACTATTGTCATTAATACTGCAGTATACCTGGAAATAGAGATATCACTTTAGCATACTAATACCATTTGTTTTGGATAAATACTTTGAGTTGAAGTTACTAGATCATTTGATAGTCCTAATTTTAATTTTTAAAAGACCCTTCATGCTATTTTCATCATCGCTGTACCATTTTACATTCTTAACAACAATATGCAAGTGTTCTGATTTCTCTACATTCTTTTCATTTTTTACCATAGCCATCCCAATTGGTTTGAAGTGATACTATGATATACTTCTGATTTTCATTTTCCTAAAGATTAGCAATATCAAGAACTTTTTCAGAACCTGTTAGACATTTGAAAACATTTTATGTCTTCTTTGAAAAAAATGTTTATCCAACTTCATTACCCTTTTTGCTATTAAGTTGGATTTTATATATTTTATATATTAACTCATTATGACATAAATGGTTTAAAAATAGTTCCTACTATTGGTAGGCTGCTTTTTCACTCTGTTGTTTCCTTTGCTGTAAAGAAGCTTTTTAATTTAATGTCATCTCACTTGCCTCTTTTTGCTTTTTTTGCCCAGGCTTTAGTGTGGTATCAATGACAGCATTGCCAAGACCAATGTCAAGAAGCTTTGTCTTATGTTTACTCTTAGGAGTTTTATGGTTTGGGGTGTTAAGTTATATATTAAATCCACTTTGAATTGATTTTTGTGTATTGCATAAGACACAGGTCCAACTTGATTATTTTGATATGAATATTCAGTTTCCCCAATACCATTTGTTGAAGAGTATAGCCTTTTCCCATTGTGTATTCTTGACACTTTTATTAAAGATAAGCTGAAGTGAATAGTGTACATTTATTTCTGGGCTCAGTATTCTGTTTCATGGGCTATATGTCTATTTTTATGCCAGTGTGATACTATTTAAATTATTGCAAGATATTTCTTAAGAGTACTATGGTTATTCTGAGTTGGATGGGGATGGAGAGTTATTGCTCAATTGATATAAAATTTCAGTTACCAAAGATTTTCAACTATACAAGAATAAGTTCTAGAGATATGATTCATGATATAATGCCTGTATTAACATGGTACTATGCACTTAAAATTTTTTCCAAGGACATACCTTATATAAAGTGTTCTTACCATTAAGAAAAGGAAGAGATGAAATAGGAGGAAGGTAAAGGTGAAAACAAACACAATGGAATGTAAGAAATTGTAGGTGATGGGTATATTTGTTACTTTAATAGTGATAATGAAATTATAGGTGTATGCATATTCTCAAACACTTAAAATAATATGAATTAAAATTTGCAAGTATTTTCATGTCTCAATTATACCTTAATATCTTTGTTTTATGAATCAAAGTCTTCTTCCTTCTATCTAGATTATTTTAATCCTACTGCAAAAGTTTTCAGTACAGCCTTTCTTATCTGTACTTTATCTAGTCTATACTCTATATGGGCAGATTTTCTTTGATAATTAAGACAAAATAAACCAATGAGGAATTTCTGGTAGCAATGCAACCTGAACAAATTGCATAATATTATTTTTGGTAGTAAATGTATTATGTGCCATTCTGGATGGAGATGGTCCCAGACAGATAGAGATGGTCCCAAGACAGAAAGTGAGGAAGTGGTGAATTGGAATAAATTTTGTAGATGGAGATCTGCTATTGTGAGAAAAAAGAATAAAGTATGACCTAAGTCTGGAGAGTATGTGCCTTCCCCTGGTTATTTGCAGAATTCCTAGAAGGGGAAGGCTAACAGTATGATATTGAAGCTAATAAATTTATATTTATAAAAGATATAAAATGACTCCATAAATGAAAATGACTTAGAGATACTCTGTTAGCAAACATTAGACTTTTCTTATTTTCACAAAACTTGTAGCTGGGCATGGTGGTACATGCTTGTAATCCCAGCATTCAGGAAGCTGAGACCAGAGGATCACAGTTCGCGGATAGCCTCAGCTACTTAATGAGGCCCTCCACAACTTAGTGAGACCCTGTTTCAAATTAAAGAAGAAAAAATAGGACAAGGGTGTAGCTCAGAGGTTTAATGCCCCTGAGTTCCATTTCTAGGCCCTCAAAAAAAATTGAAAACTTGTACCTCCAATTATTTATTGTAGAATCTGTGTGTTATTGCTAGGAGAAATTCTTTACCTCCAATAAACTCTTTAAAATATTTATCAGGAGCTTTTTAAATATGTACTTGAAATAAAAAGAGGGCAATATATATATATATATACATATATATATATATACACATATATATATATATATATGTAAATACATAAATAATTATGTACCTGATACTGCAACTGTCTCTTTCTACTTTTGTCTCTTATATCAGTATACCAAATTCTGCCAGTATACCAAATGAGCATTTTTATATTCCTTACACAGATAGGAAAAATAAGTTTCAGGTTAGAATCTGAATTAAAGTGAGTAATCTTCTTGGACAGATACCAAAACTCCATAGCTTTTCTTGTGTAGATTCATTAAACATCCATTCAGTAAATCTCCATTGTAGCCCAAGCAACTCATGGGTCTTCATTATTTATTTCACAAGTTTTATAAAATTATTACTAATGAATTTGACAGCAAAATCAAACTATAATGTCAGAAAAGAAAAAAAGCTATCAAACCTTCATAAAAATATTTCAATACAAGCAATGCATACTTTGCTTAAAAAATCAGTTTTTGTAATATTCAATAGAATGTATGGGTTTTAATTTCAAATTTTTACTGAATGATATGACAGTCTAGACTATGAAATAATTAACCTGTCTGATATCTAAGCTTCCTCTCCAGTCTAAATTTCTTTCCTCGTCACTTGCCTTTTTCCCCTCTATAATCCTCTCTTCTTTTCTTCTCCCTCCTTCCTTCTCCTTCCCTCCTCCTTCCCCCTACCTTCTCTATTTCTGGATTTCAATGATAAGTGAAATATTTCCATGCTTCAAACAATTTATTGATGATGATACAAGAAAAAACATTGTAAGCTCCATATCAACCCTGCAAAACAGAATCCGCTAGGGCAAGAGCATTATCTTGACCTCTTCCTAGCAGTTGTACATTATTCCCGAGTGAAAATTATGTTTCCATCTGGCAAAGGCAAACAGATTATTTTCAATATACAGTATTAATTCAAGGCAATTACTATGATTAATGTTTTTAAAATAAAGTTTTGAGCTTTCCCCAATGAATGAAACAGAAATGTTTATCTTATAATAATGGTGTGGCATTGTATTAATATGAAGTGGAACAAGGAAACTAGAAAAGCCAAACCATAAGAAGTCTGAACACCAAATAATTTGCTTTTAAACATCATTACCTCACAACTATATAATTTCCTAACTTGAAATGTAGACTGTTTATTTGAGAATTCCAACTGATATATGATTTCCTGTGGCTTAAATTTTATTTCCTGAAATTAGAACTATGTAAAAAGGGGGAAAATCCCAGTTTCTCTATAAAAAGCAGAGTTACAGATCAAGGCAATTTAAATAATATCATTGTATGATGAGATATAAAAATGATAATGTATATTACAAATACTAAAGTGTAGTGAGCATTCCTTTCTATGTAGAATTGACTATTAATAAAAATAGTATGAAAAAAAGCTTGTAATATAATGCTCAAAGATTTTGTTTTTGGAGTCAAGATGTTTGAACTTACACAGAAGTTCATCTCTGTGGACCTGGCAAATTATTGGCCCTCTGCAAACATGGATTCTTGAATATGCTCAGTTTGCAAGGTCATGAATGACAGGGGTGATTTAAATTGAGTCAATTTTGGGAACCTCATATATGTGATATTTTCCAAGAACAACCTTGCTGGGAATAGAATTCCAGTCAAGGTGTCATGCAAGATCACTTTTCCCACCTCCTCTGTTACAAAGATCCTTCTCCTATTTGACAAATTAAGGGAAAATTCTCATTCAATCCAAATCCTTTTTATGGCAAATTGCCCTGAGGTTTAAAAAAACATTGAGGTGCCAAATAAATGGATAATTCAAATTATTTTTTGGTAAAGTCTCTTTAAGTAAATTTCTAAAAAATCATTCTAGAGTTTTCCTTTGGGTATTTATAGCTTTACTACATGTGAATAAGACCATAAAAATAGAATATTTAGTGTTTGGTTGCAAATTCCAAAAGCAGGTCAGATAGGAAGGTAGGGATGAAGAAAATTTCTATTTTGCAATCTTGTCTCTTCCCATTCTGATGATAGTCAAAGAATGCATTGCTTCCAAGGTAGGAATCCACAAGAGCAAAGCAGAAGAGGACTATTAAGAAACACTGAAGGGCATCACAGTTCATTCCTATGAAAACTCATAGCAAGGCCCCGTGCCTCACATATGATCTATATGTGTATGAAATGTATATAAAATAGGTATATATACATACCATGTAGATATAGATATCACATATATACTTTTCACTAAACGAATATTCTGATACATGATGGTTATCTTGGGAAGGATGTTAACACATACGTTCAATTTTTAAGATAATTTCTTCCCCAAATATAGTAATGGCTGATATATACTAAATTATATTTTCAGCCTTTCCAGTAAATAAGTCTAAACGATTTGCCTGTAAATGAAGCAATAATAGGTACACTGCTAGTGATTTGATAAATTTTTGTAAAATTTGTTTGTACTCTTCCAACATATGGAAAAGGATGACTAGTGCGTGGGAAACAAATGCTTTTACAGGTCTAAAAGTTTCAAGATTGACTTTCTATAAAAATTAGAGGGCTGCAAAACAAGTTACTAATGTAATAGAAAGTTGTTTTAATCTCTATATGAAAGTCTTATTACCTTATATGCCCAAAATCAATTGAGTGATTCTGCTCTTACAAACTCTGCTTCAATTATCAATTATATCTTTATATTTATGAAATTAAATGTTTCATTATCTGCTTCTATAAAAATAAATAAAAATAGAACATATGTTAAATTCTGTTGTATTAACATTAAAATATATTATTCATCTGCAAATAGATTTTTTTGTTGTTGTTTTAGGGGTTGAACCCCACACTATACCTCTGAGTTACACCTTCTGTCCTTTTTTCTTTTTGGTTTTGACACAACCTCTTCATTGTAAGATATACATTTTGAAAAATAAACTTTTGTTTGATAATTATTTATCAAGAAAATACCATTTATATTGTTTTACTATAAAAATTATATTTTATATAATTTTATATTTTATATAATTTTATATTTTATATAATTTTTATATAATTTTATATAATTTATATTTATATTTTATATAAATATATAAATATATTTTATATAAATATATATTTATATACATATATTTTATATATTTATATATAAATTTATATTTATATATAAATTTATATATATTTATATATAAATAAATATATTTTATATTTTTTATAAATATTTATATATTTATAAATAATAATTATATTATATTATATAATATTTATATATATTTATATATATTATATTTATAATATTTATAATATTTGTAATATTTGTAATATTAATAATATCAATAATATATTATATATTATATATTATATATATTATATTTATAATATTTATAATATTAATAATATTAATAATATTAATAATATATTATATATTATATGATATATATAATATATATATGTATTATATATATTATATATATTATATAATATATAATATATTATATAATTATAATAAATTAAATATTTATATTTATAATATTTATATTATATTATATTATATATTTATATTATATTATATTATATTTATAAATAATAAATAATATATTTATAAATATATTTTATATAAATATATAAATATATTATAATTTATATTTATATTTTATATAATTTTATATTTTATATAATTTATATTGTTTTACTATTAAAAATATAATGATAGAAGTGCTTTGATAGCTAATATATAGTCAACAAAAATGTTATTTTTAAGTTATTTACTTATTTCAGTTGTACTGGGATTGAATCTAGGTCTGATCTGCCTCTGAGACATATCTCTAACCATTCTCTCTCTGTCTCTGTCTCTCTCTCTATTCTGAAACATAATATCACTAAGTTACACCACATTGGCCTCAATCTGTTATGCTCCTATCTCATCCTATCTCAGCCTCTCAGACATTGGGATTGCGGACATGTGACAGTATGCCAAGCTTTAACTACAATTTTCAAATAAAATTACAATTTGCATTTGTATTATTTATTGCAGAAAAGTATAATAGTAGGATTAGCAAGATACTGTCAAGCAAAAATAAACCTTATTAGTATAATACTTTTTGAGGAAAATTAAAAACAAAGACAGCATTGAGGAGAAAGGGAATAATAAAAAAAAATGCCCACAGAGAAAAAATTCTAATGAATAATGAAAGATAAAATTTTATTAGAGTAAGTTATATTATATGTAGTTACAATTGTGTTCCTTAAAAATGTAAAAAATAATACAAGTACTGGCCATATACAGAAAGCCATGTAAACTTCTAATAAAAACATTTTGATAAATTGAACAAAATTAAAGTTATGTAAATACTTTTCTGATTAGTTAAAGAGTATGTTAACTAAAATAGTCCACCACTATATTTAACTTATTTCATCTTCCATTCAGTGAGGATAAGAAAGTTATATTTACTTTATAAAATCATCATTCAGAATGATCCTGTATTGCCTGTAAAGGTTCACCATGGTTCCTGAAACAGAGTAAGTAGTCAATAAATATTACTCGTTATTTTTCCAAGCATCTTTGGATATTATAACTCTTAAGAATTACCTCTAATGTTTTTTTCTATTTAAGTACTTGATTTCTTTATTTCCCAGAGAAGAATACTGAATAAAAGTATTTTATGCATTTAAATCTAAAATGAAACTAGAAAGACAACAAAATAATAATTAATGGATTAGTGTTAGTCTTTTCTGCCATCTGAGAGGATCATGGAAGAAGACTACTTATTCATTGCTTTTAGGAAAATATTTTTTGCAGGAAATGATCTTCATAGATCTCTCTGATGGGGAGTTATATATAAAAGATATTTAAAATATTTTATCTACATTGCCCTGCACTACCTTTTAGCCAGTAGTAAAAATGATTAATAAGTACTATGTATTGACATATGCCCATGAGTGATGACTTGTATTAGAGCCGTTGTTGAATTTTTCTACAACACCATAGATCTATGCCCTACAGTCTTACAGCAACTTAATTTTACACCACTCTTTACAGATAGATGTCAATTATACCATATAGATAATAATGGTTTAAATTTTTAATATTGTGAATATTTGTTTTGATGTGAACAAACTTGTTTTGTCTGTTAGTGAGTTTGTTTTCAGAGAGGGGAAGTTATTTGTAAGTTAAAACTGATAGAGATGATAAATACTCTCATATCTTGGGAAATCATAAAGTAGTGATGCCTCCAAGATAATGTCTCTTTAGTATCCACTTCTCTGAAAGGGAATTTTTGAAGGGGTAAAATTGGCCTTTATTGGCCTATATTCAAATTTTAATCTAAGGGATAGTGATTTGAAGATTTGAATCTACAGAAAGGATTAATTCAATTAAGAATTGAATACTAGAGTAAAATAGCAGAATAGAATTTGATACAATAAGAAAAAACTACCATTATATTTTCTCCCTAGGCAACCTTCATTAAATTTACTATGTTGACTATGATGTTGGAGAGAGAGAGAGATTGAGAGAGAGAGAGAGAGAGAGAGAGAGAGAGAGAGAGAGAGAGAAAAAATAATTTATGTTCATCACAGACAAAACAAGAATCCACATAATGGTAATGTGTCAGAGTTTGGGGAGGCCAAAAAATTATCATGCAATTCTCTTCCTTTGCAGTTAAGGAGGGCCCACTCTTTATCTATTGAGGTCAAGCTCCAGGAGCAAATGTGAAGGCAATAATAGCCTTACAGAGATTGTCTAAATGAATCAAATAATTGGATGAAATAAAATCTCTACAACATCTTATTTATATATATCTGAATAATATAAACATAAAATGTATGATTTTCTCCAAGCAATATTGACCTGTTTTTCTTCCTATGCCACATGAGTTTCTGTATGCTCTGTGCTTATTGTTGTTGCTATTTAGCATTGTATATCTGTATTAGAGGTAATGGTTAAAGAGTCACCAAACTATAGAATAATTGCCTTTTCTTATTTATTCTGTATTCAAAGTGAATGAAGACAAAGTAATGATATTAATTTATTATTACTAGAAAACATTTATTTTAAATATAAATGTATCATTTTCATTTAAGTCTTTAATTCATTTTGAGTTCTTTTGGGGTGTATTAGAAAAGACTATAACTTGATTCATTTGCATGTATACCCAGTTTGCTAAATAACATTTGTTGAAGAGACTATCAAGTATGGCTTCAATGTATATGCCTTTCCAAATTAATACACTGGAACTCAAACCCCAAGGTGATAGAACCAAGAAGGTAGAGATTTGTGGGAAATGATTAAGTCCTGAGCATTCTGCCCTCAGGAATGAATTAGTACTCTTGTAAAGAGGCTGAAGGAATGTTAGTCTTCTCTGCCCTTCTGCTTCTGCCATCTGAAAAGACCATAGGAAATGACCACTTATAGAACATTTGGACTCTTTATTTTTACCAAGAGAGTTTTGGCCATTCTGGGGCTTTTAGAAGTTCAATATTAATTTATAATTGCTCTTTCCATTTTTATTAAAAAATAGTCATTGGGACTTTGATAAGGATTGCATTGAAGCTATGATCTCTTTCAGTAATACAGATAATTAACAAAATTTAATATTCTTACTTATAAACCCAAGGTATCTTTCTCTTTATGTCTTTGTTTTTTTATAATATTTTGGAGTTTAGTGTATAAGGCTTTTCCTTCTTAAATTTATTTCTAGAGATATTATTTTTATCCTATTATAAAAGACTAATTTCCTTTTCAGATTCTTCTTTACTAGCATACAGAAGTATAACTGATTTATGTGTTTTCTTTTGCATCTTGTAACTTTATTGAATTTGTTTATTAGCTGTAACAATTGCTTTCTGTGTGAAAATTTTAGGGTTTTCTATAAATAAGATCATATATTGTGCAAACAATTTAACCTCTTTGTTATTTAGAATCATTTATTTTTCTTTCCTACTTTCTCTTTTTTGGACTTTTATGTTGAATAAAATAATAAAAGTGAGCATACTTGTCTTGATCTTAATGTAAAAGCTTTCAGTTTTTCTCCATTAAATATGATGCTAGATGTGAGCTGCTTGGATATTTCCTTTAATTTTTTGAATCAGTTTTCCTCCAAATTTGTTGCAAGTGTTTATCAGAAATGAAGGCTGAATCTGTAAAACTCCTAAAAGGAAATGTAGGGGGAAAACTTCACGAAATCAGCTTTGGTGGTGATTTCATGCATATAACACCAAACACACAATAAACAAAAGTGAAAACTATCAACAGGAACTATATCAAAATGAAAAACTTCTGTATAGCAAATGAAATTATTGGATAAAATGACACCCTAAATTGGAGAAAATATTTGCAATCCACATATCTTATAGAGGGTAAACTTCTAAAACATATAAGGAACTCTTTCAATACAAAAGAAAATGAACTAGTAATCTTTCTTAAAAATAGGTCACAAATACATGCTTTTCAAAGAATACATACAAATGTCCAGAGTTATGAAAAAAATATTCAATATCACTAATCACTCAGAAAATATAAAACAAAGCCACAATGACATATGGCCTCACACTTGTTAGAATTGCTATTAAAAAATTAAAAGCATCTGTTGTGAATGTAGAGAAATTAAGACCTTTATACACTATTGGTAGGGATGTAGATGATGCGACATTTACAGAAAACAAAACAGTATAAAGGTTCCTCAAAAGCAGAAAAATAGAAATATATTTTCATCCAGCAATCCAATTTATAGGTATTTATACAAATGAAATGAAATTAAGAGCTCAAAGAAATATTACCTTTCTCATGTTCATTGAAGTATTATTCATAGTAACAAGGATGTGAAACAAAATAAATGTTCATCAGTGGATCACTGAATTTTTTTAATGTGGAATATACACACAATAGAATGTTATTTGGTCTTAGAATAAAATTCTGAAATCTGATAATATGAACGAATAATAGAGACATTATGTTTAGTTGAAACAATCCAATCACAAAGGATAAAACACTACATGATTCTATTCTTACTAGTCAAACACATAGAATCAAAAAATTTTTTTTTTCTAAAAGGCGAGAGAAGGGAGAAACTGAAAGTAATCATTAGACATAAAATTTAAAACGTTAAAGATGTAAAAAGTTGAAGAAATAAAAAAAAATTCTGAAGATCTGCTGTACAACTATGCATACGGATAGCAATACTGAGGTGTAATTTTAAAAATATATTAAGAGAGTAGGTTTCATGTTAAGTGTCCTTACTACAAAAATGAACACATAAAAGGAGTGTTAATTATTGAAAAAGATGTAAAAGTTAATTTAAAATAAAAATGTTTATTATGCTCTCTTCTGTCAGTGTGAGACCATGGTAGAAATAGGAAAGCATTTTTGTGGGTTTTCTATAAATTACAAAAAAGTTTTGAAATATTTCATGTTGTATGGAATACACATGTCAAATTGCAATTAGCTTAAATATTTAAAATATGAGGGACTTCCAGGAAGATGGCGACTGAGAAAAGCGGGGCTTAAGAGCCCCGCTAACAACAAATCTCCATTACCACAAAATCAGCGCCTTTCATAGCCAGAAAACACCATCACCAGTGAAACAAAAAATCACCAGGCTCCAGAGAGAAAGCGGACTGAGAACAGAGCCACAGAGTAGATAACCGGCCTCACGCCCAAGGACGCGGCAGACGCGGCAGCAGCGCCATACTGCGGGCGGCACCTGCAAATTCACGGGACGGCTACAGCAAGCCGAGGTGAGCCACTGCGGAACAGCCAGGCGGGATTTCTCCGCGCAGAGAGCGTCTTAAGCTCCCAGTGGCTGAGCTCAGCACACGCTGCAGGGATTCAGAGTCGAAATCAAAACCAAGAAGAAAACGCCAACATCATAACCGAGGGTGTAGCAGCGCACCATATTGCCTCTGGCGGCAGCAGCAGCAAATTCAGCGAGGCCAGTACAGCTACATCTGCGCACTCAAGAACAGTGAGTCAAATTGCGGGCCACAGAGGAGAAATCCCAGTACTGTACTCCCTGGGACTTGACCCAGTGGGGGAGGGGCGGCGGCAGAGATATCACACCATAGGAGAACGTGCAACCTGGCACCCCCCACAGTCTAAAGCAGCCTCTATCAAATCTCTGGGTCGGAGACTCTGTGATAAAACCCAGTAAAGGAGTAGTGGGGTCTGAGATACTACTGACTCGAGATCCAGAACACCTTAAGTGAAGTCATAGTGACCCAAGGGAAGAACCCAGAGAAGGCACAAACTTCCAAAATCATGGGAAAGAGGAATAATACTGGAGCAATGAATGCATACAACCCCACAACATCAGACCCCGATAAAACTGAAAATCAGAGATTTCTAGAAGATCAAATCAGGAAAATAACTGTAGAAATAATAGAGGTGCTTCGAAAAGAACTCAGAGAGAGCCAAAAAGAGATAAAGGATGCAATTAATGAAGTAAAGGCCTCAATTCAAAGCACAAACAACCGATTAGAACACATGGAGAACAGAATCTCACTCTTAGAAGATGAGCAATCCAAAAATGAACGCATAGTTTCTAATCTAGAAAAAAATATCCGACAGCAGGAATCAGATATTGAAGAAATATGGGCCCATTTTAAGAGAGCTAACCTAAGAATAATTGGAATAGAAGAGGGAAAAGAAAGTGAAACCAAAGGGATCAACAATCTCTTCAAGGAAGTAATAGCAGAAATTTTTCCAGACATTGAGCAAGAGGCCGATACACAAGTCCAGGAAGCTTAGAGAACTCCCTTTAGACAGGATCGGAGAAGAGGATCCTCACGCCACATAAATGTCAAAATGACCAATGTGGAAGCCAAGCAGAGAATCTTAAAGGCAACAAAAGCAAAGGGCCAAGTGACATTCAGAGGCAAACCAATTAGAATCACTCCAGACTTCCCAAACCAAGTTATGAGAGCCAGAAGGGCTTGGAGTAACATATTCCCAATTCTGAAAGAAAACAACTTCCAGCCAAAAATTTCCTACCCAGCAAAACTTTCTATCAAATTAGATAGAGAAATAAGAAGTTCCATGACAAACAGAAACTGAAGGAATTTATGTCTTCAAAACCAGCGCTAGAGAAAATACTCAAAGAGATTAACTACAAAGAAGAAATAGGTAACACACACCAGAACTAGAGAAACAAGATTTTCCATCCAAGAGTCAACTAAGATTGGTTATCTGTGGAGATTCATTACTTATGTTAGTCTTTTACCTATCTCTAAATGGTATTGTTTGCCTTCATTGTTGTTAATTTTTAGGATTTCTAGTTGGAATATTAATATACCTTCAGATATAGCAATTGGAAATATTTTATCCCATTCTATTAGTAACTGTTAACTCTGTTTACATTGTCTTTGGATATACAATATTTTTTTATTTTTTAGGGAGTTTGTATACGCTTCTGTTGCCTATGCCATTGAAATCATAACCAAGAAATCACTGCCAATTTCAAAGTTGTGAGGTTTAATGACCCAGATTTTCTCCTTAAAGTTTATAGTGTTAAGATTTATATTTAGGTCTTTTATCTATTTTGAGTTAATATTTGTATATGGGATTAGGTAAGGGTCCAATTTTATTCTTTTCCATGTAATTATTTTTTTAACAATATTTAGTTAAAAGATTAATATTTCCACCACCAAATGTTCATGGAAACCTTGTCAAAAATAACTTGACAATATAGGGAAGAATTTAGCTCTAGGCTTTTATTTAACTCCAATGGTTTATATATCTACCTTTAGAATAGTACTACACTGTTTCAATTATTGTATCTTTATATGGTTTGAAATCAGAAAATATATATCTTCTAGCTTTGTTCTATTTCAAGATCGTTTTGGGTACCTAGAGTCCATATTGCATATTAGGATAGATTTTTTTTCTGAAAAATAAATATATAAATATATGATAGTTTCAACTAAAAAATAGAAAAAAAAATATTCTCTGGTAAGAAAGAAAGCAAAAAGAAATATTGAAATGTCATCTTTAAGTCGTCAAAAGTTATTTTTGATAAGGTTTCAATGGCACAGGCAACAGAAGAGTATAAAAACTCCCTAAAAAAAAAATATTGTATATCCAAAGACAATGTAAACAGAGTTAACAGTTACTAATAGAATGGGATAAAATATTTCCAATTGCTATATCTGAAGGTATATTAATATTCCAACTAGAAATCCTAAAAATTAACAACAATGAAGGCAAACAATACCATTTAGAGATAGGTAAAAGACTAACATAAGTAATGAATCTCCACAGATAACCAATCTTAGTTGACTCTTGGATGGAAACTCTTGTTTCTCTGGTTCTGGTGTGTGTTACCTATTTCTTCTTTGTAGTTAATCTCTTTGAGTATTTTCTCTAGTGCTGGTTTTGAAGACATAAATTCCTTCAGTTTCTGTTTGTCATGGAAGCTTCTTATTTCTCTATCTAATTTGATAGAAAGTTTTGCTAGGTAGGAAATTTTTGGCTGGAAGTTGTTTTCTTTCAGAGTTTGGATATGTTACTCCAAGCCCTTCTGGCTCTCATAACTTGGTTTGGGAAGTCTGGAGTGATTCTAATTGGCTTGCCTCTGAATGTCACTTGGCCCTTTGCTTTTGTTGCCTTTAAGATTCTCTGCTTGGCTTCCACATTGGTCATTTTGACAATTATGTGGCGTGAGGATCCTCTTCTCCGATCCTGTCTAAAGGGAGTTCTATAAGTTTCCTGGACCTGTGTATCGACCTCTTGCTCTATGTCTGGAAAATTTTCTGCTATTACTTCCTTGAAGAGATTGTTGATCCCTTTGGTTTCACTTTCTTTTCCCTCCTCTATTCCAATTATTCTTAGGTTAGCTCTCTTAAAATGGGCCCATATTTCTTCAATATCAGATTCCTGCTGTCGGATATTTTTTTTCTAGATTAGAAACTATGCGTCCATTTTTGGAATGATCATCTTCTAAGAGCGAGATTCTGTTCTCCATGTGTTCTAATCGGTTGTTTGTGCTTTGAATTGAGGCCTTTACTTCATTAATTGCATCCTTTATCTCTTTTTGGCTCTCTCTGAGTTCTTTTCGAAGCACCTCTATTATTTCTACAGTTATTTTCCCGATTTGATCTTCTAGAAATCTCTGATTTTCTGTTTTATCGGGTTCTGATGTTGTGGGGTTGTGGGCATTCATTGCTCCAGTATTATTCCTCTTTCCCATGATTTCAGATGTTTGTGCCTTCTCTGGGTTCTTCCCTTGGGTCACTGTGACTTCACTTTAGGTGTTCTGGATCTCGAGTCAGTAGTATCTCAGACCCCACTACTCCTTTACTGGGTTTTATCACAGAGTCTCCGACCCAGAGATTTGATAGAGGCTGCTTTAGACTGTAGGGGGTGCCAGGTTGCATGTTCTCCTATGGTGTGATATCTCTGCCACCACCGCTCCCCCACTGGGTCAAGTCCCAGGGAGTACAGTACTTTGATTTCTCCTCTGTGGCCCGCAATTTGACTCACTGTTCTTGAGTACGCAGATGTAGCTGTACTGGATTCGGTGAATTCTCTGCTCCTGCCGCCGGTGGCAATATGGCGCCGCGGCTATGCCCTTGGCCGTGAGGCTGGTGTATTTCTTCTTGGTTTTGATTTCCACTCTGAATCCCTGCGGCGTGTGCTGAGCTCAACCACTGGGAGCTTTAGATTTTACCTGTGGTGAGAAATCCCGCCTGGCTGTTCCACAGTGGCTCACCTCGGCTTGCTGTAGCCATCCGGTGAATTTGCCGCTACTGCCGGCAGTATGGCGCTGCTGCCGCGTCCTTGGGCGTGAGGCCGGTTATCTCCTCTGTGGCTCTGAGCTCTGTTCTCAGTCCGCTTTCTCTCTGGAGCCTGGTGATTTTTTTGTTTCTCTGGTGATGGTGTTTTCTGGCTATGAAAGGCGCTGATTTTGTGGTAATGGAGATTGGTTGTTAGCGGGGCTCTTAAGCCCCGCTTTTCTCGGTCGCCATCTTTCCAGAAGTCCTCAATGCAGGTTTTAATACCTCATTCTTCTCACATTTTTATAAATAAATGAAATGACAATCTCTATACAATATATAAAATTCCCTCTTATTACTTCAGTGCTTAAATATGTTTGTTTGTTTGTTTGTTTGGTGGTATTGGGGTTCCTGGAAGCCCTTCTACTCCTGGGCAACACTCCCAGACCCATTTTTATATTTTTATTTGGAAACAGGATCTCGTAAGCCAGCTCATGCGGCTGGCTTCAAACCTGCGTGATCCTCCTGTCCCTCCCTCCCAAGTGCGGGGATTACAAGTGTGCGCCACCACGCTCAGCAAATATGTAAGTTTTTATTTGGAATCATTCCAACCTCTTCCTCCTTTTCTGTTATACAAAATGAAAGTGGTCAAATTAATCAAAGAGCAAAAGATTGATTTATAGAAATAAGAAAAAATTGTTTAATTACACATAACTGCTAACAACTCTTTCCAATTAAAAGTGCTGCTGGTAGTTTTTAAGTAAATACATAAGATTAACTTGTAATTACTAGCTTCAATTTGTAAGCTAAGATTAACTTATTTTTTAAAATGGTTTGTTAATAGAGATGGAAATTAAGCTTTGGAATATCATTGACTTTATTAATTATATAATCAAAGCTCATCTTTACAGGCAGTAAAAACAAAATCCTTCTTCCATGTTCATCCTAGATTAAATAATCATAAATTAAACACATACTTGTTAGTATAAAATAATAATGTTTCACTGATATTTCCTAATATGAGACATCATATTTATTTCTTGTTGGATAAATGTATTAAGATTTTACAGAACACCTGGGAATTTATTACATTTTCATGTTACTAAACAAAAGGATGAGAAAAGCTATTTGAGTCTACCATAATTTTTCCACAGTCTTGTAAATACAAACCACAAAGTAATTTTTTGCTATGAAAGTGACATAGTTTGTGGAAAATCTATTAAATAACAATAGCAAAATATTGTTCATCCTTACTCACTATGTGTATGTTTTATCTTGTTTGAAACCACTCTTCTTACAGTTTATCCCATTGAAAATATTCCTATTACATAGAAAGGTAGCATTTATTCATATCTGCTCAAAGATGCAAAAAACACATTCTACATTCAGTTATTCATTTCTGTGCTTTAAGCATAATGTATAATGAACAAATATTCTATGTGTCATTGCATTAAAACTATGAAATAATTAAAAAATGGTGTTTAAAAAAAACCCTGGGGTGGAAAAAATCATCAGAGAGTCATGTTTGAAATGAAAGTTTTGCTGGGCATGGTGGTGCACACTTGTAATCCTCACGCTTGGATGGCTGAGACAGGAGGATTGCAAGGGTTCGAAGCCAGCCTCAGCTACTCAGTGAGGCTTCCAGAAACTTAGTGAGACCCTGTTTCCAAATAAAATATAAAAAAAGGTCTGGGAGTATAGCCCGAAGGTAGAAAGCCTCTGGGTTCCACCCCCAGTGCCACCAAAAAGAAAAAGAGAAAGTTTTCCCTCAGTATTTTTGATATGCTGTTGCATATCTCAGCAAAGGGATGAAATTCACTTCCCTATGTTCAAAATCACCTGAGCAACCTTCACAGTGGTTCCCATTACAGATACTCCTCAACTCATGATGGAGTAATGCCTTGATAAATCCACCGTTGAGATAAAAACATTGAGGCTCAAAAATAAATAGAGTAAACCTAACCTACAGGACATCATAGCTTAGCCTCACCTAATTTAAATGTGCTTAGAACACTTACATTAGTCTGTAATTGGATAAAACCATATAATGAAGCCCAACTATTTTATAATGAAGTGTTGAGTATCTCATGTAACTCCAAAAAATGCTAGCCACACAGAAGAGTGGGGAGAATCAGTGGTTTACCCTGGTGATCACGAGGTTGAGCAGGAGCTACACCTAACTGTCCCTGCCCAGCACCATAATACCACATATCCCTGGCCTGGGAAAAGATCACATTTGAAAGTTTGGAATATAGTCTTCAATGAATGCATGTCACTTTCACACCATCCTAACATTAAAAAAAAAAAAATCACGGTAAGTTGGGGACCATGTGCATTAAATAAAGTGAGCATATAAGACAGTCCACAAAGGATTCAATAATACTCTTTGGCAAATGTTACAAAAATTGATGTTTTCTTACATTTTTCAAAGACAGACCTAAGTCGATAAAACTGGAAGAAAGGAGAATTAGAGTCTTAGAGTTATCAGATTCTATATACCAAATAGTGTTCATTGTTAAAACAGAAGTGTCTCTTCTCTGCTTATGAACTGCTAGGCATATACATAGAGATAACTCCAGAGTAAGAGTTTATATCTATAAAAAAGCCTCAATATCCATTTCTTATTTAATGTGAATTAAATTAGTCCAATGATTGGAAATAGTAAGGATATATTCAGCAATGATTGGTTATTATGGGTAATCATTAGTAAGTGTTATGCAAAGGGAAATCTTTTAATGTGCTGTGTAATCTTTCCCAACACAACTTTTCACCAAAATCACTGTAGAGCTCTTTAAACACAAATTTCATAATTCTAAAAGGGATGTAGAGTGAGGAATTCTAAGACTGAAACCCTGAGCAGTGATTCCCTTGTCAGTTTTTCAACAAATGTGTTTGTGGCAGTGGCTCTACACACAGGAAAAGCCACCAATAACTTTATAAGGAAATTTCTTTCCAGAGCATCGGCACTGGCCTGATTTGAGATTCCTTAATGCATGTCTATGATGGACATTTTTAAAGGATAAAAAGAGAACGTTTTTATAAATTCAGATATAAAATTCTTAAAGATAATTACTTTTAAAAATTAACTGTGTGCTTTTTAGCTTTTTCGTTGTTCCATGAATATGTATAAGAATTGGCATAGGGGAGGCAAGATCACAGTGGCATTAAACCTAAGGAGTCAATTATTGTAACATGTAACATTAATTTGTGCAATAAGTTGTATTAAAGCATGACAAAATGTATAATGTATTATTTTTCTGTTTCATTCCTTTCTTTTTTTCCCCCCTGGTGCTGAGGACACAACCCTGGACCTTACACATGATAGGCAAGCGCTCTCCCACTAAGCTATATACACTCCCAGACATACAGAAAGGTTTTTACACCTGCAATTGTTATTAGACTTATTAGAGATGCTATTTTGGCATACAAAGTATATGAATAGATCACTTTGGGCATTGACAGTATAATTACATGGTATGTCAGAGAACAGAAAAGTTTTGTTAGCATTTCCTATTTGTCTGAATGTATGGTTTAATTTTTTTCATCTATCAAGTCACATGTTGCTGAAGGCTATGCAAACTCTGTTGAAAGCCTGCACGAATCTTCTGTCAAATTGATACCTGATGGATTAATGATAGTTTTTCACAGTGCATAAATCTTTAACACCAGCCATTTGTTTGTTTAGAAATGTCTTTCATTTTCTAAATGAGATGCTTAGATTTCTCCTCCCATTTCCTATTCTTGTCTGATGATGCAAATCCTTATACAGATACCCCTGTGACAGACCTCTTCCAGCTTAATCTACTTGTAGATAATTTCCTTTCCTTGTCCACATACAGGATTTCTCACTGATTTTCAAGGACATATGGAATCACTAACTAGTCCATGTCTACTCTTCATCCTTCTTCACCCTACACTGTGCCCTAGGGGACTGACTGAATGGAGTCATCACCTAGACCTCCTTGACCTTTGGCTTCTCTTTTACCACTGGACTGGCATAAAAAGGAAGAAGTAAAATGATTCAAGTGTGTATATCTATCCATGTCCTTCCCTCCAAGGTCACTATGGACTGGCTGTGCCCCAGTGAAGGTCACATTTCTGTCAATTATCCCTACTCCCTGTATTTTATATCTGACATGGCTTCCTTCCCTTTTGTTTTCTTCTCTTTACAGACTGCAGTAATAATTACTCTACTTGCTTCTTTGCCTCTTCAGATCCAAGAGTGGCAATGGCTTCCTCCAAGTCATGTGCCAATCCATGGTTGCCACCTTACCCCATGTGATGTTCTTACTTTCTGTTTTCACTTCTGTTAAGCATACTTTTAGCAAACTGTTTTTCAAAAGTATCTAGTTGAGTGTATCTGCATCTTTGGGGAATTTGATATAATAATGTGAATTAATAGTCCCACAAAATGGGATTTCAGCAATAGTTTGTTTACATAGTAGTTGTGTAGCGCATAAATAATGGCCTTGCTACGGCCTGGCAGGAAAGGGCATCATTTACTCTAATTACCAAAACTGGATTAATATATTGCAATAGGGGAGAGTATGTCATAAAGAGGCCTAGCAATTACGACACATAGCTACTCCAGTAGACATTGAAAAGTTACTGGTATCAGCTGGTTCATCTTCTAAATCTGGGGAGCATCAACTGAAAGAACAAGTTAACTCTGAATGTCTGGTTTGAAATGTTTTCACCATAATGATAGTTGTTTGAAGAGATAGATACATTTAACTTGATTTAAACATTATACACTTTATGCTTGTATTGACACACCACATGGGACACCATGAATATGTACAGTTTTCGTTTTTAGTGCTGATTTTTAAAATAAATTTGGGTTTAAATTTAAAATAGAAAAAAATAAAATAGGTCTATAATGTGCATTTTCCCCAGCCACCCACAAAGCAAGCACTTGGGTTCCACCTACACTGAGGTGTTAAGAATTGATTGGCCATACCTGTAAAACCAGTACTTGGGAGGCTGAGGCAGGAGAAATGCAGATTCAAGGCCATCCTTAGCAATACAGCAAGACTCAGCAACCTAGTGAGAACCTCTCTCAAAAGGAAAATATAAAAAGGGCTGGGGTATAAGTCATAGGGAAAATGCCTCTGGGCTCAATTCCAAACAAAGAAAGAAAGGGGGGGGAGGGAGAGAGGGAGGGAGAGAATTGATTGGTGTGAGAGAATCAGTATCCTTAGAAGGCTCACAGGTAGGCTATAACAATGGGAGATGCTATCAAAGTGTTTAATTGTCATCAATAATTCATAGACATATATAGCAAGGGAGTGTTCTGGCAAATGTAAAGAAAACTAAGGAAAAAATGACATAAGAAAAGAAATAGGATAAAAGTACAGTTGATCATCAATATTTTGGGGTTCTACAATTCCATATCTACCTACACAACAAATTTATTTATCACCTTAAAGTCAGTAATTGTGTTGTATCTATGGTTGTTCTAAGATATACACACAGTTGTAGAAAGAATAAAGTCACCTCTAAAGCATATTCCCAAGCAAATTCAACAAGGCAATTTTCTTTTTACTTTTTATTTTTGTATCCTTTTTTATTTTATATCTTTTTATTTTTTATTAGTGAATTGTATTTATACATCATAATGGGGTAAAACGAACTTGTGTAGACATAAATGCACTCATCACCCAGCCAGCCCCCACCCAGTCCCCACCTCACTCCCTCCCCACCCCTCCCTCCCATGCCTGGTTTAGTGGTTGACTTCGATATGAATAAGTGAATCATGTGCTTTAAAGAGATTCCCTCTCTCCACCTCCTATCCCCAAAGTTAGGTTGTCTTATTTGCTCCTCTATAGGATCTCCCTTTTCACCTGGAGTTCCTCCTATGATCCATTCAACCTAGCTTTCATATATTAGGGAAAGCATCCGATTCCTTACTTTCTGCAACTGACTAATCTAGCTTAGCATGATATCCTCAAGATCCATCCATTTCCCTGAAAATACTGCAATTGTATTTTTTTTTTGGCTCAGTAAAATTCCAATTGTGTACATATCACACAGATTTGTAATCCATTCATCTGTTGATGGACTTCTTGTGTGGTTCCACAGTTTGGCTATGGTGAATTGTGCAGCTATGTACATAGATACACATGCATTAGTTTTGGGTAAATACCCAGAAATGGTATTGCTGGATCGAATGGTAGTTTTGTTTCCATTCTTCTGAGGATTCTCCATACTGTTTTCCAAAGTGGTTGCGCTAATTTGCAATCCCACCAAAAATGTTTTAGAGTTCTCACTTCTCCACAACCTCACCAGCATTTAGTCACAGATAAAAATTTTTTCAACAAGATCCCAAAGGTACAACAAACCAAAAAGCGAATCAATGTGTGGTATTGAATGAAATTGAAGAGTTCTGTTTAGCAAAGGAAACTGTCAAGAACCTCAATCGAGAGCCAACAAAATGGGAGAAGATTTTTGCCACCTACCTCTCCAATAGAGGACTAATATTTAGAATATACAGAGAATTCAAGAAACTCAACACTAAAAAAAAACAAATTATCCAATCAAAAAATAGGCAAGTTAACTAAATAGACACTTCACAAAAGAAGAAATTCAAATGGCCAATAAATGCATGAAAAAAATGCTCAACATCATTGGCAATCAGGGAGATGCAAATCAAAACTCCCCTCAGATTTCACCTAACTCCAACTAGAATGGCAATCATTCAAAACACAAACAACAAGGAAAGTTTCTGTCTTCTCACTTAAGTACTCATACACAAACAAGTATCTTTTTGTAGTCCATTTAATTTCATAGGTGTTTTTGTGTGTTTAATTTTTTCATTTTTGTTTTTGAAAAAAGGTCTTGCTAAATTACTGAGGCTGGCCTTGAACCTGTGATCTTTCTGCTACAGCCTCCAAAGTACTGGGATTACATGCCTGTATCACCATGACTGGCAAGTTCTGTGTTTTTTATGGGAGATTTTGGCATCTAAAATAATCTCCAAAGCATACTATCAGAATGATCTTTTATTTCCCTAAACATGAGAATTTCATGATATGTCTTATAAAGAAAATAACATATGTTAGCTAAACTCCATATAGGAATGAGTTACAGTTGTTGGCCATGGATTCAAGACTAATCAAAGAATAATATTTATTAAATGATATGTTTTAAGATACAAATATAAACAAAACAAAATTGTATACTGATTATTTATTTAAAATGTGACCAGAGAGTATCAGAAATCTAAAATTGCTATATTTCCCCAGGAACAATGGTGCAGTGTACCCTAATTCAGTTACAGTTTACAGTGATTTTGTAGAATAAAATCACTGTGAATAATAAGGCCTTAATGTATCTTGGTAGAAGACAGAAAGCAGAATTTTTATGGAGCACCCAACATACTTATACATTATAATAGTTAGGAAATCTCAATTCTAGGCAAAAAAAAATCTATTTGCAGTCACAGGAAAGTAACCAAGACAAAACTGGCTCTGAGTCAGAGAAAAAAATATATATACATTACACAAAACAAGAATTTGTCTCCAGGGAAACTAAAAGAAGAGAAAAATAGACACATCTAAATCTGTAAATAACTCTGGAAAATAGTCCAAAGTTTTCCATTTTAACAAAGTTCACTGAAAATCTCCAGAAGATCATTCTATTCCCATAGGACTCATCTTCTTACTTATCATGCATGGTTTAAGATAGTGATGCAGGAGATGTTTGTGCATAATAATCCACATATTTTATAGAGTACTTATTAATATTTTACTAATTTTACAAATTAAAAACCCTTTCTGAACATCTAGCCCAAACTTACATAGTACCTAACATCATGTATAGGTTATATACTCTGGATTCTCTACAAATATCTCTTGAATTAATAATTTACTAAAAATGGGTTATACACAAATGGATTTAGAAATAAAGCGAGTGGTAAGTGCCTATAATACAAGTATTGGGGAGGCTAAGACAGGAGGATTGCAAGTTAGAGTCCATCCTCTACAATTTAGTGAGATCACGTTTTAAAATAAACTAAAAAATGCTGTAGATACAGCTCAGTAGTAGAATGCCTCTGGGTTTAATCCCCACTACTCCACTATATTTTTCATATACATATATATTAAAAACATTAATATATATTTCATATATATTTCATATATACATATATTTCATATATATATACTTCATATATATGAAATTTATATATACTTATATATTTCATATATATGAAATTTGTATATACTTATATATTTCATGTGTGTGTGTGTGTGTGTGTGTGTGTGTGTGTGAATGAGGACAAATGCACATAGTCAACATGAGGTAAATTTTTAAATTACAAAGATAGCTGGGCGTGGTGGCGCACACTTTTAATCCCCGCATTTGGGAGGCTGAGAATGGAGGATCACACAGACAGTCTCAGCTACTTAGTGAGGCCCTCTGCAACTTAGTGAGACTCTGTTTCAAAATAAAATAGGGCAGGGGTATTGCTCAGATGTCTAATGCCCCTGGATTCCATCCCCAGACCAACACAGACACACACAAATAAATAAATAAAATAAAATTACAAAGATGCCCATCAATAGACAAATGGGTTACAAAACTATGGGATATGAACACAATGGAATTTTACTCAGCCGTAAAGAAAAACAATTATATCATTTACAGGGAAATGGATGGAACTGGAGAACATTAGGCTAAGTGAGATTAGTCACAAAAATATGAAATCATATGTTCTCCCTAATATGCGAAAACTAGGGAGAAAATGGGTCATAGGAGGAACTCTAGATGAAAAAGGACATAATAGAGATGAGCAAACAAATCAACCTAACTGGGGCGATGGGATGGGGGAAGAAGGAAACTCTCTAATGTTCATGATGTACATTAACAAACATAGCAACGTCGATCACTAAGTCAAACATGAGAAGGAGGGGGGAGGGGATGGGGCAGGAATTGGGTAAGGGCTAATTGGGTGATATGTGCACGTGTGCCTCCACCATCTTGTATTCCATTAAGATGTATGACTACAATGCACCAATAAAATGTTAAAAAATATTTGCCCATAATGACGTAATTTATCAAAATAATCATGAATTATTTCAAGGGCGTGACATGTTCTGCCAAAAGAGAACACACCATAGGTGTGATATTTAAGTGTCTCTCTTTGCCTATAATTTAGCATAAATATTGATGATAAATCTAAGATTTTCAAAGTAAAACTCTCAGATACTATACTTGGATGCCCCTATACCAAATTAGCAACAATATCATATGGATTAAGAAAAATACAATCATTCTGGAAAGAATTGTTTTATTGTTGAATAATGGATTTCATTGCTCCAACATTTTAATCCTGTTAAAATCCATATTTTGAAAAGCAACTGGAGCTGATTTCTTAAAAATCTCTAGCTAGAAAGAAATTAACAGGCCTTTCAATACACCAGTCATGAATTTCAAAGGTAGGGCAGGGCTTGGAGAAAAATCAAGACTGGTATGAACCAGCACTGAAATGCATTATAAATTGAGAAGTAGTTCAACAGGGTCAGAATACAGTCTTTGTCCAGTAAAGAGACAGGAAGGCAATATGTATTTATTCCAGTTCTGGAGAGAACTAACTCTGGTTCTTGAACCAAATCCAGCCTAACCTGTAGTTATTTTATATAAAAAGATTTATTGAAACACAACACAACCATGCTTATTCACTCAGGCATTGTTGCTATAGAGACTAGATGACATACAAATCCAAAAATATTTACTCTTTGGACCTTTACAAAAAGTTTTCCAACTCCTGCTCGTCCCTAATATTTCCTATTTAGAATTAATAAGGTCCCATCTATTCTGTTTTGTTTACCTTGTCTTTGCAGATGTTTTCAATATTTTCCTAATATTGAGTAAAACTCATAATGCAAAATATCAAATTTAATTTCCTTTCAATGGCTTCCTTAGTTTTATTCTAAATAGATATAAGATCACTGTACATTCAATTTTTGCTTTATACAGCTGTCTCATAATAAGCTGTATTGTTTTATTAAGCCAAATATTTTTGATATTAACCAAAGAAAATTGGATTGAGAAAACAGAATGCAGTGTAATAGGAATAAGATGTAACACAACTATGATTGCAGTTCTTTTGTTTTCTTTTTTTTTTAACTTGTCCAACATAGATCTAAGAACTGAAACCAAAAAGTATCGTCCCCTAAGACTCCGACCCGCAGGGGCTTAGAGAACGACACAGACACCTTTTCAGCTGAAATATGAATTCTTCTTTAATGGATCCTTAATATGTCTCTTCTTCCTTCTGTCTCAATGTGTACAACAAGCACAATTTATATCAGCATCATAATCCCTCCTTCTATTCCCTACCAACCCCAAGCTTCCCACGGCTAGGGCATGCACATTTCTGACTCTCTCATAGGCAGGCTGGTGGTAGCACAAGGTGCTGCGTCACTGATCATTCTGCAGGCACGTAGCATGGCACACTGCGCATGCTCAAGGAGATGTCCATCTTGTGAGTCTCATGATTTGGCTGCAAGCCGAGGCGCCATCTTGAATCCACGCTGGCAACAAGCCTGGGTGCCATCTCGGTCCAGCCGAGTGGGCCCCGACATCTCCCCCTTTTTGTTTTATTAAAATAAGGCTCGGGACCGTGCCTGTCTTAGGTTGTCGACCCTCAAGGACCATTCTTACCCGTCATTGGGAGAACAATAGCATGATTGTTTCCCTGTCTTAGGTTGATATGGTCCCGGGGACGATCTTACCCGTCACTGACTACCGATCCAGCATACTGAGCCATACGTGGGGAGATGAGCCAGCTTCAAGGGCTGCCAGAGCTTGCACCAATATGTGCTGTTGTTGCAGTGTGCGTTGTCGAGTTCACCTGATAAATCCGACCAGGAAACAGCATGCTACCAGCAGCAAGAATGCCCAGAATGCTATGCCACCCCAATCTTTTAAGAAACCCAATGTTCCATGTATCAAGTCCATCCATTGTTGTACTGTGGCGACTTCCACACGGGTAGAATTAATTGCAATGATGGATGCTCAAAGCTCAATCATGGTGTGTTCAAATTCACGGCTCCAAGTCCCTAGAAGCATCTTGCTTAATTGCCGAGACAAATTGCCTGCATGGGAGAAATTCTGATACTGCACATACGTTATACATAATCCAGATAATTTATGAATACATGGTACCATGGCCATTTGCCCCAGAATGTCAACCTGTTCTTGTAACAGGTCTACTCTTTGATTTACCACTAATATGCCAGCTTAAAGTTGCCCATTTATTTGAGCTTGCTGAGCCATGGCAGTAGCCGCATGTGAGGATAGGGCATTCATAGTGGCTGCAGTATTTATAAACATCGCCAAAGCGGCAGCAGCTATAACTGCTGTGGTCACAGAGGCCACAATTACAGCAATAAGAGCAGAAATTCCAAAATCTCTCTTTTCTCGGTTCAGCAAAACTGGAAGGGAATTTACATCCACTCTTATTGGCCAAGGAACTGCTATAGGCAGTCGCATTACTGCTGCCCAAGGGTGCATAGAAGCATTCCAGCAGAAAGTTAGAAAACAGGTATCAATAAAACAACTTAGGCTATCATTAACCAAGGAACTATTAGAAACAAGCCAAAAAAATGGAGTAGTTACACAAACAGGAGTGGGTCCAAACGGGTGTTGTGGTCCAATTGAACAATTTACTTTGACGCTATCCTCAAAAGTATCGGAAAAATTCTGAGAATAGCTGCAATTTTTTACAGTTCCACCTAAAATCATAGACATAGCTGTTATATCAGTACAGCCTCCTGCTATCCCACAGAGAAGCCAAATATTAAAAGGATTGGGCGGCTTATACTGTATAGGATTTTGATATGTATAATTATATCCTGCCCAAGTATGATTGTGCATAGTAGATATGCCTGGAGAAAAACTTAAATCATAGCCTGAAGAGGCCCAGACTACCTTAGAGTCTTGGCAATCAGTCCATTTAAATGGCCAGCTACGTGGGCTATAACATTTTGGAGCCCACCGTGGCTGCAAAGGAGCTGTTTTATTTTCTGGATGTTCATATCTAGAAAATGCTAAAGGAGCAGATCCTTCTAAAACAGTAACATTTCCTATGGGACTGGAATCATTAAATGGGTGAAATTTTCCCATAGTCTGATTATATAACTGCACACATGGATTAGGACTATCATAGGTATCATTCAAAATTTTATTAGCATAAAAACATAAACTGCCACTTAAAGTTATATTAAAAAATGCATACGGCCTAATTTCTTCATCAAAGGGAATCCATGGCAAATTTAAGGAACTATTGGTCGTAAAGAACCGAGGAAAAATGGTGGCAGTGGTAGATACAGGTAAAGGAAGAGGGAAAGCAGAAATAATTCCCCAAAGATCTTTTTCACCCATTCCAATGTTGAACATTACCAACAGAGTTAGCCATATCCATTTGTTGCTTGGCATCTTCCATTGGTTCCTGTACATGGCGCACCAATCTTTCAGGAACCCAAATTGGCGAGTCTTTGTCCTGTGGGAAAACACACACCAACCCTCGAGCCCACGTTAGTACTGGATCCGGACCATTCCATGCTCCTGTAAGAATATCTTTTCCACATTGCTTGCCCTGCATAGCGCTCATGAGGCCTGTAATGTCTTTCTGCTGCTGTTCGTCCACTGGCATCCAACGTTAAAAAATTTAGAATAAATAATATAAGATTTAGTTTATCTTTTGGTGTGGTCCATTGAGCCCCTATTCCCCCTTTTTGTTTTATTAAAATAGACTTAATAGTGGCATGGGCTCGTTCTACTATGCCTTGGACCTGTGGATTATATGGTAATCCATGATTTAATTGTATAGCCATTTGGGCACAAAAATGAGAAAATCTTTGAGAAACATAAGTAGGTCCATTATCAGTTTTAATTTGGTGAGGGATGCCCCAGGCAGCAAAAGCTTGCAGACAATGGGAAATTACATGTTGGGCCTTTTCTCCAGTATGAGCAGAGGCAAAGATAACTCCAGAACATGTATCCACGGAAACATGTACATATTTAAGAGAGCCGAATTCAAGAACATGTGTGACATCCATTTGCCATAGGTGAAGAGGTCGCAAACCTCAAGGATTTACTCCTGTAGTAGGCTGTGGCAGTAATGTCAAACAATTTTTGCATTGCAATACAATGCATCGAGCTTGTTCTTTAGTGATTTTAAATTTTAGTCTCAGCGTTTGTGAATTTACATGAAATTTATTATGAAATTCTTTAGCCTGTAACACTTTGTCTTCATTTGAAAAAATAAGTACAGTTCGAGTATGAAAATCTGCAATAGCATTGCCTTCAGCAAGCTGTCCAGGAAGTCCTGAATGAGCTCGTATGTGGGTTGCATAGAAGGAACATTTTCGGTTCCAAATATAGTATTGTAACTTAGCCAATAATAAAAGAATAGTAGATTGTCCCTTAATATGTCCTACACATTCAAGGCTATTAAGTGCCTGTACCACATATAAGCTATCTGAAATTAAGTTGAATGGAGTGGAATCATAGAGCATAAATACTTGAATCACTGTCAAAATCTCTACTGCCTGTGCTGATGAATGGGGAAAAAGAAAAGTTTGTGGATCTGAGCCTTCTTTGAATATCACTCCCATACCTCCTTTGGATCCATCTGTAAAAATATTTGGCGCTCCAGCAATCGGTGCAGATCGAGTGATTTTAGGAAAGATAATAGGATGAGCCAAAACAAACCTGAGCCATGGATGTTGTGGATAATGATTATCGAATTGTCCTGTGGCCATTACATGGACAATGGCCCAGTCAGAATTGGTGGCAGCTAGAGTGGCAAGCTGTTCTTTAGTATATGGAGTGATGATAAGATCAGGCTGCATCCCAAATGCAGTCAGAGTTGCCTTTAATGCCTTAATAATTATTTGTGCAACACAGGCTGGATACCATGGCAACACTTTTTTGGGAGAATGAGGGAGGTGTACCCACATTATGGGACCCTCTTGCCACAACACTCCAGTTGGTGTGAGATCTGTGGTAAGAATACATAAGAGCAGTTTTTTCTGATAATCTATACGATCCACTTGTGCTTCAGATAATCTTTCCTCTACGAGTTGAATACATGCTCGTGCCTCAGGTGTTAATGATCATGAAGAAAATAAATCTGAATCCCCTTTTAGCAAATCAAACAAAGGTTTAAGGTCAGCATTACTAAGCCTGCAATATGGTCGAATCCAATTTATATCCCCTAAAAGTTTTTGGAAATCATTTAAAGCTTGTAAATTGTCCACCCTCAAGCTAACCCTAAGAGGACGAATAATAGTATCTTCTAATTTGGTGCCAAGGTATTGTTTAGCATTTCTTTGTTATATTTTTTCTGGAGCTATAATTAAATTCCATTGTTTAAGATATAGTATAGTTTTTATAAGCATATCATCCAAAATTTCTGGGGTTTTAGCACATAATAAAATATCATCCATATAATGACAAATCATGGAAGAGGCAAATTCTCTCCTAATGGATTGTAGGGCTTTATCTACATATATTTGGCACAACATGGGACTATTAGCCATACCCTGTGGTAGTACTGTCCATTCATATCTTTGATCCACCTGCTGATGATTAATGGACGGTATTGTAAAAGCAAATCGAGAGGTATCTGCAGGATGCAGTGGAATAGAGAAGAAGCAGTCTTTGATGTCCAACACAACAGTGGGCCAATTGGCAGGGAGGGCCGATATAACTGGTAGCCCCAATTACACTGGTCCCATGATCTCCATACTATTATTTACTGCTCGGAGATCATGTAACAACCTCCATTTACCTGATTTCTTTTTGATAACAAAAATAGGTGTATTCCATGAAGATGTGGAGGACTGTAAATGTCCTGCCAATAACTGTTCCTGTACTAGTTCTTGGGCTGCTGTAACTTTTTCTTTAGGAAGAGGCCACTGAGAGACCCACACTGGCACATCTGTTTTCCATTTAATCTTTAATTGTTCAGTGGCCCCATAGAAAAACCCAGTCCTCTTTTATCTTTGGGATTATTTCTTCCCATCATGGGAACAGGGGACTTTCGACCTTGTTCAAATCGGCTAAGCCCGCCTGTCCCTGAATAGCCTGCATTATGCATAAGTTGTTGACTTTGAGGGCTATATACAGATTCAGTAGTCAATTTTACTCCCATTTGTTGCAGTACATCTCGTCCCCACAAGGATACAGGAAGCTCCAGAACAAAAGGTTGGAATGTCCCTGAATGACCTTCTTGATCTGCCCAATTAAGGTGAACAGCACTGCAGCTTGGACTATTTGCATATCCTAACGCCTTAAGTAATTGATCTGTCTGTTGTAATCCCCAATCTTTTGGCCATTCAGATAATCTAATAATACTACGGTCTGCACCTGAGTCCAAGAGACCCCAAAAAGAGACTCCCTGTATGGTGAGCTGACACATGGGACGTGCCCCCATGTCCATAGTGAGCCATGCTCCAGGAGGACCTGTAGAACCAAAGCCCTTATTTTTTCTTGTCTGTCTTTGGCTAGGAAAAAGAGAATGTTTACTAGGCAACAGAATTATCTGAGCAATTCGGTCTCCATCATTTATAACAGAAATCCCACGAGGGGAAGAAACTAATATTTTCACATTGCACATATAGTCCTGGTCAATAACTCCTGGATGCACCACTAGACCCGATAAGGTAGTGGAACTTCAGTCTAGAAGCAGTCCTACAGTATTAGAAGGAAGGGGTCCATGAAAATCTGAATCTACTTTTTGAACTCCCATTTCAGGGGTTAATATGAGTCGGGCGGTGGCACAGACGTCCAATCCTGTACTCCCTGGGGTTGCTCTCCGTATGGTAGGAGAGGCTGCTGAAATCGAGGCACCTGCCTCATCTGTGGTCCTGTGTTCCCTGTCTCCTGTTGAATTGCCCCATATATTTGAGGGCTCTAAGGCACAGGGCCCCTCTGCCCATTTTTTGGCCTAGCATTTGATTGTGGTGGAGGAAGAGGCTTTCCATCTAAATCCCACCGAGATCTGCATTCTACAGCCCAATGGTTGCCTTTTCTACATCGAGGACACAAATTGGGAATCCTCTGGGCCTGTTTAGAGGATGCTCCAGAATTAGTCTGTATACAATCTCTTTTTAAGTGTCCTGGTTGACCACATCAGAAACAATTCCCTGAACTGCCTCTCTGCTTTTGATTATAAGGCTTGCCCTGCAACCCAGCAACAATGGCAGCAGCTATGGCTTGTCCTTGTATGACAGAGTCAGTTATGTCTCTGCATACCTTGAGCCATATTTCTAGGCCCTTATTTTTATAGGGATGTATTGCATCCCGACAAGGCTTATTGGCTTGCTCATAAACTAGCTGTTTAATCAATGGCATGGCAGCGTCCACATCAGGGAAAACCCGAGAAGCAGTTTCCACAAGCCATGATAAAAAATCAGCAAAAGGCTCATTGGGTCCTTGAGTAACTTTTGACAGACTGGCTCCTAAATTACCTGTCCCTGATAACATCCTCCATGCCCTTAATGCTGCTTGATTAATCTGCCCATACACCTGCTGTGGGTACCCATTTTGATTATTAGCAAATGGTCCTTGTCCCATTAGCATATCCAAATTCCAAGCAGGTTGCCCTGTCTGAGCATTAACACGAGCTTGATCAGAGCAGTATTCTATATAGGCTGACTTCCAATTAAGATAGGCTCCACCAGACAACACAGCCCTGCACAAATTCGTCCAATCACTTGGAGTCAAGGAGTACCTTTCAAAGGATTCTACCAGTGACAAGGTAAATGAAGCCTGCAGTCCATATGTGGACACAGCTTCTTTTAATCTTTGAGCAATCTTCCAATCTAATGGCTCATGATACCTTTGCTGATTCTGGTCAAGAAACACAGGAAATGCTCCTGGTGTAGGCAAAATCTCTGCCCACGGACTAGCCTCAGATGTCTTCCGCCTATCAGACTTTCCTTTCTCAGTAAGATATGACGGCGGACTAGGAGAGGGAGGGGGAGGTTCAGGATGTTTCTTTTTTCTATTATAAGACATTTGGAACCTGAGCCAAGATTCTAACAAAGCTTCTTCCTCCTTATCTCTTTCTGGTGGAACAGGCCATGTCTCTTGTTCCTCGGAGGAATCGGAGGAGTTGCTTTCAGAGGACTCCTCGTCCCTGTGAGAATCTGCCTGTTGACCTTGCTCTAAAATCTCTTCTTTTGCTTCCTCTACAGCATTAGAGCCTTCAGCCAGAACTTGACTATACCTCCCTGTTTTATCTGTCAGGCATGATTTAATTAAACTCCAGATAGCCAATGTCCCAGGTGGGAGAGCCCCTTCGGCATAGGCCTTAAGAAGATCCTGACCAAGACGTTTCCACTGAGAAATGTTAACATATCCTTCTTCCAAAAACCATGGAGCTACCGCTTTAACTGTGCTAAGAAAATTTTCTAAAGTGGCTGCTTTCACTTTCACTCCTCCCTTAGACAGAATGTTACAAAGAGCCTCTTTGACCTTCATGGTAGCAACCTTAGACCCCATGATAAGTTTTACTTTGTCACAAACTCCTACACCCCTATCGTCGCAATCACCTGCGAGCCTATAGTCGCAATTACTTGAGAGCTTATCATCACAATCACCTGCGAGCCTATCGTCGCAATTACCTGCGAACTTTCACAGCTGTCCCTCGCTTATCCGCGAGCCTTATCTTATTTTGTCACTTACCTGTGAACTTTTTGCTACGTTGTTTTTTCCCGGGTTTCGGCGCCACTTATCATCCCCTAAGACTCCGACCCGCAGGGGCTTAGAGAACGACACAGACACCTTTTCAGCTGAAATATGAATTCTTCTTTAATGGATCCTTAATATGTCTCTTCTTCCTTCTGTCTCAATGCATACAACAAGCACAATTTATATCAGCATCATAATCCCTCCCTCTATTCCCTACCAACCCCAAACTTCCCACGGCTAGGGCATGCACATTTCTGACTCTCTCATAGGCAGGCTGGTGGTAGCACAAGGTGCTGCATCACTGATCATTCTGCAGGCACGTAGCATGGCACACTGCGCATGCTCAAGGAGACGTCCATCTTGTGAGTCTCATGACTTGGCTGCAAGCCTAGGCGCCATCTTGAATCCACGCTGGCAACAAGCCTGGGTGCCATTTCGGTCCAGACGAGTGGGCCCCGACAAAAAAGTTAAAAATAACAGTGTAAATGTTTGCCCCTGACCTGAGCTTGTTGTTTAAACTGAAATCAGTTTTTCTGGAACCTCAGTTTCTTACCTACTGTATAATATACTATTATTGTGAAATGGTATTCCACATTATTCTACATGATTTGAAAGCATTTAATAATCTCATTTTATAGGGATCATATTTCCCATGAAATTTAAATAGTTATTACACAAAATAACAGGTTTCAGTACATTAACATGTTTTGCTCTTATCTGAGGAGTTGTAATATTATTTTTAGAAAAAAGTAAAATTTGGAGGAAAATATAAGTTAAACAGTTTTAAATAAGGATCTTTAGATAATAGAGGAAAATCCGCAGTTGAGAGATGAAAGTGGGAGAGAGGAATAATTACCGAAGGAAACACTTCATAAGCATTAAGCAGGTATGTGAAATCATCAACGCCGATATCATGCATGGGGGAGGGGGAGTAGGGAGGTAGTCAGCCCACCATGTGCGATGTGCACATGTGTCACTGTCATTCTGAAATACATTAGGATATAAGACTACAATGCTTCAGTAAAAGTATACTAAAATATACTAAAGAAACAAAATTCCAACTCAGCTTTTCCTTTTACATTTTGCCAAACATCATTTTATGACAACATAAAATATATTAGCTAAAACACAAACTACACAGACATGGGTTGTTACAGAATTTGGTAAGCTCTGAAGCAATTATTAAACTGACTTTGTTGAAGATATGAATTCAAGGACATAGAGTTATACTGAATTAAAGAGATACTACTTTAAATTTTCTTGTCCAATGCTATCTTGTTGAAGTATAGTTAAGAAAATCTAAATAAGCACAACATTTTTCCATTTTTAAAAAATCTAATGATATATAATCATATATCCAATGAAAGTTTTTCCATTGTAATTGCCTCTGAAGGCAAAAAGAATAATAATAAATTTTTGCACATTCTGAAGAGAAGATTCTAGATATAATGTCATAGGATGTTGTTAAATTTGTCCAGACTTCTCCTACATTCATTTCTATTTCACTTTCCAGCTTGAATAAGAAAAATACTCAAACTCATCTGAGGAAATAACTCATCTTAGTCAATAATTAATAAGAATCACAGAGGTAGTCTCTTCCCCAAACAAAGCTAATTGGGCTCCATGAGAATCATGGAGAGAGTTTTGGGAACCTATTGAAGGCAAGTTACACATAAAGTTCTCCAAATAAGTGGTTGCTGAATTTGGGGAAAATTAAGCCAGGATACTGAAGAGGCCTTGGGTGGAAGAGTTTGGGAAAAAGCTTGGCATCTACCCCATTTTAATTTCAAGGCATGTGAAAATATCGAAGCTAAGAGATGATTCTCTTGTATAGAAAACTGAAAACTAGATTCCAGGGGGAGCTGCAACAGACAGTGCAATGACAAGAGAGGGAATCCTTGGAAATTGTGTGAATGTCCAATTTCAAGCATAATAAGAAATAAGGTTGACAGAAAAATACAGAATGTCCAGTTAAATTTGAATTTCAGGTAGAAAATGAATAATTTTTAATAGAAGCATGTCCTAAATATTGCATGGGACATGCTTATTTTAAATGTGATTTCTTGTTGATTTGAAATTCAAATTTAAGTGGATGACCTTTATTTTTATTTCCTAAACTTCACAGACCAAGTTAGACTGTATGAGTGAATTATGTAAGGTAATGCTAACTGCTCCAACAAGCAAACTCTAAGATGGCTAACAATTCATGTATGATAGAAATTTATTTCCTGCTCATTAAAATCATAAAGAAATAGCCAGCTTTACTTTAATTAGATTCAGATTTAATCCATCTTTCATTTCCATCATTTTCAAATGTGCTTTCCCAGGACTCTCTGCCTCAAGGAGACAGATGTGAAAAGAATACGAAAGACTTTATATAGAAGGTCCTCGGATGCCATGCCTGATACACACATATTTCATTGGCTAGAACTCAGTCATATTATCATATAAAATACAAAGAAATCTAGGAAATACAGAATAGCCGTGAACTCAAAAAGAAGAGAAAATGAGATTGATGTACAACCAGCTAATCGTTAGTATAACCAGGTACTTTAACACACCGAGTCCCGATACCAGTGGAAACACTGGTTATTAGCTTAATTAAAGGTTTCTTTAACAGATGTGGTCCAAGACACATTTTCCCACTGTCAGGAGATTCAAAAATGATAAGACAGCGGTGTATACCCCTGAGGGAAGGGGAAATGGAGATGGTTGAAGAAGGCTGTCTGGTAATGAGACATAGCATATTTCCTTTATCAGTAAATCATTTAGAATATAGTTTCCAATAAACAGATGCTAAAGTTTACAAATGCATTTCAAAAGAATACTAGTAACAGGACCAGTAGCCCCATAATTTTACTGCTCTGTGTTTAATGTTCTTTTTTTTAAACTATGGAGGAACTGGTCACACAGGGAAAGCAGAAAACAATTGACTATATCTTACAATCTACACTGCAGATTAGGTCCACTTGTGGGGCAGGAATAATGGAGAAATAGAGTCATTTAACTTAAAGTCTGAGCAGGGTGTAGTGGCGCACACTTGTAATCCCAGCAGTTGAGAGGCTGAGACAGGAGGATCCAGGTTTGCAAATAGCCTCAGCTACTTAGGCCCTTTACAACTCAGTGAGACCCTGTTTCAAAATAAAAAATAAAAATAGGGCTGGGGGTGTAGCTTGAAGGTAGAATGCCCCTGGGTTCCATCCCCAGTACCACACAAAAAAAGTCTGAACAAATTGATTTGAGTTAGACCAATTAATACATGAGAGGTGCTAGAAAATGGCCATGCCTACTCATATGTATTCAAGGCACAGAGAAGGAAAATCTAAAAATTGTTGATAAAAATTAGTATCCTGTTTATATTTGTATCAAGATTCCTCAATTCCCTGGTTACATGTGCAGTAGAAAAGTTATCAAGTGGGCTTTTTGAAATTCTGGATGTTCCAAGTCTCAAATAATACCTATTAGTAACAACATGTATTTCCTCAGAAGCAAAACTTTTTTATTTTTTAAATCCTATTGAATTTGAAACAGCCATGTGTCTTGTATATAACTGAATTCCAGCCAGGAACAGCTAAAGTACAGAACCAGATGGAAGTTTTGCTTTATATTTTCTGGTAGAGATTAATCCCAGGGGCCAACAGCTCTAGTTCAAGACTTGATTGTAGAGAGAAGAAGAAAAGGAGGAAGGAGAGTTGTGAAAATTGGCAATGAGAGTTGCTGAAAATCAAAATTGCTAATATAAACTGCAGTTGTTCTTCTGACATCATTGATTTATAGCATATAAAACTCTACTGGTTGTGCTAAAATTCTTTTACATCTCCATACTAGAGCTATAAAAAGTTAATAGAGTACTTACATTTTTTAAAGTATCATAAATATGTTTCTACAAACTATTTTGATTTGTATAAAAATATCATGGTCCAAACATAACTTTTTGTTGTTTTCCATTATAACTCATGTCTAAAATAATTCCCAGGTTTTCTTAGTGCCTGGATAGAAAAACAAGACTGAACAAAACAGTAATACGGCAATGAATGTTTCTCAGCATTTTTATTGTAACTCTTACACTATCTCTTTTAAAATCCTCTATTTTAATAAATTTTCAGTTGCTGAAAACAATATACTGACTTTAAAAGACATTTTATCTTTCTAAGTATTTTAGGAAGATAGTATACCTGTTAAAAACATTACACTTTCATATGAATCTGATAATCAGCTTTTCCATTTCTTTCAAAAATGATCATTTGAGTGACAATAGGAATTACATTGACTCCGTAGATTATTCTGGGTAGGACTGACATATTAAGAACATCAAGTATTACTGCTCAATAATGTAAAATGTCTTTCTAGTTGTTTAGGTCACCTTTCATTGCTTTCAGTAATGTTTATAGTTTTCAATGTATAGTCTTTCACTTCCTTGGCCAAATTTATTCCCAGACATTTTGATCTTTTAGATGGTACTAAAAATAAACTTAATTTTGAAATTTGATTTCTGGATTATTCATTATAAGTGGAAGAAATAGAAATTATATTTCTTAATTTTTTATTACATAAATGTGTTAAGCTTGGGTTTGGGTTCTAGTAATTTTCCTATGACTGATTAATTTTAAAGACTTCCACATTTTGGCTCTACAATCTATTCTTCCTCACTTGTAACAAGTTTCAAAGCAAATATTCTTTTCTTTTCTTTTCTTTGCAGTACTGGGAATGGAACCCAGGGGCATTCAACGTCTGAGCTACACCCCAAGTCCTATTTTCTTTTCTTTATTTTGAAGCAGGGTTGCAGGAACTGAGATCCTCCTGTCTCAGCCTCCCAAATGCTGGGATTATAAGTGTGTACCACCACAACTGGCTCAAAGCAAATATTCTTAATCTGAATTTATTTATGAAATTCAAGAGATCCAAAAATCTCCTAAAATGATATGACAAATTTACTATATGTGTATAATTTTCTGAGGGATTTACATTCATAGAAATATACGTGACTATAGAAATCCCCTCTCCTCCAAAAATAGTTAAGTTATATACTGTCTTAAATAAAAACTAATGTTTTAAGCATATCAGAAATCAATGAGAAAATAATATATGCTTATAATGAAAAATTCCGAATATTGGCTTACTTCAATGAATAAAATAAAATAAAATAAAAAATAAAATGGATCTACACTTTTCCATTTCCCTTGCTTTGGAAGAAAATACAACAAATTATACATGTTATACCAATGTCATCTCTGCAATCTAAACATTACCAACTGGATAAGCATTTATTAAATCTACATATTTATTGCATTTACAGATCTGCATAGAAATAAAATAATTTCTAAAGTGTGGTTCTTGAGCCGCAAGAACAGCTTTAATTAGACACTGGTAACAAATGCTAATTCTGTGGCTCAAGTCTGAATCTGAAAGTCTGTAAAGTAGTCAAGTAATCCCTATTTTAACAAAGTAATGCAGATATAGGGCAAAATTTGAGACCCACCAGGAAATAGAAATAATAATATTATCATGATGTCAGGGAAATGGCTTCTCTACTTACCTGCTTTATTTCCCAAAGTCAGTATCGGATCATAAGGACTGATTATATTTATTTTTTCACGTGATTATATTTAGTTTTTCAACAAATGTCTATTCTGAATAGTCAACTATTACCTACATAAACCCTAACCTAGATTCTGATAAAGTAGAAAGAAGGAAAAACATCCATACTATAGGGGGCACACCAGCCTTGGAATCAGTAACAAGCTAATGGCCACGGCAGAGTTACCCTTACAGAGTGCCAGTAGAATCTAGAAGAGTGCCACTTGGTACCCTGAGAGAAGAATAGGCAGGAATCATCAGAGGATTATCATAAAAGAAACTTTAAGCTGAGTTTAAAGGATAATAGAAGTTCTCCAAGAAGAAAAAGTGAGTGAAGGACATTTCCCTCAGAGAAAAGTGTAAATGACAAATGATATAGCAAGGCTCATTTGAGGATTTTGAAAATAAATTTTTTTTCAATTTGATAGAGGTACCAAGTACACAGAAGCCGATTGTGTTTGGCCAAAAGTGAAATTGGAGAGATAGTAAGACCCAAATCCTGAAGGCTTTTGACTACCATGCTTTGGTGAGTGACCTCTCTCCCGTAGGCAATATGCATTAAGGAAAATATTTTATAGCAGAAGTAAAACATATATCCTTGCTTTGAGGATAATGATGTTGGGAGCTGATCAGAAGATAACTGGGAAAGGAGTCAGAATAAACAGAGAAATGTGTGTTTTAGATTCTTTTATGTGGCTATTACAATAACTTGATAGGTTTTCTGAAGGAAATAGTAGGTTAGATACATATCAATGAAATTGGCCCATTACCTTAATATGAGTGCCTTAATACTTGAATTTATTACCATCCATAACATGTCAGTAATGTCTTCAGCATCCTAAAAGGTAAAAACTTTTTAAACAATTGTCCTCAAAGTTGTCAGAAAAAAAAATGTAGAAGGTCTATTATAAAGTATTTGATACATTTTCAGACAAGTGAAGCAAATTGTTCACATCATTTCCCATTTTATCCCCAAATATGTCATTTCAAGCTGTATTTGAAATGTATACTTACAGACATTTACTGATTAATAGGTTTATAAATATGATCTATGTAGTCAACCATTTAAAGTAGAAGAAAATCAATCAATTAGATTCAAGACAGTAATAAATAGTTTTAATAACATGAAACTTTTAAGACAGACATACCATTTTCATTGTTCTTACTAAGGTAATAGATGATTTTCAGGCTTGAATGATTATTTTCAGGTTTAGATTCAGGTCTTCTTTCTTCATAGAAAATTTTTTTACAAGTAGGAAAATAATGATTCTGGAGTGGCAACAGCAAGAAGACAGTAGTGGAAGCCCTCCCCCTTCCATACAACTGCTGATTTGATAGCAACACAGGGATCAACTTCCACAAACCAGTTAAAAGATTAATTGTGGAACTAGCAACATTTGGACCAGTATTAAAATCAAAGACATTCTCTTTTGAAATTGCTACCTCTGGAACAGACCCATATAATCAGGAAAGATCACACAGTTCTCAGCTTCTTCCTGAGAATCAAAGGAGATTGCACATGTAGTTTTCCAGTCTTTCTGGATGCTTCTCAAGAGTTTGTCCTTATCTTTTCTTGTTAGGCTGACAGGCTCAATCAATAGTCTATGGGAACCACAGAGAGCAGAGTGGGTATTAAACTAGCATGTGGGCAATCACCATGGTTCTCCTTATTCAGTATAGAGCAAGTAGGTAATAAAATCCACCTCTTAGCTCCTCTTTGGAGAAGAGTTGGACTATGTACCCAGAGTTTTAACTTTTCTGGATGCTACTTAAAGGATTGATTTCTATCTTGCCTACCTCAGAGTACTGACAGAACCTAGAATACTCTGGATTCCTAAACATCCTAAAACAGTAATTTGAACTAGCACAAATATCTAAGAGGCCCGCAAAACCTCAGTCTAGGTGGACAGGTGAAAGTTCTTCTACTTCATGAAGCCAATGCATTAGGACCAAAAAAGTCCTAATTTTTATTTTGTTTTGTTTTTTTCTTAATGTGTAGATACTAACACAGAGCCAAAGATAAAACCAGAAAAAACATAACCCAAAAATATGAAGAAGATAAATCTCAAGAAACTAATAAAATGGAATTATATAATTGATAATGCAAAATGATGATTATGAAAATGTTTAATAATATCAGGTAAACAATGCATGAATAGAGAGAAGCCTTTTAAAAGAGAAATATTGTAACAACAAAAGAAAAAACAAAATGTAGATGGTTACAATAAACTGAGCAGAAAAATTCAATTAAGAAGTTCAACAGCATACTAGAATAAATAAGACTATCAGCAAACTCAAATACAGATCATTTGAAATTTTCTATTTAGAGAAGGAAAAGAAAAAGATGAATAAAAAAAAAAAACAGTGAAAGCTGTGCGTGGTGGCACACACTTGTAATCCCTGTCTGGAATGTGAACCATTCCTTTGTCTATCATATCCAGTCTGTTTAGGCTGTCCAATATTCATTCTTTAGCTGTATCTCATTCATAACATCAACTGTCAGTATCGCAGTGCTGTGATTAAGTAGTGCTTACATAACAGCCTAATGCTATATCAGTCACAATACAGCCGGAGCCAGCCGGCAAGAGTACGGGTTCTGAAGTGAGGCGTGAGGATGAAGAGTTTTTAACCCTAATGTGGGGGAGCCACCAGCCTACTATCTCTACTGGTTGACCCCTGTTCGTGGGTCAGTATTTCCTACGGGTTGAACGACCATGTCTGGGTCAGTATTCTCTATCGCGCGGACACTCCTGGCCAACACAGCTTCTGGGTCAATCTCGTCTTTATTGTGCCGACGCCGACCCTGGGTTTGTTTTTCCAGAGGTATTTATACACAGCTACGGGTCAATCAACATTCTCGTGTTACCACCACCAAAATACAATAAAAACCAATACAAAACACATCATTCCAGATAGGCCTATCAGTACTCTCGTGTCATCACCACCTGATCTTCTCTCATACCTCTTTGAACTTTCCATAACCCTAAACCTTGTTGACTCTGGGCGCAAGACAATCAGCTGAGTCAGAGACACCAATCTAGGGGAAGGCCTTAATGGCTCCCAACACAATACTTTATAAAATTCATTTCATCTCACCATAAGGCATTGTATCACCTCATATGGTCACAAGAAGAGAAAGGTATGGTATAATGAGATACCTGGGGTGAGGGGAGGTAGGAAGACAGGGAGGATCCAAATCCATACAACTTTACCATAGTACATTGCTATCACAGTCTTATTTTATTATTAGCTTTAATTATTAATCTTTTAACAATAGTACCCTGGTAACAAATCCAAATATACTGAGATAGGTGAGTTCTTTGGGAGAGAGAAAAAGGGATCTTTGGTAAATGGAGACCTGGATCTACTAGCATGACCAATCATGTTGTTCCCTTTAATTAGATTAAAAAAGTATATGCTTGTACCAACTCAACTAGAGTACATCATGATCAAGTCATCATATTGCAAGACATATACAATGTGCTCACAACTGATTTATGGCTAGACTGCTTGACCAAGAAGAAACATTTGGAATTCTAATATCAAATCATTGACATGGGATTTTATTTTCAGACAAACATCCCTGGGAACCTGCACATTTTTCCCCAGAAAATAATATAAATGATGAGAGATCTCAACCCGAGGTGCATCATTCCTCTTTTCTGAGAGGAGAGGGTACCTGTACCCTGCCTTTGGGATGTGTACACCTCTGCAACTCTTTAATTAATCCTTGCTAGTGCATTTCTTTTGACATATCCTGGATTTTTTTTTTTTTTTTTTTGGTGGCATATGTCAAGAACCTGCCTGGGCCAATTTGAGGTCCTGGAAGAACTTTCTCACAACCTTCTGGTGAAAGATACCATAATAAAACTATAGGTCAATATTTTGACAAATAGAGATGCACAAAATTTTTAACAAAAAATACTAATAAGCCAAATTCAATAGCACATTAAAAGATAACACACCATGACAAAGTGAGGATTATCTATGGGATGCAAAAATGGCATAGCATATGCAAAGCAATCAATATAATGGACTACAGGTATAGAGTAAATGATTAAAATCACATGATTATCCACATAGATGCAGAAATGTCACAAAACAATGTGTTTTTTATGACAAAATGCCCAGAAATAAAGAAAAGTTATTCCAACAAAATAAAGGTTTTATATAAGATGCACAAATAATTCTATACACAGAAGTGAACAAATTTAAAGCTTTTTCGTTAAAATCAGAAATAAAAAAGGATGCTCACTCTCACATTTCTCTTGAATATAGTACTAGACATTCTAGCCAGAGCATTAAAGCAAGAAAAAGGAATAAAGGGCATACAAATTTGGAAAAAAAGGTGAAACATTATGTTTGTAGATGGCATTATCTTATATCAATAGAAAATCCTAATAGCTACACACAGAAAAACACACACATACATAAAACACACAATTTTAGAGCCAGTAAATTCAATAATGTTGCAAGATATAAAATACATACAAAACTCAATTGCACTTCTGTTCACTAAAATATCTGAAAATAAAAATTAGGAAACATTTAAGAATAAACTAAACTAAGGAAGTTATTAGTCAGCATTCTCACTGATGTAATTCGTAACCCAAAATATCTGACCACCACAATTTAGAAGACAGAAACTTTATTTGCTCACAGTTCTGTTGATTTCAAAGGTTCAGTCCATTTTAGGCCAGGTAAAATCTGCAGAGCTCAGGGCTTGGTGGAGATGAGCAGAGAGACTGCATGCAAAGGCTCTTTTCTCACATCATGGATGCTGGAAGCTGAAGCAGAAAGTGAGAGCTGGATCAATAGCAAGGGAAGGAGGGACAATACACAACTCCCAGGACCACACTCCCGGGGACATCTCTTGAGCAGCCAAGTCCCGCCTCTAACATGGTTGCTGATTTTCATGAAGTCTAGGGAATCATTCTAAATCCAAAAACATATCGGAAGTGAAAGGTTTGTATATTGAAAACTATAAAACCTTGAAGAAAGTAATTGAAGACACACAAAAAAATGGAAGCATGTCTTGTGTTTGTGAATTTGATAATATGATACTGTTACAACATTCATACTGTTTGAAAATCTACTTCAATGTGATTTCTATAAAAGTCTCACAGAAAGTTCTACACATTCAGAAGAAAAACAATTCTAAAATTGACATGGAACAATGGAGGATCCCAAATAGTTGAAATAATCTTGAAAATGATAAGAAAGTTAGAGCCTGGATACTTTCTGGCTTCAATATATATTTGAAAGTTATGGTAATTAAAACAGAAATATAGACAAATTGAATAGAGACCCAAAAATAAATTCATACTTATATATGAACTTAGGCGCTGGGTGTGGTGGCGCACGTTTGTAATCCCTGCACTTGGGAGGTGGAGACAGGAGGATCGCACAGGTTTGAAGTCAACCACACTGGCTTAAGAGACCCTATTTCCAAATAAAAAAGTGTAAAATAGGTCTGGGAGTGTAGCCCGGAGGTAGAAGGACTTCCAGGAACCCCAGTACCACCATATATATGTATGTATGTATATATGTGTGTGTGTGTGTGTGTGTGTGTGTACACACACACACACACACACACACACACACACGCACACATGAACTCAGCTTCATTATGAATGCCAAGAATACACAGAAAAAAATGGAAGCTTCTTCAACAAATGATGTTGGGAAAATTAGAAAAATTTAAATTAAAGAAATGAAATAAATGAACCTAGACATTGTATCATGCACAAAAAAAAAACCAACTGTTAACAAGTATGAACAATTATCTGAAATTTGGAAATGAAGCCAAAGTTTTGCAAATCCTTTCAAAGTCCTAGGGAAAAAAATGTCTAATCTGTTCATGAAAGAATTATTTATTCAAGCTTACATGGCCTTCATTTGACTTGCTGTTTACAGTCAGGTCTCAGAACCTATGGGTCCAAGATGTGTAGATTTTTTTTTCTTAGTACTGGGGATGAAACCAGGGACATTCTACCTCTGAGCTACATCTCCAATATCCCTATTTTTATTCTTTATTTTGAAACAGCATCTCACTGAGTTGCAAAGGGACTTATTAAGTAGCTGAGGCTGTTCAAGAAGCGAGATCCTCCTGTCTCAGCCTCCCAAAGGCTGGGTTAAACGTGTATATCACCATGCCCAGCCATGTGTAGATTTTTGTCTGGTAGGATTTTTTTTTTCTGCTTGATAAAAATGATAGCCTAAAAGGTTATGATCTTGTGTCCTTCTTGAATATTTGCAAGCTTTGCAGCTAATTAGCAGTATCAATCCCATCTTTCTTTCTTTCACAATTTATAAATATGTACAGTTGAACAGGGTATGGTGGTGCATGCTTGTAATCCCAGCATTTGAGAAACTGAGACAGGAGCATCACAGGTTCACAGCCAGCCTCAGCTACTTAGTGAGTCCCCCCAACACTTAGTGAGTCCTTGTTTCAAAATAAAAGTATAAAAAATAGGAATGGGGGTATTGCTCGGAGGTAGAATGCCCCTGAGTTCAAAAATGTGTGTGTGTGTGTGTGTGTGTGTGTGTGTGTGTATACAACTGAGTTTGTGGTGTGTGGACCTTGCTAGACTGAAGGGCATTCCCCAAATCTTCTCTTTAGTGTGTTTCCCTATAAGGTGGGTTGGAGGAGACATTCTTCAGGAAAGATGGAGACTGGAAGGGAAACTCACAGCCACTTGGTAGTAGGCACACATGTTTCCTTAGTCATCTAATTAAAGAATCTAGCTGCTGCTGTGAAGCAACTTTTGTAGCTGTAAATAAAATTACATTCAATTTAAGGTTTAAATAAGGGAGATTACTCTGAGTGGGCCTGACATATTTTGTAGGAGGGCCTTAAAAGAGTTGAAGCCTACCTATCCTGAGGACACAGCTTGGGTTGTTTGAGGTTCTAGTCTGTTCCTAATCCTTCTTTCCTGTCAGTCTATAAAGAAAAACTTTAGCCCCCCCACTCCCACCCAGGGAGCAGCATGCTTATAATGTCCCATTTGACTTTCTGACCTACAAAACCCTAACCATAACCCCTCAAATACATACACACACACATACATACATACATACATACATATACTTACATGCATACATTATGAATGCAGCTTACTTGGTTGAATTTTTGACTGAGAAATCTCATTAGTGAGTTAAATAAACCTTTACAATGTTGATTTTGTATTTGTATGATTTTTTGTTTATGAACTTTAAAAACTTCCACTTTAATGAGGAAAATTTTGAAAAACAGCAATTATACCTTTATTTTCTGCCAAATATACTTGCTTCTTAATATAGTAAAGAGACCAATATTTTATCTATTTGACATCATTTTCTTTCCAGGCTTCCTAAGTCACTGACATCAAGGTGTCTAGTGATACAGTTAAGAAATTGCCTTAAATTATCATTTTATAAATAGTATTATTCAGAAACTGGGTTAATTTTTTCCGTAGCATACAGAGATTCACTTAATTTGGGGGAAGTAACTTTTACAATGTTCCAAACAAGATGCTCTAGAGCCAGAATGCTTCCTGACAGCCACTTATTTTGTTCATCATCCATTCAAGGTGATGGCTGAAGCTAGGAGTAACAGACAGGGAAAATACAAAGGAGGTCCTGGCCAGGCAAGCTAGCCTGGTCCTATGCTGCTTCCTATCAGTCAGGGGAAATCAAAGGGACAGAATGACAGTGAAGAAGGGATTCTGATAAAGGCCAGCTATTTATATAAGTATTTCTGTCAATTGATTCATGACCATGACTCATGATGACTTTTGGCAGCTGGAGGGACAGAAAGATTGTGTTTTTCTTTTTTTTTCCCCAAATGAGCCCTTGGAGAATTGCAACTGGTGAGCAAGTATCCTTTTAAAACAGCTCTTAAAGATGAGAAGAGGGTGGCTTAAGAGGAGGAAGATAATTAAAAAGTAGAAGAAATGAAATTTATAAAAAAAGAGAGAAGGAGGAAAATGACTCAGATTGAAAAGAGAGAAAAGAAAAAAAAAAGATTTTCTTTCCAATCACTGCCCTACACCACAACCAGGAAAGCCACCAGTCTGTGGGATTTTCTGGTGGTGATTCAACAGCAACATGATTAGCTGTAGCTCAGATACGGACATGGCTTGCAAGCCAACTAGGGCCTGTCCCTAGACAGGGAGGGTGTGCTGGGGAGAACTGGCAGCCCGCTGCTCCTTGTGACTGAAAGAGGAAGGGTGGAGTGTGTTTGCACTTCTCCAACATTTCATCAGTTCCACTTGCGATGTTTTCATTCACTCAAAATAAAAAAATAAAGTAAAGATGATGAAGTGATCCCCACTGGGTGTGTTTTGCTCTCTGCATAATAAAGATGTCCTTCTTTTTTTCTTTTTTGATGATGCTAGAAGAACAAATTTTCACCAACCACTTTTTCCACATTACACAGGGAGAGTATTCAATATCCAAGTGGGTGGCTCCCTCCAAGGGACTGATTTTAGAAACTCCCATCTAGAAAAACATTTCATATTGTATGACGTTTTTCATCCAAAGGTCTCAAGGGATTACCAAGCAAAATAGGAGTCCTGACAACATTTCATGGTGGTAGCAAACAAAAGTTGCTGACATCTGTTAGCCGATTTAAAAAAAAAAAAATGTGATGGCCAATATGAGGGTATCGTGAGCTCGAAAATAACAATAGAAGTAAGAACTGGGGGCCTGCTGCACAAAATTTTATACTGCTGCTACCTATTTGACTTCTGTCATAAAGAAGTCTCATTAGAATGACACATAAAGTAATAACCCTTTATTAAAATGCCACCATTCCCAGTGTTACAGTGTGTAACATAACTTTCTGAGGATCATGAATAAAGGTCAAAGAATATTATATAATAATATAATAATTTGGAATATTTTATAATTTTATGGTTAATAATTATAAGATACCTTCAAGTAATATAATTCACTCGGGTGATTCACAAACAATTTGGAGAGCATACACATATAACTATGTGTACAAGAATTATTGTGTTTTATCTCACTATAAATTATGTTTCTCGTATGATATGCCACTTGGATTGATTTAGGTAGGAGATTATCTAAGTTTACCACATAGAGGGGAGAAAAGTGATTATCTAGGAAATACAGCTTTTATGTTCTTGAAAGAGTTATGCTTTAGTTAAAAAATAAATTATTCCTCATTCCCAAACAAATCTTTTTTAAGTTTCATCATAGTGTTGCTAAATTCAAACTGACTATAAGCTTGAGAGTTTCTCAAAGAATAAGTAAACTCAGTTAGCATTAATCTTATTCAGCCACCAGATATATAAAACAAATATCTAGAATATTAAAGATACTTCCCCTAGGTTCCAAAGCTCAAACCCATAATATGCCTCTCATGACCTAAAGGACTTGTAATCAAGTGAGCAGCACAGAAAACTCCTTTTCTGCAATATTAATAAACTCAGTGCCAACTAGTTTCTCTTCCAAATTTAGGGAAAAAAATCCTTATATACATATTTTAATATATTTAAAATTCTGAATCCAAAATTGGAGACTGTTAAATGGTTCATATTTACTCTCTTGAATTTCAAAAAGTAGCCAATGCCAAAAAGCCTCCGAGTGTATGTACAAAATTTGTAAAAATACATAAAAACCTACTGAACCAAAACCACAGTGGAGCTCACGCTAACTTCCCAGACAGCATAACTCACCGCGTAGTCACTGGGGAGCGCCAATCTCAGAAGATATATTTAAACCAAGCCAAGAAGATCAACAGAAATAAAAGCTTCTTGGATCAGGAACACAAAGAAAAAGCAATTTCATCAGCCTTAAAACAATCCTAATATTAATGATAATAATAATAAATTCACTATTTCCTTGTGCCAGCACTTGAGAGATTTTTTTGAAAAATGCTATGCTTTATTGAAATGATACAGAACAACTAAGAATATTAGAGTATGTGGTATTAACTGTTCCATTTATTGTACATTGAGCTCTCTATTTCTTTCTGGGTTCATCTCAGAGAAATGGGGAAGCCATAGGCAATGCATGTGTTAAAGTGAACGAATTACAGTGAGTTACTGAGTCTCTTTTTTATTATTTTTTTAAATGTGTTTCTCTAATGTAATTTTTTTTATTAAAAGTAAATGTTATATATTTAATCTGTATTTGGTGCCCTCTCCCCCTCCTCGTTTCCCTTCCCCCCTCCCGATACTTAATACCCAGGCTAACCTTGCTATATTCGTACTTTTACACCTATTTGGAAATAGCTGCTCATCAATCAAGTTCAGCCTCCTTCCTCTCTTAGTTTTCCATTCAAACTTTGCTGATATTTCCCTTCCATTATCTGGAGTCCCTCTGGTATCCCCAATGCTCACTCATATGGGCATATTAGAGGAAATATATGTCCCTTCTCTTTCTGTGTTTGACTGATCTCACTTAACATAATGCTTTCCAGCCCTTTCCATCTTCTTACTAATGACGTGATTTTGTTCTTCTTTATAGCTGAATAGAATTCCATTGTGTGTATTTCCCATAACTTTGCAAACCATTCATCTGTATGGAGATCTGTGTGGAGATTCCTTAGAAAACTGGGAATAGATCCACCATACGATCCAGCTTTACCACTCCTAGGTATTTTTCCAAAGGGGTTGAAAACAGAGAACTACAGCAACATATGCATACTTATGTTCATAGCAGCACAATTTGTAATAGCAAAAATTTGGAAATTGAGTCTCTTTTTGAAGTCTGATCTCAGGTAGGGAGTGCAGGAAACCTTGTTGACTCTCTCTAACACAGACCTAACTGTTCTGTCCCCATCTCCCTTCCCATTGCTCTAGTTCAGGTTGCTGTATCTCTTGTCTGGGCCATTATCCCAGCAACTCCTCTTCCCTTCCTTCTTGTCTGCTTCCCTTTGCCTTCCCCTATCACTATAGCTATTCCATTCAATTTCCCCTTAGCGGCACAGATGAGAGAGGCTAGAAGTCACAAAAAATGATCATATTCAAGCAAATAGAAATCCTGGTTACTGTGGCTTAATCATGATACATTGTATGAATATGTCCATGTATCACACGTTACCCAGTTAATATTTACAACTAGTGCATGTCAACTCTTAATGTTAAAATTATTTTTAAAAAAAAGATAATCAGATCACTTCATTCCCTAGCTTAAAATTTCCAACAGATTCTCATGACAATTATTATAAATTCTACCAGAATAAGATCCTACCATAAATCTACACAATAAGCATGTACTACCTGCCTATTGCTCTTTTATACATATGTACACAATCCATAATTACTAGAGAATGACAATGAAACACTGAAATAATGCAACTTTTCAGTTTGTTAAGCTTCTGTTTAACTATATGCACATGTATAAATCTAAGATACTATTCTGTGGATGAAGATTCAGGTGGTTTTTGTAGAAATGAATTGTCTCACATAAAAAATAAAAAAGTAAAATGTGGGAAGTAATATTGGACAGGCTGTGCATAAATCTGATATGCTGGATGTTTCCAATTTCATCTGTTGTGTCATTCTGTGTCTTTCCTCTGTAACAGCAAAAAACAGGACTTTCGTGGAAAACTTATTAAAAAGTCTATCCTTTAGGGTTCAGGACAGCAAAGCCAAAATAAAACAGAGGGAAGAATAAGGAATAGAAGAGTAATAGTGTGACATGTCACAAGAAATCAAAGGACCTAGATTCTAGTCTTGCTTTTGACAGATATGTGATCTTAGGGAAAATTAACATCTTAGGCTCTACTCTCTCATTTGTCTGGTGAGTGTGGTGACTGGAAAATTTCCACACTCCTCACAAACATATTATTTTGTGATTCTATAAATAAATGAAAGTATAAGGTACAACACTAAACTCTCTTCTTGCCCTTAATTCCTATCACTCTTATCTCTCCCTTCTCTTAAAGCAATAGAAGAATCCCCTCTGGGACCTGGAGCAGAGGACACAAGTATATCTTAGAACAAATAACTCAACTGAGAAGCTAACTGGATTAAAAAACTCATAGCATAGACAATGCTCCAGAGGCCAAGGGGTTTGTCATATATAAGACCCCTGTCATGTATTATGGGAAAAGTTTTCAGTTTGTGATTTTTGCATAAGAAAATAGAAAAAAATAAAGCTGGTCATAGAAGAATAAGAGACATAGCCTAGAGAACTAAAGAAATGTGAAAGAAACAGACTGAAGGAGGTCTGAGGATGGTAACCTAAGAGTAGCTGCCCTGCTACACAGGAAAAAATATTGACTATACATGCAAACACACATGCATGCACACACATGCATACTTCTGGACCAGGAAGAGGCCGTTTGAAGAGTATTTTAAGTCAATAGTTTAAGGTTTAAATGTTCTCTGGGTCCCTAAGAAGAGAATCAAAAATATCATATTTTTGAGGTTTGACTTGGGAAGTAGAGGGAGAAAATGTGTGACAAGTACCCAGAAAAGATTGGCAAAATCCCAGAGGAAAGAACTTAAATATAACATCAAGGGGGCATCCAAGAAAAATGTAAAATTTCTTAAAACTCATGATTCAGAGAAACACTATAATGTCAAGACAAGCCTGAGACAGAGATTACCCATGTCTGAGACAGGTGTTTTCATGGACAGCCCTAAGGACCAAGGGGCACAGAGTAACAAAGGATGCTGAGAACAGGGAAAGCAGAGAGGAAGAGAGACTTCCAAGGGAGGGAAAAGACAATACACACTGGGAAAGGCATTGGACTGAATAAACAGTGTCCTTATACTGAGCGGACTTTGCCCAGGACTTTGCCCAGGAAAGGTAGAGCACGTGATCAGAAAACCCAAAGACCTGGAATGGTAGCTTGGATGCCAGGCTACAGATCCAGAAGTAACACAGTGGAGCCTGGGCACATCACAGCATTAATGTCAGACAGGCTCAAGAGAGGAAATCATGTTTGTGAATCGGAAATGACATAATCATCTCTCAGATGTTTCAGATTAAGCATGGAAACTGTGGATTCCACATCCCAGTTAAGTTCACTTACTAAAAAATGGAGGTAGACTTCATTCACATAAATACTCAGCTGAACTGCAATAACATATGGCCGCTCCTGAATGGGCATTGGAGTATCTAGAGGATCACATTATTATTAATACTACTATTATTACTGAGAGGATGGGCCATTTAAAAGTTGCCCGCTGCTGCACTTCTAGTTAAAGGGATCACACATGACTGAGGGGTGCTGTGCCCATTACTGAGATCAAATGGCTGCAGAACGTTCAGGGGCATCTGTGACTATGCAGGACTAAAGCAGAAAAGGGGACTCATCAATTTACTCTTCAAGTTTCTTTGTTTCCCTGTAAAGAACATTCAAAAGAGTCTGATGACCTCTGTGAGATAAAACAAAAATCTTTTAACAATAACAGCATATAAATTTATCTCACATTTTAACTATAAAATCATATGACACTCTAGAGCCTTAAGTGTTGGCAGGGAACATAGTAATGACTGAAGGAAATTTTCAACTTGCTGCATGAGACATGAAAAAATACTGAGAGATACTGACATTATCTATGAGATTTAAGTGACTTAAAAACTTATGAATGTATTTAAAAGAAGAAGTCACAAAGAAAATGAAGTCGGTAATATTTACTTAAAATTGTCTATATTATTATGATTAAATATACTTAAAAGAATTACTCACATACACTGGGGCTTATTAAAAGTTTATTAATAATACCTTTATATACATGTATTTCTCAATCACAGATAGAGAAACCTTTATTCTATTAACTTCACAAATTCTTGTAATATTAAAACTCTCTATAGGTACTCAGAAGAACCATTCAGTCTTCCCTCCAACCATATGAAAAGCAATAGAAAATTGAAAAGAAAATTATATCTTTTGATTTTGTGCTGACTGTAGAATTGTCAGGATTAGATAATGAAAAGGTCTATCTATTTCTGTTTCAATTGTTTGAGAAATTGTTATGCTGAACTGAATATACTTTGATAAGAAATGTAAACTAAATTAAATGTTCAGAAAACAGTGCCAGTAGCTAAAGAATCATAACTGCATGTGGAGAATTTTGATCCTTTACAAATATGTTTTAAATATGCTGCCAACGTATGTTTCTATTGCCAACTCTTATAAAAATACAGTCTTTCTTGAATATTTTTTAAGAACACTGGCAATAGCTATGTTCTGTAAAACCACATTTATCTGATAACAGTTCGTTCAAAATAGAGTGTAATTTGAAGAACTGCTTTTCCATAGCTGTATAGAGTTTTCCTCTGAGCAGTGTTCATTTATTTTGAAATAAAGTTTCAAGGTAACAGAAGTATATACAGGGAAACAGACTAGCTACATCATTTGGGAAACTATGCTGTGATTCGCTATAAGCTAAAACTGAAGATTCAGAGTGCAAGGGTCATATGATGAAATGGGTCCTAGCCACTTAAATGTCTTCACTTTAGAACCCAATCCCTAGGAACAAAGTAATCACAAGGTGGCCTCCATTGTTTCCAAGGTCACTAAAGTAAATGGGTTAACCTGACATTTCTATTTGCATAAAAAACAACAGCCTGATCTACGACCATATAATGACAATCAAAACCTTAATAAAATATTGTTCTTTGTTGTTGATAATACTAACCTTTTACTTTATTAGCTCCCAAAAGCACAGTAAATATATTTAAAGGACTAAACATAAGTAAATGGAAAAGAGAATAGCTACCATTTGTTATATTTTAAAATTATTTTTCTGAATGTATAGTACATGCACAGAAAAACAAGTTAAAATAATGTTTAAGTGCATACAATAAAAATGTAATTTTCTTTTGTAGTCCTACTTGAATTTTTCTCCACAAAGGTAACCATTGTCATTAGTTCCTTAGGTATCCTTTCATGTTTTGCACATATAACACACATGCAAGATTCTTTAACATATATATGTGAGTAGTAAGTAAAGTATTTTCTAGATCATTATTTTTTACTTACTCTAAATAAGTTTTTCTATTTCAATGCATATAAAACTTCCTAATTCATTTTCATATCTATATGCCTTTCCATTGGATGGATTAAAATATTTATTTCAACAGACCTGACAAATGTATGTTTTTAGTGATCCAATGCCTATTCTTTTATAATATGTATATTATCCTCTATGCTTAAAAGTTTTTCTGTGAGATAAATTCCTAGAAATTGAATTGCTGGGATAGAGGATATGCATTTACATCTATGATTAGACAACTAAAGTAGAATTTTATTCTGATTGTATCAACTTATGTTCCCATTAAGGTATGAAAATGTCTTTTTTCCTCTTCTATGGTGTTTAGAACTTATTTATTGTCATCTTGAAAGTGGTTAAATAAAAACTAATTTGCCCATATCCAATAAACAGAAAAAAATAATACAAACATAAGCTAGAATTGAAGGTGTGCCTATTTCCTTATAAGACCAAATATATTCTGCAAATCTGAATTTTCTTTGAGCAGATAAAGTTATGAAACTTCTCACAAGTTACTACAGACTAATGATTTTCTCCAAATTCCAGTATGAATGCAAATAAATCAAACTAAAATAACCTCAGTACAAATATAAATGTAAGTCAGTAGACAGCTATGCACTTCCTCATATTTTAGAGTAATAGAATACTAGTAATTAATTTAAGATCATTCAATAGTCATCAAATATTTAATTCTACTTTTCTCAAATTATTTGTTTTATTAATATTCTATGTCTTTTTCTCTCTGTAAAATAAGAAAGCCCTGCCGGGTGTGGTGGCGCACACTTGTAACCCCGCACTTGGGAGGCAGAGACAGGAGGATCGCACAGGTTCGAAGCCAGCTGTGTGCGCTAGCTTAAGAGACCCTGTTTCCAAATAAAAAAATATAAAATAGGTCTGGGAGTGTAGCCCGGAGGTAGAAAGGCTTCCAGGAACCCCAGTACCACCAAAAAAATAAATAAATAAAATAAAAGAAGAAGAAAAAGAAAGCCCAGAGTGTTTTAGTTCTACCTAACAAAGCATATTCTTAGAGATCAAAAGAAAATCTTTATAAAATTTGCATTCTTCACGCTGGGCATGGTGGCACATGCTTGTAATCCCCAGGCTTGGGAGGCGGAAAAAGGATAGTGCATGTTCTAAGCCAGTCTCGCTGGCTTAAGAGACCCTGTTTCCAAACAAAATATAAAATAGGTCTGAGAGTGTAGCCCAGATTGCACTTCTTCAAAAAACTGGTTTTTATCTGCGCTTTTTTGTCAAATTTGTAGATTTTAGCATAAAACACTACTGACAATTATTTTTGTGGGTGTGGTACTAGGGATTGAACCTCAAAGTGGTGTACCTCAAGCTCTATTTTATCTTATTTTTTATTTATTTTCATGCATCTTCTCACTAAATTGCTGAGGCTGGTCTTGAATCTGGGCTCCTCCTGTCTCAGCATCCCAAAGACTGGAATTAGAAGCATGAACCACCATGCCCAGCTCACAACTGCCAGTTTTTTTTTTTGTTTGTTTGTTTTTTTTGCGGGTCTGGGGATGGAACTAAGGGGAATTTGACTTCCAAGCTACACCCCCTGCCCTATTTTTTATTCTTTATTTTGAAACCGGGTCTCACTGAGTTGCAGAGGGCCTCACTAAGTAGCTGAGGCTGTCCGCGAACTGCAATCCTCCAGGTCTCAGCCTCCCGAATGCTGGGATTACAAGCATGCGCCACCACGCCCGGCTTGACTGCCAGTTTTAATACTTGAAGAATTCTTATTCTGCAGTGGTGAGTTGAATTATTTGCTCACTAATATTTTCCTTTAAACAAAATCCCATTTTATATTCTGAACTTAATCAGTTTTAAAAGATTAGGCTGGTATATTTATTTCTTTCTATACTTCAACTTGGCATAGTTTTTATATTCAAACTAGCTAAGTGTCTTCCCATAACCTTCATGGTCATTTTTCTAGTTTCCACCAAATATGACATTAAATTTAAGTGAATAAGAAAAGAAGAACTTCATGAGCATTGTAAGGAGCCATGACAAACTTTCCCTGCCCAAGCTCACGTTCATGTGCTATTTAATGTTCTCTTGGTTGGCTGACCTGCTCTTACTTTTCTTTTGTGTCATTATACCCTGGAATTGCTTTGGCTCTGACACAGCTCCAGTAGTTTCAACCTGACACCTTGAAGCTTAGGGCATCGGGTTTAAGTGAGGATAGCTTGGCCATGCAAAGAACTAATCACCTTAAATCTGTCTCCCTACAATATTCTAGAAAAGACAGAAGCAAAGCTGAGCCTCTTGAACCAGAGGTGGTGTGGCAGGTGTGGACCTGTCCTGGCCACTGGCTTAGCAATGCCCAACATGACTGAAGAGCTATGGGCAGAGGTCAGCCCCACTGAGGCTTTTGGTAGAAGAAGAAATAAGGGTTTAAATGCTCTAGAGAAAAAGGACAGAATGAAGAACATGGGGGCTGTCTCCAGGGAGCTCCAGGTGCCCAGAACCAAGGATTCTCACTGAGCAGAACTTCAAAGAAAGGACTGAAGAAACACTAAGGCTAATCAGACTCAGGAACTCATTAAATATTAATATCCTTATTCCCAGTGATGGTGCATTATGTCTTTTCTGTTTTGGTTTGGTTTGGTTTGAGTACTGATGATTGAACCCAGGGGCATTCTACCTCTAAGCTACCTCCTCATCCCTTTTATATATATATTTTTGTTTGTTTGTTTGTTTGTTTGGGGGGGAATAAGGTTTCACTAAGTTGGTTAAGGGTCTCGCTAAATTTCTGAGGCTGGCCTTGAACCTCCAATCTTTCTGTTTAGCTTTCCAAGTACTGAGATTACAGGCAGAGCCACCACACGTGGATTGTTTTGTCCATTCTAGCAGCTAGATTTTATTTCATGGCAAATTCATCTCTGAAAATTAGTAGAATTATCAGATATTGATATTCTGTAATTCATTTCTTTGTGTTATTGACTTTTAACATAGCTTAAAATATAGAAAACTTAAAACCCTGTTAGGCCCAAGCATGGTGGTGCATGCTTATAATCCCAGAATTTGGGAAACTGAGACAGGAGGATCTTGGTCCACAGACAGCCTCAGCTACTTAGTGAGGCCTTTCACAATTCAGTGAGACCGTGTTTCAAAATAAAGAGTAAAAAGTAGGGCTGGGGGTATAACTCGGAGGTAGAATGCCTCTGGGTTCCATTCTCAGTACTGCAAAAAAAAAAAAAAAAAAAAAAAAAACAACTTGTTAGGTCCTCCATTATCTTGGTTCCTATTTTTCTGTCTGTAGCATCTTCTCACTATGATCTAAAATCATCATTTTGCCATCTATCTTTGTAAAATGAATACCTTACAAGATCTCTTCCAACAACACTATAAGTTTTGTACTTACTGCCAAAAATTAAAGTTCAAACTCCCAGAGTGCTTGATATGCTATTCAGAATCCAGTGCCAACTAACTTCAAGTTATATATCTTTCATTCACATACGTACGTTTTGAATTTCAGATATCAGAAGTGTGTTGAAGTTTCTCAAATGAAACTCTATACAATTTGTCTTACCAGTATCCCTGGCATACTGCTACAATTTCTTCAAACTAAGTCATATGTCATCTCTTCTGTGAAGCCTTAATAATTATGATGGCAAAGCTAGGACTCAATTCACTATTATCTCCCCAGTCTACTAGAGATTGTGTTAATCTATATCATAATTATTTATCTATATGTCTACATCTTTTATTAGAGTAGTCACTAATTTTCAGAAATTGATTTTCATATTTACCTTTCTAATGCTTACATGAGACTTGGTCCATGGTAGATAATTAATAAATGTGTGTTGAGTGTATAAATGAACAATGAAGTAAACATAAAGGCAGCAGCACCCTAAAAATGATCAAACATTTTCCTGGTAGAAGGCTGCCTGGTTTATAATACTCTAATTTTGTAGAATACTGTTGTCGGCACTATATTTTTCAGCCAATATTTATAGAGAAAAAATTACTTCTATGTCTCTAAAACTCAATATGACATTTTACTAACAAAATTGTGTGGGGGAAATGTTGAGCCCGAGAAAGAATTGATACAATGTCAAAATCGTACGGATCCTTTGAGAAAGAGTCCAATTCCCAACAAACGAGGTATTTATCTTGGAAGTGTTGGCACTAAGAAAGGCAATGCTACAAATTTTATTTTTAACAGGCCTATAAATTATATTTGGTGATCTGAAAACAATGTTTTAAATACTTAACAGATATTTAAATGTAAATATTTCACTTTGTTTTAGGAAGTTAGGAGTTTGGTGTTGACATATGGCTCATTTCTTTTCTACTTGGAGGAAAATAAATTCTTTATAGCATTTTTATTCAGATCATAATACTAAGAAGTAGATTTGTTTTCAATAAAATGAAGTTAGTCATATCAGGTTCTTTTTTTTCTTTTTTCTTTTTTTTTTTTTTTGGTGGTGGTACTGGGGTTCCTGGAAACCCTTCTACATCCAGGTTACACTCCCAGACCTATTTTTATATTTTTATTTTATTTGAAAACAGGGTCTCTTAAGCCAGTGAGGCTGGCTTTAAACCAACGTGATCCTGCTGCCTCTGCCTCCCAAGCGCAGGGATGACAAGCATATGCCACCACGCCTGGCTATCAGGTTCTTATTACATGAAAATGAGCATAATTCTATTATGTTGTTTATGATAAGAAATATACAGCTAGGAGGGTATGTGTCTTGTCTGTGAGAAGTCTTTAATTTAGTTGAAAGAATAAGGAACAAGTATATATTGACTATAATATAATCTATACTTAAGAATTGTGAGAGAATCATAACTAATCCTTATACCCAATGATAGCTCCTCAATAAACTATAGTGATACACAGGATGCTATGTTATTAAAGATTCTGAGGCTACAGCCCAGCTTGGGGGAATCCCATGATTCTTATTGATGTTGGAACAGAAGCATTCCGTAGGAAGTCACAGAGAGAAAGAAAGTGCTTCTCCTTGAAGGGATAAATTCATGTTTCCTAGATGATGGGAAATGTAAAGTAAGGCCGAGAACCTCCGTAAGCAGGAATGAAAAGAAATGGTGAAATAGCATCAGAAGCAAAGTTTAGATGAGAAAAGTCTAAGAAGATCCAATGAAATCAAGTAGTCATGTTGGCTGTGACCATTTTATCCTTCTTATCCTCAAAGTTGCAACAAAGGCCGATCCTAAGAGAGGATCTCAACCTGACACTTAGGAGAGGGGTAACAACACATTGTTCTTATGGAACAGATGTTTACTCTCATACTAAGTTGCTATCACTTCCCCAATGCTTGTGCCTAAATTCCTATCTATGGACTTAAGAAATGCCTCATCGACTCTCAAGGTATTCCACATGGTGTTATTCGGTTTTAATTTAAAAAAATTAAAATTTTTTGAATTGACACATACTATTTGTACACATTGATGAAGTACATTACGGTAATCTGATCCACACATATTCATTCGGTATTTTCTCTGATCTAGGGATTTAGATCTCAGCAAATGGAGTAGAGCAATGAGCCCATGCTTATGGAATCCACTGGCCCAACATGCTCTCTGTTTCCTGAAGCAGCCAGCTAGGTGGTAGTATCTTGCAGGACCTGAGCAAGGCTCTCTATAAGACTGTATGTTCTCTAAATAGATGCCCAGTGTATGGTAGATTGTGTGTTTCTTTGTTTGTTTGTTCCTCCATAGCTGGGAATCATAGGTTCCAGAATCAAGGGGTGGGAATGGGAGTGGCACCACACACTAATACCCCTAATAATCCACTCGCAAAAAAAATGTTTGCTTCCTGTTACCATTAACTTATGCTCTGCTGGCCTAGAAGTTTGGATGGCAAAGGAAGGAATGTTTCTGCTGGGAGACACAATGATCTATTGAACTGGAGGTTAAAACAGCCTCTGACCAATTCTGGTACTTAGGCCTCTGCATCTACAGGCAAATAACGGTATTACTGTGCTGGGTTGGGCGATTATCCTGACTTCTAAGAAAAATCTGGATGACTGCTCCACATTGAATAATATGTCTATGATGCCAAGGATCCCTTAGGGCATCCCTGAACATTGCCATGCATGTCCTGTGACTACGGTGGGCTGGAAACTGCAGCTCAGATCAAGGAGGATTTCTAAAGGTTTGGAATTTACAGGAATGGAGGTTGAGTGAATCCACCTGATGGAGAATTATGGCTCCTGGGTTCTTTCTGAAAGCAAAAGAAATCCAGAAAGACTAAAGGAAGAAGCTTAGTGATAAATGCCATATTCAAGCATGTGGCCTTTTACAGAAATGAAGATTCTAATCATTAGGAGTCTTTCCTTTTTTATTGTTTTTATGAATATATTTGTGTGTCTGAGAGAGAGAATGTAAGTGAATGTGTGTATCCTAATGAAATATATGTTTACTTTCCTCTAATTTCCTTATCATATAACCTAAGATATATTGACTTTTTATTATACTATTGAAGAATTGCCAATTTTGCATCATAATATTTAAGTTATTGGATATCAAGAAGAGTGTAAACATCACTGAAAAACTGTTACTCCTCTTTGGATGAAGGGGTTAGTGGTTTTGGTTATATGCATGACAGTTGTATCCTGATTAGTGGAATTATGTTTTGTTAACTGTTTTTATTTGCAGATTAAATATGGTTTCTACAAGGTACATAGGAATGCCAAGTTGACAAGAGATGGACTTGTGGTAGTTAATTTTACATGGTAATTTCTCTGGGTCACAGGGTGTCTAAATATTTGCACAAACAGTATTTTGGGCATGCCTGTGAGGATGTTTCTGAGGGACCTTAACATTTCTGTACAGAGACTGGGTAAACCAGATTGTCTCCTGGGTGGTTCTTATCCAGTTAATTGAAGATTTTAATAGAAAAAGAGGCTAAGAGGGAATTCCTTCAGCCTGACTGCGTTAGCTGAGATGCTGGTCTTCTCCTGCTCTGGAACTGTAACTTACACCATCAGACCTCCTGGTTCTCAGGCCTATGGACATGACTTCGAACATATAATACTGATCTAGGTCTCCAACTAACTTGCTGTCTGTACATCCAAGGACTTTTAAGATTCTGTAGTTATGTGACCTAATTCTTTACTAATTTTTTATAATATTTCTCTCTCTCTTTCTTTCTCTCCCTCCCACATACACATCTCCCTCTGGAAAACCCTATTATAACTTATATCAATAGATTTGGCCTGATTCAAATTTAGGTGCTTTGCTCCATTTTCCTGGGTACCTCCTGGCAGGTCAATCTGTAGCTCACCCTTTGGGGCCTGCTGGGACTTGATTCTAGTTATATGTCTATAAGCCAAGAAAGGCAGTCCATATAGATTCTGAAGAATATCAGCAGTGTTATTTTGTTTTGAAAAATGACTTATACTGGGGAGGACATTACTAGTGCTTCAGGCTCAGGAAGACTAACTTTTGTATAAGTGAATGTTTTACATAATTTTTTCAAAATGTGTTACTTTTATACACACACATTTACAGTTCATCCTAAAATTCAGCAGCTTCCACATATTACTGGTTAACAAATTATTTTATTCTAAACTGTATTGGATATTTTGAAAAAATCACTGGATATTAGTATATTTTTCATAAAATATATTTTTATATCTTACCACAAATCAGCAAAGAGGAATCATGAAGTCTCAGATGGAAGTTGAAGAGTTTATTATTTTGCAAGAGGCTAAATTCAGAACTATAATATGCAATGGTTTACATGGTTCATTTTATTTATTTATTTATTTATTTATTTATTTATTTATTTATTTTACTTTATTTTGCGGTACTGGGGATGGAACCCAGAGGCATTCTAACTCTGAGCTACACCCCCAGCCCTATTTTTTTGTTCTTTACTATAAAACAGGGTCTCACAGAGTTGAAAAGGCCTCACTAAGTAGTAGTTGAGGCTGGCCGCAAATCACAGTCTTCCTGTCTCAGCCTCCTGAATGCTGAGATACAAGCATGCGCCACCACACCCAGCTGGTTCATTTTATTTTACATGAAATTGCATTCACACTTTTAGTGTCCATAACAGTGGTTAATTCCTTCATCTCCCTCTAAAACCATAGGCCTAATCACACCACATCCTTTCATTTATATATTAGAAACTAGCAATTGAATTCAATATGTATTCCTTCCTGTTTTGTTTTTACAACAATTTATCTCTATTTTTATTTCATTGGGATACACTGCATATGATATTTTGATCCCAGGTTATATTTTTACAAATAATAGATATATGTCAGGTATGGTGGTGCATGCCTATAATCCATTCATTTGGGAGGCTGAGACAAGACGATCACAGATTCGAGGATAATCTCAGAAAATAGTGAGACTTAACAACCTAGTGAGACCCTGTTTCCAAATAAGAAATAAAATCAGTCTGGGAGTATAGCTCAAAGACAGAGTATCTTTGGGTTCAATCCCCAGTACCACACATAAGCACACAAATACACACACAAACACACACATAATAATATATATAAAAATATGTGTTATATTTTATAAATATATGTTTTATAATAAAATAGTATAAATAAATTACATATATTAATTTTATATGGATATAAAATGAAAAATACAGCATTGGGCTGTACTAATTATAAAAAAATTGAGAAAGAATCAAAGAGAGCTTTCCTGTATACAAAGGTACACTGTGTTAAATGTAAGATTACTACAACATTGTCACTGTTTTATTGAAAGGCAGATATGTAAACATATATAGTTATATGAGAAAAAATACAGTGCAGAACTAGAGATCGGAAAACAGCGCAAGGGCCACGTGCCATAGACTGAATCCCAAGATGCCCGAAGAGTCCATCCCTAGCACATCTTCCGTGAATAATCCTATGTCCTTGGGTCTTAGCTAGAGTTGTGAAAATGATAGTATCTCACTTTTACGATTTAGTTATATTATAAAGGGGTTTTTCATGGAAATTAAATTGCAATTTAATTTCCAAATCAACTGACTCTAAATTAACCAAAAGGATTATTATTCTGGGTAGGTTGAGTTAATAAGATTATTTCTTACAAGTCAAATATTCAAAGCAGTACCAGATACATGAGTGTTCAGTTACCTGTGAAGAAGAAAACCACCATGCTATAGAGAGGGCCACGTGGCACAGAATTACAGATCTCTCTGGAAGTAAAATCTTCAGTCCTTCAACCAGAAGGAACTGACTTCTGCCAAGGATATAAATCACTTTATGAAGAGGGCCCGAGTTCCAAAGTAAAATGTAGCTTGACTGTCTTGATTTTGACCTTTTAAGACATTAAACATAGGATTTAGCTATACTGTCCTGATTTTCAACTTATAGAAACTATTAGGATATTAAATAATGTTGTCTGGGTTTTTATTTTATTTTATTTTTTATTTTTTGATGGTACTGGGGTTCCTGAAAACCCTTCTACTTCCAGGATACACTCCCAGACCTATTTTTATACTTTTTTATTTGGAAACAGGGTCTCTTAAGCCAGCATGGCTGTCTTCGAACATGCGTGATCCTCCTGTCTCAGCCTCCCAACCGTGGGGATTACAAGCATTCCCACCACACCTGGCTTGTCTGGGTCTTTAAATTTGTGAAAATTGTTATAAAGCAATAGGGCATTAGTATAGCTTCAAATAATCCAGACAATAATTTAAAATGGATTCACCAATGTTTCATTTTTAAGACAAATTTTCAAATTGTTCAGAAGCCTGTTCTAAGTGCTTTCTCTTCTGGTAAAAGTTGATAGTGATTGTCATGAGCCCTTTCTGTACTCCCTAAAGAAATATGCTGTTAGATATACCTACTAGGTAGGCAGCCAAGTCACAGAGAAAAGTAGTCTCAAGTCCAGTGAAATTTACTGAGGAAAGAGAACAAAGGCTTGTTTCTCTGAGACTCCAGTTGATGTTCTAATCAGACTTCATCTTTTACATCACTCAAACACAAATTCTTTAAGTTCAGTAAGCCAATGACCTCAAAATGATTTGGGCAGATCTATAAACTCACTGGAAAGAAAGTTTCTATTTTACAGGAACTTATTTACTGGAAATCGTATCTCTCTAATAATATTTCCACTACATATGTGGGTGCCAAACTTTCTTATACGTGAACTGGAGAGTTATGCTAAATGCAGTTGATTTTTAATTTTATACCTTCCCCTGCTAACTAACCTAGAAAAATATTCTTATCCTAGTTTGTAGCCAGTTTCAATTGCTTTGCTTATAAAATTAAACACAAGCCCAAGTAAATATGTAGCAATAAAAAAAAAAACTTCAACTTGAAGCCAGGCATAGTGATGCATACCTATAATCCAACACTTGGAAGACCAAGACAGGAGAGGGCAGGTTCAAAGATGAGCAATTTAGGGAGACCTTATTTCAAAATAAAAAGGGCTCAGGATACAGGTTGGAGGTAGAATGTTCCTGGGTTTAAACCATAGCACTGAAACAACAAATACAGAAATTCCAGAAATTCAACCTTAAATGCACTATACATTTCTTTTCTTTTCTTTTCAGTAGTGGGGATGGAACCCTGGGGCATTCTACCACTGAGCTACACCCCAGCCTTATTTTTTATTCTTTATTTTGAAACAGGGTCTCAGTGAGTTGCAAAGGGCTTCACTAAGCAGCTGAGGCTGTCCCTGAACCGCAATCCTCCTGAGACAGCCTCTCAAAGGCTGGGATTACAAGCGTGGGCCACAACACCAGGCTAAATGCACTATATATTTCAATGAAATCATTATGATTTAAATTATATTACATTGACTTTTAAGTCTAATCATTCAATGCCACTGCTGATAATGCTTCAATAGTTCCCATTATTCGCACAGAGCTGCCCAGTACAGCAACTACTAGTCACATGTGGTGAATGAAATCTACATTTAAAATAAGCAAAGCAAAAATCAATGGCCTCAGTCCTTCAAGGCATATTTCAACTGCTTGGTAACCTTGTGTGGACAGAGGCTACCCCATTACACCATAAAGATCAGTGGCCATTTCACCATTGCAGACAGTTCCATTGGACAAGGCTGAATGAAGTCTAGATTCTCAAGCATTATATTAAAACCTTTCATAGTTTTACCTCTTCTATATTTTCAAATCTAACTTTCCTCTTTCTGTCACATTTAACCATCACTCTATACTTTCTAAATTGCTTGCCTTTCACAAATCAGATTTTATGGGAATTTTGTACATGCCATTTTTATGGTCATTACTATTTTTCTCTCATCCACCTGAAGAAATTATGCTAATATTTTAATTCTATCTTTAATTTTACCTTCCATATACTATTTTTCCTTAATTTTCCTAAAATTTTCCTAAAACAGAGATAAATGTTTCCTCCTCTGTGATTCCACAATGGGTTCATTCTGTTGTAGACCATGAGTGACACAGGTTTGTACAATCATAGAGCATGAGCCACTGGAGAAAGGGGATATTGTATTTTTTTCACTTTTATATTTCTCCATATCAGATGTGTAGGAAGTACTAAATACTTTTTAATTTATCTAACTGTGTTCGTTACCCTCCTTCTGTCTGTTGACTCCATAATGCTGGGTGATACCTTTGTTCACTGACTATGAATAAATCTAAAAAAAACCAAACAGAGTACTAGTCAAAAGTTGACAATATAAGAAGAGAGCTATAGTAACTGGGAGGGCACAGACAAAATATTCTCTACAAAATTTAGCTTGGCAGATAGCAAAATATATGAATAACTTATGGGAAGGTAGAATTATTTTTCTTAAACTCGTATAAAATTAGGTGAGATTATCAGAAAGAAACAAATATCACAGGTCAAAAACTGAATGTGTATAATGCATATGTATATATATATATATATATATATATATATATATATGTGTGTGTGTGTGTGTGTGTGTGTGTGTGTGTGTGGTGTATACATGCAGACACATGTATATATCTGAACACAGCAGATATGTATAAGATGTATATGTATATGTGTATGTATTTTGTTTATATAGATACACACATGTCTGTACATACATATTTGGGGTCTGTTTACATATATACATATGTGTCTGTGTGTGTTTGTATCTTTTATAGTTCTTGGATCCCAGAGAACGTGGTAAGTAGTCAGAAAATTCAGGGGGGTTGTGTGTGATTTTTTTCTGGATATTTTAGGGGTTGGGAAAGGGCACAGCTTTCCCATGTACTGCAATTCCAGCACTCTATAGGTAAACCAGGCTGAATTTATATTTGCTTCCACATTTCCTTACACTCCTACCACACAATTCTCTACTACATTGTAATTCCAAAAAGGAAGAAGTGAAAAACAAATTCTAAGACGAGCTCTTAGTAAATGCTACATTTTTAGTTATGAATAAAAATATTGTTTCACTGTTTTGATGTGAGTCATAGTTTGTGTTTGTTTGTTTCAGTAGCCTTTTTTAAATAATCAAAATTCTCTAGTAGCTTCCTCTGGCAAAACCAGAAGAGCTCTGCAGACTTCAGTCTAGCTGCCTGCCATCAGTCACGGAGCTGGAAAGGCCTTCTAGCACACAGGACAGCCTGAGTGACGCAGAAGCGTCCTTTTCAAGGGTCTTGGAACAGGCAATCACTTGGCCGCCATCAGCTGTTTCTAGAGGAAAGGACTCCTCAAGTCCAATAGACCAGAGGGTCTTCTGGCTCTGCCAAGAAGAGTGACAGAGGCTATAAAACTGTCTGCTCTCCTTCTCTGCTAAATGTCTTGCCAGAAATCACACAGACTCAGAGCTGTTGAAAATACGCCTGCTTTATTTCAAACCGAGGCGTTCTGGGGATGTGGCTTCCTACTCTCTTGCTCCATCTGCTGGGGCCTACTCAGAACAGGAATCCAGTGAACCCTCAGGGAGGGAAAGGACTTTCCAGAGTGTCTCCCTATTCTCCTAATATTTCACCTGGAGAATAAGATCCTAGCGGAGTCTGACAGTCAATATTTTGAATTTATTTGCAAAACACTTTTAAGCATAAGAGTCGTGGATGGACGACACATAGCAAAGCTTATTCTGAACAACATAACCACTTTTTTGAACTGGTCTCCATAAGAGTTTTTACTTTGTACTCCTGCTTTGCCAGAACCTTATACTTTTTTTTATTGTGACCTTGTAATTTGTGGTAACAATACCAGTCACTTTCAATAGAAGAAAAGGTCCTAGATTTAAAGTCAGATGATTAAATTTAAAAAGTCAGTTCTGACCTATATGCCTTAATAGCAGAGATTTAGCAGGATTCTCAAAGTGTCTGGAGCAGATGCTCTTATAAGACTTTTTTTTAAAGCTCTGGTGTGACAAAAGATGTCCTCCAAAATACAGTTGGCCCCCGGGAAACAGATGGCAAGTTTTCATCAAAAAGTCTATCATTAAAAACAAATTCTGACCATTAATTTTTTTAATCCTTTTAAAGGAAAAATGTAAAACTTCTATTAATCTTCTAAACGCCACTTATTTTTAATAATGCTGAATTGATATTCATTTTCTTATTTTACCCATGGAAATTACAGATCCAACCAATCAGCCCTCTATATCAAGAGTTTCTAAACAGTCCAGGGGAAAAAATTGTGTCTGTATTTTACAGATACAGAGTTTTGTCTTGTCATTATTCTCTAAACAGGATGGTATAAAATCTATTTACTTAGCATTTACATTATACTTGGTATCTTAAGCAATATAAAGATTATTTAAATATATGGGAGAGTGTGCACTGGTTATATGCAAAATAATAAACAGTTTTATTTAAAGAACTTGAACATATTTTAATATCTGCAGGTAGATGGAGGGGACGTTCTGGAATCAATCCCTCACAAATACCAAGCAAAGGCTACATTTATAAAGTAACTATTAATGGACACCAACCTTTAATCTTGACACTATTCTTTCTTGTTTGCCTCTTGAATTTTCCTTTAATGTTCTTATTTATTTTATATTTAATAGAGTTGATTTTTAAAGCTGTTTTGGGTTTCAAAAAATGTGAGCAGAAAAGACAAAAAGTTCCCATAACCAATACTTTTATACTAGTATTAAGTTCACAGTTTACATTAGTGTCCACTCCTTTTGCCGTATAGTTTTATGAATTTTAAGAAATTTATACTATCATGTATCTATCATCATTGAATCACACAGAATATTTCACTGACCTAAAAATTCTTTTGCTCCCACTCATTAATTCTGAACCACTACCACACCTTCCCTCTAAACAGTATTCAGTGCACTTCTATTTCTATAGTTTTACCTTTTACAGAATGTCATAAAAATTGGAACCGTGCAACATAGCCTTTCCAGAATTACTTTTCTCACTTAGCTATGTGCACATAAGGTTCTACTGTCCTTCTGTGACTTAGTAATTCATTTCTTTTTTATCATAGAACAAATTTTCCATTGTATGAATGTACTACAGTGTGCTTATCCTTCTGCCTATTGGAGGTGGTTTGGTTTCTTCCATTTGGCAATTGTGAATAAAGATGCTGGAGCTGGGCATGTTAGCACACACTTATAATCCCTGCGCTTGGGAGGCAGAGACCGGAGGATCACATAGGTTCCAAGCCTGCCGTGCTGGCTTGAGAGACCCTGTTTCCAAAAATAAAGAAGTATAAAATAGGTCTGGGAGTGTAGCGCGGAGAAGTAGGGCTTCCAGGAACCCCAGTACCACCAAAAAAGAAAAAAAAAAGGTGCTGGAGACATAAATGTGCCTTTTTTCGTGTGAACAAGAATTTTCACCCTTTGGGTAAATATCTAGACACAATGATTACAGGGTAAGGTTGTAAGACTACCTGGACACATAACAAACCTCCAAATTTTCTTCCAAAGTGACTGTGCCACCTGCAATGAATGGGAGTTCCCACTGCTCTATATCCTCATCACCATTTTTTCCTGAATAATATTTCTTTATGTGGCAACAGGATATCACTAGGATTCTGAGAGCCTTGCTACATTGCCGAAGCTGGCTTTGAACCTAAAAATCCTCCCATCTCAGCCTCCCAAGTACTGAGATTACAAGAGTGTGCCACCACACCCAGCTCCTCATCACTTTTTGAAACTGTCAATGTCTTGGATTTTAACCATTCTAATAAGTGCATAGAAATTTTTGTTCACTCCCTCTTCTAATGCCTTTCAGAGCTTAGTAGGACCTCTCCATTGTTGACTGGCTTCAAAGCCCCAGTGAGTGGGAGAGCATCTCAGCTAAGCATTCTTTGTTCATTTCTGTATCTCCAGTGTACAGAAATGTCCAGTGAATATCGTCTCCTGGCCTCGGTTGTCATTTTCTCACTATCTGTCTTTCCACCTAGGATGGTCTCTATCAAGTTATAACAACACTGTATATCTGCCTACTTATCTAAAGATAGAACTTTCAATAATCTTTTTGATAACCTTAAAAATTTTGGTAAAAAGAAATATAAAACAACTTTGTTTTACATAGATGTAGTGTAAACATTTTGTAGGTATGCACTATATAAATATCCTTCCCTCTCTTTTCAAATGTTTGTTTATATATTGGCTTTTCTCCCTTCACTTCTTCTTCTACACCACCAATGAAATATACTTCAAAATGTATAGGACATTATTACATGCTCGCACACACGTGTACTAACAAACAATGTCTTAATTGAATAGATAAGCCAAATCATAGTAATATTAGGAAATTTTTGCACATTAATTATAATGCATAACAAAGATGCATTCCTGAATACAATATTTACTTAAAATATTTCTTCTCTGCTTAAAAGATTTGATTATATAGTTCATCCGCCCAGTTATATCATGCAAGCTATTTTTCAAATATCAAAGTATATTTGAAGGAGTTGGTGTTAACAATATTAATTTTGAAGGCATGGTAATGATAGCAACTGGTGATTAGTAATTCTAAATACATTTACTTGACAGGAGAAGTAAATGTAACTATTTAGTTTGCATTTCAGAGACTGACACAATATTGTCTAAAGCCATTGCATTTCTTGCTCTGGTTGATATCTAAGAATGTTCACATTGTCTTTGGTATTCTGAAGTACATTTTAATGTATATTAGATTGGAGTAATTATTATTCTAATCTTCTTTGAGATCTATTTGGGAATCTTAAATCTGTTTCTTTCATCAGTACAGGCAGTTCTATAAATACTTTTTTCCTTACTTTTCCACTTATGCCTCTTTATTCACTTCATCTTCTTCAACACCAATGAAAACATACTTCAAAATGTACCACTTCATCTTTCTTGTCTCTTAACCTATCCTACATATTTTTCCATCTTTGAATGTCTCTATGCCAACTTCTGGATAATTTTTTCTGACTAGTCTTTCAGTTCCTCTTTTCTCTTCAGTTTTGCAAGATTTTCTTTGAAAATTATCCATTGAGGTTACAATTTAACTTATTGCATTTTATTTCTAGAATTCATGTTTTTAACTTTTGATCATTTTTTACGCATTTCTGTGCATGTAGATATTTTCAAGTCTTATTTCTTTAAACACATGAAAGGCATTTTATACTCTGTCTCTGAGAATTTCAGTAACCATGATCCTTGCAGTTATGGTTTCATTACCTATTTCTGCTCATTCTGCCTAATATAGCCTCCATTTCTCATATGCTTGGTTATTCTTAATTGTGTGATGGTCCTGAAAAGATATCTATATGGATATTTTGAAGATTAAAATACAAGAACCTCTCTACAAAGACTTTCACTGGCTCCTTGCATGCAACTACAGGCACTAGTAATCTGTGATCACTTTTTTTGTCGGGTCTAGGGATGGAACCCAGGGGCATTCAACCTCCATGCTACACCCCTTGCCCAATTTTTTATTCTTTATTTTGAAACAGGGTCTCACTAAGTTGCGGAGGGCCTCACTAAGTAGCTAAGGCTGTCTGAGAACCAAGATCCTCTTGTTTCAGCCTCCTAGGTGCTGGGATGTGCCACCACGCCTGGCTTCTTTGATCACTTTAATATTTATTCATGTAGGGTAGAGGGGTGAAGATGTTCTTCTGATTTACTATGACTTCAATTATGTTTCTTTCTGAAATCCTAATTTAATGTAGAGAGAATCTCTTAGCAGATTTTTTACCTTTGGTGGTAGGTAACTCCTGACTTTTAATGTAGATTTTCCTAAACTTTCAGCTATCAAATTTGAAGGGCACATTTTGTCTTGGGACAAAAACAGCAGCAATACTTCCCTAGTACTCAAGCTCTACGTTTTTCTTAGATTTTGGCTTCGTAATACCTTACTATCTTGTCATCACTTTGATGATTTTTAAAAGATACTTTAAACAATATTTTATCAGCATCTGCTGCTGGTTTTAATGGGAGGATTGGTTGGAATAACCCAATGTGCAATAGTCCTGGAAACAGAGCAAGACATGCAACATTTTCTAAACAAGTTGTTTTGGAATTCAAAACTGTGTTTGAAACTAAAGCTGATTCAATGTGGAACAAGAGACTTGGAAAAAACAAACCTGGCCAGAAATTAAATTCATGACCACACCCCGGGGTCTCAGAAGTAGTAACACCATCATTCAACAGCAAGTATCTACTGGCAAGATCTTTGCAATGGGACTTTTAAGGGAAAAAATACAGCTGAGATAAAAATAATCACTCTGTACTTGAAGAGAACTATTGGAAATTATAGGTAAAGAACCAAGGATCCCTCTCAAAAAATAATAAAAAATATTCCTAAAAGAATCAATCCATCCTAGACGTGTACCAGGATGTAATAGAAAAAAATGCGATAATATCAAAACACTGCGAACAATCAGAGAAATTGAAAATGAGTCCTGCCAGAAATTGTTTTAATTCCTGTAGCCAGAAATTGTTTTAAGTCGTGTATCTGTAATGGTTTTATAAGTTTCTTAATGGGCAGTAGACCTGGCATTCAACATTACAACTGAAATCCAGACCAGTCACACATTTAATTTTATAACTAGTTGCCAGTTAATTTTAAAGTAAATTATGCATCTCACCCTTATTTTGAATTCAGCCATTTTTTAATCCCAGGTTGAACACTGTATCCAGATAGCCTTGTAGATAGATAAGAGGATCAAGAGAGTTTCTTTTTTTTTATTATTTTTTCAGAATGCTTCCAAGCAAGACTTTTTTCCTGGCTGGCTATATATAAAACGTAAGATGCAGCTATATAAAGAAAAAGAAATACGTGCTGTTTGTTTTGCTTTGTGTTTAAGGCAGGGAGATGAGGAATTGATTGTCTAGGAAAGATATGAGTGTTTCAGAAGCTTTGTAATTATGCAATGCATATATTTCTATTTATTCTATACTTAAAAAAAAAACCTGTTATCTAAATGCTGACCTCTAAAAGACTGCATGCTAAAATGCTTAATCACAACATTGCAAAGTAAAACGGCTTTTATGGAAACCTTCATTACTTGAAAGCCTTTGTCATCTACTTTCTTGATCAAAATAGGTAGTGACCTGTAAAACAGCCAAGAAATTTATACTTGGAGTAGCTTTCTGCTGATGGATGTAGAAGCAGGCAAAGATTCTTCCTGGTAAAGTGTGGGCGGATAATTTTCTGTGACAGGCACATTATGAATGAGGCAATATGAGCAAGTAGTTCACAGCATTTCACTTCTACCAAGTTCTGCTGATTAAAAAAAGCAAGGTGGGGTTCAAAAATTATCTGAACCGCCAGTAACTCTTGGCTCCTCTGAGAAGTCCGTCCATATGAGAATACACCAGAGGTTCTGGAAAGGAAGCCATGTCATCATTGTCAAGAAGACTTCCAGAATTAGCCCCAGTAGGATCAACGAAGCTTTCCAGTGCAGCATGAAGGATGGAACTGGTGCATGTAATGGCATAAAGCCCCATCTATTAAAATCTAATATTGCTCAAAGCCATTGTAAGCTTTATCAGAAATCCTGGATACAGGTATCTTTTCAAGATCCCGAGCACTGAAAGGATCTTTTGTAATACTGCTCACTGTATAACAAACGTCGTCGTCATCAGCGGGTCTAGATCTTCTGGGAGTCTGCACTCTGTCAAGGCTCTTGGCAGAGATTCAGGTAGAGAAACATTTACTTTAAAATGATTAATTATTCCCAACTCGAATTTGCCAAGGACCATGCTTTTCGTCCTCTCTTTTCCGTCATTGATCCTGAAACACTTCTGCAACTTGCTCGGCTCTCAAATTAACGTGTATACTTTGAAAAATATACACACTTGATTAGATCTTTCTTTTCCTTGGAAACTGATCACAATAGACTCAGTTGGATAAGCACCATGTAAATATCTCTTTCATTAATATTATTATTTGAATGGCATAATTTCATTAGTTTATTCCTAAACCACATTAAAGGGCCAGCTGGGAAAGCCAGTATTTGGAGACATGTCCTTGATTTGATAGGTTTTTAATAATGCAGTTATTATAACGGTCTAACACTACACACTGCACAATAACACCATTAAACTTTTTTACAATAAACAATTAAATAATCTAAACCTCAATTTTTTCTAATATATGTGACCTGGAGATCAGAAAGCAAAACTGTAAACTGGTTATAAATATAAACTATGCTATAATTCATGTACACAACTGATGAAATACACCTGAAAACTTTTCAGGCAAGTGAAAATTTAAGAAGGACAAAGAAGGGGATAGAGATGCTGTGTTTGCTTATGCTTTTGTTTTGGTGTTCGCCTATATGTGTGTGTTTCTAAAAATGGCCAGTTAGTAAAATCATATAATTTATTAACATAACTTATTATGCTTTCAGTTAAATATACATATTAATACATGTGTATATATATAATGTCTTAATATAATTTGCCTAACCAAAGGCAAATTATATTAAGCAACCAAAATTAAATAGTAGAAAAGCATTTTGAGGGGGGTGTTAAATTATATTACTTTTATTTTAAAAGAAACACTGATTATATTAATCAAAATTCTCCAGAGAAACAGAACAAATGGAATATATTTGTTATAAGAAATAATCTAACATGATTATGGAAGCTGGACAACCCAAAATTGAAATAACTGGTGTCCCATTTTGAGTCCAAAATCTAATAAGCTGCTGTAGACTCAGGAAGAGCCGATACCCCAATTTTCATACTGTCAGGAGAATTCTCTTTCTCAGAAAGGGTCTAGCTTTTGTTCCATTTAGGCCTACAAGTGATTGAATGAGACACACCCACACTACAAAAGGCAATCTGCTTTATTCAGTCTACCAAACTGAATATTTATCCTGTCCAAAACATCTTGATGGAAACACCCAGAATAAAGCTTGACAAAATATCTGTCTACCTTGTGGCCCAGGCAAGTTGACACATGAAATGAACTACCTCATTGTCCAAAGAGAATAATTTTTAAGAGATCCACAAACTGGAAGAACATTTTTTTTTTTTTTTTACGGTACTGGAGACAGAACCAAGGGGCATTCTTCCTCCGAGCTATAACCCTAGCCTTATTTTTTAATTCTTTATTTTGAAATAGGGTCTCACTGAGTTGTAAAGGGCCTCACTAAGTAGTAGAGTCTGGCCATGAACCCAGATCCTCCTGTTTCAGCCTCCCAAATTCTGGGATGATTACAAGCATATGCCACCATGCCTGGCATTGGAAGAACTTGATAGGAAAGCCTGTATAGCACCAGGAGGAAGCCAAGTCTACAGTGGTTCAAATGTGATGCCCTTTGAACCTCCCTCTTGGAAGAGGTACCATGTATAAACTTTTTAAAATATCTAACCCACTAGTACCTTGTCTTTAATGAGGATCACATTCTATACTATTGAGTCTCAATCTTTATTGTTTTTCAAATTATACTTAAAATATTTAAAAATTATTTTAAGGCCTCAAATTATTACAAATAAAATTTCTTGAAATCTCTCTTTTAAAAATATACATCTTAGCCAGGCATGGTGGTGCATGCTTGTAATCCCTGTGCTTGGGAAGCAGAGACAGGAGGATCGCACAGGTTTGCAGCCAGCTGTGCTGGCTTAAGAGACCCTGTTTCCAAATAAAAAATATAAAATAGGTCTGGGACTGTAGCCCGGAGGTAGAAGGGTTTCCAGGAACCCCAGTACCACCACCAAATACATATATATATATATATATATATATATATATATATATATATATATAATTAAATGAAAGCAAATATTTTTGTAAATCAACCATTTCTGAGTAGATGCTTTTAGGCTTTAGTGTGATTTTATATATTAGGTCATTCAACATACATTTATTAAGCACTTATAGATACCAAACTGTTTTCAGTGTAGTACGTTGATAATGAAGTAACATGCAAAAAGCATTATGAAACTAGTGAGGGTATTTGATGATTTGTATCAGAGGTTCATAGACTATGTTCCATGAGTCAAATCTGAACCCCTTTTTTATGAGTAAAGTTTTATTGGCACATGTTCAATTGTACATGTATTGTTTCTGGCTGTTTTTACACTAAGACCACAGTAGAATAGCTGTTGTGCCTGTAACCATGTAGCCCCCAAAGTTGGAGGTATTTACTCTGTTCATTCACCAAAAGAGTTTCCTAACTACCGTCAGGGTACAACTAAAAAATAATCAACTCTGCAGCAAATTATATGCAGTAAGTTAATGTAACAACTGAATGGAACAAGACCAAAAAACAGAAGAAATTCAGACTTATGTGCTAAGAAATTCACTTTATCCAACAAACATAGTAATTTTAGGATACCTAATAATGGTCCACTCAAAATGTCCACATGCTAATCTATGAAATGTGTGACTGTGCCATTTTAAAGATGAAAAGCTACTTTGTAGATGTGATTCAACCAAGAATCTCAAGATTGTGAGATCTCAAATCTCACAATTAGAGAATTAACCAGATCTCAAGATTCTGGATTATCCAGGTGGAGCCAATCTAATCACAATGATCCTTATAAATGGCAAAGAGGAAGGCAGTAGGTATGTATTTGTGTATATACCAGTTTCTGACTATTTTGGTAGAGACCATTTCTGTGGGCTTAAGTCTCAACTTTCCTGCTTATTAGGTATGTGATGTCGAACATGTTAATGTCTCTGATTCAATTTCTTTACCTAAATTGAATAAATTAAGTAATGATGCCATGAGTTGGTTGGGGTATTTAGTGGGATACAGTGCATGTCCAGCACCCAGCCTAGCATTTGGGATGTAGCAGCTACTCAGTGAGTGACAGATATGATGAATGTACTTAGCCTCAGTTTTTCTCCTCTAAAAGGAAAACAGGGTCAAGGTCAACTCTAAAGTTCATCAGTTCAAATCATTACTATCATATGCAATGGTTTCTCCGACATTTTCATGGATAATCCAATAGATATGGTTAACTTTTAGTGGTTTATTCATCTATTTAATCTATTTAATTCATCTATTAAAAAAACTTTCTTACCTTCAACATTTATTATTTGAGTTGCAAGATCTCAAAATTAGTATCCCTGCCTGCCTCTTCTATTCACAGTGGTAATGGATATATCCTACTAAAATATAATAGCAATCTCATGGCCCCTATACTTAATATCCCACATTTTCTATATGATATAGAGTTAGTAAGTAGGTAAAATATTATGAATAAATGGGCACTAAAAATTTCATTACACATATGATGTCCTTCCTCTCTCTCTCTCTCTCTCTCTCTCTCTCTCTCTCTCTCTCTCTCTTCTCTTTGTGACCTACATATTTAGTAAAAGCATACCTCTAAGAATCTTTTGCTTTTCAAAATTATAAGGCTGAATGAAGATCTAATCTCAGTAGTACAATAATAACCTCGCTAGATCAAGCATTTAAGCAACGTAACTGTGTTCTCCCGGTCTAGGAGATACATACTCTTCAATGACTCTGCCCCTCCAGGAAATAAGCTCCATCAGCATTTTCTAAAAGCTGTATTCTTCCCAGAAATTTATTTTTCCCGTTATCCTTTGGCAGAAAAACACTACTGTTTGTTTATAAAGTGAAATATTTAAAGGAAATAACTATAAAAATTCTAAAGAGATATACTGATGGCTAGAATCAAAACCAATATTTCAATGAAAGTGCTAATATCACATGACAAATTCCTAATGAACATAAAACTTTTGCAAATAAAAGTGAGTTAGAGGAAAGGAAAACACATAGAAAGTGCATGATCTTTTGCTTATTCACTGGGGCCTGTGAATGCATTGATTTGCAACATACTATTTTACCATTAGCTTAATATATATCAGCCTCCAGATGAAGGCAGGAGAGATGAACAAGTATATAATTGTATGACCTCATACATGGCACCTTTTAAAAATCATGGCTCATGCTGGGTGGTGGCGCACACTTGTAATCCCCGTGCTTGGGAGGCTGAGACAGGAGGATTGCTCAGGTTCGAAGCCAGCCTCAGCTGCTTAATGAGGCGCTCAGCAACTTAGTGAGACCCTGTTTCCAAATAAAATATAAAATAGGTCTGGGAGTATAGCCCGGAGATAGAAAGACCCTGGGTTCCACCCCCAGTACAACAAAAAATTTTAAAAAATAAATAAAATAAATAAAAATCATGGCTCAGTGAGAAAGATTCCTAATAAGAAGCCACAAAAACAGAAACACATGCAAGCTGCACCACCTCCATGTAAGTCATTCATTTTCTAGTGTTTCCACCTCTGCCTTGTTACCACTTATATCTAAACTGCAGAACTGCTGGGCAGAGGACCCACCTGTCCTTACATTGTGAATGGTTATTCACACATTATACATATTCAGAAAACACCTCATAATAGTGATGATTCAAAAATCACATCGCAAATAATAACTTCCATGACAGTGCACATGTATTTACTACTTTCTTAAAAAATACTGATTATTTTTCAACCTCTCGTGTGTATTTAACCCATACTTTTGAAACCTGCTCTGTACCATCTACTTTGCTAACATCGAAGGCTGCACGAGTGTTCATCTAAATTCTCCTCAAGCCTTTGTCTCACAGTTTAATATATGGCTGTCTCAAGTATGGTCCTGCCTTGTCAGAGTCTTTTCAGGAAATGGCTGATATTTTTATTTAGCATAAAATATAATTTCTTTTAGACATATGATATATTTCCAAACATGTGAGTAATTCAATTTTACACACGTCTATAAAGAAGCTCACACTTTATTATCTGACCAACTAAGCTTCGTGGGAACGGTTGCTCAGTAATATGTCGTCACTTTTACCAGAATTTTTACACTGATATAAAGGATCAGGCTACACCAATGATTCAATAAGACATTTGTTCTTACAAAATATGACATTTCTGAGTTAGTTTGGGACCTTTGCACTTTTTATTAATTCAGTGAATTTTTCTATGAAAGCATTGTTGTATTTCTTGATCTTGATGAAAAAATTAAAATTCATTGAATTTTAAAATTTACTATAGCTGGGCGTGGTGGCGCAGGCTTGTAATCCCTGCACTTGGGAGGCGGAGACAGGTTCGAAGCCAGCCGCACTGGCTTAAGAGACTGTTTCTAAATTTTAAAAAAAATGTAAAAAATAGGTGTGGGAGTGTAGCCCGGAGGTAGAAGGGCTTCCAGGAACCCCAGTACCACCAAAAATAAAAATTACTAAAAAAATTAAATCTTAAAAACGTACTTGTTTCTCTAGCTTTTATTTTGATTAGACTAAGTTAGAGCAGATTTAAGTTTAGAAAAATTGAGTTAACAGTACAAAGATTTCCTATAAACTTTCTAGTCCTAAAGATGCACGGCCCCATTGTTTACAAACATATTCCATCAGAATATGCATTTTGTGTTTTTATAAATGACAAGCCTTAGCCAGATGTGGTGGAGCACACCTATAATATTAGTACTTAGAAGCCTGACACAGGAGGATCACAGGTTTGAAGCCAGTGTGAGGTAACTTAGTGTTGGTCCTGTTTCAAAATTTAAAAAAATAATAATAATTAGGGATGAAAGTATAGCTCAGAGGTAGACCAGCCCTGGGTTCATATTGGCTTCTTTCATTATAATTACACATTTCTTAGTAATCATAATAAACTTTCTTAGAAATAAAATTTCTTAGTAATAGTAATAAATACAGTTGCTTCCTTAATTTATATTTATGGCTTACATTTTTATTTCTCTGTTGTCCTGGATAATATTACATTGTCTAGATATTGCATTTTATTCGTCGTTTCACCTACTAAAGTACCTCTTGGTTGCTTCCAAATTTGGGTAATGCTGAGTACAACTGCTATAAATATGTGGGCAGGTATTTTGTAGACATAAATGTTTCATTCGTGTAGCTAAATCAAAGTGCACAACTGCTGACTAGTACAGTCAGGGTCTATGTAGTTTTTAGTTTTGTAAGCTCCCCAACTGCCTTCCTATCCAGTTGTACCATTTTGCATTCTCACCAGCAGTAAACTAGAGTTTCTGTTGCTCCATGTACTTACTACTGCCTGAGGTAGTCAGTGTTCTGGGTTTTCTTTATTCTAAGAGTAAGCGGTGATACTTCTTGTCTTTTATTTTTATTGGTGCACTGTAGTCGTGCATCAATGCAGTACAAAATGGTAGAGGCATACATGCACACATCACTCCTTTAGTCCGTACCCAATTCCCACCCCACTCTCTCCCTCCGCCCTCCTTCCCACGTTTTGGCTTGTGATTAACTTTGATATGCTTGCTAATGCACACCATGTACATTAGGGGATTTTCCTTTACCCCCACCTGCCTCAGTTAGGGCACCTTATTTGCTCATCTATAGTTTCTCCTTCTTTGTCTAGATTTCCTTCTATGACCTATTTTCCCCCTTGCTTCCACACAGTAGGAAGAACATCCAATTTTTCTTTTTGTGACTAACTAATCTCACTTAGCATAATGTTTTCCAGTTCCATATATTTCCCTGTAAATGACATAATTTTGTTTTCCTTTATGGCTGAGAAAAATTCCATTGTGTTCATATCCCAGAGCTTTATAATCCACTCATTTGTTGATGGACATCTTGGCTGGTTGCATAATTTGGTAATGATGAATTGTATAGCTATGAATATAGATATCCATGCATTAATTTAGTAGTTTGGTTTTCATTCTTTTGGGTAGATACTCAGAAGTGGTATTGCTGGATCATATGGTAAATTCGTATTCATTCTTTTGAGTATCCTCCATACTGTCTTCCAAAGTGGTTGCACTAATTTGCAATCCCTCCAACAATGTAGTAGAATGTGTTTTAATTTGAATTTCTCTGATGGCATACAATGTGAAGCAGAGCAACATTTCAATTGCTTATTCACCACTGGTACATCTTTGGTGAGATATCTGTTAAAGTCATTGACCCATTTTTTTTTAATTTTTTATTGGTCATTGTAGTCATACATCTTAAAGGAATAAAAGATGGTGGAGACATACATGCACACATCACCCAATTAGCTTTTACCCAATTCCTCCCCTATGCCCTCCTCCTCTCTCTTTCCCATGCTTGGCTTAGTTATTGAATTTGATTGTTTAAGTACATCATGTGCTTTAGAGAATTTCCCTCTTGCCACCTCCCATCCCCTCAGTTAGGTCACCTTATTTGCTCATCTATAGAATCTCCTTCATCTAGAGTTCCCCCTTGACCCATTTTTCCTTAGCCTTCACATATTAGGGAAAGCATCTGATTTCTTATTTTTTGTGACTGACTAATCTCACTTATCATAATGTCCTCCAGTTCCATCCATTTCCCTGTAGATGATGTAATTGTATTTTTCTTTATGGCTGAGTAAAACTCCATCGTGTACATATCCCACAGTTTTGTAATCCATTCATCTGTTGATGGACATCTTGGCAAGTTCCATAGTTTGGCAATGGTGAATTATGTAGCTATGAACTTAGACACACATGCATTAGTTTGGCAGTTTGTTTTCCTTTCTTTTGTGTAGATACCCAGAAGTGTTATTGCTGGATCAAATAGTAAGTTTGTTCCCATTCTTCTGAGGATCCTCCATACTGTTTTCCAAAGTGGTTGCACTAATTTGCAATCCCACCAACAATGTTTTAGAGTTCCTACTTCTCCACATCTTCACCAGCATTTGTTGCTGCTTGTGTTTTGAATGATTGCCCTTCTAGTTGGAGTTAGATGAAATCTCAGAGTAGTTTTGATTTACATCTCTCTGATTGCTAAAAAAAAAGATTTAAAAATGGGTCGCTCTGATTGATAATAATCAGAGAAACCCATTTTTTTAGTCTTTTTTTTTCTTATCATTGAATTTAAAGAGATCTTTGTATACTTTGACTACTCATCCTGGATCATATAAGTCTTCTGCAAATATTTTTTCCCTAATATATTATTTCACTGATGTACCTAATTTAAATGAAGTCTAACCTATTAGCTATTACAAAATTTCAGTTATTAAACAAGCGGTGTATACCTAGGATAAATACCTCTTGGTCAAAGTATAAGATTTCTGTTATACATTTCAGGATTTGATAATTTAAGGACTTTTGCATCTAAATTCATAATAAATATCTGTCTATCAGCATAATTTCTTCCTTAAATGTTTAGCAAAATTTACCAGTGAACCCATTTGGGTCCAGTGCTTTTAGTTTTGGAAAGTTATTAACCACTGATCAAAGTTCTATAATAGACAAAAGCCATTTTTTTAAAATCTTGTGAGTTTTAGCAAATCATGTCATTCAAGAGATTAGTTTATTTTATCTATATCATAAAATTTGTGGTCACTGTGCTATTTATGGTACTCCTCTGTTACTCTTTTAATGTATTCTTATTTGTAATATCTTTCCCTTTGCATTTCTGATGTTAGTCATATGTGTCCTCTTTTGTTTTTTAAGGCTTATTGATTTTACTGATCTTTGCAAATAACCAGCTTCAGTTTGGTTGCTTTTCTCTCTTGATTACCTCACTTCAGTTTTATTGATTTCGGTTCATTCATTTATATAATTTATTTTATTCTGCTTATTTTGGATTTATTTTCCTCACCTTTTTCTAGTTTCTAGAAAAAGGTTTAGATAACTGATTCTAATTCTTCTTTTCTAATCCATGCATTCAGTACTAAAAATTTACTTCTAAGCCCTGTTTTCACTGCATGCTTTGAATTTTTTATATTTTCATTTAGTTCAAAATACTTTAACCATGTCTTAATATTTCTTCTTCGACCCATGTGTGATTTAGAAGTTCATTATTTAATGTATTATGATACTTTTGGTCACAGTGACAAAATGCCTGAGAAAATCAACTTAAAGCAGATAATATTTATTTTGGCTCATAAATTCAGAAATTGCAGTCCATGGTCAACTGGCTCCATGGTTTCTAGAGGCCTGAGCATCATAGTGGGAATATATATTGGACCCAAGCTGCTGATCTCATGGGGGCCAGGAAACAAAGACAGAAGAAAGGGACCAGAAACAAAATATACCTTTTAAGGCCATGTGCCAAATAACCTAATTCCTCCAACCAAACCTCATTTCCTACAGTTTCCACCACCTCCATATCCCATTAAATTGTGAATCTTCCAATGAAGAGGTCAGAGATGTCACAATCCAATCACTTCTCAAAGGTCCAAACTTTATATGCTGCTGCACTGGGATCAATCAAATTGTAAACATATGAGTATGGGGAGAGATTTAAGATCTATATTAATTGTTAATTTTTATATATTTGGGGATTTTTCATTATCTTTATATTATCAATCTGATTTCATTTTTTTTTCTCACTGGGGATTAAATCCAGTGGCATCCTACCTCTAAACTACATCCCAGCCCTATTGTTTTAAAAGTCTCACTAAGATACTGTGTATTGCTCTCCTAGGACTTGCAATCCTACTGCCTCATCCTCCCAAGTGCTGGGATTACAGGCATGCACTACCATGCCTGGTGCTCCAATCTAATTTCTGAAAGTAATATATGATAAAAATGGAAATGGTATAGATTAGCCTAAATGTGAAGGTGTTGGGCTGGCATAAGGGATGTGATAGGATACTGCAGGGGTCAGATTGACAATACAAGCAAAACTTCTGAGGAAACACAGCACAAGCAATAGTCAAAGAAAGAAAAGAAAGACAGACGTGATGGTCCATGACTGTAGTCCCAGTACCTGAAGGCTTAGACAGGAGGATCTCAGGTTTGGGCCAGCCTCAGCAACTTACCAAGATCCTACTTAATTTTTTAAAATAAAAAGGGCTGGAGATGTTGCTTGGAGGTAGAATGTTCCTGGCTTCAGTCACTCGTACCAAAAAATAAATAAAAAGCAAGCAAGCATAAGATGTGTGGAGTGTGGAATCCTTAGATAGGATCAGAAAGGTAAGTCTATGTCAAACTTTGGTGGTACTGAAGATGTAATGGAGAAAGACTAACAGGCTCATCAAAAGAATAAATCTTAAGGCTCAGACTGCCTTGCAATGATCTGACAAAGGCCACACCCTCATCCTGGTGGGAGGACCCGCACCTGAGTTCTGGGTCTGAGCGCACCTCCTCCTTCCGGCAGCTGGCATTTTTAGACAACTCTCTGAAGAGCCGGCATATGCACTCACCTTAATCTTTAACTCCTACGGCTTCCAAAATTATCCTCCCACATGTACATCAGAAGGTAGCCGAAGATGAAGAGAACTAGAGAATATGCCAAGTGAAATAAGCCAGATACAGAAAGTTTAGGGTTATATGTTTTCTCTCATATGTGGAATATAGAAAGAGAAAAAAACAGTCTCAAAAATAGAGTAGAGGATAGGAGTTTATGTGGAAGGAGAGGAGGGAAAGGGAAGATACAGGGAAATAAAATTGACCAACTATGCTATGTGTATGTGTGTATATAACACAGTAAATTCTACTATTCTGTATAATTATAATGCACCAATATTTTTTAAAGAAGGTAGCCTAGAGAAGGACCGTTGTGCTAGAAACCCCTGTTGTACAAAAACACCCTGCCTCAAAAAAAAAAAAAAAAAAACTCAGAGGGATAATAAGACATCAAAGATCAATGCTTTCTCTTGCTGAAACTCGCCGCTCTTCTATTAGAGCCAATTCTCTAATAATCATACTCTGGCACATCATGAGATTCTCCCTAACCCACTTTCTCTATAGTTAATGGTGATTTTTATTCACTACAAATTCACTGTCGTTCTTTGAGTGGTGAAATTTTATTAGATAGGTAGGTATTCACCATCCAAAAAGGGGTGCACTTGAGAAAGAAGCAGCTACAGTCAATGAGGTAAGTCAGGAGCTGGGCTGGATTAAAAACTATTAGAAGCTCTAAGCTTTGAAATGGCATGGTATTACCAGTGCTCGCTGTGGGCCAAAATTAAATCAATACTTAACTATGAATAATAAAACATGTGCAGTGAAACTTCAATCTAGTTTTGAAAGGTTTTCTGAGAGAAGAATCCTGGAAAGGTTCATTAAAGTTGAGCTACCTCCATCTTTATGATAACTTTATGTTGCTACAGCCAGAGGATATGCTTCACTGCTGATTGGGTAATCCAGCCTGGTGGGGTTAGTGCTTTCTAGATGAAAAGCAAGAGGAATATTAAATGTGGCAGTGGGGGTGAGCATAGAGTGGAGAAGTGGACTGAAAAGAGTGGGAGTAAATGCTTTTTTTAGAAGGGAATTCTAGAAAAGTAAAAGGGCCAGATATGAAATTAATCATAAGTCTGGTTTGAAAGTGGGTGGTTGAGAACCAGAAATGGCACTCTCAGAGAGGCAATGAATGGGAGGAGGAGAAGAGGGCAGAGGTGGAAGAAAAGGAGTAGAAACAGAAGGGAAAGGAAAATAATAATATTATTATTATAGTTAACATTTATTGAGCACTTACAAGGTGCCAAGAACACTTCTAAGCACTTTATTTGCATTTCTTCAAGTCTCTTGGCATGTGATTACTCACAGGAGGACTAGGCTGCTTTACGTGAACATATTTATGGCTGAACATATGTTCTTTGCATTTCACTTGTGCATATATGGAATTTTCACAGAAACGTATAGCTATATTTCTCTCGTATACATAGTGACATTTAAATGCTTTAGGAGCTTGAGTGGATTGCTCTGGCCACATGAAATATAATTCAGCCTCAGGCACTTCGTATTATAGGAGTTAAAGTGAAAGATTCTGTAAATCATTGGCTAAGACCAGAAGCAATCTGTCTTCAATTTCTGGCTTCAAAGGACCCAATATTAGGTGATGCTTGTGTGAAATGAGTGGGTTTATCTCTGTGTTCTGCTGGACTTCCTGAGCCACTATCTGTGAGTAGTTCAATCTCTGGATTTTATCTGTTGACCCAGATAAAGATGATGGGCTGTCCTGAACTTGTGGTGCTTGGTTATCATTCCCAGTGTTTCCCCCTCTTTTTTTTTTTCTTATTAAGCAATTGTCTGCTTGGTTTCTGTTCCTAAGTGTGAAAAACACCAGGCAATTAACAAACCCAAAACAAATGCACTATCTCCCACCCACTTGCAGACACTACTCTTTGGTATCTAAAAAAAGAGCATCTCTCTCTCTCTCTTCCTCTTCCCTCTCTCTATCTCTCTCTCTCATCCACCACTATAAAAATTAGAAAACCTGAAGATAAATATTCCCCACTAAATATCAGTAATTTATCCCCCACAATTATTTATCTGAGAAGTTGATATTCTGGTCAAGAAACACAAATCAGTTTATACTATGGGTTGAACTCAAGGGCCATCTACCTCCAAGCTATACTCTCAGCCCTTACTTTATTTTTATAATATCTCACTAAATTACAACATACTGGCTTTGAACCTGTGAGCCTCCTGTCTAAGCCTCCCAAATACTACAATTACAGGCACATACCACCATGACCAGCAGATTTCTCATTATTTTTAATAATAAAATTATTACATGTTATGTGTAAACACAAACCCTGCCACAATTGAATTCACAAGTAAATCACATATTTGCAAAATACTCACCTATATATAACTAAAACACTAAAATGCTATGGTGCAAAATACAAAAATATTTCCTTAATATTCAATTAGGTTTTCTTTTTTTTTTATCACTGTGACCAAAATACCTGATAAGACAACCCAGAGGAGGACAGGTTTAGTTGGCTCATGGTTTCAGAGATTTGGTTCGTGGCTGGTCAGCTCCAAGGCAGAAAATCATGGTGGTAGGGTGTCCCAGAGAAGCAGAAAGAGAAAGCAAGGAGGGACAGAAACGGTTCTCAAGGCCAGAGGTTTCAGTGACCCACCCCTACTAGTCATACCCCACCTGCCTACAGTTAACATCCAGTAACTGAATATAAATGATTAATTCATCAATGGATTAATTTGCTAATAAGGTTAGAGCCCTCATGATTCAATAATTTAACCTCTGAACATTGCTACATTGCTAACACATGAGCTTTTCTGGGGCACATTCCACATCTTAACCATAATAAGTACCTACAAGTCTTCAAGTAATTAACATGAGCTTTTATGTGTGAGTGTGGCACTGGGGATTAAACCCAGGGGAATTTTACCTCTGAGCTATACCTCCAGTATTATTATTATTATTATTATTTTAAATTTAGAAACCAGGTCTCCCTAAGTTACTGTGCATGGGCCTCAAACCTGCAAGTCTTCTTTCTCAGTCTCCCAAGTACTATGATTGTGGGCATGTACCATTGGCATGACTAAAATAATATGATTTTATTAACATGTACATAGTCATAACATTTATGACACAGTATGAAAACTCAAAATAATAAATAAACCTGTTTATTTAATAATAAACAAAAATAATAAAAATATAAACAAAATAATAAAATAATAATAAAATAATAAATAATAAATAAAATAATAAATAAATAAATAAATAAATAATAAAATAAACAAAATAATAAAAATGATGCAAAGTTTCCAGGAAAAGAAAGGTTACTTAATTTTTAATTAATACCTAGTAATTATACACATTTATGGGTCAGGATATTGGATTTCAATACCTATACATGTAATGTGTAAAGGTCAATTCAGGGTAATTGGCATATCCATCATCTCATATATTTATAATTTCTTTGTGTTAGTAACATTCAAATTTTTCTCTAGCAGTTATTTTGAAACACCCAATTAACTGTTGTTAACCATACATATTCTACTGTGCTTTAGAATAATAGAATATCTCTTACCCAACTATACACATAAAATATCTTAACCCTCTTCTCTCCATCCTCCCTCTATCCTTGTGTCCTTCCCAACCTCTGGTATCTACTATTGTCTATTTCTTTGAGATCAACTTTAGCTTCCACATATAAGTAAGAACATGCGGTATTTGTATTTCTGTGCCCAATTTATTTCACTTAACATAACGCTTTCCAATTTCATCCATGTTGCTATAAATTGAAGAATTTCATTTTTGGATGAGTGAAAATTATTCAACTATGTATATATTCTATACATTCTTTATTCATTCATCTATAAAGGAGAACCTAGGTAGATCCCACCTTTTAGCCATTATGAATAGTGCTGTGTTAGGCATGTAAATGCAGATATTTCTTCAACATACTGATTTCAATTGCCTTGGATAAATCCTCCCTATTAGGATTGCTACATAATATTACAGTTCTATTTCTAGGTTTTGAGGAACTTTCAAACTGTTTTCCATAATGGTTTTATTGGTTTACATTACTACAGATTAATATCTCCAATGAACAAAGATACAAAAATTCTCAATAAAATACTAGAAAATCCAATTTGGCAGCACATGAAAAATTATACACCATGATCAAGTGGGATTTATTCCTGGACTGCAACAATGTTTTAACATGCACAAAATGAAAGATATTATATATTTAATCAACAGAATGAAGAATAAATACCGAAGGACTTCCGGGAAGATGGCGACCGAGAAAAGCGGGGCTTAAGAGCCCCGCTAACAACAAATATCCATTACCACAAAATCAGCGCCTTTCAAAGCCAGAAAACAACATCACCAGAGAAACAAAAAAAAATCACCAGGCTCCAGAGAGAAAGCGGACTGAGAACAGAGCCACAGAGGAGATCTTCACGCCCGAGGACGCGGCAGACACGGCAGCAACGCCATACTGCCGGCGAATTCACGGGACGGCCACAGCAAGCCGAGGGGAGCCGCTGCGGAACAGCCAGGCGGGATTTCTCGGCGCAGAGGACATCTAAAGCTCCCAGTGTCTGAGCTCAGCACACGCTGCAGGGATTCAGAGTGGAAATCAAAACCAAGAAAAAAAAAAAAAAAAAAACGCCAGCCCAACAGCCGAGGGCGTAGCAGCGGCGCCATATTGCCACCGGCAGCAGCAGCACGGAACTCACTACAGCTACATCTGCGTACTCAAGAACAGTGAGTCAAATTGCGGGCCACAGCGGAGAAATCCCAGTACTGTACTCACTGGGACTTGACCCAGTGGGAGAGGGGCGGTGGCAGTGATATCACACCACAGGAGAACGTGCAACCTGGCACCCCCCCACGGTCTAAAGCAGCCTCTATCGACTCTCTGGGTCGGAGACTCTGTGATAAAACCCAGTAAAGGAATAGTGGGGTCTGAGATACTACTGACTCGAGATCCAGAGCACCTTAAGTGAAGTCATAGTGACCCAAGGGAAGAACCCAGAGAAGGCACAAACTTCCGAAATCATGGGAAAGAGGAATAATACTGGAGCAATTAATGTTCACAACCCCACAACATCAGAACCCGATAAAACAGAAAATCAGAGATTTCTAGAAGATCAAATCAGGAAAATAACTGTAGAAATAATAGAGGTGCTTCGAAAAGAACTCAGAGAGAGCCAAAAAGAGATAAAGGATGCAATTAATGAAGTAAAGGCCTCAATTCAAAGCACAAACAACCGATTAGAACACATGGAGAACAGAATCTGGCTCTTAGAAGATGATCATTCCAAAAATGAATGCATAGTTTCTAATCTAGGAAAAAATATCCGACAGCAGGAATCTGATATTGAAGAAATATGGGCCTATTTTAAGAGAGCTAACCTAAGAATAATTGGAATAGAGGAGGGAAAAGAAAGTGAAACCAAAGGGATCAACAATCTCTTCAAGGAAGTAATAACAGAAAATTTTCAAAACTTAGAGCAAGAGGTTGATACACAGGTCCAGGAAACTTATAGAACTCCCTTTAGACAGGGTCGGAGAAGAGGATCCCCACGTCACATAATTGTCAAAATGACCAATGTGGAAGCCAAGCAGAGAATCTTAAAGGCAACAAAAGCAAAGGGCCAAGTGACATTCAGAGGCAAACCAATTAGAATCACTCCAGACTTCCCAAACCAAGTTATGAGAGCCAGAAGGGCTTGGAGTAACATATTCCAAACTCTGAAAGAAAACAACTTACAGCCAAAAATTTCCTACCCAGCAAAACTCTCTATCAAATTAGATGGAGAAATAAGAAGCTTCCATGACAAACAGAAACTGAAGGAATTTATGTCTTCAAAACCAGCACTAGAGAAAATACTCAAAGAGATTAACTACAAAGAAGAAATAGGTAACACACATCAGAACTAGAGAAACAAGATTTTCCATCCAACAGACAACTAAGATTGGTTATCTGTGGAGATTCATTATTTATGTTAGTCTGTTACCTATCTCTAAAGGGTATTGTTTGCCTTTATTGTTGTTAATTTTTAGGATTTCTAGTTGGAATATTAATATACCTTCAGATATAGCATTTGGAAATATTTTATCCCATTCTATTAGTAACTGTTAACTCTGTTTACATTGTCTTTGGATATAAAATATGTTTTTTATTTTTTAGGGAGTTTGTATACTCTTCTGTTGCCTGTGCCATTGAAATCATAACCAAGAAATCACTGCCAATTTCAATGTTGTGAGGTTTTATGACCCAGATTTTCTCCTAAAAGTTTATAGTCTTAAGATTTATATTTAGGTCTTTTATCTATTTTGAGTTAATACTTGTATATGGGATTAGGTAAGGGTCCAATTTTATTCTTTTCCATGTAATTATTATGTTTCAACAATATTTAGTTAAAAGATTATTATTTCCACCACCAAATGTTCGTGGAAACCTTGTCAAAAATAACTTGACAATATAGGGAAGAATTTAGCTCTAGGCTTTTATTTAACTCCAATGGTTTATATATCTGCCTTTAGAATAGTACTACACTGTTTCAATTATTGTAGCTTTATATGGTTTGAAATCAGAAAATATATATCTTCTAGCTTTGTTCTTTTTCAAGATCAATGTGGGTACCTAGAGTCCATATTCCATATTAGGATAGATTTTTTTTTCTGAAAAATAAATATGTAAATATATGATAGTTTCACCTAAAAATAGAAAAAAATAGATTCTCTGGTAAGAAAGAAAGCACAAAGAAATATTGAAATGTTATCTTTAAGTCATCAAAAGCTTGGTATCAGACAAATGAAACTGTTATGAGAGATTATCATTTTTAATTTTGGATAAATTGCTATAATACTAGATGTCAACTACTAAGCCAAGCATAGGAGGGGGGGATAGGGAGAGAACGGGGTGGGGATCGGGTGGGGGCTGACTGGGCAATGTGTGCATGTATGTCTACAAAAGTATGTATCCCACTATGATGTATGAATACAGTGCACCAATTAAAAATAAATATGAAAAAAATAAAAAAAAAGAATACCATATGGTTATTTCAATATACACAGAAAAATCACTCTATTGAGCCCAGCATGCCTAAAATCCCAGTATTAGAGAGGCTATGACAGGGAGAATCACAAATTTGAGACCAACCTTAGTCACTTAGTGAGACCCTGTTTCAAAATAAAAAAAATAAAAGGGAACTCTAAGTATATCTCAGTGGTAGAATAACCTTTAATTTAATCCCCAATGCTACAAAAATATATAAAAGAAAACAAAAAGAAAAATAAAACTCATTCAATGAAATTCAAAGTCTCTGAAACAAGATCATTTTTAATAATGACATATTTCTCGCCAAGTGAAATGGAGACAAAGTTCCAAAAAAAAATTAGGAGGAGAAAGGGAGAGAATTTAAAACCTCACTAATTATCACTCGTGAAAGTTAATGGTGCTAGCAAGTGGGCAAGGAGGAGACAATTCAGGTGTTGTAATCATTTGTTGCTATGTAAGAAACTTTTAAAACTCCAATTTATAATCTTATCCAATATCCCCCTAACTGACTAATGAAGATTCATTCTATAAGTTGTGTAGACCTTTCTTTCCAATTTGTGGTGTGCAAAGTTAATAAAGGGCTTTACTTGGGCTCTCCTGACCTACTGACATGCTTCTTGCTTACACGGATGAGAGGCACTTAAGACAGGCAGTGCCACCCCTTCACTGCTATAATAGCCTGATGTTCTCAAGGCCAACTTCTCAGTGGTTAGTAATAAACCAAACAGACTGGATTCAGTAACTCTTACAGGAGAGATTCATCCATTTCTTAGAATTCCTTTACCAGGAACTCATGCCAGTGTCAGAATTGGCAATCCTTTATGCCTCCTCCACTAAGTCTCTATTAGAGCGGACCTTTCACCTCCTACCATATTCCTATCTTCTTCCTCTTCTTTCTACCTTGAAAAAAAACACATCATCTAATATTTAGCAAAACAGAGCACTGATTCCTCATTGCTGCAGCTCAGAGTGGAGATAAGAGTGGTGGTTGTTTGTTTGCTTGATCCCTTTCTAATTCACTCAGTGAAACTGGTCTACCATTTAATCGTTGATTGCATTATGAAGAGAACATATTTGCAATGTGGAAAAATGCCATTCTCTTGCCTACAGATTTAATTATCAAGATCAAAATAATGAATATGACAATTAAGATCATGGAGAGACAATCTCAGACTTATATCACCTTCCCCTTTCTCTCTATTTCAAGCCACACTGGCTCTGGCATCCTGATCCACAGGGCACCAAGGTTTGACATCTGCTGACCTCCTCTGTCCACCTCTCACTAGCACCTTCCCCGCCAAGGACCCAATTTGCCTACACAGCACCCACTCTTCCTTCAGATTTCAACTTAAATGATACCTTAGAATCATTTAGTAAGAAAATCTCTTCCATCTCCCAGGTTTTAAGTCACTTTATTTCAACACTAACTCATGTTGTGATTATAGTTTGTTTGTGGAATCCTTAGTTTAAAATCTCTCTCCTATTATACTATAAAACCTGAGAATTAAGAATCATATACGTTACTCTTCTTTAATTTTTTAGTAACTAGCATATGAGTGGCACATAAATATTTGTTTAATTAATAATAATGGGCCAATAGTAAATGTGAACAAGCATGGCTTACAGAATAGCCCCTGCAGGCCTCCGAGGCCGGGATCGGAGCCTGCCAAGGGGGTTAGGTCAGTGCCGGGGCCAGCGAGGCTGGGATCAGAGCCTGCTGTGAGGCAAGGCCGCTACTGAGGCCTCCAAGGCCAGGCTTGGAGCCTACCGAGGGGTTAGGCTGGTGCTGGGGCCAGAAAAGCTGAGATCGGAGCCTGCCATGAGGCAAGGCTGGTGGTGCGGCCTCGGAGGCCGAATCGGAGCCTGCCAAGGGGTTAGGCCAGTGCTGGGGCTAGCGAGGCCAGGATTGTAGCCTGCCATGAGGCAAGGCCGGTTCTGGGGCCTCCAAGGCCAGGATAGGAGCCTGCTGAGGGGTTAGGCCGGTGCCAGGGTCAGCGAAGCTGGGATCGGAGCCTGCCTTGAGGCAAGGCCGGTGTTGGGGCCTCCAAGGCTGGGATCAGAGCCAGCTGAGGGGTTAGGGTGGTGCAGGGACCAGCGAGGCCAGAATCAGGGCCTCCCATGAGGCAAGGCCTGTGCTGGAGCCACTGAGGTCAGGATCAGAGTCCTCCAGGTGGCCAGGCCACTACTGGGGCTGTCAAGAGTGGGATCAGAACTTGCAATGCAGCATGCACAGAGAAATATCACAGAAAATAAAAACCAGATACTTCCCCTAATTAGCAATAACTAGGAGGAAAGGGGTAACAGGAGGAGGTCGAGTTATAGAAAGGGCCCTATAGCAGAGAAAGTAAGGTGACCAATCAGAGGGGATGGGATGGGGGAGGATGGAACCTCTTTAAAACTCAGGAGGCACGTAAACAAATGTATCAAAGATAATCACCAATCAAGCATGGGATCGAGGGAGTGGGAGGGAATGGGATGGGGGCTGGATGAGGGCTAATTGGATGATGTGTGCTTGTATATCCTCTCAAGATTTGTATTCCAATGTGATGTGTGACTGAAATGCACCAATAAAAATAAATATATATATATATATATATATATATATATATATATATATTTAAAAGTTAAACATTTGTTAATAAAATAATATACTATAAAAAAAAAGAATAGCCCCTGCAATGGTAAGGTCTGAACCTGCTTCTACATTTTCCGTTTTCCTCCTCTGATCTAAAACCTCACATCACGCTTTAGGCCTCCTAATAACAAGATGTGTTCTTTGCTTATATAGACGCTCCTTGAACAGTTTTTGAGAATCATCCCTTTATTTGTAGCCTCCTCAAATAGATATGCAAAATAACTCATGCTCCTCTAAACTGAGTGTTGTGCGTCTGTCATGTCTCTCCTGGTTTGTCTTCAGGGGGAAAAATGCTATTTTCTGCTCCAATGACGTACTCTCTCTAAGTATGGAAGTGGTTTTAAAAGCCCTCTGGTGGGAAGAAGTTGTTCCTGCTTGGAGACTGAACTAGGGGCAGAGCCTCCATTTGGGCAACAACCATGACACTTACTGCACAGAATCATTAAACCTTCCTGAGGCAACGGTAGCTGGAAGGATTGCTGTTTAATCACTCTATACCCAATAAAGTATGGGTTACACAATATTTTTATAATGTCATGGCAACCTAATGAGTCATCCCCTATTTTAGGCCAAAATACTTGTGTCCATGATCAGGGCACATTGTCTTCAAAGCCCTAATGGAGGCACACTGACAGAATCTGGACCAACTCGCATTTTCCTAGACTTTATGATAACGACTCACAACATTTACCCAAGTTACCGAAGAAACAGCCTTCATTCTTTAAACATATTTTCATTATATCCTGTGATTTTCACATGTTGACCTTGCTTCAAAATAATTACATTTAAAAAACTGGTCCTTTGATGACATCTGTGAAATGTCTCAATCCTATCAATAAAATATTTCCAATTCCTGCAGAAGAATGGCAGGCTTCCAACAACTTTTCCTGCACATGAGGATTCAACCTTACCCTGGCATGGAATGCCCTGTTACCTTCCCGATGTTTTGTCAATAATTTCTTCTTCTGAAATATAGTGTTGTCTACATTTATATTTTATTCCCTATGTCACTAACAACATTAAAAGCAGCAGGTTTAGTTCAGTATTCAATATACATGTTAAGAATAGATTTCTGTTTTTAAATATACTAATCCACCTAATATCTGTTAATATGTCCTTTACCATGTGCTAACAACACAAGTTATTGTCTGTTTGATAAATATACACAAAAATATTTTTTGAATGTTAAATTGAGTTAAAATTACAACAAATAATTTGAGGCAAAACAATGCATAAGTTAGCACTCACCTTTGTAGAACAGTGAGCATTAGAAAAGATCAAAGAAAAAAGATCAATGCAATTTGAAAAAGAATTGAGAAGATTTAAGGAAGGAGTGAGTCTTAAATGAGCTTTAAAAGGAATGCAAAGTATAAGGTTTACCTAAGAAGTAAGACTAGGAATGGTGAGCATGTCAACTAAAATAAATGATGTGAAAACATATTCAAAGGTATAGACAGAAAAGAATGTTCATGGGACATGAGGTGGGATAAGTAGAATAAATGATCACTACTGGGATTGAGTTACAAATACAGCATTTGTATTTATTTTCTAAAAATCATATTCAGTACAAAATCTACTTGTTTTCTGTACATTAAATAGGAAGAAAACAGACAATAGATCTGCTTTGAAATCATAATTTCATTACTTCTTGGATGTGAAGTGTTAACTCTTCAAAGCATAAGTTTTCTTATTTTTCAAAAGAAAAAACAACTCATAAATGTATTGTTATTATTATAAAAGATAATGTATATGAAGAACTCAATCATTCATTATTTCTCTGCAAAGGAGCTTTCTACCTCTGGGTTATACTTCTAGACCTATTGTATATATTTTTTTAATTTGGAAACAGGGTCTCACTAAGTTGCTGAGAGCCTCACTAAGTAGCTGAGGCTGGCTTCGAACCTGTGCGACGATCCTCCTGTCTTCACCTCCCAAGTGCGGGAAGTTTTTGCCCATTTAATGAAGTATTGCTTCTTATATTTCTCTCAATCTCTCAGTCTTTTATTTGTAAAACTCAATTTTTAAAGCAGGTAAAAGAGTAAGGATGATGCAGCCATTTCTTCTAAAAGGAAATAAAGCACAAATTCAAAAAATGTTCATTAATAGGATCATGTTCACATATGAGCCACACATATTGAACAAAGGGTTGATAAGTAGAACAAATGACAACGTTGACTATGACATGAGTTTATTATTGCATTTGCTACTAGGAGATAATTGCCTGCTGAACTCTTCATAATTTTCATAGAACATCTTAGAACTGAGAATTATTTACACTAATTTATATTCCTTTACACACATACCAAGAGTTTTATAAATACATTTAGTTCAATATTAATAATAAATTTCCAAATGTTTTTATTGTCAAGGATTTGTGTGATACATGTATTTAATTAGGATGGTCAAATTCATTCTATCTAAATAGTGAGTTCAAACTATGTCTTATGAATATTTTATAAATTTGACTCAAAATATACAATAAAATATAGAATGCCGTTTTTAAAAAATTGTTACTTTATTTCACATTTATTTCCTAGGAACTGTAGCATGGTAGTCAGTGAATGTATGACAAATTGATGAAGAAATCTGGTAACTAAATCAGCTTCCTGCATTTCAAATATCAGTGCAAAGAGGGCCAGATGGTGAATTGAAAATCTGCATGAGTATTGACTTTTAATGAAAACACTTACATGCTCTTCATGGCCACAATTAGTATAGCTTCTCTGTTTGTGTCCCTTGATGCTAGGACCTTGTTAGACTGACCTCTTGTGTCAATAAAACCAGCTTGAAGTTCACATGCAAACACATTCATAGCAAGCAACCTCCTTGTTAGTTAGCAAGGTTAATCAAGGTAAAGCCCTTGGTAGATGCAGTATATTCATTTCTAAATTGAAAAGTCCTCTTGATATTAAGGTTTGGAGGGGAAAATATTTGCTAACCCTATAAAATTGAATTACCATCAAGCAAGAGATGTGGTTCTGCATATTTCATACATGAAAGAAAAATATTTGGTGTCCATTCAATTTTTTCTTCTAAAGTTCTGTCTCAGAGATCTCTCACATATATGAATGAAGAAAAGGCACTAAATTAATGCAATCTTCTTCCAATAGTTGCCTCCCTTTCTTCCCAGAGCCCATTTTTTATTGCTTTTGTATGCAGGACATAGCACAGCAGTACTCAGAATTGCTATGCTTCATGAAAACCTCATCTGAACAGCTGCTATTCAGAGCTGCTGGATCGAGATGGACATCTGTTATACAGATAGCTTCGTTTTTGTAACCATTATTAGTTTTCTTAAAACTGTAAGTAACATAGATTGGAATATCCATCTGTCCTTGCTCTTGGTGTGAATATGAGTATTGTAGCTTTCAGGCTTTACTTCTTCAATATTTACTTTCAGAAAAGCAAAATGAGAAAGAACTGGTAAGCCAGCAGCGGGTCTTATGTACCACAGAGAGGATGAAGGAAACCTGCATTTCGTGCTGAAGATAATGTTTCACTGATAACGGCTTTGAAAGCCATCAACTCTCTTTCTCATTTCTAGGACATGAAGGATCTCATAAATGTTAAGCACCTTCAGCATAACCTTGTCTTTAACAGGATTTTCAGACTTATTGCAAGTGTATTTTGATATCTACCCTATCCAGAAAATGCTGGCTGCTAAGGTCTACAAAAAACTTCATGAAGAAGAATTTTAGCTTGATCTTTAAAAAAAATTTTTTTGAATTTTGATGAGTAGAAGAAAAAGTGAAGTTGATAATTATAAATGGAGGAGATACATGAAGGGTATCTCTCTTTCATGTAAGGGGAGCATCAGGGAGCTTTTAAGTTCATGGAGGTTTTAAGGTCATATTATCTGTAGTCAACCAATTTACTGCCTAGAACACATTTTTCTTAATCTGCTAACATTAATTAATCTCCCTGTTCCTCAATTTAGTCACCTGTAAACTGGGGGTAATTATATCATTTACTACTAAATTTTTTGTGCAAATTAATTTAGGACATGTAAAGAACTCAGTACTATTCCTGGGATATAGTAAGTAATTAATAGAGATAAAATATTGTTATCATTATTATTATTGACACACAAATGTGTTTGTTCACCTCAAAGTCTTATTGTAAAAGTTAAAAATAGCTAACACATGTATAGCTTTTTAACACAATAACTAAAATATACTATTTAATAAAGAATTTTATTTGTATTATCATGCCTCCTCTACTACTTGAGAGAAACATGTATAGTATAAAGAAAATGCATATTTGGATGTGTTCAAAGGACTGAGGATTGGTGGTTCCCTGGTGATACTGCCCTCTGGGCAGAAAACAATATTTAACCAAACTGGAAGTGGTGCAGTTGAGGCCAGTGATTTTATTATAGAAAAGTAAAGGACAGGAAAGATAAAAGATCTTTTAAAGGTCAGGTGTGGTGGTGTACACTTGTAATTTCCAGGACTTAGGAGGCTGAAACAGGAGGATCACAGGTTCATGCCCAGCCTTAGCCACTTAGCAAGACACTATTTCAAAATTTAAAAAATTTAATAAGGTCTGGGGGTAAATTCAGAGACAGAACTCTACAGGTTCAATCTCCAGCAACAATAAACAATCTGTTAAAGAAAGAATAGTGCAAACCTATGAGGTTTCTCCCTCGTGGTCCAATTAGCAGCAAAGCATGATACAACTGACCCAATTATTAATCAATAATTGGTTTACATAGCACTTTTAATGTGTGAATTCTATTGTTACATTTCTTACTTTATAGATAAGGGAAGAAATATATCCAGAAAGGAAAATGTACTATAGTCAGCAAGTGGAATAGTCTAAATTTTCACTTTGGTTTCTGATTTGAAACTCCATGGTCTTTCCATTTATTATTATTATTATTATTATTATTATTATTATTATTACATGTCTGGAAATTAGTTTCTCTCTAAAAATTCATCATAATTCATCATAAATGAATTATGATGAAGTACTTAATGGTTTTTCTAATAATGAAAATTGAATTTGACCAATTGACTTTTCAGTCATTCCTGATTCTAATTTAGTCAAATGTGAATCCCCTGGGGACAGTCGAGCTTTACTCATGGAAAAAAAAATAAATAAACCAGAGATTGTTCTGTCCTCAGGTATCCTTTTGGAGGCAAATGAAGGTTGTTTGGTTGTCAGTTTCAAATTGGCCCAATTTGCTTAATCTTCAGCTGGTCCTGAATCAAGTGAGAATACTGTCCAACAAAATGGTTCTTAATGTATGGTCCTTGGGCCATTTCCTGGTAATATGTTAGACATGAAAGTCCTCAAACACCATCCCAGACCTAATGTATACTAAACTCAGGGTGAAGCCCAACAATCTGAGTTTTAAAAAGCCTTCCAGGTGATTTTCATACACACTGAGTTTGAGAACCACAGACACAGGAGTATACCTTTATAAAGGATTCGTTTCTTGGAATAAGCAATGCTATATTCCTTGAGATTCAGATTTTTCAGAATATTATAGTTGTCTAATAAATGTTTCATAAATCAATAAATGAAGGATCACACGTGGTAGGAAACAGCACTCTCTGCAGTTTAAAACTCGCATATAGCTTTATTTTCATATTTGCAGTGTGTGGAATTTTCTTTTCAAACCTTGACAGAATTCTTAAAATATTTATTGGATGTCTGTCAATGCATTGCCTCTGGAAATGAATAACGGGTACACTTTTGTGGTCAAGGAGAGAAGCTAGGATAAGAGAGGTTAAGCTGGAGAGGGTGCCTCCAAAGAAATAAGAATCATTAAAAGAATTATCGAAATAAGAACTCCCATGAAATATGTCAAAATAAAAAATAGTTACTAGGGAATTTATAATTTTATATATAACAGTAAATTACATATATACAATTTAATAAATATAGGGTTAAGTATAATATAAATTATACCATACATATGGTATAACAATATACTATATACACTTATATACTATATATACATATACTATATATATACATATACTATATATACATATACTATATATGCTATATATATACATATATACTATATATAATTAGTTATGATTAGTGATCTGTAGTCACTGAATACACTTTAAGGAGAGCCCTGAAAGTGATTAAGAGACTGGAAAATAGATTAAACAAACTGAGACAAAAGTATCTGAGGAAGTTTCCCCACACACTATTTATAGCCTTTGGTAGCCCTCCCCCAGTAACCAGTCTGATTCTATATAAACAATGGAATATACAAAAGAAGGCTTGATTTCTAAAGCTAGATCACAAGTTGTCTTCCAGCTTCTTAGTTTCTTGAAATATACATTCTCGGGAAGAACAGACACCATAATAATAGTCTTCCTCTCTCTGGAGCCTCCTTTCCTGTAAGGAGGCCCAAGCTAGCCACCTGGGGAGAACAAGTAGCCAAAGTATAATGTCCAGTTGCTGTCTAGAGATCCAGGTGGCCCAGGTGGGGCACAAGATTTTGTCCTAGAGGTCCTGCCAAGATGAGCCTTCAGATAACTGGCCTCAGTCATCATATGAGAGGGACCTCATGAAAGAGTCTAAGTAAAAAGAGCCCAGGTGAGCCCAGAGAAACCATGAAACGATGAGAAATAACATCACATTGCTAATCTAGGCTGCTAGGCTTTCAGGTAGCCCTTTACACAACCGCAGAGACCAGTAATGCTAATGTTCAAGCCATCTTTATGCTAATTATCACAGATACAAAATATATACTAAATGAATATTAGTCTTATTTTTTCTGATACAAAATATGCACTAGTTGAATATTAGTCTGATCTTTTCTATGTGTTATTTCTCTCATTTCTTCTCAAAGACACCCAAATTTAGTCACTACTCAAGTGAGCTAGAAATATCCACCAAATTCTCTCCCTTTCTGCCCATGCAATTTAATCAGCAGAAACCACTAGAAATCTGAATTTCACACCAGGAATTGATGGAGCTTTGTGTACACAAGATCACTCATCAAATTACTCTCCATTGAGCTTTGAGTCTTAAGAGAGGGGATAAAAAAAAAATAACAGCACAGCAAGTAACAAAGCTTTGAATATAAATGAGAATGGCTGAAAGACAGCCCTAATAGTGTGTTTGAGAAAGTTAATATGCTTAATAAGATGTCAGCATGTTTGTATTTTTATTCATATCACTGCTCTTTGTACACCGATAAATAATGGATAAATAGAAACTATTCCTCTTTATTATTTGATATTAGAGATATTTAGCTGCTACTTTTATTCAAAATATCTCTACCTTATTGTTGGAGAAAAATATGCAGAGAGAAGTGACAAGCATAGCCTTGGTTTTTACATTAGAACATAAATCACAGCCAGGAACCAAATTGCTGCTAGGATGTTATTAGCATGGATCACTCAATACATTTAATTGATCCATACACCATGCATAGGTGAATAGCAAGAAACTAGTTCAATATCATACTGTTACATATAATTTGATTATTTTCATCTTATAATGGAGTTTGATTGATAACATAATTGACTACTTGAAATTTGCTATTAATAAGCTGCTTCATTTATCATCTTCTAAATTTTCACTAACAAAAGACATTTATCTAAGCTGAAAGAAAACTATTTTTCTGGACCAATGAGTAGCCATTTTATCCTCAAATAATCTACTGTCAGCATCCCCAAAAGGCAACATGTTATAATTGGATCAAGAAGCATCCATTGTTTCACCAATATCATCCAGCTCTCACCAAATAGCAAGTCCTATGGCAGTTGCTGGGATCACAGAACCTCTGTACGTGGATTTTAGCATCTTCTATTAGTTAGTTTTGATCCTGTCACAAAGTTGTTACATTATTGAGAAATCTTGTGACCTTAAACACTGATATCAATTAATGACTGAATAGACTGACGTCTGTGAAATGAGATTAATTAGGTGACTACCATTATATCATGAATTCAATATCTTGATACAACCTGTTCCTTGAAGTTTGGAACAAACCATGAAAAACATGTTTCCATCAAAACATGTTGCGTTTTTTTTCTTTTTATGTGTGTGTTATTTAGAATTGAATCCAGGAGAACTGTACCTCTGAACTATACTCCCAGCCATATGTTATTTTTTTTTGTTTTGAAATAGGTCTTGCTAAGCTACTAAAGGCCTCCCTAAGTTGCTGAGGCTAGCCTTGAACCTACTATCCTCCTGTCTCAACATCCCACGCACTGGGATTACAGGTGTGCATCACCACACCCTACTTGTTTTTGGATTTAATACTAAAAATTTAAAAACTTATTACTTAATAAAAAAATTCATTAAATTTTAAACGTATTTCTATTTTTAGTACATATTCCTTGTCCTTTTTAAGTCATATTGCCTACGAAGCTGCCCAACTGTAACCGAAAGATGTTATTTTTAAAAAGTGTATAATAGCATGATAATACATGTGAAAACTAATATAAAAGCACTAACCAAGACCAGCTAACATGACCGGGCTGGGAATCAGAGAAAGCCATGAGTCTCTTCCACATTAAGAATAAAGCTACAACAATAAAATATCACCTCACCCCAGATAGAATAGCTATTTCCCCAAAAGGTATCCATTACAAGTGTTGAAGAGGATGTACAAAAATGGAACCCATGTGTGCTATTGGTAAGAATATAAATTAGTACAGTCATTATGGAAAACTGGGTGGAGTTTCCTCAAAAGCTAAAAACAGGACTACCAGATAATCCAATAGTCCACCTACTGGGTATATATCCAAGGGAATTATAGTATCTATATTGAAGATGTTAAAACAAGAATGTTTTCTTTAAAATCAAAGAGAAGGCCCTTTGCTCAGTAAAATGAAGTAGACAGGAGAAATTGTGATAAACATTAACATTGTCTTCATATTGTGATACAAAAAAAAAAGATTCAAACTAACATCATGGTTTATGATAATTTTTATGTAAAAAAATAGTCCAAATTAAGAAAAGATAGAGGACCTACCTTAGCTACCATACTACCTTAAAGACTTATTTTCTTTAAGGATTCCATGTAATAAATTTGAGAAGCCAGAACATTTAATCATCTAATAGAATCAAACAAAAAGGAATAAATTTATTTCAACTTATTTTAACAAGTAACTATGTGTGCTACTAGTGGCTATAGGTTGTTGGGTATATTTTTTTTGCCTATAATATACAAAACTACTAATTATTCACCAACAGAGAGGCAATTAAAGTTTATCCCCACCATGAAACTACTTGTAAGCAATAAGGCTGTTCTCTTTTGCTGACCTACTTAAAAAGATTTAAATTGTGTCTAGTTTAAATGTTATTAAGTCAATGAAAATTATGTGTTGGGCAGCACTGCACAACAGATTGCAAGTTATGCAAGCATTAAATTGCCATGAAATATCAATGAAGCCTCTTGTACATTTATATTTCAGCTTAAAATGTGTTGGTTTTACCCCAGCAATGTAGGCGTAATTTCTTGCACAAGATGTCTCATTAAGGGACATTAAGGTAATCCTTCATTCTTCTCTTCTGTATGGGAATGCATATTAACCAGTTCCAAAGATGCTTCACAGGAAGTATTAATCCATTTATAGAAACTCGGTACTCTGTGTGTAGGATAGCTCAGGATTCAGAATAAAGATGTTACTGGGTGAAAAATGAGAACTTTCTTTTCCCTTTACTATTACCCTGATGTTGGTTGTTTTCATCCTTCTTGAATCGATTAGGTACATGCATTTTATGCACATGAAGCACATTTGCATGCACACACACACACACACACACACACACATACACACACACATATTCTGTTCCAAAAATTATGTGAAAAAATATAAAAAATACACAATCAAGACAAATTATTAAGATCTTAGAATTTGTATTAAATTTTAATCTTGTTGATTTAATCATACACATTTAATCCCTACAAAAATGATGCATAAGCACTTATGGAAAATTGCACAATACACAATAAGTACCAAAAAAGTGACCGACTGGGTTCTTAACAATGTTTTCAAGCAATTATAGGAGAAATGGGGAGAAAAGAGAAATTGAAATAAAAATACCACAATGATTATGTAAACCTGGAAAATGAAGTGGGCCTTCAAAAGATACCCACATCAGTATAGAACTATTTCAATAATTTAACCAACCACCCATATTTCTGGTAATTGAGTTTAAAAATGTCTTTAGTGATAGAGCCCATATTTCTTCCCCCAGGAGATTATCTCATAATCTAATCACTAGTATTATAAGATTTTTCACTAACCCCCTTAGCCTAAATTCCTGGCACTGGGTAATAATGTTTTCCTAGTTGTTTTATACAGCTTTCAAATATTTGGGACTAGTTTACTTGCCATTTACCAGATATATATTTATTTATATCTTGTATATATTTATTATACACACAAATTATTCATTCATATATTATGTAATGCCAGTCAAAAATGCATAGACATGCATGTGTGCATACACACACACACACACACACACAAACACACCACACTCTCTCTCTCTCTCTCTCTCTCTCTCTGCCTCTCTCTCTCTCTCTCTCTCTCTCTCTCTATATATATATATATATATATATATATATATATATATATCAAAGAGACACAACAAAACCAAATTCAGTTTCACTTAGTTTTCAGCCAAAATGAATTTTAGCATTAATTTTGTTTGTATCATTATTTATGGTTGAGAATATGTAGGAAAATATAATTTTCCTCCAAGAATTTTTCCATTTAAGATGTACAGTTAAGATAATAATAGCCTAACGTGTAACAAACTAAGAGCAAAATAGGTAGTGGCATTCTGTCATCTCTGTTTCTAATGACAATAATTATATAAGAATTGCACATTGGGTAAAATAGAGAAAAAATGATTAAATACATATCACACTGTGACTTAAAGAAATAGAATAAAATCAATTATAGTCTCCAAAACTTCTGTGTAACTGCATTTTTGCAATCAAAATCATATTGAAAGCAACTGGATTCCACGTTTTCATTGGCCATACCAGGTTCATTTTAATATTTAAGCATAAGAATGTGCTAGTTTCCTGGGAGGAAAAACTATGCTGGCAGGCTTAATCAGCATATTAGCTCTGAAAAAAAGAGATCTAGTACTGTGTATATGTTTTCAATTATTCACCAAGATAACCCATTTAACCAGAATGCTTTTTAGGTCATTTCTGAAAACTTGAGACCAAGCTCCACTTTCTGCTTACAGTTATCCCAGTATTCTCTTTTTTTAATTAAAAAAATTTATACACTTTTATTGGAATATTGTAGTCTTACATCATAATAGAGTTCAAAATGTTGATGACATCCATATATCCAGCACTGGTGAGCTTCCCCCAGCTCTCTCCCTTCTGCTTCCCGTTCCTCATACATGGTATGGAGAATGCCATTGATAATTTTATTTATGTGCATAATGGAAGTGTTTCATAATTTACAGAGAGAGTACCAAGTCTCCCTCTGCTAAGTGGTCTAGGTGGTATTTTACAGGTTCTCCAAGCTAATTAAATCTCAAGTACAGACAGGATATCCATTTTGTGATCAAAGGCTAATACTAGAACACATAAACAAATAAGGAGATGTTTTAGAATCATATAAGCTTTAATCACAATGCAGGGAGATTTTTCAATTCAATGCCTTAATAAAAATAAGCTGAATGCCTACTATGTGCTGGGTGATGAGAACCTAACAAGCTACAAACAAGCTTGCTATATCATACTTAATTTATCTCTCGTAGAGAGCTAGTATCTGTGCCCTTAACGAATGAATTCAAAATGCCAAAAAACTCACAGGGGAACACAGGATGACATTTATATGAACTAATCACCATCTCATTCTGCTGCGGTCATGATACTAACATGAGTGCAAGATATCAGCAAAAGAGGCAGTCGGGTGCCCTGGATTCCCAAGTCCAGCCTTTAGACCTGTACTGATGCCATGCCTTGAAAATGTCTTTGATCCCCCTATCATTTCTTCCTCAAACTTTTCTCTATTTTCTTCTAACCCTGAACCTCCATCTCTGATTACTCTCATTAAGAGCCCATTAGACTCTGATTTCCAAAGTCACTGAGTCACAATTTCTATCATTAACTGTCACCTAGCCTGTTGCTTTCAAATGGGCACATGGTACCCAAAAATCATTCTTTCAAAGTCATATAATAAAGAGACAAATAGAGTATATATTCCCTCTTATCCTATCGCACCTCTTCTGTTTTCTCTTTCTCCCTCTTCTCTCTCACTGTTCCCCTGATCTTTTATTCTTCCTCTTATCCCCCTCCCACAATTCCTCCTACATAGAGTTTCTCTCTCCACATATTCATCTCTTTAAAAAAAATTATTGGTGCATTGTAGTCATATATCTTAATGGAGTACAAGATGGTAGAGGTCGTTCCCCAATTCCCACCCCATTCCCTCCAGCCTCCCTCATTCTCTTGTTTGGCTTAGTGATTGGCTTTGATATGACTACAAATGTGCATCGTGTACATTAGGGAACTTCCCTCTCCCCCTTCCCTATCCCCCTCAGTTAGGACACCTTGTCTGTTCATCTATAGTTTCTCCTTTGTCTAGAGTTCCTCCTATGACCCATTTTCTCCCATGCTTCCACATATTAGAGCATCAGATTTAGTACTTTTTATGACTGACTAATATCACTTAGCATAATGTTCTCCAGTTCCATCCATTTTCTTGTAAATGACATAATTTTGTTCTTCTTTATTGCTGAGTAAAATTTCATCATTTTTGTTTTATAATCTATTCATCTGTTGATGGACATCTTGGCTGTTTTCATAGTCTGGCAATTGTGAATTGTGAGGCTATGAAAAGAGATATATATGCATTCATTTGGTAGTTTGGTTTCTGCCTTTGAGGTAGATACCCAGAAGTGGTATTGCTGGAGCATACAGTAGGTTCATTTTTATTCTTCTGAGGATGCTCCACACTGTTTTCCAAAGTGGTTGCGTTAATTTGCAACACTAATTTTTAGCAACAAAAACCATTCAGAAGGAATCACAATACCTGACTTCAAACTATACTACAAAGTTATAGTAATAAAAATAGCATAATACTGGCACAAAAACACATAATGGACTAATGGAGCAGAATAGAAGACTCAGAAACAAATCTGTACACTTACAGCCAATTGATTTTTGGAAAAGAAATGAAAAATACACTGAAAAAAAGATAGCCTCTTCAGCAAATGGTGCTGGCAAAACTGGTTAACCATAATCAGAAAATTGGAAATAAGCTCTACTTTCTCACCCTATACAAGAGTCAATTCAAGATGAATCAGACTTGGAAATCTTTTTTTTTTTTTTTTTTTTTTCAGTTCTGGGGATGGAACCCAGGAGCATTCTACCTTTGAGCTACACCTCCAGCCCTATATTTTATTCTTTATTTTGAAACAGGGTTTCACTGAGTTGCAAAGGGCCTCACTAAGTAGCTGAGGCTGTCTGCGAACCAGTATCCTACTGTCTCAGCCTCCCAAATGCTGGGATTACAAGCATGCACCACTATGCTGTCAGAAATCATTTCTTGATCTGAAAAACATTCACTGCTCCATTGAATTTTCTAATGGACCCTCTATCCATATCTAATCACCTACTTTATGTCAGTATTGTAGTTTTACTTCAAGAACAAGAAAAAACATCTTGCTAACAGAAAAAAAAATGTCTTAGTTTCTATCACCCTTCATTTCTGTTTCTACACGGCTAATGGGTTTAAAAATTAAAACAGAAAAAAATAATCCAAAGGAAGTCTAAGTCATAGGTAGATCTGTCTTCAATGGATATTGCTACTTCTGCTTAACCAAATGAGAAGAAGAAATCCCCACAACTCACAACTCAGAAAAATCAAAAAATAAATTCTAGGTATGTTCCAAACACAGAGTATTCTGTGGGACTCTGTTCCTTTAAATGTGTTTTATTCTTGTTTTTATTGTTTGCTGTTTTTTTATTTTATTTTACTAACCCAAAAAAGGCAGCCATATAGCCATCTGTCACTAAATCATATTTAATCCATTCAAAAATATAATTATAGCTGGGCATGGCAGTACACACTTCTAATTCCAGTACTTGAAAGGCTGAGACAGGAGTACCCCAGCAGGTTAGTAGCCAGCCTTCACAATTTTAGGAAGACCCTCTACAACTTCATGAGACTGTTTTAAAATAAAAGATAAAATAGTGCTTCGGGTGTAGCACAGAGGTAGAAAGCGAGAATGTCCCTGTTCTCGATCCCCAGTATCACACATGCACACACAAAAATAATATAATTATGACCAGGGCTTCCTGGGCCACCAAAAGGAATTCTAAAAATCCATTCTATTTCATAGTACCACTCCCCCATTGAGAACCCTGGGCAGCCTGAGACAATTACGAATTTCCAGTTGTGGAGCAGGTTGAAGCGATAGCATCTAAACCTCCGGGTTTTGCACATTCCCTCTCAGAAGTTCCTGCTGCCACAGGAATATCTCTCGGTGGGTTCAGCCTCTTACCAGCAGTGACACCCAGTGGATGGAAACATTTTGATCAAGTGCCTCTGGGCTCCCTACCCCTGCCCCCACCTCCTCTCTCTGGAAAGATTTTTGCAAGTGCTTTGTTTCTTTGACCTTCTTACTGTTCTCCACAGGAAGAGAATTTATCAGATTGCCTAATGCCAGCCAGCTTTTCTTTACATTTTAGTCAAATTGCAAAGACTCAGACATTTCCTTTGCACTGAAGACATTTAAACCTATCAAAGTATGTCCAACTAATCTGATATTTGGTTTCTAAAAATAAAACTAGATATACGAGGATAAGGATAAAAGCGGAGAGAGGTGCTCAATTAATTTCCTAGAATTTGCACTTTAAAAAATGTAATTGCCAGCAGAAATCGTGGATTTATTATTTATTCATGGCAAGACATTCAGAGCATATTAAACTAAATTATGAGGAAAAGGTAATATAAACGGAGGGCTAAAATCAACCTCATTCAAAAAAATGTTGACTATCAGTAAAAATATATCCACTCTTTCTAATGCAATGATATTATTTAAATTAACTAGTTTAGCTGTTCTCACAGGATGAAATAAATGACCTCTGATTTGACGGAAGCTAACATGATACAAATCTTTAAAATGTCATACATAGAGCTTTTTTTGTTTTTTCCACAAAAAAGTTTATGCAGTCTCTTTCAATGGAATCCATTGAAAAGAAAAGAATGTCTTTTTATTTTGGTTGTCCTCCGGTCTCTATAATTGGCACCAAAAATGTATTAATTCACCTTTAATTAGATCTTTGTCCACAGTCAAGCGCTAACATGGGTAGTCTTTGTTGTTTAAGTGTAAGTCAAGGAAGCACCAAGTGAAAGGCATTGGTGGCATTATGGGTTAGCAGAACATCTCTGGAACATCTCTGGATTCCACAATCTATCTCTAGCATGGAAGAGTGTCAATTTGCAAAAGGTACTGAGGGGATCTGGGTAGCAAAAGAATAATACTCAGTGCTTAGAGTGAAAAGTCACCAGAGTTAAGAAAAGGAAATCAGTTCCTTGAAATGAAATTAGCTTGAGAAGATAGGAGCTCCAGAAAAGAGACGCATTCCTAAAGATAGTTAATTTAGTAAGATAGGAGCTCCAGAAAAGAGACGTATTCCTAAAGATAGTTAATTTAGTTTGGCAAAATTTGTATATTGTGTTTAAAGCTCACATACTCCCAAATATCATGATAGAAAGATAAAGCATGGGAGTGTGAGATAAAATGTTGCAAACGGTACCTAATATGGAACATTTACCAAGCAAGAGTGAGTTCAATGGATTCTGCTGGGCAGTTATTCAACAGTGTCACCATATGCTATGAAGAAGACACAGGATTTGTGGTCTCTTAAGACCTTTCTTAGGCAGAGCATCCCATATGGTACTGTGCTTCACAAGGTACCAGCATCCATGAGATACTAAAGTACTTTTGATGTGGAATGTCCTCCAAAACCCATTTGTTAAAGGATTGGTCCTCAGGTGGCTCTGTCGAAAGTGGTGGACTCTTTAGGAAATGGGGCCTTGTGGGAGGTTCTTAAGTCATTGGGGTGTGCCCTCTAAAGAGATTGTGGGACTGAGATTTTGGGACTCCAGAGCATATCTCTCTCTCTCTCTCTCTCTCTCTCTCTCTCTCTCTCTCTCTCTCTCTCTCTCTCTCTTTGTGATTCCTGGCCATCAAGTACTCTCCAGTATTGACATCAGAAACCTCTGCCAGAGGATCAATGCAATACATCTCCTCGATCTTGGACTGGAATCTTCAAAAATGTGAGCAAAAAATTAAAAGAAAAGAAAGAAAAGAAAGAAAAGAAAATCTGAGAACTGGAAAGACCACATAGTGAAAATACTATATATACTATCATATTTATAGTGGTGTGTGTGTGTGTGTGTGTGTGTGTGTGTGTGTGTGTGTGTGGCATTCTACCTCTGAGCTATACCCCAAGCCCGATGTTTTATTCTTTATTTTGAAACAGGGTCTTACTAAGTTACGGAGGGCCTCACTAAGTAGCTGAGGCTGGCCATGAACCTGTGATCCTCCAGTATCAGCCCCCCAAGTACTGGAATTACAAGCATGCATCACCCAACCTGGCTTAATTATATTTCTTTAAGAACATATGATACTCAGAAAAATAGTGATTAAAACAGTGGCTGGAAAAATGAGACTGAACCATTTTGTATTTAAGAAGGTGAAAAAGCTTTATACGCCTCTATGCTTTCTTTCCCTAAATATTACTTTAGTTCCTATTTTATGCTAGTCAAATGAATAAATGTTAAAATCAAAGATAAATAATGCCTTTTCAATGCTATTAACCTCTCAACTGGAGTGTGTCTGTATAGGGGGTATTTATAAATATTTTCCTTAATATGATTTACCTAAGTTATTCTCAAAATGGCATAATGGTCCTCTTTTTCATCCCATGTGATCCATTTAGTCATGTACTTATTTGATTTTTATCCATTTTAAAATAGAGGATAAGTATTAATCAATTAACTTACATGAGAAGTTGTGGGAAATTTTTCTTTTAACAGTTTGTTTTTGTTTGTTTGTATGTGTTTGTTTGTAATACTGGGAATGGAACCCAGGAGCATTCTACCTCTAAGCTATACCTCCTGCCCTATTTTCTATTCTTTTATTTTGAAACAGGATCTCACTAAGTTGTAGAAGGCCTCACAAAGTAGCTAAGGCTGGCCTAGAACCTGTGATCCTCCTGTCTTAGCCTCCGGAGTAATGGTATTAAAAGTGTGAGCCTTGTAATTACAAACCAGCAAAGAGTTTTTTAACCTTTTTTTTTTTTTTTAACAGTAACTCGAGGCTCAGAACTAAATTAGAAAAAAGTCTAAAGATTTTTTTTTTTCAGATCTGTGGAAGGAATCCAGGGGCATTGGACCTCCAAGCTACACTCCCTGCCCTATTTTGTATTCTTAATTTTGAAACAGAGTCTCACTAAGTTGCAGAGGTCCTCACTAAGTAGTTGAGGCTGTCAGCAAACCGCAATCCTCCAGTTTTCCTGAAAGCTGGGATTACAAGCGTGTGTCACCACATTCGTCGGTACAAAGATTTTTTATATACCTTTTACCCACACACATGCACAGCCTCCTTCACTACCCCCATATGAGTGGTACAATTGTTATACTTGATGAACTAATGATATATCAAAATCCCTTAAAGCCCATAGCTCACATTATAATTCACTATGAATGTTTTACATTCACTGGATTTGTTTTTTTGTTTGTTTGTTTGTTTGTTTTGGTGGTACTGGGGTTCCTGGAAGTCCTTCTACCTCCAGGCCACACTCCCAGACACCTATTTTATACTTTTTTTATTTGGAAACAGGGTCTCTTAAGCCAGCGAGGCTGACTTCAAACCTGCAGGATTCTCCTGTCTCCGGCTCCCATGCGTGGGAATTACAAGCGTGCGCCACCACGCCTGGCTACATTCACTGGATTTGGATAAATGTTTAATGATCTGTATCTACCATTAGCCAAAGCAGGTTTCCATCAAGGGAAGGTTGTGAGACCTGATACCTAAAGAAGTCAAATCACCTAACGACCAAGAAAGACAACGACGAAGAATGAAAGTGGCAAGGGGAAAGAGGGAAGAAAAAATGAGAAAGGCCGGAAAAAGAGGAACAGGTGAGGCAAAGAAAAAGAAGAGAGAAGTACTGTAAACTAATTTTACCTGCTTTAATTACTGCCAGGAATGGCTTGGATAAACTGAATGATCCTTGAGAATTTACTATGGGTCTGGCCCAAGAGTCTATGAAGGGACCATTTCCCCGCCTGTATGGCCAACATCAGCTGGAAACCATTTATAGAGATATATACACATGCTGCAGGCCTTGTGAAGAGAGACTGAAAAGTCCACGTCAAGATAGAGCACAAGAATGTGAATACTACTTAAGAACCAAAATGAGACAGAGAAAGACAAGCTTTTTACTGTTTTCTTCTTATCATCGATGATTTTGTGAACTTTTTATTGAAGTGTGAGATATAGAGAAAAAAACATAAACACATAGACTGATGAATTTTTGCAAAACGAACACAATTGTGTGACTGTCACCCAGCATAGGAACAACCAGATTGTCAGCAACCTATGTGCCAGTCTTAGACCTTCTTCTATGACCTATTTCCCAGAGTAAACAAAATTTTTCTTCAAACATGATAGATTAGTTTTTGGACTATATATAAATTGAATTACACTCTATGTGTTCTTTCTGATACATTCTTTTTCCCAAAGTTAGGTTTGTGGTATACATTCATGTCATTTCAGGAAGACAAAAGTTATTCCTCTGTGTTATACTTTATTTTGTTGTATTCATAGACAATAGATTATTCAACTCTTATACCATGATAAAAGTTTATAATATTTAGCCAGGTGTGGTGGCGCACGCTTGTAATCCCAGCACTTGGGAGGCTGAGACAGGAGGATCACATGGGTTCAAAGCCAGCCTCGGCTACTGAGTAAGGCTCTCAGCAACTTAGTGAGACCTTGTTTCCAAATAAAGTATAAAATAGGTCTGGGAATACAGCCCGGAGGTAGAAAAGCCCTAGGGTTCCACCCCCAGTACCACCAAAAATAAAAAGTTTATATATTTAATATCTGCTATGTCTTGTAATATTTTTTATTTCTCCATTAGTTTACTTTCACAATAGATTTATACAAGCAAAGAACATTATCATATGCCTATTGATTCTTAATTAGTTATTAATAAGCTATGTCCGGGGTGGGAGAGTTGACTAAATGTCTTCTTGCCCCAACATGTACACATGCGCACACACAGAAGGAAGGAAAGGAAGGCATGTTAGTTCTGGACATTGAATTAACAATGTCGAAAAGGAGCATTGCAAAATTATATTTGAAACCAACTGAAGAAAGTCCGTGATCAAGAAAAATATTTATTACAGATACCACATTCTCTAAAATACAATAGTATGGAGGTCAATAATGACCTTGTGAATGTCACCAGCACACTAAAGAAACTATTTTTATTCATAAACAATAAAAAATTGTTATTCTAAGGTCAAAACACTGCCTTAAATCTAAAGTCAAAATGCAGAAGTTGATTTGACTGATTCACCTTATATTTTTGTACTTTGTATGTATACACATCTGTCTACACATGCACATGAACACATATATACAGACTAAAAGGCAAGGTGTTTATAAAGCCTACCTACAGAAGTTCTGCTAACACATGAGTCAGACCACCACTGAGGTGGGAAAGAAGGAATAAAAAACAGGTAGAGAGGAGATATAAGAGAGGAATGAGGGAAATGTGACATTAATATGAAATAGTTATACTCATTTCCAAATTTTTAGAAAAGTTATACATCTTTACTCATTCCCTTATGCAAATTATCCCTAGCAGTGTTAGCTAGTCTATGAATAGTTTAAGCAGGAAAGATATATGATGATCAGACATGGAGACCACAGAAGGATCCAGAAGATGACCGGATACCATGAACCATCATATGATCACTGAACTGAGGCCATCTTCAAGTGCCTTTCCATGCTTACCCTTCACCAAACTTCCTCTACAAGAAGAACCCAAAATCCCAAAGCAGGTTTCTCACTTTGGAGGTAGCCTGCATTCTCACATAAATGTGTATTTTTTGCTTTCCTAAATAAATCTCTGTCTATATCTCCGACTGGTGAGTTCTGAAATTATTTTCCATCATGGAAGCCTAGAATCTGGTAGGTCCTAAACTGAGTTTCCTCACTACTCCACTGGGAACACCCGGAGCCTGCTTGGGCCCTCTCTTCTACTGTGACACTACTTTATGTTAGTGTCTTATTTATTTAACTGAAAAAAGTCTATTTTGCAAAATACCAGCAACATACAATTGATCCATGAAAACTTTGTATTTACACAGGTTTCCTATATGAAAGTATTGATGGAACAGGCCAAAGGATGAAGGCTGATCCCAGTTTTATCTTGTTTCCTTTAGTATCAGACCAAAGAAATATATGCTTGACGATTCCTTACACCTGTGGACTGGGGATTTTCTATTCTTCTATACTCATACGCTGTGAATGTTCTGATTTAACCTAGTACATGTAATCAAACTTAGATGAGCTCTGAGGACCTAGTTGTCCACAGCAAAGTTGAAAATTCTCCTACTACCCACTTTTTATATGGTGAATCCAGATCTAACGTGCGTCCAAGTGATATTGAATTCAGCTGTCCACCTACTGTGAAATGAACAGAACTGACTGATTCTATGCCTTCTGTTTTGCTTGTGTGTGTTTATAGTGTGTGTTCTATGCAAAACACAGCTTGATACAAATTTTATCATCCTAGAGGTAGCATTACTAAGTCCATGTTTCATTCAGCATCCTCACTGTTGTAATCCAAAACACATGACTACCACAGCTTAGAAGAAGGAAGATATATTTACTTACAGTTCTGCCCTTCTCAGTTCCGTCTATGTTATGTTGGCAGAATCCAGGGCATGGCACAGGGAGCAAAGAGAGCAAGAGCTCTGGCCTCACATCGTAGAGGCTGAAGGCAGACAGAGAGAGCCAGGGGAGGACCGACCTTATAAAATCTCCAAGGCCACACCTCCAGGAACCACTCCTCAGCAACCAAGCCCCACCTCCAACATGGCTACCTTGTTTGACTCTGTGAGGTCTGGGGGGACATGCTAAATCAAAACCGTAACAGTTTGCCAGGCGTGGTGGTGCACGCTTGTAATCCCAGCGCTTGGGAGGCGGAGACAGGAGGATCACGCAGGTTCGATTTAAGAGACCCTGTTTCCAAATAAAAATATAAGAAAAACAGGTCTGGGAGTGTAGCCCAGAAGTAGAAGGGTTTCCGGGAACCCTAGTACCACCAAAAAAAAAAAAAACCAAACAAACCAAAAAACACATAACAATCCAAGAATAATATTGAATGTTACTCTCTTTTACATTCTTTTCATATCCATTTATGATTGGAATGAAAATAAAACATTTTATTGGGTGATCAATTAAATTTTATACTTTTGTAGGGACACTATCAATGTATATACAGCCCTTTTAGCATATTCTTACAAAATAATTTGTTATGTATAAAAAGAAGACATCTGGGCATGGTGGTGCACAAATGTAATAACTGTACTTGGGAAGCTGAGACAGGAGGATTCCAGGCTCAGCAACTTGGTGAGGCTCTCAGCAACCTAGAAAGACTCTGTTTCTGATTAAAAATTAGGCCTGGGGGTATAACTCAGGGGCATTATGCACCTGAAGTTAATCCCCAGCAACACACACACACACACACACACACACACACACACACACACACACACAGAAAAGAACAACTATTTTTGAAACAGTGACTATATGCATCCTTGGCTAGGTTTTTCTGGTCATATGATTATGTTGTCTACTCCTGAAGAGAAGATAATTGGAAGTAAGTTTATGAATTATCTCATTCCTGAGTACTCACCCTTTTTTAGCCAAAATGTTTCCCCAATTCTTCAATTACTTTGATTTGTATTGGAATTACTATAGAAAAGTTTGCTGATGCCAATTTCCAGAATTAAATGATTGAAGGAGAAAATTGAACAAGAAAATAGAAAACTTTTCCTGTTTACAGCATTAAGATGGGAAGAAGGAGAAATCACTACTATTTTCAGATGACATAAATAAAATATTTCTGTTGGAGCACTACCAAGATTATCTAATCTAGGCATTAGTCACATGGTCTGAAAGGGGGATGTGGTTACTGTAAAGTTAATCTCTAGGAACCAAATGTTTTCACATTTTTTTTTTCGGTACTGGGGATAGAACTCAGGGGCATTCTACTTCTGAGCTATACCCTCAACTCTTATTCTTTATTTTGAAATAGAGTCTCACTGAGTTGCAAAGGGCCTCACTAAGTAATAGCTGAGGCTGTCCTCGAACCACGATCTTCCTGTCTCAGCCTTCCAAATGCTGAGATTACAAGCATGTGCCACCATGCCCAGCTTTTTACGTGTTTTACTAGCTTCTTTTGCAAATTTTGTGTGACTAATATTATTTATTAATTAATGAGGACTTCATTTTATACATATTCAGCGATTTCATAGTATGATCGAGGGAGATATACAAAATTAACGTATCCTTTAAGCTAGTATCAAGATAATTGATGCCATATCAAATTATTTTGCATCTATTTCAAGGTACTCAAACCAATATACTTTAAAATATCCCTTCATTCTTATGGATTATTTCCTTGAGTGGCCATTTCACCTGGAGATCATCACTAGATCTGTGGTAAAGGCAGGATTATTACTTCTGCTTCTGCAGACTCAGCTGCGGATGCTATTTGCTAACATTATCCAAGAGGAAGCCTGCCAAGGACTTGCAAAGCCATATTTCCTGTTTGGGTGGATGTTCTGAAGTCTGTGGTCACCAGAACAATAATTCAGATACTAATTGTTCCAGATACTCTTGCCACATCACAATATTAGCCCAAAACTTAGATAACTCAAATTGATTGTTTAATTATTCTGACAGAGATTGTAGGACAATAATTTGGATAACAAGTAGTATAAACAGCTGGTCCCTGAACCACACTCCCTGTGGGTACCTAGGAACTCCCAAAACTTGATGACAACTTGAGGCTGGGAGCTAAGGCATCTGAGGGTTGTTTTAATCATATATATATATATATATATATAAAACACATGATCTAGGAAATGGGCTTCTGCCAAGTACACCTACATGTGGCTTATCCATGTGCCCTGGGTTTTTCCTAGCAAGGTGGTTGGGTAGGTTGGATATTTACATGGTAGCTCAGGTCTCCATTCATATTTGGGTGAAAATATGCCTCAGTCTCAAAAGATTCATATGTCACGTCAACTGTGTTCTGTCTCATAAAACAATCACAAGTCCACCCTGAATTCTTTAGAAACACTCCTATCATATACAGTAAATATTGAAGACATTTGTCCATGTATTCATATTCATATAACAAGACTTTATAGGCAATATTTTCTATAGAAGTGGCTATTCATGTATTTCTATTACATCAAGACAAATTAGACTAATGTAGTTTTGGGGTTCTATTAGCGTATGAGAAAATAACCACTTGAAAACTTTAAAATTTATGGAAGAATATAACTCTACACCAAGAGATGGTTAAACATACCTATTACCACTAAATGGCAAGTTGTTGACTGAATTATGCAATGCCCACTGATTTATTTTGTACTTTCACAGTTAAAAAAGTTGACTTACTTTTTTTTCAATCTGTAGTTTCTATCATGCTTGGAACTGACTTGTGAAACTAAAGAAAATTATCTAGTTTTAAAGCCAAACTCCTGTTTTTAATCCCGACTATGTGTTATTATTCAGTGGATTCTTCTACTTCGACATTGCAGTCAAGATTAGTGTTCACAAATACAATAAAAGCCTAAATTATATACTCGCTGTTTGTATACTACATAATATTGTATAGTTTTATATACAACTGGTGATGAAAAATTTATATATAAGAGAAAACCATAGTAAGCTTTTCTCAAGTTCCCTAATGACTGAATCTACATGGATAAAACATTTTAGTGTTGATGGGTATCAGTCCTTGAGGCCCCACTATTTCTTGGGGCTCTGTGTAATCTCATAGCATAGAATGATTAGGTTTCAGGGTTTTTTTTTTCTAGAGATGCCAATCTGATAAATATCTGAAATTTCAACATAGCTGTTCTCAGTGATTTCCTTATTGCTATAATCACACTGAGAAATCAAAACGAGAGTAAAATATTTGGGACGCATTTTCTCTATTTAAAATTCCGTTTCAATGTGTTTAGCATGTGGATAGATGCAAAGAAGGTAGAAGAAGAGTCATCTTTTTTTTATTATTGTCACTGTGTGGTTTTGTGCTTAAATGGAGCATTTTCTGCTTGATGTTTTTAATTTTAATTTATTTAGAATGTGAAGGTTGGAAACTTCTCATATATATCTTACAAGACTTTTTTTGAAACAGAAATGTCTTTTGCCGCTCAAGGAAAGCAAGTAGTTGAACAGTTTTCAGGTTATTTAGACCTCAAATCATTTTCCTCTCCACTTAAAAAATATATCAATTATTTTGTTCCATTTCATCAGCATTTTACCGTGAACCATATTAAAGGATTAAAAGGGATAATATTTAAATATGCCAATGGGTGATTTGAGAGTCTAACTTAGATGGTTAATATAATCTTTCAATCTTTCTTCTGTATTTATTTTATATATTTTGGGTCCCCTAACAACCTCTTACTGGTACTGCCCAAGATTTTTCCTGTTGAAAAGACAAGAATATTATAAACAGAACATAAGATTCTTGTTAGCAGATAGTGGGTGTGATAACTTCATGGATGTTCTCTACCTATAAAGAAAGCAATAAAACTAATACTGACTTCCTAAGGAAATAATGAAATCAAATGACACAATGTGTGGATGCAGCTTGTAAACATAAAGAGGCCATACTATATTCAATCTTAGTTTAAAAATGACTAGCATACAATAAATATGTTGGTTAATAGGTCTACTACAGATGACATCCATGCAGGAAAGGCAAAATAAATAATATGAAGTATTTTCCATGCATGCATTCATTCATTGCCCTACAAAAGAGAACAAGGAGAGCTTTGATTAGACTGAGGAACAAGCTGAGATTTGAAGGAGGAAAAAGTGGTAACACCCTGAAGATAAAGAGAAGATCATGAGTGAATAATTGAGCCTCAGATGAGTTTGATATATCTAATGGACTCAAAGAAGTCTCAGCTGGCTAGAGTAGAATGAACCACAGAACAGGAGTTCAGGCACACCTGAAAGGGAAGGGCTAGACCACTCAGGGTGCCGTAGCTTCATTCAGCTGGAAAACCTGGAGAAATCTTCGAAGAGATCAAGAAGATGACACACGTTTAAAAGATCACTTTGGATTCTACTGGAAATTGATTGGGAAGAGAAGGCTACTAGAAATGAGACAGAAATGATGGGTTTGCTTTCTGGTGGTGGCAGTGATCGAGCTGGTTTGAGTGACAGCGTGGACAGAGATGACAACATTGATGTCATAGATTTGGAGATAAATGAGATGTATACAAATAAGGGTGAGAAAATTAACTGAAGATTGGTCCTGATCAGCTCCTGGGCGAAGCAATGGATATAAGCAGTAATCTTTTCTAACAGGAGGAATCCCAAGGGACCCTGATGTTCAACAGTTTATGTGTGTTAACATCAGCATGAGGACCACAAAACAGCAACATATATTAACATATATATGTGTGACATGTGCTAAACATATATTAAATAGCATGCTTAAGCTTGACAGCTATTGAACTGTATGCATATGATTTAGGTACTGACATCACAATCGCATCCATGTTTTGGGTGAGGAAACCAGAGCTTATGAAGGTGAAGTGAGGGATACAAGACGCCATGTTGTAAATGGTGTGAAACCAGGCAGTCTCAAACACGTCCTCTCTTGTAACATTGCATTCCATCTGACGCCGTTTAGCATCTGCACAGAAAGGCATGGTACCCAGTATGGCGTGTGCAGCCTGGATGTAATTGTTCTTCCACCCAATGCACTGTAACCTTGGCGCAGGTACTCTTCTGCCTTAAATCTTAATGTTCTCACCCTATGAAATGAGGAGAAAAAATACCTACACCCATAGGGTTATTAGGATTAAGTTGGATAAAATACACAATGGGATTATTCCTCCCAGCAGGAAAGTACAAATTAAGAAGCTACAAATACGATATGCGTGTGTAGCAGACTTGATGGTGCCCTGTCCGGACACCTGAATGCTTTGTCTGGATTGATAAGGACATGTAGCTGCAACTTTCCATGGATTATTACATTTGGTTTTAATTAAAGAAAGATGTCTGGGGTTTAGACCCCTCATCTTAGGCAGCCAAAGCATGATGACTGGAACAGAGGCACAAAAGTCGCCCCACTTGCCTTGAGGCAGTACAGTTTTTAAATTTTTTATTGGTGCATTGTAGTCCTCCATCTTTTTTTGGAGGGGGTGTGGTACTGGGGTTCCTGGAAACCCTTCTACATCCGGGCTACACTCCCAGACCCATTTTTATATTTTTATTTGGAAACAGAGTCTCTTAAGCCAGCGCATGTGGCTGGCTTCGAACCTGCGCGATCCTCCTATCTTTGCCTCGTAAGTGCAGGGATTACAAGCATGCGCCACCATGCCCGGCTGTAGTCCTACATCTTAATGGAGTACAAGATGGTAGAGGCATACATGCACACATCACTCATTTAGCCCTTCCCCAACTCCCTCCCCATTCCTCCTCCCTCTTTCTCATGTTTGGCTTAGTGATTGACTTTGATGTATTTGTGAATGTACATTATTAGCATTAGGGAATAACTATAGTGTCATCTACACTCCAGGATTCCCTTCAGGGTCACCATGAAATCTTGTGTGTGTGTGTGTGTGTGTGTGTGTGTGTGTGTATGTGTGTAGTGCTGAGAATTGAACCAGGGGCATTCTACCTTCAAGCAACACCCCCAGCCCAAATTTTTATTCTTTATTTTGAAGTAGGGTCTCACTAAATTGTGGAGGGCTTCACTAAGTAGCTGAGGCTGGCCGTGAACCTGTCTCAGCTTCCCAAATACTGGGATTACAAGCATGTGCTACCATACCCAGCTTCTTTTTGTTTTTTAACCAGTTATTTAATTTACTCCCATTTTCTCTTGAAAGCACTCCCATAATAAATCATATGGGACTTTGCCTCAGGTTCGGCTTCCAAGGTGCAAAAAAATTCAAGACAGCACACCTGACAGCAGATGCATCAGCATGGGAGCCCCTGTTAACCTGCACCAAGGTGCACTAGGTTTCATGTGCTGGAGAGCAGCTATGCATACAGTAGGTAGTAACTCAGATAGGGAACTCAGAATTCAGGGATCAGACCTTTTGTATCAAACAGCAAAAAAGCCTACACATACAAGCAACAAATAGTAGGCATATGTTAGTCATGCTGGAGTCCTCTTGACTTATTAAATTACCTATGTAACTAGCTACACAAATGATTCAAGGTATGAGACAAGAAGACTTGGCAAGTGTGTGCTGGGACCCTGGTAGCCCCTGGAAGACAAGATCACCCTACTGGCTCAACTCTCTTAGACTGTCAGGGCTGACAGCACCTTTCAATAATTTATAGCAGGCACTAATAATCACTGACTGGGATCCTGCACCTGTGCCTCAAAATTAAAAAGGTAGCAGATTCTGTTAATGCAATAATGACACTGATAATTATCAAATCAACAAATGCTAAGTGTCATTTTTGAAACCTGATAATAGTTTTGCTCTAATGTAGATGTAACATGTCTATCTTGAGAGAAGAATTCTTCTACTTGGGCCGCCTCAGGTTCTTTCATGACAATTTCTTTCCTTCTTAAACATGTCAGGGTATTAGGATGACTTTTAAGGCTAAACTATATGAAATGCACAAAATGTTGAGAACTGAAAGAAATGTCCAAGCCCAACAGGCATTGCAATGGTAGATGTGAAATTAGAACAGGTCTACTTTTGAATGTCTGGCATTGGACAGACCACTCTTCCTTATCAAGGAATCTGTATTTAATTCTGTATTTAAGTCACATAAGCATCATTCAGCTTTAAAGCTCTTTTAACTATGAGATATTTTCCTTATAGTGTACATAAGAAATCCTTGATTTTAAGCCAGGTATGGTGACATACACCAGTTACTCAGGAGACTAAGGCAGAAGGATGCAAGTTCAAAGCCAACCATGACAACTTACCAAGAGCCTATAAAAAAATACAATAATAAATAAAATACAATGGGCCAGGGTGTAGTGTAGCTCAGTGGTAAAGCCTCTGGGTTCATTCCCCAGTACTGCATCATCATCATCATCAACATCAATCACCAACATCCAAAAACACCTTGATTTTACTAGTGACAACACAGTCTCCACACAGTATGTTCCAAGAGGCACTGAATTCAAAGGTTAGCATTAGCCCCATTAGGTGAAATCTACATCAGAGAAAGTGTTTAGAAAATAGTTTTGATGCTGGGCACAGTGGCTCACACCTTTTAATCCCAGTACTTGGAAGGCTGAGACAAGAGTATCCTAGATTAGAAACCAGTCTCAACAATTTAATGAGACCGTTAGCAGATAGGGAAACTCTGCTTCACAAAAAAATTAAAGTGCTGGGAGTGTAGCTTAGAGATAGAATGTTCTTGGGTTTAATCTTCAGTACAAAAAAAAAGATAGGAAGAAAAAGAAAGAATGGAAGTAAGGAAGGAAAGAAGGAAGGGAGGAAGGGAGGGAGACAGACAATGGTTTTGATGAGTCAGCCATAGACATGAACCCATCTTTTTTTTTCTCACTGTTGAGCCCATCTATTTTCTACTGACATTACTCTCTTCTGTTCATCCTTCTACACTGCTTCCTGCCTTGTTTCCATCTCTGGTCAGTGTTCCACCTGAAGTGTGATTTCCCTGACAACGTGGGCAGGGCTCAGAAAAAACTGCTAGGGAATCTGAGGCTCCCAACAGTTCAAGGATTCATTCGCTGCTAGCACAGAGACATTTTTACAATAAAATCCTTTCTAGTGGACTGTATCAGTCAATGAAAATGTCAGCTCGTCTTTTTGACCCCATCTCCTGTTGGAGGTGAAATAAACCTGTCTGTCCACAGACATAAGGATATGACAGGCACGTGTAGATGGCAGTGAGGACAAGACATTGACTTGTTCAGATCCGAGTGTCGGTGCCCTTTCAATGAGGTACTTCCAGAAGCATCTACTGCCATTTCAAGAAGAAGAGAAATCAAGCTGAGGTTGGTGACCTGCACGCTGGTTCCAAGAAACAGTGGCTATTGCCATTAACAGCTGTGAGAAGAGTGGCAAGCAGAGGTTTCCAGGGAGAAATAGCACCAGGCTATAAAAGTATCTCAGGGATTGGAGGTGCAATGATAAGCAAAATGGATGAGTGATTCCTCCACAAGGTGCTGTAAAAAAGAGGGAGGTTACTTATTGTCCCTGATGATGCGTTAATGGAAGAGTAATAGAAAAATAGTAGCTCTCCCTCTTCATACACATGAGAAAGCATATGTTCCTCAGTATACTATTCCTTGTATCCAGAACAAGATAGGGAAGACATGAAACACAGATGACCACAAATGCATGTATAAACAAATAATGAACCTTTTGTTAGACTTGCATTTTTAGTGCAGGGCAGCTAATGGGAGACAGTTGCTCTTATTACCTTGTTATATTAAATTATATTATACTGTAGCCATGGAAGTGTATGCCTATAATCCCAGTACTGGGTAGGGTGAGATAGACAGCCATAGGTTCTAAGCCAGCCTCAAAACTTAGCAAGATCCTTAGCAACTTAGTGAAACCCTCTTTTAAAATAAAATTATAAAATGGGGCTGGAAATGTAGCTCAGAGGTAGAATACCCCTGGGTTCCAACACTAGTACCACAGTAAATAAATAAATAAATAAATAAATATTAATATGGCTGGGGGTGTAGCTCAGGCTATAATGACCTCAGAATCACTCACAAATATCCATTCTTCATCATCTTTGAATGTTCTCAGAAATGTAAAAGTCAAGAAAAATGTCTCTCTCTCCCCCACACACTCTCTTACCTGGGTTCTGTCTCTCATCCATACACATACACTGAGGTAGATAGATGGATGATAGATGTTTCTTAAGAATAATTTTTCTGAAAAGAAAATAAAAATGTGAAGCAAGAAAATAAAAATGTGAAGGTTATAAACAGTGGCTGTTGGCAGTATGAGCACAGGAAAACGGAAGCCTCCTCTTCAGAATTCTAGGCAGGGGGAAAGCAGAGTGATGAGGACCTTTGCTGGTGAGGAAACTTTCAAGATTGAATACCGTAGGTCACCAGGAAAGGAGGTGTGGGTTCTTGTCTTGGTTCCTTGCTGAGTGGTGTCCTGCTGCAGGGGAAGGAGGTGTATATTGGTCTCCAAAAGTAAAAAGAGGGATGAGACCACAGGGAAAAATAATAGTTCACACTTCAGTTGTACCTGCCACTCATCGTACCCATGCATTTTCAACAAATTAAAATAGTGCTATTTCTATTCTGTTTCTTTTCATTCTAGTTCTTTTATTAAAATATTCCATCTCTTTTAATGTCCAATCAAGGACCAGTGTTACACACCCATACCAGAGAAGGGGCAGGTAACTAAGAAGATGCTCTAAAGGTCTTGATTTTGAGCCAGAAGTGGATTACACATAAAATCCCAGTACTTGGAAAGCTGAGACAGGAGGATTGCAGGTTTGAGGTCAGCCTCAGCAATTTTGTGAGACCTTATTTCAAATTTTTAAAAAGAACACTTTGAAAGGGCTGGGGCATAGCTCAGAGGTACAATATCCCTGGGTTCAAATCCTAGTACCCCTCCAAAGGTTTTGAATTTGTAAGAATCATGGGAGAACACTCATTTGCAAAATTCAAGAAACTGAAACTTCTAGACAAGTTTTTCTGATCATATAGGGCAAAAAAGTCCTTATCTCCCCTGTAGTTTTTATATAATATTTAGCCAGTGTGCCCAACTCCAGTGTTCTAAATTATATAAAATAGTAAAAATTGTTTACAGATGAATACTTGATTTTATAAATGTATTCTGAACACTTCTTGTTCACTGCGTATCCATATATGAGACCAAGAATTATAAAGTAGAAAATCCTGAAAGTATTCTTATGAATTACCTGTTGTGTGCACCTCTTTTCTTTCATTCACATACATAAATCAGAACACCCACTCTAATGGAAGAAATAAAATTTTTGGTTAAAAAATCTGAATATTGGCCGGGCGTGATGGCACACGCTTGTAATCCCCGCGCTTGGGAGGTGGAGACAGGAGCACAGGTTCAAAGCCAGCTGCACTGGCTAAAGAGACCCTGTTTCCAAAATTAAAAAAGTATAAAATAGGTCTGGGAGTGTAGCCCGGAATTAGAAGGGCTTCCAGGAACCCCAGTACCACATACACACACAAAAATTCTGGATATTAACTGGGTGTGGTGGCGCTCACTTGTAATCCCAGGATTCAGGAGGCTGACACCAGAGGATCGCGGTTCGCGGACAGCCTTGGCTACGTAACTTAGAGAGGCCCTGTTTCAAAGTAAAGAATAAAAAATAGGGCAGGGGGTATATCTCAGGGGTCGGATGCCCCTGGGTTCCATCCCCAGACCCCCACACACACAAAAAAAAAATCTGGATATTTATTCAGGTACATTAATGATATTTATTTTATCTTTGTTTAGTAAGCTTAATTTTAAGTGTTAGGAGTGCATAAAATATTTAATGTGTGGGATAGCCTACGAATATTTAATCTGGCATGCCTAATAACTTTCACTTTCTTTTGTTACATAAAATATAGAGATCCATAAAGAGAAAAGACTGTGCAAGGCATTGAAAAAAATTATTAAAATATAGCATTATGATGAAATACAGTATTACAAGAAGGATCCCTCCCCCATTCATCATGCTCGGTATCTTATATATTCTAATGATTGAAGGTATTTAAATTACCTGTATTTGGGAAATTTCAGACATAGTCCAAAACACTTGATTTTGTTAATTCTTGGACGTTGTGTTGGCCTTTTAAATAAAATTCAACAGATAGATATTTCTACCCACTGAAGGTCAAGAGGAGCAGTTTTCTTCTTCATGAAATAAGGACCTTTCAGGGGAAGCTATAATGAAATGGAAAGATCAACAGAGACGGTCTATGTCTTTGTCCTTGATCTGCCATTAGTTATGTTCAATGATCTTGGAAATATACTCTACACACTTTTAATATTTTATTTCTTTTTAATCTTTTATGTCTTTTGCCCCTAGTAACATTATATTTAAACAGAATTTTCCACAGCTAGTAAAAAAGAGGAGGAGGAAGGGAAAGAATGATGAATTTAGATAATTTCTAAAGTTTCTTCTGTTTCTTAAATGATACAAAACTGTAGTCATGAGCAAAATCCTTGATAATGTGAAAAGTGATTATCCAGACCACTAATAAAAGTAACATAAATATTACTATTTTCCAGTGTAATATTATTTTCTCTTTTACACTGGAGGTTTATGTCCTCCAATGTAACAGTTTTTATAAGAGAAAGGAGTGCAAATGTGAATACATTTGTGCATCTGATGGTGAGGATGTGGTGGTCATTCTTGGTTAATGGCTTTTTTCCTTTAGGTTGAGGTAAGTAACTGAGTCATACACTTTTACAAGCTCCTGTTTCCCCTTCCAATGACAGGATAATATGAGAAAACATGTTTATAAGAGGATATCAAACATAGTAGTTATTCAATAACTGTGTTTCCATCAAAGAATTGAGGGAAAAATGTTTCTTCAGATTTAAACCTGGGATAATAGTAGAATAAAAGAGGTCATCATGGGGATTTTATAGAAGAGTTAAGTATTTGAGGATGAATAGAGTTAGAAAAATATGAGTCAAGGGCCTTCAGTAGAGAGCTAAGAACACAGTAGGTATAGGAAATGACCAACTGTTTGTTGTAGAAAGTCCTGAAAGTATTCTTATGAGTTACCATAACAGCTGTAACTATTTGTTATGGCTAAATGGTGGGCTGTAGAGATGGTAGCCAAACAAAAGGCTCTGATTATATGACCTTTTCCATAATCCAAAATATAGTTTCAATCTTAACTAATAGAATTGTATTTTACAATTCACTAGCCACCAGGCACACACAATTATTGAGATCTTAGAATATGGCCAGCATGATAGAAACAATAAAATTTTAATTTTATGTCATTTCAAATATTTATTTATTTATTTATTTAGTGGAACTGGGGATTGAACCCAGAGGCATTCTACCTTGGAGCAACACCCCCAGCCCTATTTTTTATTTTTTATTTTGAAACAGGGTCTCACTGATTTACAAAGGGCATCACTAAGTAGCTGAGGCTGTCTGTGAACTGTGATCCTCCTGCCTCAGCCTCCCAAATGCACGGATTACAAACGTGCACCGCCACGTCTGGCCTGATTTTTCTTCTATTATTTCTTATTTGGAAACAGGGTCTTACTAGGTTTATGAGAGTCTCACTACTTCCTGAGGCTGTTCTTGAACCTGCAATCCCCCATCTCAGCCTCCCACGTACTGGTATTACAAGTGTGCACCACCACACCTGGCTTAATTTAAATATTAAAGCAAAAGTTATAAAATTATTACTAAATATAACTTTATTTGGGGTTGGGACTTCATTTCACTTTAAACATTGAAAATTTAGCATTGTAGTTGGGATGTGTAAAGTATAAAATACACATTGGAACAGGCATTGCAGCATTCTCCTGTAGTCCCAATACTTGAAAGGCTGAGACAGGAGAATTTTAGGTTGGAAGACAACTTAGTGAGACTGTCAGCAACCTAGTGAGACCCTGTTTCAAAACAATAAATAAGTTAATAAATGCATAAAAGAGGGCTATGGGTATAGCTCATCAGTAGAATGACCCTGGGTTCAATTCTTAGTATAAAAAATATTGAATTTTGAAAACTTTGTATGAATGTGAAGTACTAATAATTTTTAAATGATTGCATGTTAACATCATATGATTTTATTTTTATTAGGTTAAAATATATCATTAAAATTATTTTGCCTTGCTGGGCATGGTGGCACATGCTTGTTATCTCAGCATTTGGGAGGCTGAGACAGGAGGAGCATGGTTCACAGACAGACTCAGCTACTTATGCCCTTCGCAACTCAGTGAGATCCAGTTTCAAAATAAAGAATAAAAAATAGGGCTGGGGGGAGTAGCTTGGAGGTTCATGCCCAGTACTCCCAAAATATATGTTGGCTCATTTTATTTATTTTTAATATGGCTACCAGAAATTTTCAAAGTATATTTGTAGTTTTCATTATGTTTTTATTGGACAACACACTATAAGAAAAATATCTTTTATTCAAGGGAGAGATGTTCTAAGATTTATTTTACAAAGAAAATTTCACCTTAATCTGAACACAAGATTTAGCATTTATGATATTGGAGGCAAAATTATCACTATGAGGAAGTTGTTAATATTTCAAGTGACACAAAATAAGGGTTTGGATAAAACTAGAAAAAAGATGAATCTTTTTAGAAGCTATAAGCATCATAATAAAGCCTAATTAAGTAGGGTAAACAGGAAAACAGCATTATAAGACCTGAACTTTGAATAAGATGGGGATGATAGACTGTAGAAACCTGCAGAAAATATAACCAACACTGTTACCTCCCTGCTGTCCCAGACCTTGCCACTAGGCTTATATGCTACATCTTCACTAATCCACTGCAATAATAATCAGATTTCAGTTCCTGGAAATAATCAGATTTCAGTTCCTGGAAAGTACACAAATGGGCTTCAGTTAATGAGAGTCACATACAAAAAAGTGTGTATATGGGCTTTATGTGCCATTATGTACATTTTTATAGCGCTAGGTGCTCTAGAATTTACCAAATTCTTTAAAAAGGTAATGATTTCCACCTAAAATCCCAGTACTAGCGAGGCTGAGGCAGAAGGATTGCAGATTCGAAGCCAGCCTCAGCAACTTAGCAAGGCCATCAGCAACTTAGAGAGAGATTTTGTTTCAAAATAAAAAGGGATGGGGCTGGGGGTATGGCTCAGAGGTAGAATGCCCATTACCAAAAAAGAATTAAAAAAAAGTAAAAGAAAAAAACAGGACTAAAATTATTGTTTTAGGATTTATATGTTAAAATCCTGATTGAAGAGAAAAATATACAATATGCAACTTTAGAGAAGATCTACATTTATATAAGAAAACAATAAGTAGAAGTCAACTAACTCTTAAAATAAAACTAAAAAATGAATGGCAATGTTTTTCATAGTTTTTTAAATTAATGTTTATTTGAAAAATTTAGATTGAGTGTTCATTAACTGACATACTTGATTGTGCGAATGGTTCCCATGAAAAGAATTTTTAGATCATGCTTGTTCTTGAATATCTAAGATACAGTATCTACTAGGGTATCTGTATCTGGAAAGAAGATCTCCATTTTTAAATACCATTTCCTGCCCTGAAGCTGGGAAGTGTCTGGCTGGAACATCTGTGAGATAATCGCCTACTACTCACCAGCTATCTTCATGGCCTGGTGTCGTGGGAGTTGGAGCTGGATGTTTCAAAACAATGCAGAGACTGAGTTGTACCCCCATGGGCAGCTGAGAATTTAAATGGATTTCAGGTGCAGAGGTAGTATCACTTACCATTAAAGGCTTGTAACCGGAACAAGCTTCAGATCTGAGAAAATTCAAAATAACAGAACAGATCTAATCATGACGAGCCAAGCCACAGCCTCTTAACTACGGCCCAGAAAAACTGTATGGATTGGTGTGGACTGACATAACGGAGCCTTCATAATGTGCGCTTGAATAATTATTCTGCACCAAACAGAAGGCAAGACAGCTTTCTTCAATATGACTTCCCCCGCTTAGACTTGCTCAAGTTTAAGAATCCGAAGGGATCCCCTGCCATTTTGTAGAGCAATTGGAGAGTTTTGCTGTGGTACAGACTGCGTGGAAGTTTATAATAGGAGCACAGGATGGTGAGAGCCTGGGCTGTCATCACAAGGTTGTGTCCTCTGGTTTAACACCCTCTTTCCATTGAGGAGAATGGAATAATGGACATTGAATTCCATTCCTTTCCTGAGGTTCAATGACTTGACACTAGGGTATCTTTAATGAGAGAAAAAGTGACCTTTGGATGGCTTGAGTCCTTGCTTAACTAGTTTGAAGGACAGCATTGTACTTGATATTAGTTCCGGTTCAGAGATTACAAATAATTAAATGTTTTCTCCTTAATCATAATCTAAATTCAGTTATTTTTATTTTCTATTGATATCCAGAATTGAATTTCTTATAACTTATGCAAATCATAGCCAGGAAGAAAAATAAATAAACAAACATGCTCTTTTTGCAAATGCTTTAGTATCAGATAACCATAAAAATTTAGTGCAATGCTTTATTGTTACCACATGTTCACATTTTATTTGCAAATAAGATTGTTTGTACACACACATACATACATACACACATGTATATATGTGTATGTACAAACATGTATATATATATATTATACACACACACACACACACACACACACACAGAGAGACACATATACATGCACATGTATTCTTTTTTTTTTTTTTTTTCGTGGTACTGGGGTTCCTGGAAGTCCTTCTACCGCCGGGCTACACTCCCAGACCTATTTTAGATATTTTTTTTTATTTGGAAACAGGGTCTCTTAAGCCAGCGAGGCTGGCTCCGAACCAGCGCAATCCTCCTGTCTCCGCCTCCCAAGCACAGGGATTACAAGCGTGCGCCACCACACCTGGCGCCATGCACATGTATTCTAAATCTATCCTTTATGCTTTAGAATATGTCTTTTATTAAACATGCTGACTTTTTACAAATTATTTTCATTCATGTAATCTATGTCATAAAAGTCAAACTGCTAGTACTAGTAACATTTATATTATTATTTCCATATATGTGAAAGTCACTATAAAGTATTGCTTTTATTATATTTTATCCTGAGTAGATACCATGTCCCTCACTTAACCTGTGAGAAAATTTAAATATTAAATAATTTGCCGAAGGTTAAAGAGCAGATAAATTGTTTAATCATGGTATGAACAAAATTCTCTCTAGGTCCCATCTCTCATGTCATTTGCATTTTGTAACTCCCCGTCTCCTGCTTTATGAACTCTTTCATCCTCTGCCATTCTGTAAATCATTAACATGCACATGATCTGAGCATTAACTCTAGGGGTTGGATGATAGGTCCACTCATGGTCTTTAAACAAGCCCTTGTATCTCTCTACTAAAACACTTGAGTATTGATTTTGGTGAACAAAAATTATATCTATCCACATTTAAAATTTCCCATATTTAACATAATCCAAAAGTGTGAGAGAAAAAAACTGGAGATATTTAAATCTTCCACTGAGCTCTTTCCTGGAAACCCTTCTACCTCCGGGCTACATTCCCAGACCTACTTTATATTTTTTAAATTTGGAAATGGGGTCTCTTAAACCAGAGCGGCTGGCTTCAAACCTGCGCGATCCTCCTGTCTCTGCCTCCCAAGCGCGGGGATTACAAGCATGTGCCACCATGCCCAGCTATTCCAGTGAGCTCTTTTACTAAAATGGTGACTAAAGCTCTTTCAACTTCTTATGAATCTTTTCACTGATAGAAAATCAATATTTCAAAAGTTACATAACCCATTAAGCTGAATCTCCAGATTTTTAGAAACTCTTCCTATTAAGTGAATACATGCACACATGTATGATTCTGATGGTTTAATTATAGTCTTCCCAGTTAAATTTCAGAATTATTTATCCAGATCAAAGTTCATATGTCTTTATATACTTGCACTGTTCAAAAGCAATTAATATCCAGTATATTCAAAGGCAGGTGCTCCTCAATTCATAATAGGGTATGTTCCAATAAACTCATCTTCAGTGTAAAAAAACTGTAAATTCAAAATGCATTCAACACACCTAACTAACAGAACATTGAAACTTAGCAACACAGTGTTTACCTGAGTGATCTATATGGCTGACTGGTAGCTGCAGCACAGGCTGAAACCCAATATCTCAAAAGAGTATCATGCTACATCCTTCCAGCCCTGGAAAAGATCAAAATTCAAACATCAAAGTATGGTTTCCCCTGAATGCATATCACTTTCACAGCACTGCAAGCTGGGGACTGTCTATAGTCTCATCCTCTCCTTCCCCACACCTGTTCTATTTCTAGTGTTTCCTATCTCAGGAAACATTTCCAGGCTTAGGAAACAATATTATCATCCCATTATTATGCACCAGGTTTCTCAAGACAGAAACGCTGGAACCATTTTTTGTACTTCTTACCCACCACTTCCAAGAAAATGCTTCACTTTGATTCTACCTACTAAGTCACCGTGCTTTTGTCTTCTCTCCTCTTCCACACGCATCTGATTGCCGGCCCTCTTTGACTATCTCTTTATTGGTTTCCTTTCAGGCTTTTGAAAAATTGTTAAGCATGTAAATGTCAACCAAAGAGATGGAAACACTTGGAGCCAGAAGTCACTGTGGCTAGGTGAGGACTAGACTAGTTGGGGTCTCACTCTGGGATAATACAGTCACTTTCCCAGAGATCACATACAATTGTTCTCAATGAGGATTCCAGGAAAAACAAACAAACACTTAGAAGTGGCAACCTGAACAGAGTTTCCAGAAGCAAGTTTTGCTTCATATAGATAGAATGAGAAGCCTGAGATCTTGAACAATACAGGAAAGGATCAATTGTTTTGCTTTGTTGTGTTGTGTTGTGTTGTGGTCCTGGGGGTGGAACCCAAAGGCTTTCTACCTCCGGGCTATACTCCCAGACCTATTTTATACTTTTATTTGGAAACAGGGTCTCACTAATTTGCTGAGAGCCTCACTAAGTAGCTGAGGCTGGCTTCAAACCTGTGCGATCCTCCTGTCTCAGCCTTCCAAGCACAGGGATTACAAGCATGCACCACACTGAAAACTTTGGCAGAGCAAAAGTTTTCAAGAAAAAAAAAATTATTTATTTATTTATTTATTTATTTATTTATTTTTGTTTTTTGTTTTTGTTTTATTTTATTTATTTATTTTTTTAAATTAATTAATTTACTTTTTAAATTGGTGCATTGTAGTCATATATCAATCACATTGGAGTACAAGACTTGAGAGGATATACAAGCACACATCATCCAATTAGCCCTCCTCCAGCCCCTATCCCATTCCCTCCCTCTCCCTCCATCCCACGCTTTTTTGGTGATTAACTTTGATACATTTGTTTATGTACCTCCTGCGTTTTAAAGAGGCTCCGTCCTCCATTATTACATACCCTCTGATTGGTCACATTAGTTGCTTCACTATAGGGCCCTTTCTATAGCTCAACCTCTTCCTGTTGCTCCTTTCCTCCTAGTTATTGCTGATTAAGAGAAGCGTCTGATTTATATTTTCTGCGATATTTCTCTGTGCATGCTGTGTTGCAAGTACCGATCCCACTCTTGAAGTCCCCAGTAGTGGCCTGGCTACTCAGTGGACTGATCCAGACCTCGCTGGCTCAAGCAGTGGCCTTGCCTCATGGAAGGCCCCGGTTCTGGTCTCGCTGGCCCCTACACCGACCTAACCCCTCAGATGGCTTCGGTCCCGGCCTTGGAGGCCACAGGAGTGGCCTTGCCTCACGGCAGGCTCCGATGCTGGCCATTGGCCCCTGCACCGGCCTAACCCCTTGGCAGGATTCCAATCCCGGCCTCGGAGGCCCCAGCACTGGCCTAGCCTCACGGCAGGCTCCAATGCCAGCTTCGTTGGCCCCAGCACCGGCCTAACCCCTCGGCAGGTTCCGCTCCCGGCCTAGGAGGCCCCAACACTGGCCATGCCTCACGGCAGGCTCTGATGCTAGCCTCGCCTCACGGCAGGCTCCGTTGCTGGCCTCGCTGGCCCCAGCACCGGTCTAACCCTTTGGCAGGCTGTTATCCTGGCCTCAAGGCCCCTGTACCAACCTTGCCTCACAGCAGGCTCCGATGCCGGCCTCGCTGGCCCCAGCACCGGCCTAACCCCTCAGCAGGCTCTTATCCCGGCCTCAGAGGTCCCAGTACCGGCCTTGCCTCACGTCAGGCTCCGATGCCAGCCTCGCTGGCCCCAGCACTGGCCTAACCCCTCGGCAGGCACTTATCCTGGCCTTGGAGGCCCCAGTACCGGCCTTGCCTCAAGGTAGGCTTCGATGCCGGCCTCGGAAGCCTCAGCACCTGCCTTGCCTCACGGCAGGCTCCAATGCCGGCCTCACTGGCCCCAGCTCCGGCCTAACCCCTCGGCAGGCTCCAATCCCGGCCTTTGAGGCCCCAGCACTGGCCATGCCTCATGGCAGGCTCCGATGCCGGCCTCGCTGGCCCTAGCACTGGCCTAACCCCTTGGCAGGCTCTTATCCGGCCTCGGAGGCCCCAGTACCGGCCTTGCCTCAAGGCAGGCTGCGATCCCAGCCTCAGAGGCCCAAGCACCGGCCTTGCCTCAAGACAGGCTCCAATGCCAGCCTCGCTGGCCCCAGCACCGGCCTAACCCCTCGGCAGGCTCTTATCCTGGCCTCGGAGGCCCCAGCACTGGCCTTGCCTCATGGCAGGCTCCTATGCCAGCCTCGCTGGCCCCAGCTCCAGTCTAACCCCTCAGCAGGCTCCAATCCTGGCCTTGGAGGCCCCAGTACCAGCCTTGCCTCATGGCAGGCTCCGGTGCCGGCCTCGCTGGCCCCAGCACCGGCCTAACCCCTCAGCAGGCTCCGATCCCGGCCTTGGAGGCCCCAGCACTGGCCTTGCCTCATGGCAGGCTCCGATGCCGGCCTCGCTGGCCCCAGCACCGGCCTAACCCCTCAGCAGGTTTCAATCACTGTCTCTGTGGTTATTATTTCAAAGGTTCCAGGTGTAATGTATCAAATGTCTGCCTCCCCTGAGTACTGGCCACTGCCATTGCCACTGCCTCCACCATTTCAAATCCTTCCCAGGCTCTATTTCCACTCTGAATGTTGTCCAGTGTTCCTAAGCATGCGTGATGGTAGCATTCGACATTTGGTGTAATTTCTCCAAAAAAATAAAGTTGGTAGGATCCGGTTTCTGCTTCTCCTGAATACAAGTCTCCATCACCATCACAGAGATCTCTTTCAACACCGCCTTTCTCCTTGGTCTCCGCTAAACTCTCTCCTTACAGGTGATGTCCGTGATTCTTAACAATACAGAGAAATAGCAGTCCTACTTCACGGGGAATTTTTCCGTAAGTTCCAGTGCATTTAGATAAGTTTTGTCTGCATCTCCAGTGTCCTGGCATCCATAACAGCTTTCTTTTCTTTTTCTATTCCTTTTTTTTTTTTTTTTTTTTTTAATAGGAGAAGACAGTATATGTGGTTTGAGGAGGTAGTGGGATCAGGCACTCACTCAGTAGCACTGTAACCCGGTCGGTTTCCCCATGGGTCCAGAGTGATCCGCACTACTCCGCCTGGGGCCCAGGATCCCACCACCTGGCCCTGGCTGGCGTGCTCCGCGCAACCCCTGCCCGGAACCCAGGGTACTGAGCCCGGTTTCTTCAGGGGTCTGGCGTGTTAAGCGCATTTTGGCCCAGGGCCCAGAGTCCCGCAACCTGGGCCCCGGCTGGCGTGCCCCGAGCGCAACCCCCGCCCGGAACCCAGGGTCTTACTGGGCCCGGTTTCTCCAGGGGTCTGGCGTGCTATGCGCAGTTCGGCCTAGGGCCCAGAATCCCGCAACCTGGGCCCGGGCAGGCATGCCCCGCCCCGCGCGCGACCACCACCCGGAACCCAGCGTCTTACTGGGCCCGGTTTCTCCAGGGGTCTGGTGTGCTACTTGCAGTTCGGCCTGGGGTCCAGAGTCCCGCGACCCGGGCCCTGGCTCAAAATTAGTTTTTTAAGAAGGTGATAAGGTCTTGACTATGTTAACAGTAATAAGGATAAAAATGTTTTATAGCAATTGTTGTAGCTCTGATGTGGACCAGGGCAATTAAGTGAATTTTAAATTTTAATGTCTTTTTATTCATTATGTCTTGATTACTAATGTCCCCATATTTACCATAACAATCTAACTTCAGTCTACTGATAATGTAAAGAAAAAAATGAATTCATTTTTTAAACCCTATAGTAGGATTTTAATTTCTCTACAAATAAATCAACTTCTAACCAATTTTGGAACTAACATTGGTCCTTCTGCTTGTCTTAGGCCAAGTTGTTTCCTTCGTATTTAAAGTACAATTAATTTAAATGTGACACTCTAGAAGTTATCTATTATTATTACTTCCCTAAATGTTTAAAATTATTAGCTTCTGAGCCAGAGATTTTTAACATTTTTTATTGGTGCATTATAGTCATTCATTTTAATGGGGTACAAGATGGTAGAGGCATATATGCACACATCACTCTTCACCCTTCCCCAATTCCAACCCCATTTCCTCCCTCCTTCTCATGTTTGTCTTAGTGATTGTCTTTGATGTTTGTGAATGTATATTATGTACATTATGGAATTTCCTGAGCCAGAGATTTGACAGAAAGTAAAATAACCAAGAAATTATAGAAAACAACAATAATCTAGAGGTAGACATAGTAAAAATCCTAGGGAATTTTTGATAAATATGAACAAATAATAAATTAAACCAATCTACTTTTATATGGTTATTAAATAAGGTATAAATCTATGTCCAATACCTTTAATCCTATAGACAACAAATATCATTTGAATCCAATATAGAAACCAACTATTTTCAAGTTACCATTCACTAAATAAATGTTTAATTCATATGGGAGAAACTTCTTGGTTCTCTATAACCAAAACATAAACAGTAATCTAAACAAATTTGTATCAAATGCAATTCTGGTTGCATTATACATTTTTCTCCCATAGAAGCATATTCTTTCATCCATAACTCTCAATAGAATTAGTCAACTATTGCTTTAGGATTTTGTAGCAGTATTTTAATATCCATTCATTTTAACTGAAATAAAAATAATTATAGGTTAATTCATTTTCACCAGTGTCATCATCCCTCATCTTCTTTGTGCCAGAATATGTCTTATAATTGAGAGATGGGATAGGAGGTAAAGAGGGGGTTATCTCAGGTAATTAGAAACTTACATTAAAACAATTACTGTGGGGGGTTGAAAATCAACTAGTCCTAAACCCATCGCATTCTACAACTCTATCAGGTACCATTCATAAAGAATATTCCCGATAGGACTTCCAACATACCACCCTTCCTTGTAACACCTTTTCTGGAGGTCTGTTAGGGATCACAATTGATTTTTCTGTCTCACCCATGGATCAGTGTGCTCAATAGAAAGGCCAGGTCTTTACTTTTATGTCATTATTGTCTAGTACAATGTCTGGTATACAGTACATGAAAAAATATTGTATTTTATGTACTGAACAAAATTTCTGTCCATATTTCAAAGTAGCAACCAGAGAGCTATTTTGGAGATTCTAGCTATTGCTAACATCTTTTACCTGATAGAGTTGACTCGAATGCACAACTTTAGAAGGTAAATTCATGGAATTAAGCTAAAGGGAGAGAACAGCCGGCAAACAAAATCGACCCTGGGAAGTTACTGAGAGAAGGGGGCTGGAGCCAAGCCTTCAAAACAAGAGGTCCTCTTCTGGTGGATTCTTAGCTCCCACCTCAAAGATGTGTATTCATTCCCAATTCTCTCTCTCTCTCTCTTTCTCTCTCTCTTCTCTCTCTCTCTCTCTCTCTCTCTCTCTCTCTCTCTCTCTCTCTCTCTCTCTCTCGTAGTGAGCCATTTCATGAGCTGCCCACAATTCCTCCATGCCCACATTGCTAAAATTCAGGAAATCTTTCTACTGCTAGCATTTGACCAACATAGTCTGGCGAAAATATCAAGATAGGTTCCATACAGTAATTGTGAAGATGAAAATTGGCAGTCTAATTTTTACTTGATTTCCAAATGGGCAAAGAGTTTAAGATAGGAAGTATTATTTTATTGAAATAAGCATGCTTTCAACTATGAATAATTTCATAGTTTCACATCTTTCTTCTCTCTGCATGCAGAAGTGAAAAACAAAACAAAACAAAAATTTTATTCACCTTTGTGTCTAAATACAATTACTAGAAGCAACCAAAACAAATTAAAGAGTTTTGTTTTTTCCAGTAGAGTTGAGAGGACAAAGGAACACAGCCAGGATTCACACCTAAGGTATATAAAGTGTCAAGATTTGAGCTGCAGACTATGATGCCAGGACAGAAAGACAGAGATGCCTTGGTCGGTAGCCACACTTTGATGAAAAGTAAAAGTCAAACAGGCTAAGGGTATTTGAAAGTTTATTGTTGTTAGAAACAGGGTCAATTGAGAAAGTAACCTTTTGCCTCTTTCTTATTTTTATGTCCTTTTATTGGTGCATCATAGCCTCACATCATAATGTAAATCACTTTGACATTGATATGCATGCACACAGCACTTTCCCTTCTCCCCAATACAGAGCATGGCGATTGACATTGGTATATTCACATGTATACACATAGTCAATGGTAGTGTTCCCATTAATAAACTACATTCTTCCTCCTTCCCTACTCTTAGATCTCCTCTCTGGCTCCCCTGAGGTTTCTCCTCCATTATGTAGAGTCTCTCTTGTATCCCAATTACCCTCTATTCTGCACATATTAGAGAAAATATATGACCCTTCACTTTCTGTGATTGGCTAATCTCACTTACCATAATGTTCTCCAGATCAATTACAAAATTATGGGAAATACACACAATGGGATTCTACTCAGCAATAAAAAAAGAACAAAATTATGTCATTTGTAAGAAAGTCACTTTTTAATCCCAACAGAAGAAGTAAACAGCTGGTCAGTCATATGCTTCATTAAGAACCATATGCAAAAATCCAGAGGAGATACAGCTCAAGGTTTTCAGTTGATAATCTTTAAGAAATTCTCAGGAAAGCTTTATAAGAATGCTACTATTAAATATCCACCAACCAAGCTGGGCGTGGTGGCACTTGCTTATAATCTCAGTATTCTGGAGGCTGAGATAGTAGGATCGCAGTTCGCAGACAGCCTCAAGCTACTTAGCAAGACCTTTACAACTCAGTGAGACCCTGTTTCAAAAATTAAAAGACTAAAAATATAGGGCTGGGGGTGTACCTTGGAGGTAGAATGCCCCTGGATTCCATTCCCAGTACTGCAAAAAAAAAAAAAAAATATATATATATATATATATATATATATATATCCATATATACATCAATCCTAGAAAAGACAAATGTAAGATCATAGTAATACCCATCAACTAACAACATCCTGCTGCTTATTTCTCTTTGCCTCTAACCTCCAACTTAAAGGAGCTAGATCATCCATTCCCTCGATCCCACTATAGTTGTCTTGCCTGAGGTAAGACAAACTTGGAGAGGGTAGTACTTTTTAAGAGCAGTTCACAGTTTTATATGGATCTAGACATTTACTACAGTGACATAGTGGTTTTGTTCAGAAAGTACTGGCATGTTATTAGTGGGAAATCACCAAAAAGAGTAACTGGAGAGGTCCTAAATTCACTCTAGGTACAGTGAAATATTTGCCCCACTCAGCAAGTTTGAATGAATAAGTCCTGGCACTAAAGAATAAAATGTTTGTTTTAATGATTGTCTCCTTCTGTCAACCTCTATGCTGTTGACCTAATGATTGCGACTGCAATAATGACTACGTATGTTCAAAAACCTAGAGGTATTCAAGCTCAAAGCTCTCTTGAGAAACTAGAAGAGGATCAATATATCTGAAACCTTTGTAAAAATCTGTCAAAGTTCAGAATAAAGTTACATTTCTTGGTGGGCTCTGTTACACCTGACTGGGAATATCTAACATTTCAGGTTGGTCCAACAAAGTTTCATATGTCGCCAGGTGAGGTGTCTCACAACTATAATCCCAGTACTTGTGATGCTGAGATGGGAAGATAATAGGTTCGAGGCTAGGTTCAGTGACTTAGAAAGACTGTCGGCAATTTAGTGAGAACCTGTTTCAAAATAAAACATTAAAGGGTGGGAGTACAGATCTATAGATCCGAGGTAGAATGCTTCTGGGTTCAATTCCCAGGATCAAAATTTTTTTTCATATGTCTTTCTAACATGTTCTTTTTATTTATTTTTTTTTACAAATGCTATATATCATCTATCTCTCTCCAAAAGTAATCCCATTTTTTCAGGTATCCATTTACCCACCCATTTTTAGAAACTGAAAACGCCTCCATCCAACATAAGTCCAAGGCAATTAGAGAAATCTAATTTCTTAAACAGGTATTTGTTTATGGTTACGTAATTACTACTGAGCAATAAGGATGGAACTATTAGAGAGAAGCGTTTTGGGAAAGACTCTATTGATTGGCTTCAGTATTTCTGGGTACAGAGAATTAATTATGTTATCTCCCTTCTAGTGGTGACCCTGCGAACATGATGTGTTGATTAGACTCAGAATCACCTTTTGGCTTCCATCTAAGTCTTGAAGATTTCCCTTTGTATGGCTGATAGATTTTATTTTGTTGTTGTCAGTTCAACTGCTCCCAACCTAAGAATGAGAAGGTATTCCACACTGTGGAATATTATCTTTCCCATTGATGCCAGACAGACTTACTGATCCAGAAGCAGGCCATGGGAGATGAGCAGGGAGCCCTTTAAAATGAGTGCTGGCTGTGACGAAGCCCAAGGCTTAAGCAAAAGATGAAGCCAGACATGAAATGCCCTCTTTCCATGCAAAAAGACATGTTTGGCAGGGAAAGCATTACTTTTGGATCCAGGGAACAACTGATCATTGAGAATTTTCTGCACAGGTGGACATAATTATTATATGTAATGTATCAGGGCTGATATCTGTAGCTACAGAGGAATGGCAAGCCAAAGCCTTCAAGCACTGTTCCCAAGACTCCCTCAGTGGCCAAATATAAGAGTATAGAAAGGTAAAATATTAACTTATTCTAAGCAGGAAATATGTTGGACAATGGGACTGAAAGTGAATGGGGTGAGAGCCTTTAGTTTGCTGACAGTAGTGAGCTTGAATAATGAATGACCCCATGTAATTGAGGCTGAAAATGAGTCCAAAAGGGGCAAGGAAATCGACTTAAGTAAAAGAACAAAAACTATATATCTTTATGAAAAAGGATTATTAAACACAAGGACTAAGTGAATATATCTTGACCCTTATATAGGTTTCTATAAATTTCAATTTAATCTGAGAGTGTGGGAAATATTCTACTACATAAAAATCCTGTATGCTTGTATGATAAAATATTATCTGAAAAGAGTTTAAAGTTTTATTTTTACCTCCTCTACTACAGGCTAAATAATCTTGGATTCAGCTACAAACAAAAAAACTGAATTTTTTTTTTTTTTTTTGGTGGTACTGGGGGTTCCTGGAAGCCCTTCTACCTCCGGGCTACACTCCCAGACCTATTTTATATTTTTGAAACAGGGTCTCTTACGCCAGCGCGGCTGGCGATCCTCCTGTCTCCGCCTCCCAAGTGTGGGGATTACAAGCGTGCGCCACCACGCCCGGCGCAAAATCTGAATATTTTGAAATGCACAATTGAGTGTATATGCAGAATTGAAAGAAACACTGGTCAGTTGTCGGGACAATCCCTCATGAATGTTAATCGACGTGATGATGATAAGTTATATTTCAGGAAGAATCATCACAGCTCTTCATGTGTCTTCTCTGTCAAAAGTCACACTGACAAGATTGTTATGACAGAGATTACTTTCCAAGTTCAAGGTACACACATTAATTAACTATAGCTAGTACTAGCTTCGAGGAGCACAAATTATCAAACTAGTTCATTTAGCTCCCATTTATGTACATCTTTTTAAATATATTTTTAATTAATTAATTTTGTGTGTGTGAGTGTATTACCGAAGACTGAACCCACTGGTGTTCTGCCTCCAAGCTGCACTCACAGCCCTATTTTACTTTTCAGTTTCATACATGGTTTCATTAAGTTGTGGAGGACCTCTACTAAATTGCTGAGGTTGGCTTCAAACCTGTCATTTTCCTGTCTCAGCCTCCCAAGTACAGGTATTACAGATGTATGCCTTCACATGGGGCTACAAATTTGTTTTCTATGGAGTATTTTGCTTTAAAATTCAATGAGGTCAGTAAAGTCATTCCAAGGTGGCATTTATTTTGCAATAAAATCCCTTACTATTTTCTTAATAGAAGAGATTGACTATAACCCAATCTGTATAATCAGTACCCATAGTAGCTAGCACTTAGTGAATGTATAATGAATGTTTGATGAATAATTATACATTCACTTGATTTAGAGGTCCTATGTATTAATAGAGATATGACCTATATATTAATAGATATAGGACCAATTAGGTATATATTAGTATACTAACCTACAGTCTTAATAGTTGTTTTTATTTTTTTAAATTTTTTCCTGGGTGTGATAGCACACGCTTGTAATCCCCATGCTTGGGAGGCTAGACAGGAGGACAGCTGGCTTAAGAGACCTTGTTTCCAAATAAAATATAAAATAGGCCTGGGAGTGTAGCCCAGAGGTAGAAGGCCCCTGGGTTCCATTCCCAGTATCATCAAAAAAAAACTTTATTAACACACAAGTTTTTTACCACAATATGATGTATGAATATAATGCACCAATAAAAATTAAAAAAGAAAAAAACTTTATTAGTGCATTGCAGTCATAAATTATAATGGAGTACAAGATGGTAGAGGCATACATGAGCACATCACTCATTTAGCCCTTCCCCAATTCCCACCCCATCCCCTCCCCCTCGAGGCCGCCTTCTCATGTTTGGCTTAGTAATTGGCTTTCATATGTTTGTGAATGTACATCATGTACTTTAAGTAATTCCCCTCTTCCCCTCCCATCTCCCTCAGTTAGGTTGCCATATTTGCTCATCCATAGTTTTTCCTTCTTCATTTAGAGTTCCTCCTATCACCTATTTTCTTTTTTTTTTTTTAATTTTATTTTATTGGTGCACTGTATTCATACATCATAGTGGGATACAAACTTTTGTAGACATGCATGCACACATCGCCCAGTCAGCCCCCACCCGATCCCCACCCCATTCCCTCCCCATCCCTCCTTCCCATGCTTGGCTTAGTGGTTGACATCTAGTATTATAGCAATTTATCCAAAATTAAAAATGATAATCTCACATAACAGTTTCATTTGTCTGATACCAAGTGTTTGATGATTTAAAGATAGCATTTCAATATTTCTTTTTGCTTTCTTTCTTACTAGAGCATATTTTTTTCTGTTTTTTTAGGTGAAACTATCATATATTTATATATTTATTTTTCAGAAAAAAATCTATCCTAATATGGAATATGAATTCTAGATACCCAAAACGATCTTGAAAAAGAACAAAGCTAGCAGATATATATTTTCTGATTTCAAACCATATAAAGCTACAATAATTGAAACAGTGTAGTACTGTTCTAAAGGCAGATATATAGACCATTGGAGTTAAATACAAGCCTAGAGCTAAATTCTTCCCTATATTGTAAAGTTATTTTTGACAAGGTTTCCACGAAGATTTGGTGGTGGAAATAATAATCTTTTAACTAAATATTGTTGAAAAATAATAATTACATGGAAAAGAATAAAATTGGACCTTTACCTAATCCCATATACAAGTATTAACTCAAAATAGATAAAAGACCTAAATATAAATCTTAAGACTATAAACTTTTAGGAGAAAATCTGGGTCATAAAACCTCACAACATTGAAATTGGCAGTGATTTCTCGGATATGATTTCAATGGCACAGGCAACAGAAGAATATACAAACTCCCTAAAAATTAAAAGAAAATATTGTATATCCAAAGACGATGTAAACAGAGTTAAAAGTTACTAATAGAATTGGATAAAATATTTCCAAATGCTATATCTGAAGGTATATTAATATTCCAACTAGACATCCTAAAAATTAACAAAAATAAAGGCAAACAATACAACTTAGAGATAGGTAAAAGACCAACATAAATAATGAATCTCCACAGATAACCAATCTTAGTTGTCTGTTGGATGGAAACTCTTGTTTCTCTGGTTCTGGTGAATGTTACCTATTTCTTCTTTGTAGTTAATCTCTTTGAGTATTTTCTCTAGCGCTGGTTTTGAAGACATAAATTCCTTCAGTTTCTGTTTGTCATGGAAGCTTCTTATTTCTCCATCTAATTTGATAGAAAGTTTTGCTGGATAGGAAATTTTTGGCTGGAAGTTGTTTTCTTTCAGAGTTTGGAATATGTTACTCCAAGCCCTTCTGGCTCTCATGACTTGGTTTGGGAAGTCTGGAGTGATTCTAATTGGTTTGCCTCTGAATGTCACTTGGCCCTTTGTTTTTGTTGCCTTTAAGATTCTCTGCTTGGCTTCCACATTGGTCATTTTGACAATTATATGGCGTGGGGATCCTCTTCTCCGATCCTGTCTAAAGGGAGTTCTATAGGTTTCCTGGATCTGTGTATCAACCTCTTGCTCTATATTTGGAAAATTTTCTGCTATTACTTCCTTGAAGAGATTGTTGATCCCTTTGGTATCACTTTCTTTTCCCTCCTCTATTCCAATTATTCTTAGGTTAGCTCTCTTAAGATGGGCCCATATTTCTTCAATGTCAGATTCCTGCTGTTGGATATTTTTTTCTAGATTAGAAACTATGCATTCATTTTTGGATTGCTCATCTTCTAAGACCGAGATTCTGTTCTCCATGTGGTCTAATCGGTTGTTTGTGCTTTGAATTGAGGCCTTTACTTCATTAATTGCATCCTTTATCTCTTTTTGGCTCTCTCTGAGTTCTTTTCGAAGCACCTCTATTATTTCTACAGTTATTTTCCTGATTTGATCTTCTAGAAATCTCTGATTTTCTGTTTTATCAGGTTCTGATGTTGTGGGGTTGTGCACATTCATTACTCCAGTGTTATTCCTCTTTCCCATGATTTCGGAGGTTTGTGCCTTCTCTGGGTTCTTCCCTTGGGTCACTATGGCTTCACTTAAGGTGCTCTGGATCTCGAGTCTGTATTATCTCAGACCCCACTACTCCTTTACTGGGTTGTATCACAGAGTCTCCGACCCAGGGAGTCGATAGAGGCTGCTTTAAACTATGGGGGGTGCCAGGTTGCACGTTCTCCTATGGTGTCATATCTCTGCCACCACCACTCCCTCACTGGGTCAAGTCCCAGGAGGCCCAATACTGCGATTTCTCCTCTGTGGCCCGCAATTTGACTCACTGTTCTTGAGTACGCAGATGTAGCTGTACTGGACTCGGTGAATTCACTGCTGCTGCCGCCGCCGGTGGCAATATGGCGCCTCTGCCACGCCCTCGGCCATGAGGCTGGCGTATTTTTTCTTCTCTGGTTTTGATTTCCACTCTGAATCCCTGCAGCGTGTGCTGAGCTCAGCCACTGGGAGCTTTAAATGCTGTCTGCGCCGAAAGATCCCGCCTGGCTGTTCCGCAGCGGCTCACCTGGCTTGCTGTAGCCGTCCGTTGAGTTCGTCGCTGCCACCGGCAGTATGGCGCTGCTGCCGCGTCCTCGGGCTCGTGTGTCTCCTCTGTGGCCCTGAGCTCTGTTCTCAGTCCGCTTTCTCTCTGGAGCCTGGTGGTTTTTTTTGTTTTTCTGGTGATGGTGTTTTCTGGCTATGAAAGGCGCTCTTTTTGTGATAATGGAGATTGGTTGTTAGCGGGACTCTTAAGCCCCGCTTTTCTCGGTCGCCATCTTCCCGGAAGTCCACCTATTTTCTCCCTTGCTTCCACATATTAGGGAGAGGATCTGATTTCTTACTTTTTGTGACCGACTAATCTCACTTAGCATAATGTTCTCCATTTCCACCCATTTCCCTGAAACTACAGAATTTTGTTCCTCTTGATGGCTGAGTAAAATTCCATTGTGTACATATCTCATACTTTTATAATCCATTAATCTGTTGATGAACATCTTGGCTGGTTCCATAGCTTGGCAATTGTCAATTGTGAGGCTATGAACATAGATGTGCATGAATTAGTTTGGTAGTTTAGTTTTCATTCTTTTGAGTAGATACCCAGAAGTTGTATTGCTGGATCATATGGTAGGCTAATTGCCATTCTTCTGAGGATCCTCCATAATGTTTTTCAAAGTAGTTGTACTAATTTGCAGTCTCACCAACAATGTATTGTTAGGGTCCGAGAGTCACCCCCTTACCCAAATAACGAAGGACACACCAAGGTTGCAACTCACAAGCAGAGTTTATAGTGCTGCAGCTCTCACTGGCATGCCAGGGTCGAGACTCCTTCACTAGCTTGACTGTCAGTAGAGGAATTGCCCAGCAGCTACCAGAGGGAGCCTCTGGCCGAGCTAGCGTTCAGCCTCAGTAGACAGCAAGGAAAGTGGTCGGAGCTCGACCCTGAGCACACTTCAGGCTCTATTTTTATAGCCCCTGGAGGGGTGGTTACACACGTCACAGCCCGCCAAAAGGTAGGATATAACCAATCAGATAAAAAGGTAAACAAGTACAACCAATAATTTCAAAAGAAAGCACACACACACTTGAATTACAGCAAATAGTCTTAAATGACAGCCTTTCTACGTCACTGCCCGCCAAAGAGTGACTTTCTCTTTCATGCTTGGTTACTATGGCAACCTTCAGCTCGGCCCCTGAGTACTGACCGTTTGAGGAGCCCTCCGGGTGCTTCCTTGAGATAAAGTTGCGGTGAGCTTGGGCCTCACTTCCAAGAAAAATAGCTTCATTCCCTAAATTACTTTATACTATTTTAAAATATCTCAAACTTTAAAAAACAATTCTTAACATCAAGAATTTTGAAAAACAAGTCTATCCTTAAAATAATTTCTAATAGTAACCTAGGTTTTTAAATTAAAACAACTTTTAACATTAAGGTAGCTGGGACATAAGCAAGCAGTTTCACAGAAGCCAGAACTCAGGCAGTTATCATAAGCAGGAACTTACAAGTTGTACTTTATATTGGCAAGTGGGGTTACCGAAGCAGAGACTCACAGTTAATTCTTCACATTTTAATTTTATCAGGAGAGGGGAATGTTTCCTTACAGTACTCTCACATGTTTTTGTTACTCTCTTACTTCTACAAGGGTCCTATTTTAATTCTAATATCCTGCTTTCTTATTTCTAGTAGATTCCCTATACTAGTATTGTCAATATCTTAGATTCTTCTTCCTGCATTCCTTCATTTCCCCCTTTTTCTGTTTATACTGAGGATTCTTCCTCAGCTGTATTTGTGTCCAAAAGGTCATAATGACTTTTGAGGACCAAGAGTTGTACCGCGCTTACACGGTTTTTCACAAAGGCTATGAGTTGATTTATAGCACATGGGCCTATGATAAGAATAAGAACTCTAACGATTAGGGGCCCAGCCAAGGCCGAGAGAAGGGTCACCAACCATGGGGAAAAATTATACCATGATTCAAACCATCCTTGTTGGGCCTCCCTTTCCTTTTGACGTTTTTGTAATCCTTCCCTCACTTTAGCCATGGAGTCACGCACCACTCCTGTATGATCCGCATAGAAACAGCATTCTTCACCTAGAGCAGCACATAGTCCACCCTGCTTGAGGAACAAGAGATCTAGTCCTCTCCGATTCTGGAGTACAACTTCAGAGAGGGACGTTAGGGATTTTTCCAGTGCAGAAACAGACTGCTCCATGTGCGCTATGTCCTTGTCTATTGCCGACCTTAAGGTAGCCAGGCCATGTTTCTGGGTGGCCAAGGCGGCGATTCCTGTCCCTGCTCCCGCAAGCCCAAGTCCTATTATTACTGAAACAGTAATAGCAGTAATTGGTTCCCTTTTAGGTCTACGAAGGGCTCTTAATTGGCTTATTTGTGTTCTCTCATTCCAATAGTTAAAGGGGACATCTCCTCTATAATATAAGAGGCGGGGCACTATCATTACAATCATACAGAATTCTTGGGAGGGATCGAATACTGTGGTGGTGATATGGGAAGTTATCCCAGTTGAAGAACAGGCCCACCACAGATCTTGTTTGGGGCTTACCCAGGTATTGGCACTCCAATTTGGAGAGGGCAGGGAGGTGGCACACAACTGTTGTTTGTCCTGAGGGACCTTCCCCACACATGTTCCTCTACCTGCTATTTCAGTTATTGAATTTAAGCCCACAGGCTGCTGTTTCCAATTGGTTGGGGTTTCCTTGCTAATGTTATATGTCCCTTCTATTCCTACTGCTTCATAGAAAGGTAAGGTGGGTTCATAACATAGCCAACATGACCCTGTATAATTTGGAGCAGTGTGATTAAGGGTGTTATAAACGGCCTTAGCCATCGACCATAGTGGGGTGGTCCACCCCGCCTTTAGAGCTATTGAGGTAGGGGTGGTAGTGGTCGTGGTGGTAATAGGAATTCTGGTGACTAGCTTTGGGCCTAGTTGGGCAGGTTTCCTAGCAGGTTCTGCCGGTTGTTCTACTGTTAAGAGTAGTTGGGCAAGAACCGCACGGCCGGGTATTATTGTTGTAAAGAAGCTAGGAACCTCAGAACCCATGTGCATTCCAACTACTTCAGTTGTAGGGGACAAGACTATACCCCAAGTGAACCCTCGCTCCCATCGATTTTCTGCTTTACCCATCTCCGTAAAATGGATTTTGACTATATTAGCCTCCTCCTTAGAGCCTTCAATTGGATACGGGTTAATGAATTTCATTAATATTAAGCCCGAGTTAACTAACCCCCTTTGGTTTTGTCCGTCTGCTGCGATGACGCAATCCCAATGAGCACAATGGGATTTTTGTACGCCTCCACATTTTTCCCTTAAGTTTACCGATTGATGTTCTGGACATACCCAAAATCCTTTCTTTCTCATGTCCTCACGGGTTATAAGTTTTCTTTTAGGGTCAGTTATGGCATTAACACCCCCCATTATTGTTTCCAGATTAAAATATAAGTCCGGAAACCACGTCAGTGGGGGCGCCACCTTGGACGTTGAATTCCATACCTCATGGGTTACTGCATTTCTAAACACCCAAGTTTGTTTAACCGGCCTATGCGGGTTACCAAAATGGGGAGGGTTCAAGGGAGTAGCCTCAGTCTGGTTCAGCATCATTCCGAGGAGAAGAGACAGGAGGAGAGGACCCGCCATCATCCTTTCTTCTGGTTAGATGTAACTTCAGTGGGTTGGAGAGATGTCTCTGGACGGTCCACTCGTTGGTTGCTTTCCTTATCTCATTAGGTTGTGCTTTTCTTGCATGGGAAAAGTGCACCCAAGGTCCAATGCCGTCAACCTTTAAAGCAGTAGGAGTGGCAAACAAGACAACATAAGGTCCCTTCCATCGAGGTTCCAAAGTCTTTGACTGGTGTCTTTTGACCCAAACCATATCCCCTGGGATTATGCCATGTTTTGGGTTCGATTGTACATCCTTATCATGATAGGCCTGAATAAGGGGCCAGATTGTTTGCTGGACTGTAGCCAGGGCTTCCAGCATGGTTAGATAATTTGGAGCCAGATTTTTCTCCCCTGGTGGCGCCATGGCGCGCTGAATGATGGGAGGAGGTGCCCCATACATGATTTCGAAGGGAGTTAGGCCGTGAATGTATGGGGAATTTCGAACCCGAAAGATGGCTAAGGGAAGGAGTGTCACCCAGTCACCGCCAGTCTCTGTTACCAATTTAGTTAAGGTCTCCTTTAAGGTCCGATTCATCCTCTCTACCTGCCCAGAGCTCTGGGGGTTATATTCACAATGTAATTTCCAATCAATCCCCATGGCTTGAGCTAGTCCTTGGAGGACTTTACTAATGAAAGCCGGACCGTTATCAGACCCAATGGCCTGTGGGATCCCATAGCGGGGAATGATTTCTTCCAACAAGGCTTTAGCTACCACCTGACTTGTTTCCCTCTTTGTGGGAAATGCTTCTACCCACCCCGAGAAAGTATCCACTAATACTAATAGATATCTGTACCCAAATTTGCCCGGTTTTACCTCAGTAAAGTCCACCTCCCAACTCCTTCCTGGTGCCCTCCCGGTTATTCGAATACCTGTATGTATATTCTTTTGCAAGGCTGGCTTCATCATGATACAGCTTACACAGCGATCTACTACCTGTCGAGCTATACTTGCTTGATGGGGAAACCGGAGCTGGGCTGCAGAGAATAGAGTTAGTAGTTTTTTCCATCCCAAGTGGGATGTTTGGTGGAGGTTAGCGAGAAGAAAATGTCCCAAATCTTGTGGCAAAATCAGTTTTCCATCACAGTCTCTGTGCCACTCCCTAGTATTTATAGGATCCCTCAGTCCTAAATGTCTTTTTATCCAATTCAAGTCCTCTGGGGAGTAATTTGGCTGAGGGGGCAAAGCTGGTAACTCAGGAAGAGGCAGACTCACCAGAGCCATGACTTCTGGCTTATTCGCATCGCTAGGATGTTGTTGCACCTCACCCCAATCTTCTGCAGCCACTCGTCTGGCCTCCGCATCTGCTTGCCGGTTACCAATTGCTTCGGGGGTGTTAGCGGATTGATGTCCTGGGATATGCATCACAGCCACAGCTTTTGGTTTATTCACAGCAGTTAACAACCGCTGTACTTCAGCCAAGTTTTTGAGTTCTCGGCCTTCTGCAGAGCGAAATCCCCGCTCCCGGTAGATGGCGCCATGCACATGCACAGTTCCAAATGCATACCGGCTGTCCGTGTAAATATTAACACGTCTTCCTTTGGCTCGCTCAAGAGCCTCAGCCATCGCCACTAGTTCTGCCTTTTGGGCTGATGTCCCGGGAGGCAGAGCACTGCTCCAGATTACCTCTCCATCCTGACTCACCACTGCTGCCCCAGCTCGCCGCTGTCCGTTCTGCACGAAACTGCTACCATCTGTATACCAACATAGTTCACAGTTCAGCAAAGGGACATCTTGTAAATCCCCTCGTATCTGAGCGACCTCAGACAAGACTTCCGTGCAATTATGAAGGGGTTGCTCCAGGTCTGGCGTGGGCAGCAGGGTGGCTGGATTCAAGATCACTGGATCCGTGAAGGTGATCCTAGGTGAATCCAGCAACAGTCCCTGGTAATGAGTTAGTCTGGCATTTGTCATCCATTTGCCTGGAGGCTGCCTTAGGACTCCTTCCACTGGGTGGGGAGCGGTTATTTGCAGATTTTGTCCAAACGTTAATTTATCTGCATCTTTGACAAGAACTGCTATAGCTGCGATGATGCGGAGGCATGGGGGCCACCCGGCTGCCACCGCATCCAGTCTCTTTGACAGGTAGGCTACTGGCCTTTTCCATGGTCCCAGCCGCTGGGTTAACACCCCTTTTGCTACTCCTCCTCGTTCGTCCACAAACAGGACGAATGGCTTTAGAGGATCAGGCAAGGTTAATGCAGGAGCCTGTAAGAGGGCTCTTTTAAGATGATCAAATGCCTGTTGATGTTCCCTGGTCCATTGCCACTGTTTAGTCTCTTTGGTAGCCTCATAGAGGGGCCTGGCCACCTCCGCAAAATTAGGTATCCATAGTCGACAAAACCCGGCAGACCCCAGGAATTCTCTTACCTTTCGAGCGGAGGTAGGGGTCGGGATATGAAGAACGGTTTTCTTCATTTCGTCAGTCAGCCATCGCGCTCCATCCCTTAGTTTGTATCCCAGGTATGTGACCGTCTGTTGGCAAATCTGTGCCTTTTTAGCACTGGCACGATACCCCAGGGCCCCCAACTCCTCTAGTAGCTGGCCTGTCGCTTCCAAGCATTCCTGTCTAGTAGCTGCCGCTAGCAGCAAATCATCAACATACTGTAGCAAAGTCACGTGAGGATGAGTCTGTCGGAAATGCTCCAGATCCTGGCTAAGGGCCTCATTAAAAAGAGTGGGGGAATTCTTGAATCCCTGGGGGAGCCTGGTCCACGTTAATTGGCCTATCTTTCCCCCTTTTTCTTCTTGCCACTCAAAAGCAAACAATGGTTGGCTAACCTCAGCCAATCTTAAACTAAAATACGCATCCTTTAAATCGAGAGTCGTGTACCAAATTAGTATTGGGGAAAGATGGCTCAAAATTGTGTAGGGATTAGGCACGGTTGGGTGTATGTCTTCAGTTCTTTCATTGATCTTTCTAAGATCCTGCACTGGTCGATAATCTGTTCCTCCTGGCTTTTTGACTGGGAGGAGAGGGGTGTTCCATGCCGAATGACAGGGCCTGAGGACTCCAGCTCTCAGCAGTCTATGGATATGAGGCGCTATCCCTCGTCGTGCTTCCTCGGGCATTGGATATTGTTTAACCCTTATAGGTTGGGCAGTAGCTTTCAATTCCACTATGATTGGAGCCACATGCTTGGCTAGTCCTACGCCTGTTATTTCAGCCCAGGCATTGGGGTAGCGCTCTAACCATATTGTCATATCCTCCTGATCTCTTAATTCCTTCCCTTGCTCTTTAAATAAACGGTATTCATCATTTAGTGACAAGGTTAGGACATGTAATGGCTGGCCATCTCCGTCAGTAACCTTAATTCCTTCCGGCTCAAAATGGATACGGGCATTTACCTTAGTAAGCAAATCTCTTCCCAATAATGGGGCTGGGCTTTCAGGAACCACCAGAAATGAGTGAGTGACCTGATGTTTCCCCAAATGAACAGTTCGTTTATTTGTCCATGAACAAAGTTTCGAGCCAGTGGCCCCCTGGACCACACTAGTTCTTTGGTTATCTAGCTTTCCCCACGACTGGTTTAATACAGAATATTGTGCTCCGGTGTCTACCATGAATCCCACCGGTTTCCCCTCCACTGTTAAAGTTACCCAAGACTCGGGGAGGGGAGTCGAGCCCTGACCCCCTCATTGTTTTTCTCCCACTAAGAGACCCTTGGCTTGTTCCACCGCTCTTTCCCTTTCCCTTTTAAAATTATAATTGTTTCCCCTTCTTTCCCTTTCTTGAAGTTTTGGGCAGTTATGCTTCCAGTGCCCATAACCCCTGCATCCTGCACACTGGTTCCTGTCTAACCTAGTAAAGTTTTTGTTCCTTAGCTTATATTCATCCCTGTCCTTGATTCCTGCCAAAAAGATTCGAGCTATTTCTTTCTGCTGCTTTCGGTTTTCCCTTGCTTGGAATTCACGATCTTCCCTTCTAATTTTCTCCTGGACCTCCCTATCTTCCTTTCTTAACCTTTCCTCTCTCTCTTCCTTAGTCTCTCTGGTATTAAATACTTTCTCTGCTATTTGCATCATTTCTCCCACAGTTAACTCTCCCAGATTCTCCTGTTTGCTTAATTTCTTTCTGATATCAGGAGCTGCCTGACTAATGAAAGAAAGTATAATGGCTGATCGATGTTCGTCTGCCTTTGGATTTATTGGGGTATACTGCCTATAAGCATCGTACAAACGCTCTAAAAATGCGGCCGGGCTTTCAGTGTCTCCTTGAACAACAGCTTTTACTTTGGAAAAATTAGTAGGCTGCCTGGCAGCTGCTTGGAGACCGGTCATTAGAGTCTGGCGGTATACTCGGAGACGCTCCCTACCTCGTGCGTCCCTGAAGTCCCAGTCTGGGCGGTTGAGAGGGAAGGTGTCCTCAATCTCATTCTGGAGTGTGGTGGGTCTCCCATTCTCGCCGAGAACATTCTTTCTGGCTTCGTTGATAATGCGCTCCCTTTCTTCAGTGGTGAAGAGTGTTTTCAACAGCTGCTGGCAGTCATCCCAGGTGGGGCAATGGGTATGCATGATAGATTCTAATAATCCTATAAGACACTTAGGATCTTCAGAGAAAGGGGGGTTCTGGGTTCTCCAGTTATATAGGTCACTGGAGGAGAAAGGCCAATACTGATAAAGGTGATTCCCTTCCGGTCCCCCCTGTCCAGTGGCACGAACTGGGAGAACCGAGACCTCCTCCTCTTGTGTTGAGGAGGTGGGCTCCTGTTCCTCTTCCTGTCTTTGGAGCCCCCTAGTTCGTGGTCTACGACCTCTGTCCTGGTTCTGAGATACGGGTGCTGAAGAGGAGGGCCTGGCCACACTATTAGGTCCCTCAGCTGCCTGTTCTGCCTGGGCGTAGGGAGGTGGTCTGGCTATATCTAAATCTAGTAAAGAAGGGTATAAGGGCGAGCTTTCCGGCAGTACTGGGGCGGAAAATTTCTCCCCAAGAGAGTTAGAGGCTCCTGTGGCTCCCTTCTTTTCCTGGACTACTAGGGCTGCATTGCCAATAGTTTGCAGAATTGGCCGGAGCCAGGAAGGGGGCTCTTGAACTATGTCCTCCCAGACCAAGATATAAGGGAATTGGTCAGGATGGCCCTGGCTACCCGGCTGCGTGATGATTGTTTTGACCTTTGAAATTAAGCCTGGGGAAAATGATCCCTGTGGTGGCCATCCAACTCCAAGAGCTGGCCATTCAACAGAGCAGAGAGTATTAAACTTACCTTTCTTGATAATCAGGCCCTTTTCTTGAGCTTCTTTTTGGACCTCCGAGAAGTGGGAAAGCATGAGACCTCTGGGCGTAACCTGGGCTTGCCCCATCGTTAACTAATTTATTCTAGTTTTTTTTTTTTTTTTTTTTTTTTTTTTTTATGTCTCTAAGTTGGGTGGAGGAGTTATGAGTCTAGGGGTCTTATTTTAGACTCTGGTGGCTAGTTCTTCATCCAAGTTGCTCCCCCCAGTCCTTAAGGGCTACAGGTGGTCGGAAAGCCACCCGGGCAACCGGTAGAAGTCCTTCGCCTATACCAGAGTCTGGGATGGGTTTTCCTAGTGTGTCGGGTCTGCAAGTGTGCTGTATTAAGGAGGGGACTCCACCAGGTTTTTGGCCAGGTGTCGTATGCCTCCACAGTGCCTCAGGTAAAAAAACCTGCCCTCTCTAGCAGAGGTAGGCTCGTCCGGAGTGCTGGGCGACCACCCCTCATGTGCACTCCCCTGGCGGACTGTTAGAATTTAATTTTTAATAGATGTCGTTGCTCAACTCCACCCAAGATTAGCCCTTCCTGACACGGATACCTTAATATAACAACCAATAAATGCCCTAACTAATTAGACATATTAATTTGTTATTATTATTAAAACCCAATTATAATAAACTACTTGCAATAAAACTTTTACTTATTTCTATTACTGGTACCAGTATTCTAATAAAAAAATTATAATAAGCACAGGAATTGCAATTCCAATAACACACATCATTTGTTTCCACTCACTCCATGCTCTCCATTCATACGGACCGGTCCTTCTCACATTTACACCACACTTACTGCTAGGATCCTGGATGAGGCCAAATGGTGTCCACTTCGCCGGCTGCAGGTCGATCAGCTCGAGCACTTCTTCGTTCGCCAGGACGGCTTCGTTGCTAGCTCAGGGGTTTCCACAAGAATCCCCTCTCCAATGAGACTTGAAAAAGTCTCTGGAGGTCACTTAGGTCTTACACGACGTCTCGTTGCCTAAGCCCCCTCTCTCCTCCTCAGGCCTTACACGACGTCTCGTTGCCTGAGGGGTGACAGAGGTCACGAGGGCCTTATACGGCGTCCCGTTGCCCCCGCCTTTTCCTCTGTCTCTTCCCAGGTCTTACACGACGTCTCGTTGCCTGAGGTCCGTTGTAGTTAAACTCCTGCCCTTGGGGTCGTTCGCTAGGTGGGGGGAGGGATCTCGCTGGGGCCTCCAGATGTTAGGGTCCGAGAGTCACCCCCTTACCCAAATAACGAAGGACACACCAAGGTTGCAACTCACAAGCAGAGTTTATAGTGCTGCAGCTCTCACTGGCATGCCAGGGTCGAGACTCCTTCACTAGCTTGACTGTCAGTAGAGGAATTGCCCAGCAGCTACCAGAGGGAGCCTCTGGCCGAGCTAGCGTTCAGCCTCAGTAGACAGCAAGGAAAGTGGTCGGAGCTCGACCCTGAGCACACTTCAGGCTCTATTTTTATAGCCCCTGGAGGGGTGGTTACACACGTCACAGCCCGCCAAAAGGTAGGATATAACCAATCAGATAAAAAGGTAAACAAGTACAACCAATAATTTCAAAAGAAAGCACACACACACTTGAATTACAGCAAATAGTCTTAAATGACAGCCTTTCTACGTCACTGCCCGCCAAAGAGTGACTTTCTCTTTCATGCTTGGTTACTATGGCAACCTTCAGCTCGGCCCCTGAGTACTGACCGTTTGAGGAGCCCTCCGGGTGCTTCCTTGAGATAAAGTTGCGGTGAGCTTGGGCCTCACTTCCAAGAAAAATAGCTTCATTCCCTAAATTACTTTATACTATTTTAAAATATCTCAAACTTTAAAAAACAATTCTTAACATCAAGAATTTTGAAAAACAAGTCTATCCTTAAAATAATTTCTAATAGTAACCTAGGTTTTTAAATTAAAACAACTTTTAACATTAAGGTAGCTGGGACATAAGCAAGCAGTTTCACAGAAGCCAGAACTCAGGCAGTTATCATAAGCAGGAACTTACAAGTTGTACTTTATATTGGCAAGTGGGGTTACCGAAGCAGAGACTCACAGTTAATTCTTCACATTTTAATTTTATCAGGAGAGGGGAATGTTTCCTTACAGTACTCTCACATGTTTTTGTTACTCTCTTACTTCTACAAGGGTCCTATTTTAATTCTAATATCCTGCTTTCTTATTTCTAGTAGATTCCCTATACTAGTATTGTCAATATCTTAGATTCTTCTTCCTGCATTCCTTCAGTATTAGAGTTTCCACTTCTCCACATCCCCACCAGCATATGCCCAGGTAAGAACTTTCTCAACAAGACCCCAAAGACACAAGAATCTAAGGCGGATCAATACACGGGATAGCATTAAACTGAAGAGCTGCTGTAAAGCCAATGAAGCTATCAAGAACCTCAACAGAGAGCCAACAGAATGGGAGAAAAATTTTGCCAACTATTCCTTCAATAGAGGAATAATATCTATAATATATAGAGAACTCGAGAAACTCAGCACTAAGGAAACAAATAATCCAATCAAAAAATGAGCAAGTGTCCTAGACACTTCACCAAAGAAGAAATTCAAGTGGCCAATAAATGTATGGAAAAATGCTCAACATCATTAGCAATCAGAGAAATGCAAAACTACACTGTGATTTCACCTAACTCTAACTAGAATGGCAATCATTAAAAACACAAACTACAACTAAGTTGTTTTTCTACATAGAATAATATTTTTATTCTAATAGCTCTCTATCATTAGCACATAAAAGAAGATCTAAAATAGCCTTGTTACTTTCTCTTTTTTCCATGTGTGTTTGTGTTTAAGTTATTGGGGATTGAACCCAGAACATTTAACCCTTGAACTACAACTGCAGCCTTGTTCTATTTTTTTTTAACAAGATTACATACAATTCACTAAGTTCCTGGGGGCCAGGATAAATTGTTGAGAGTGACCCTGAACCTGTGTTCCACCTGTCTTGGTCACTCAAGTACAGGATTACAGGCATGTGCTACCACGTGAGGCTTATCCAGGTTATTTTGAACATTTTGTCTCTCTCATATTTAAAGTTAACATAATGCTTGACAATCTCCTTACAGTAAAACAATTCATATATTAAAATATTTAAAGTTATAGCTCAACTGAGATGACTCAAATTGCATAAACTCAAGCACATGAATCAACTTCCTAATATATATTCCCTTAGGTATTGAAGAGAAGCCTAATACCTGCCACTTCACTAACTTTCAGAAATGTTATTTAGATGCAAAAATAGGTTCAAATTTTTTTGAAAAATGTGATAGATAACTAAAAATATTCTTGTAATATTTAAGCTGGTATTTTGATTTTTATGTCTGTAGAAATTCTGTCTCTCCTGTAACAAATCTTTGAATACTTATTTGAAGATTGCTGCACAAGTCACTCTGCATGTATCAAATCTAATGGCTCATATGCTACTTAGGAAATATTAGCACCTTTCTACAGAAATACTAACACATGATGCAAACTTCTGCGGCATTCCTTTGCAGGTGCAAAATGTGTTACAATATAAAGACTATGAGCCCCAGATTTTAAAACATTTTAAAATTTATATTTTTTAAAATTTTAATCATTTGTAACTATTTTTTTCATTTTTGTGGGAGGAATAAATGTTCTTGCATACTTTTGAGGCAACATAGCACAAAAATTTAACTTCAATGTTAAATATAAAAAGAACTTTAAAATGCCCATATAATTCTTAAACCCAGGTGATAACACCTGTTTTTCAATAACCCATACACTGTTCTCTGAGCAACAGCTGCATTTGTACCTGTCCTTTTGTTGGCTGGAAAATTAAGCCCATGAGAGAAGGAGCATATTTAACCTGGAGACAGAGAAGCTGGTTAAGGCAATGATAAAAATAAGACTTGCAAAAAAGCAGCTTCTGGAGCTTTCCTGCATTGCCTCACTTAAACCTCAAGGCAACCCTATAGGATAGACACTATGATCCTTCCCATTTTATAGCCAAGAGAAATAAATCAAGGTTATAAGTAGCTCAAACTCACATAAAGAACATTTAGGAGAACTGAGATTTGAATGATCAACCACAGCCCGGATGCAGGTGCTCTGGGGCAGTATTTGCCCACATTTCTTTTATTTAACTCATCAGTGCTGAATTCTTCAACTGGGAGAATAAGAAGTCTAAATCCTGGAGACGTGGTTCCTCAGTGATCATATTTTTATCATATTAAATTAATCCAAGGGCTATTTTGCTCCTAAAAAAAGTACTGTAAGTAATGAAACTCAGCTCACTATTGAGAATCACAAATTATCAAGAGACCAGAGCCTTTTGCCGTGATTTGTACAGTTATCATGATGTATAAAACAAGTGTCAAGAAGCAAGTATGTTCGAGTTTGTAGTTTAGTACCAATATTTCCATGAATTTGAATCTGCATTGATAGTACCTGCTAGTACTATCTTCTTCATCTTTTCTAGTTGAGAATCATCTATGCAGAAATCAAGGTAAGATGCTTCAAAAATATTTCTTGCAGGATAAGCGATAACTGGATCCCAATATTTGTGAGGCTGAGACAGAAGGATTGTGGTTCACAAACAGCCTCAGCAACTTAGTAAGGCCCTCTACAACTCAGTGAAAGCCTGTTTCAAAATAAAAAAATACAAAGGAGGTCTGAGGATGCTGTTTGGGGGTAGAATGTCCCTGGGTTTCATCATCAATACCGCAAAAACAAAAAACAAAAGCAATGCCTGTAAGGTACTGGAGAGTTTTGTTTTAGCTGGCTCTTATTTTTTTTTAATGTTCAATTTGGGAAGAAAATATATCATCATTTGTTTTTGTTTGCAGTACTGGGGATTGAACTCTGGGGCATTCTACCTCCAAGCTACACCCATAGCCCTATTCTTTATTATTTTGAAACAGGGTCTCATTAAGTTTTAGAGAGCTTCACTAAGTAGCTGAGGCTGGCTACAAACCTGAGATCCTCTGACCTCAACCTCCCAAGTACTGAGATTGCAAGCATGCACCATCACAACCAGCTCAAATATTTTTAATAATCTGTCATGTACCAAGTACAACTGATGGGCAGAGAACAGATGAAGTCCTTACTTTTATGGAAAAGAAGCAAGGACTAATTAGACAATTACTGTAGTTGTCTGATTAAAAAACGTTATTCTAATTTTTCAATATATAATTATGTAATAGGAATGGTCAATAAACAGATAAACTAGCGAATATTGTATAAATGTTGATAAATACAGAAAGTTTCATGTTTGGTATTATGGTTAGGTATAAAATGTCCCCTAAGAAGCTCACTTAACGTTTGGAGCTGATGTAATTGTGTCATAAGGGTTGTAATCCCAGAAGTAGATAAGTGGATAAAGTCATTGTAATGTATTTACCTGCTTAATACCTGGTAGGCCAGAGGGTGGGTCTGGAGGTGGGTCCCTGGGAATGCGGTCTCGGGAATTATATAAAGGCCTCCTCCTATGCTTGCTTACTTGCTCTCTCTCTCTCTCTTTCTCTCTCTCTCTCTCTCTCTCTCTCTCTCTCTCTCTCTCTCTCATCCCTTCTTCTTAATTCTGTGATGTGAGAAGCACAATTCATGTGCTTTCCCTCCACCTTCTGCCACCATGTCATGAGATCTCTTGTCCCTAAACTCACATGGACTGAGCCTGAAACCTTAAGAAAAATGAATCTACTTTTTTCTAAGTATGTGGTCAGATATTTAGATTATGTCCACAAGAATGCAGATAGATATGTATGGTAACCATGTACCATGGAGAGGTAAGAGAGGTCTCTCAGACAAAGTGGCATTTAAATCATTACATAAAAGCAGACAGGAAGTGAACCATGCTGATGATATAAGGAAAAGGTTTCAGACAAAAGAAATAGCAAGTGCCAAAGCCCAATGGAAAAAGAGGCTTTGTATAATCATAAAACACAGAGCAGACTGATGTGCCTAGCAACTGGAATGAAGCTGGATGGGGGTTGGAGAACATTTTAGATGAAGAGGAAACTGGTAGGAGGTTAGCTCTTGGGCATAGTGAAAAGGAAAGAGAGGTACAGATCTTGGAGAGCCATTAGGAGTGCAGTAAATCTTGAAATTTTTTTCAGAGTGATACAAGAGTCATTATAGATATTAAACAATTATAATTATAGATAGTAAACAATTATGTCATAAAAGCTGTCAGTGTGTTGGAAAGGAAAGGTGGAAAGAGATAAGAATTAGAAGGCAATTACAATGATCCCCCCAAGAAATACTGAGGACTTAGACGAGAGAAGTGGTGGTGTTAGGGTGATACATACTCTGATAGTGTGTCGATCCAAAGACAAGAAAATAGGACGCAATGGCAAATTGGAAGTGAAGAATAACAAAAAAGATTCTAGGGTGACTGAGGTCTTGACATGAGTAATTATAAAATGAATTTTTATATTTTAAAATAAGAACAAATAGGAAATGAGAGTTAAAATTAGGACCTATTTGTGTGATACCTATAAAACATTCAATGATTGATGAGTATCTAAACTTGGATAACAGTTGAGCAGTCCATACTAGAAATGTAAAATTTTGGTCAGTTTAGCTATAGGATAATTAAAGGTCATAGATATAAAGAAGATCACCTAAAGAAAACAGACAGAAAATAATATAGTTTCAAGGTCTCAGTTGTGGTGTAACTAAGAAAGGAAATCAATCAGGGGAAGAACAGAAGAACCCAAAATGTGAAACTATAGAGGCCATTCAAAGAAAACCAAGAAGGAAAATTAGATCCACTGTGCACAAGGCTTTTCATAGATTATTAAAATGAGGACCAAGAAATGGCCAAGAAACATTATATTAGGCAACCAAATATTAACATTATATGACCAATTTTAGTTCAGAAGTGCAAAAGAAATTTGGGTTGGAATGAATTCAAGAGACATTTGAAGGAGACATGCTGTCAATAGCAAGTATAGACACAACATAGTGACCATATTTTCCTAACAAAAAATCAGGATAAATGGCTTCATACATGCTTTTTTATGAGTTGGAGCATTTCAACTTAAAGCTGTTCCAAGAAGGCCAAGACCTACACTGGTAGGTTACAATGCAAGTACACTTACATTTGGCTTTCCTTTTATAGAGTGAACCCAGTTTAACTTTATCTTCACACGTCTTCAGTTCCTAAAGACAGCTTGTCACAGCGAGCATCCTATGGTGGATTGATAAATGTCTATCAAAAATGTTAGTCCCTGGATGATGTAGTATGTTGTTTCCTGAAGCATAAGGCCAAATACTTCTAAATTTAAAATACCCTACATATGTTTATGCAAGTGCGCATACTACCACATTTTCCCTCCATGAATAATTTATGTCCTATGCAACTCAAGCCCAAAATAAGAAAACATGTTAAACATCTAATAATTCACATTAAACACAAGAATAAAACCACCATGATTGATCATAAAACCATTGAAATAAAATAAACTCGATTAATTCTATACAAAAAAGCAAGATAAAACACTTTTCTCTCTCTCTCTCTCTCTCTCTCTCTCTCTCTCTCTCTCTCTCTCTCTCTCTCTCTTTTATTATATTTTTTTTCTTGACATTCTTTCCTTTAACTGTCCAAATAAGTAAATCCTACTTTAAAACCACAGGGCAAAACTACATAATGAAACAGAGGCAGTGGTAAATGTACACCTTTGGAATCAAGAAATGCAAATACAGTGGCTACACATATCCCTATGCTTTTTAAATGTGCTTTTATTGGTGCATTATTAGTTTCACTGATATAAATCATGTTGACAATGACATGCATGGACACAGTATTTGGTGGGTCCCTTCCACCTCAGTAGAGCATGGATTTTACAAATATTGTCTTATTAAAAAGTCAGACTCAAAAGGAAAATGTAATCCTGACTACTGAATTATAGGGTTACTTGTAACTGATTATTTTGGCAGCTGAGGCTCAATGATATATGCTAGCTATAAATTAAGTAGTCATTATCCCCACTATCTCCAGTGGAATGAGTTCTGGATTAAGCTGTTGGAAAACAGGGATTAATTTTAGCTCTAAAATAATATCAGTAGTGATATTGTGTAGGTGATATAACATTGAATCGAAGTTAAATGAATCATAAATTAGTAGCATCACTGTTATTAGAGACTATGAGAGAGACTTAAATGAGATAATATGTGCACTCATTAGTATTTCCTCTGTGTGCTCAGACATGTCACTTCACCAATTATCTCCTATCCTTTGCCTTCAACTCCTTCTTCTTTTCTGTTCAAATTACTGTAAATTTGTTCACTCTATTGGCCACATTTCCTTCTCCATTTTGTGTTTCTTCTCCTTTAGAGCCAATTTTTAAGACTTATCTACACACTTGCATTCGTGGACATACACACTCCTTCTCTTCCTCTCGATTCTGAGTATGACTATTAGAAATTTTACATGTTCAACAGTCACCTACAAATCAATCTCCGCCGCCGGCCATGATGGCACACACTTATAATCCCCACACTTGGGAGGCGGAGACAGGAGGATCATGCAGGTTCGAAGCCAGCCTTGCTGGCTTAAGAGACCCTGTTTCCAAGTAAAAATATAAAAATAGGTCTGGGAGTGTAGCCCGGTAGAAGGGCTTCCAGGAACCCCAATACCACCAAAAAAAAAAAAAAATCAATCTCTGCCAACGGAAATTTTTCAATACTACTTCAAAACTCATTTTTGTCTTAAATTTCTATTTCCCAGGTTAATGACTTAGACAACAGAAAATTGTATACATTCTCTTCCTTGTCAAATAATAATGACTCCTTCCCTTCTCCAGCCCAATATAATGAATATATCACCCGGTACTGTTGATTTTACTCACACTTCTACTTCCCTTCCCTGTATATCATTACATTAAGTTACAGCCTCCATCAGTTCTTGTCTAAATCCCCCACCCCATACACACACACACACACACACACACACACACACACACACACACACATCTTCTATCTGGGCTCCTTGAAAGCATCTTACTCAGAGTGATATTTCTAAATAGGATCAGATCATGATGTCCTCCTTCTTAAGACCTTTCAGTGACTTCCTATTCCCTATTTTCCTCTTTTCTCAAGGAAACATCTAAATTTCTTGAGATTCAATCTGATTCAGAAGCCAATTTTGATTTAGATGACAGTAATTTGTCAACTCCAATCCCTTTCCTCTGTCCCCCATAAGATATGTTAACATTATCCAAAGTGTCTCCACTTTTTTATTCCTTGGTTCATTTTTTGAATGTGCCATATTCTCTCATCTCTAAGATTTAACATTTGATTATCACTACAGGCAACCATTTATGACAACAAATGTTAGAACAAGTGACGACGTGGTGAAGCCTTCTTAATACTTCTCCCAGTGAGGCACTTTCTATATTATAATGATATACTATACCATTATACTCTGAACTCTATGTGAACAGAACTGTTGGGTTGAGGTTGGATATCTAAGAATTTTCATAGTACTTTACACTTAGTGATTGGTCAATTTAAAAAGTCTACATAAGTATTACTTAAATTATTAAGCATATTAAATTGAAAGAAAAATTATCTTACTGAAAATGTATAAAAGATTGTATGTATTGCCAATTAAAATGTCTTTAGCCCTTTTACCAAATAACTAAATTTATTATTTACATTGATGTCTGGGAAAACAACTTATTTTATTTGCACACAACTATAACTTAAAATTAATTTTTCTGGCTTTGTTTGTTAGTTATAATTATACTACCATTGGAGTACCCATTTGTCTGCATTTTAAAACATATATAAAAGACAGTCTTGGTGGTACACTCCTCTCATCCCAGTTTTTGGTAGGCTGAGTCAAGAGGATCACAGGTTTGCAGCCAGCCTCAACTTAGACTGTTTTAAAATTTTTAAAAAGGGCTGGGGTATAGCTCATAAGTAGAATTCTCCTGAATGCAATCCCCAGCACAAAAATAATATTAAAAGTATACATTTATATATATATATATGTTTGTGTGTATATGTGTGTAAAATTATCTTTTAGATTAATCGAAAAATACAGGTTTATCTTGGGTTTTTTGCAATGAATAATCTAATGAAGCACTTCCATTAAGCTTAATGCATTTTTAAAATATTCAGTAGAAGTTCATATTAATGAAAGAATCATATTTTTTAGTGATTCTGAGCAGATTATTTAAAAGTGAAATTTTATATTCACAGATGAGCAACAATTTGAGTTTAGTAAAAAACAAATTTGTCTAGTTGCTTTTTTCAAAGAAAGTCCAGTTTACTTTGAAAATGAAATCATTAGTGACTTTGTTCATGATAAGGAATAAGCACAAATATAATTAGCTGTGATGTAAGTTTAAAACATATAACTAAATACCTAATTTAATAAATGGCTACAAGCTACTAATAGCACAACTAGAAGCCTTTAAAATGTTATAGTTCTTCATAAAATGTTTTCTTCTTTGGGAGAAATTTAGGCTGTACTCATGTAACTTGCCTAGAAACCACTCATTTGGATTTTGGAGGGAATAATAGCTCAGTCATATATATTTAATTAGACCATTGCCTTATCAAATGGGCTTTGCTTCTGAAGCTATCACAAAGCCATAACTGAAAACAAGTGTTATAAACAAACCAACCAACTGACATTGCTTCTGCTATCTTTTTTTTTTTTTTTTTTTTTTTTTTGGTGGTACTGGGATTCCTGGAAGCCCTTCTACCTCTGGGCTACACTCCCAGACCTATTTTATACTTTTTTTATTTTTGGAAACAGGGTCTCTTAAGCCAGCGCGCTGGCTTCAAACCTGTGCAATCCTCCTGTCTCCTCCTCCCAAGCATGGGGATTACAAGTGTGCGCCACCACACCTGGCATGTTTCTGCTATCTATTGTTGAATAACAAATTAAAACCTAGTGGCTTCAAAGAATTATCACTTATTATTTTTCATAATAAGTGAATTGGCGAGGATTAGTTGGATGGTTCTTTTGTAACTGAATCCACACTGTTCTCTGCATTCAGACAGAAACTCTGCTGCAGCCAGAACTTCCAAGATAGCCTGTGCCCTCGATGGTCCCCAGTTGTCTTCTCACCATTCAATAGCTTAGTCCAAGATGCTTAAAAAAATGCCAGTCCCAATATTCAAGTACTTTATCAAGACTCAGCTTTCATCACACTTTCTAATATTGCTTTGGCCAAAACCAGTTACAAAACAAAACCCAAAGCCAATATGGAAAAGAACTATACAAGGTCTTATAAACAGAAGGCATGGTCGTTAGGGTCCATCAGTGAAAATTAAGTTTGCAAATTTATATTGTTTGATCATTTATTAAAAGTCAAATCTTAACTCGGCTTTAGCCTTTGAACAAACATAACTTCAATGAAGACAAGTTTGGATCATAAGACACTTTCTTCCTATAGTTTTATCCTGCAACTTAAATATTAGAAACATGGAAAACTATATTTATAAGTAATTTTTAATTTTAATATTCATTTATTTTTTTTCTGGCGATCCTGAAGCTTCCTACACAATCTGTGTTCTTGAACTCTATTCTACACTTTGAAATTTTAAAGTTCTAACATATAAATTTACGTGGTATAATATTCCTTAATATTGGCTCAGAGAAAATGCCACCAATTGCCTTTATTTATAAGTCACAGAGTCTAGTTCCGACTTCAAAGTCACTTGGTATTTTCAGAGCCATGATCTTTCTTGTTAAGTACTTAGAATGAAGCTGTGTTGATTAGAATACCTCCCATTCGTTCAGGACTGCGACCTTTTTGCAGAACTGAAAGATTAGAGACTACAGTGGCTGAGTTGATTCATATCAACAGTTCCTAGAACCACAGAAAAATTTCCCATGTGTAAATAAGAGATCAGAACACTTCTCTTTAAACCAAATATTATGCACTTGCTCTTCTATGTTTTCCCACTACCCTTGCATGAGCCCCTCTTTTAAATTAAGTAGTGAAGTTTAGAGTAGGAAGGGGTAATAAAAATCAGTTCACTTACTTCCCCTTTGGCTCTTTAATTGCCATAACTACAAGCCATATATTTCATTTTCCAGAATGTGTTTCAATATAAAATAGAGTTTGCTACCTCAAAGGCAGGCCATTCCATCTTTTACTCTCTTTGCCTTTCAGAAAGTTACTTATTATGAGACAAAAATCACATCCATCTATAATTTCTACACATTAATTGGAATTTTAATCCTGGGGCTATACAAATGTAACCCAGTATCTCTGGTTCCTATGCTCAGCACTGTCTTCACAACCTAGACCAAATATAACACATGGTTGGGACTCAATGAATACAAAGATGTAGGAAGAACAATTCTTGAATATTTACAGTATACTAAACTGTATATTAACCTCTGGAGATTTTGTACATTGAAGGCATTTATAAAATTCTCTCCTCCCTATGCTTCAGCATTTCCTCCTCAAGACTAAATATTCAGCCGGGCGTGGTGGCGCATGCTTGTAATCCCTGTGCTTGGAAGGCAGAGGCAGGAGGATCGCACAGGTTCGAAGCCAGCCTCAGCTACTTAGTGAGGGTCTCAGCAACTTAGTGAGACCCTGTTTCCAAATAAAGTATAAAAAAAAAATAGGTCTGGGAATATAGCCCGGAAGTAGAGAGCCCCTGGGTTCTACCCCAAGTACCACCAAAAACAAAAACAAAAACAAAAACAAAAACAAAACAAAAACAAAAACAAAAAAACAACAACAAAAAAAAAACACCAAGACTGAATATTCACAGGTCCTTCAATTATTCCAAATGGAAATTGGTCATATGTTATATTTCAGATGTTCCTGTTTTTTTCAGAATGTGACCTTATTTTAAGATAAGTTTTGTTTGTTTGTTTGTTTGTTTGTTTTTACAGAGGAGGTCCTCTACAAAGGAGGCATTTAGGGTAATATTCAAATTCTAAAAAAAAAAAAGAGAAAGGGGAAATGTGGACACAGAGACAAAAGGAGAATCTAAAATCAAGGAAGAGGCCAAAAATACAACCTTCCCTCTTCCTCTAAAAAAAAAAAAAAAAAAAAACTAACATCTAGTATTTTTGTTTTGTTTTGTTTTGTTTGTTTTTTGTTTTTACCTCTGTCCTCCAAAACTAAAATCATCTCCTATTTTTCAAGTCACCCAGTTTGCGATGCTTTTTTACAGCATCCCAGAAATGTCATGATTTGGGTCCACATTTAAAATCCTAAAGGCATTACATTACCTACCACCCATCTAATAAAAGCACTTTGCAGATAGTATTAGCTCATTTGATACTTAAAAGACTGTTGCAAAGAGATTTTATATCTATATTTTTCAATGAAGAAATGGAAACCTTTATAAAGAAGTTGAGAAATTTTCTCAGCATCCCATGAGAAAGTAGTTGAGGCAGATTTGACACCGAAGTTCTATATGATTCCAAATTCACTGCACATAAACTTGACTTTCTACAATTGCTTTCTGACTACAGATTTCTAAACTGAGGGAGGTAAGAAGTAAGCGTGGTGCTTCATGTGTGACTTGACCTATCCTAACAGTCTATTCATTAGCATCTTAATGTGTTTCCTGGACAGTCATGCAATTAATCCTTGTATTTTGATAAAGACAAATGATTCCTAAAGAATCATTACATTTTCTTTTACTTTCCTTGCCTCTTTTAATACTTTTTATCAGACTAGTTTTAAGCATACAGAATATATTTAGAGAAATTAGGCATTAATTTTTATTTGTCAAGGGATCTTCCCATTTCTTGTTTTGTGTTCTGCAGTTGTTTGGAGTAATTCTTTTCCTAGTACACCACAGGATCTTGGTGGACTAATAAGTGGACCATGTCCCATAGGATGGTACGCAGCCAGAATTAATATTCTCTCTCTCTCTCTCTCTCTCTCTCTCTCTCTCTCTCTCTCTCTCTCTCTCTCTCATTACACATTCTTGAGAAAGCAAGATGCATGGAGAGATAGAAGGTAGATGGAAATGGACTAGGGTAAAGAAAGTATTGCAAAGAAATGTTCAAGTATTCCTGTTACTGAGTTACAAAAGTGGCTCTGGCTTTTTTTTTTTAACTTTTCAGGGTTTGGTTTTCATATATACATTATTTTTAGTGCATTATAGTAATACATTATAATGAGATTCAGAGTCATATGACAAAACACACACAGCTCTTGGTATGTTTCCCTTAATGTCCCACCCTGCTGCCCTCCTCTCTCCACACATAATAGTGAGACTGGTACTTAGGCCTTCAGATATAAGCATGGCATAATTTGAACTGTCTCAATTATCAATTGTTTTTTGTGATTTACTTAACATAATTATAATAAAATGTTTCAGATTATTAAATAAATTAATCAAACTCAGTAGTTGTTACTTGAAATTAAGAAATAAAAATAGAAACAATGTGGTTGGAACTTTGATAGTGTTCCAGAAAAGATTATGCAGATTAAAAAAGACAACCACATTGGTCTAGGCAACTGGTCACAGTAGGAGAAACCTAGTCTAGAATACTCTCCAGAAGTAATATTTGTAGCTGCCTATAGAATATGGGCGTCCTTTATCAAAGCCAATGAATTTTTCTATCATGATTTCACCACAAATAAAATGTATTTCTGATTTTTCTCTCTGACAAAAGCCATTATATTTAGCTCCTAGTTATATATGTGAACATGCAATTGAATTTTCTCACACACTAGAAAAACCTGGATGGGGTTCAAGTGTGTTTACCTGAAAGCTTGTACCTGTTGACCAGGTCTCAGTAGAGGCAGTGAGTTTTTTCATTCCCTACACCCCATGAAAACTCTCTTAAGCAAAAGTATTCTACACTAAGAGTTTGAAATATGGTGATTCCCTTAGCCAGTGTCACCTGTCACCAACCAACATGACACTTTCTTCATCTTGACTTTGACTTCACAATTTCATGTGATATCTTATGTTTTTACTTTGGTCCAACAAGACACGCTTCCTGTCTCCTTTGAGTCAGACAACTTGTGCTTCTCTTTGGTTTTTAATCTCTGTGTTCTCAGTCTCGGTTGGGAAAACAGTCCTAATTGCTAGTGTGAGCTCTTACTCGGGTCTGATGACAACACTGATAAGGATCTTCATAGTGACTTAGCACAATCACGTGTGTTCCTTCCTCTGGGTCAGAAGATTGCTGAAGAACCACATCTTTATTTGTTACCTTTCTCAAGCAACTCACTACAGCATGTTGTTTTGATACTGACACAGAAAAAGAAGTGCAGTGGAGGTCTTTTCACTTTGAATCTGTGAAGTGACCACATAAAATCAAGCCACAAAAACTATGACCAGAAAGGGAGCCATGATGAAGTGTGTCAGAAGCGGGGCATGCCAGGGCACATCAGGTATAATGAAGGCACTCACTATATTTGTTCTCCCCAACAAGGGCACAATTTATCCCAATACTATTGCATAAAAACAGCCAAAGGTCTGTAAAAATATGAAAAGGGGAATTATATGGTATTCATATTAATATTTCAAAGAAATTCTAGATGTCAGCAAGTAATGACACTCCATCAATATGTCAGTAAGATATAAAAATATAAATACTAATAAAAATTTGCAGTAGAATATAGGTGTTCAATATGTACAGGCTATAGTAATTAACTTAGGAAAAGCAGACCATATGAAGTAAATTAAAAGCTAGGTGGTTTTTTTAGACATACCAGTGGATAAAAATGATTTATTTTTTAAAATAATTTTTTGTTGGTATATTGTAGTCATATATCTTAATGGGATAAAAAGCTTGTGGAGATCTACATGCACATATCACCCAATCAGCCCTTACCCGGACCCTAACCCCTTCCCTCCTGCTCCCTCCTCCCCATGCTTGTTTTCCTGATTGACTTTGATATTTTTGTTTAAGTATATCATGTGCTTTAAAGCGTTTCCCTCTTCCCCCCTCCCATCCCCTCACATAGGTAACCTTAATTGCTCCTCTATAGGATCTCTTCTTCATCTAGAGTTCCTCCTGTTACCCATTTCTCCCTAGTTTTTGCACATTAGGGAAAGCATCTGATTACTTAGTTTTTGTGACATTTCACTGCAAATTCCATAATTTTGTTCTCCTTTATGGCTGGGCACAAAACACCTTTTATTTCCTCGAATACTTTCAAAAGAAATTTGTCTTTTTTGGAAAACCTATATTTAGATATGTTCAGGTCACTCTAGGAATGTATTATTTGAGAAAGAATAACCAAGGGATGGATCGGTAGTGAGGGCATTACCATATTCAGGTGGGCGAAAACCAGTTTTGACTACTTGTCACCTCATGTTTTTTTTTTTTTAGTTTTATTTTCTGCTTTTGTTTTTAATCATAAAAATAATTTTAACAATATTTAAAGCCAGTTTAGATAGAAAGTTTTCTTTCTTCCATCTTCAGTCATTTTCTTCCACTTTCTGGATCATAACCAGAGAATCACTTCTATGTACTTATTCTGAAGCAGCAATATTTGTAGCTATTAACCATACACAAAGCTCCCATTTTTTAAAGCTCTGCCTAGTTTCACAAGTTTCCACTTTCACTGTCTTTCTTGTCTTTAGAAAGAAAAAAATTGTCATTTTCTAAACTGTCATATCCACCTAACTCATATTATAAAAATCTCATTTCATGGGGATGTAGCTGTCAAATGAGACAGTATCTACAATGTGCTCATTTGCTGAAAACTTTGAAAGAAATTTTCACCAAGCCCTATTCACATTATTAAGCTTTTAACTTATCAAAAGTTCTTCATTCTCTGGTCGCACACTTGTCATCCCCGCGCTTGGGAGGCTGAGACAGGAGGATCGTGCAAGTTAGAAGCCAACCTCACTGGCTTAAGAGACCCTGTTTCCAAATTAAAAAAAGATAAAATAGGTCTGGGAGTATAGTCTGGAGGTAGAAGGGTTTCATCCCCAGTAACACACACACACACACACACACACACACACAGTTCTTCACTCATTTTCTACCTTTGTGAGGAGAGTTATGAGTTACTGTCCTCAGCTGGCCAAAAGAGGAGCATCAGTATTCATATAGAGGCTGGGTAGGTCTCCCTACTGGGAGATGACAGGGCAATTTTTTCAATGCTGAGCTCTCAATTATTGACAGTATTCTTCCTAACAAGCCTTAGAATAATCTAACAACTATAATATTATTGATATGGTTTGATAAGAATTGAGTGTGACCCCCAAAGTTTCAAGTGCTAGATCTTGGTCTCCAGAGTGGCACTACTGAGTTAGCACTTTTAAGAAATGGGGCCCAGTGGAAAGTGGTTAGGTTTTAGGGCCACTGCCTTCAGAAGGAATTAATGCTGCTCTTGAAGAGTGAGGTGGTCCTCACAGAGCAAACACTTATTCAGCAAGGCCAGACCATGCACCTGCTAGCAGCCATTACTTTTTCTGCTTTTCAACAATTGGTATCACTAGCAGAGATCCTTACCAGAATTTTGGTGCCATGCTCTTGAATCTCTTGAACTGTGAGCTATATGAGCCTCATTTCTTTATAAAGTAGTCAGCCTAAAGTATTTTGTATGACACAAAATGGATTAATAAAGTTGCCAAGAATAGTTTCTAATTTAGAATGAGTGACATATTTGAAATTTTTTTCTAATCTCTAGTCCTTATACATATACAGAGCTCTTTTCTTATAATTCCTTGATTTTTTTGCCAGATGCTCAAAAATATCAGTGCCTAAAACATTTCATGCATTGATTATGCCTAGCAGGAAAGTAAGTCTCAGCCAGGCATAGCGGCACATGACTGTGATATTTGGGATGCTAGAAAAGGAAGATTGCAAGTTCAAAGCCAGGTATAGCAACTTAGCTAGATTCCTTTTCAAAATAAAAAATAAAATAGAGCTGGAGGTGTAGCTCAGAGATAAAATGCCCCTTGGTTCAATCTCCAGTACAAGAGAGAAAGGGAAAAAGAGAGGGAGGGAGGATGGAAGGAAGGAAAGGAGTGATTAAGTCTCTGAACCTATTGACCCCGATGGATAGTTATCAGAATATAAAAAATGCCACTGACCATTAGAATAAAATGGAGATCAAAAGAATCAAAGGTTTCAGATCACAAGAGATTTTTTAAATGACTTCCAAAACAATCTATCCTTATAATAGTGTTTCAGTACAGAAAGAACAATTATTTTTTAACTGGCCATCTTCAAGGGGAAAATTTCCCAATAGTTTTTAAATAACTGAAGCAAAATCTATCCCAAAAAATAAAGGGATATGTTTTCCTCATGTGTGTATTGAAATTATAATGCTATCACATCATAGAATTGCTACAAATTTTAATGGATTTGCTACAGAGTAAATGCTTTATAGATACGAACATTGATATTGATAATGTCACTGCTCATTGTATTTTTATGTAGTTATATATTCAAAAAATATTTTGACAGTTTTTTGTGTCAGATTCTGTTCAAATACTGAGAATGAAGTGCTGAACAAGATAAGATTCCTTCTCAGTGAAGCTCCCATTCTCTGCTAAGGATACGTTCTTTTAAATCTGCTCCAGATGTCCCTCCACAGAAATAGAGAGGCTTCCTCCCAACAAATCAATTCCTCATAAGAAGTTTTATCTGTACAATAATGAATGTGCCCAGGGAACTCATATGTACAACAAGGAAATGTTATAGGACTTATTGCTAATGATGTACTAGTAAAGGTAAAACAGCCACCTTTCAAGGAACAACAGAAGAGCTTTGGTTTGTAGCTTCTTGTCTTCGTGTTCATGGTGTAAATGCACTCACCTTGGCTAATTTTATACCACCCAAAGTGACCTTTTTGAACTTGAAGTTAGGAAGAAAGGCCCAGCAGCAATCTGATGTGCAGTATTTCCAAGACAGAGGTATAACATAGAAAAATACTCTTCAGAGACAATAATAACAAAAACAGTAAAATAATTAGAAGGTGGTATTTTGAGTATTTATAATACTTTATCATAATTTATTTGACTGCACATTTTAGATTTTATTTTTTATTAATGGCAACTTCTAATAAGCAGCTCACAGAATTTCTGGTAATTTAGCAACTGGCTCTCAGGAAAAGACCAGTCAGCTCTAGCTCACTACTATTTCTTAAATATGACTCTACCTAAGAGATGTTTTCAGTGTGTGTTATTTTACTAAGAAACATAAAGTAGATCAGCAACCTATTGGGTAGATTTTATCGTTGGAGAGTTTGAACTTGAGAAAGTACAAAAAAATGGCAGAAGTATATAGAATATATTTCTATATTCAAACAAAAAGACTTTACAAATATTTCCAGTTAACTGATTTCTCCTATGAAAAATCAACATTGCGAGCTTGTCTCATTAAAGGAGAACAGTAGTTTCTCTAAGCTTGAGCTTGAGGAAGTGTCCATTGGGATCACAATGAGGAAGAGAGGACAGGGTTTTCATTCAGATATGGGTACAGAAGGATGACTTTGAGCCTAAAACCTTGGCTGGAATGTGTCTATAATGAACAATCAAGAGACTTCAAATCAAAGGAGTTTATATTTTTTATGAGCCAGCAGCCTTTAATGTGAACCCTAAGGGAATGTTCTGTCAAAATAGATGGAAAGAATTAAACTGCAGCATCGAGACAGGAGACACTGAATGAAACGATGTGGCCTCGGGTTTTTAGAATTCAGACCTAAAGATAAGTGCTAAGGAAGTATATCAGGAAAGTCTTTAAATGGGAAAGACTCCCTCTTTTGGAATCTGAGGAATGTTCCCATGGTGGCCCACAACAAAAGATTAAATTCTGACTTAGGAAGAGGAAAAGTAGTAATTGTCTTCATCACAAAACAAACAGATCACCAGGAGATAAGGGCCACCCCACACAGAAAGATTTCCCTGCAAGCAAGGCAGCTTGGGAAATGAGTCTGCCTGTAATTTCTGTTAATAAGCACACTCTATAACAAAAATTAGCAGAAATCTGAAGTCATTTATAGTATTTAAATGTGCTTAAATATCAAAGTGAGAAATTAGTTAAGTAATGTGGTTTTTCTCTTTTAAAGTATTAACTGCTTAAGTTTGTTTATTTCTATAGCATTTACAAACTTTATCAATGATCAGTATATTAAGTGACTCTTGGCTCAGCACTGTGAGGGACTGTGAACTCTTTAAAGATAGGATAACAACCTCAGGCATTAAATGACTTATTTAATATTTGATAAATAAGAAGGTTGGAGTGTCAAGACTCACAGAATTTTTCTTTAACAAGTCTAGTGCAGAACATAAAAAACTTTTTCCAAGAAAAGCCAGTTATGTAGTCATCTCCTGCCTCTTATTTGCAGTTGACACTTTCCAAGACCTGCAGTGGACATCTGATATCTGGATAGTACCTAATTCTCTACTTATACATTATAGATACAACTTTTGCATTATGAAATGCAATAGCAAAATTAGCATAAATTCATCCCCTTTTCACCCTACAATTTCAGTTAGAAGATTCATTGTTACTGCAGTCTTAATAATCTCAGCATTTGATTTTTTTTTCTTTCCTTATTAGTCAAGAACTTTCATAAGCACTTCATAGCTTCTCTTTGATGTATCTGAATTGGCAGCATCACTGCTGTTATTCTTTGGGGCCTTTATTATATAAAATCAAAGTTACTTGAACATAAACACTGCAGTACCACAATGGTATATGTTACGGTTTGGGAGAATATGATCGTGGGGAAACTGTTCCCCGGGAACCTCTGCGAGGGTCCCAGACACACTTTCCCCCAACCCATAACAAAACCCAAAACGACCAAAAACAGAAAAACCACGGGTTCTTGTCCTAAGCTAAGAATAAATATGCATAGCTTGGACAGTTGCTGAAGATTTAAAGAAGTTTATTAAAAAGATAAAATACAGAAAATAGAAATACAGAAAATAGTTACAGCCCCATGCCAAAATGGCATGACGGGGGGAGGGTGGCCCTGGCCAACTCACCACTCCCAAGATACAGCACGTGGACTGGAATTTTTATACCCATGACCTCCATCTTGTTTGCGTAATTCTGACATAGTGAACATCCCTGTAAGGTACCTCCCCTTAAACCCTGTAAGGTACCTCCCCCAGCAATGTGTGGCAAGGTGTCTCCTTTCATGAAGGTCAACCCCTCCTACCATCTTAGCTGGCTTATCATGTAGATCTGTCTTTAGATAGAGAAAGGCCTAGTTCTCCTCTCCTATTGACTTGTTAATTACTTTTTGCTATGTTAATTGACATTGGAATAGATGCCTGCTTTTAGGTGGAAACCAAGTCCTTGCACAGATTTGCCTCTCACCCAATTTTTGAAATATATTAATAATCATAGCTTTCTCAAATCTTCCTAGGCCATTCCCAATACTGGTACAGTATAGGATCCAGTAACCAAGATGGCAGCTAAGTAACTAATACATGCTGCACAAAGGGATGGTTCGTGTCCCAGATGGAACAGAGCAAGAAAGCAGGAGATTTCATCATGCTATGCAGAATGGCACAAAATTTAAAACTCATGATTTACTTTAGAATTTTCTATTTTCAGAGCCTGGCTGAACATGAGTAAATAGAAAAAGTTAAACTATCATAATGGAGGAATACTGTAAAATGTGTCTTGGATGAATGACTTTGAGCTTATCATATTTGAGAACTTTTGATCATCCTAGATCTTGATGTCCATTTTTTTTCCAAATCTGGAAACTTCTTAGTTTTATATGGCATTTTCTTCATCATGTAAAGGTATATGAGTCTTATTGGACTAAGGACCACATTCATGTCCTCATCTTAGCTTGATTACATTTTTACAAAGTCACTATTTTCAAAGGTAGTATGTGTGAAGACCTCATATTTAGTGGAAGGACTCAATTTAAATCTTAATGTCATTGGAAGTGGTCTGAGGAGATCCCGGAGAAGAGGAACTGAAGTCAGGATAATAGGGTCCTTGATGTACATGATAGGAAAGAATTTTAGCATGCATAGACTATTAAGGCATAGAGAGTCATTTAAGAAAGCAAAGAATACAGATTTAAGGAATAATGCAGAGTATCTCAAAAGTGAGACATGCTTTGGGGGTATCAGATCCCTAAGGGAATTTAGGGCTGAGAATGTAGTTCAGTGGTAGAGCACTTGCCTAGTATGTGTGAGATCTTGGGTTTAATGTCAGTAGCTAATTAATAATAAACAAAATTTGATGAGGTGTGGCCATGGGAAGGTATATGGGGTTTATATCAGTCTGGCGATCACAAGATGATTTATAGTGATCTGGCAATTCTCAGAATCATTTGGTTGACATTTTCTCCATTATCTGATCAATATATAATATTTGGAAAGTAACCTTTATTATAGGTCTTTGTGTCTCTCTTTGCTCAATCTATTCTGAAAAGACACATATTAGTGGACTAGTCAACACTATCCAGGCAGTTTTCATAAGTGGGTGAATTTCCAGTAGGTTTAAGATTGTGAACATAGATTTTCAGATTTCCCAGAAATTTGGAAATAATGGGCCTTGGAGAGATTACTGGCTTGGGGAGTTAGGTATGAGGACCTTTTGCTCAAAGCTTTTATATTGAAGTTATCGTTTTCTTTGATTTTATTTTGTCTCCATTCTAATCCCAGTAATACATACCACTGCCATTGTTTTCCTTATGTAGAATTGCTTGGTGGAAGCACAAAAAATTCAAGAGGAACAGATAAATTTATACTGATCTTTAAAGCAAAACATGGAGCTCTATGTGGCTTTTTTAATTAACGGGTTTATTATACACGGTATTCAAAATGATCAACAAATGATTATGTTTTGATACTTAACTCCAAATTGAAATTTGTCTGCATGCCAAGTACAACAGCAGTCTACTATTCTCTGACACACTGTGGAAATTCTCAGATACTACTTTAAGGCAATGCCAAAACAAGAGATCTACTTATTTTTAATCATTCATAAGATGAATTGTTTACTACTTGCCTCAACTAGGATATGTTTTACTGTAAGTGACAAAACTCAACTCCAACTGCAATAAGTAATTAGCAGAGCCTATTAGTTCACTTAAAAATATTGAAGGATATAAAGAATCAAGGCTGGTGAGATTATGAAACTTTAAAATAATTACTTTGGTTTTTTTGTTTTGTTTGTTGTTATTGTTGTTTCAATAGTGGCTATCGAACCCAGGGACACTCTATCTCTAAGTTAAACACCCAGTCCTATTTTTTATTTTTTACTTTGAAATGAATGAGTCTCACTAAGTTGTGGAGGGCTTCACCAAGTTGCTGAGGCTGGCTGTGAAGATGCAATCTTCCTGTCTTGAGCCCTGGGAATTCAAGCATGTACCACCACTCCCAGCTAAAAATATAACTTCCTGACTCTACACTTTGTTTTCCATGTCATCTTCATTTTTATGCTGTTTTCTACTTTATGTCCACTGCCAATAACGTCAAGGGACTCTATTCCCCATACTTATATGAAAGCAAAGAAAGAATCTTGTTTCTCAGAAATTATCTCATAGGTGCTGGGAATCTCTTTTGTACTGTGGTGGCTGCAATTAGGTCTTATACATACTCTAGAACCAATAATTGATCTAGAATATGTATAAGACCAAAGGATGGCATTCTATGAGCCCTAATCTCTGAAACTAGAATAACAGTCTCAAAGCACATGTCCACCTATATATAGGACAGACAATTCAGACAAAATAATGGGAGTCACTAAAGGTCTAGGAATGGTTTTTCCAAAAGGTTTCTGTATCTGTAGGAGCTTAAACCATAGAAGACTGTGTGTGTGTGTGTGTGTGTGTGTGTGTGTGTGTGTGTAAACAGAGAGAGAGAGAGAGAGAGAGAGAGAGAGAGAGAGAGAGAGAGAGAGAGAGAGAGCAGGATAAAGGAAAGGAGAAAAGAGAGTTTGGTTTATTTCAAAAATTGGCTTATGGAATTATAGAAGCTGGCTCAACAAGCTGAAAATCTATAGGGCAAGTCAGAACAAGAAGACCTTGAGTAGTCTGAAACTCTGAACACAAGCCATTTTTCTAAACTGAGAACAAGCCTAAATATTCATTTAAGGACTGGCCTAATTAGGTTAGTCCCACCAGGATGTTTTTCTTTTTTTTTTTCATTTCCCTGAAAATCCAATGATTAAATACAATAATCATATCTGCGTGATAACCTTCAAAGAAAAAAACTTAAATTAGTGTTTGAACAATTTAGGACTGTGACTCAACATAGCCAAGTCCACATATCAAAAAGCCAGCACAGATTGCTGAGACAATTAGGTTTTTTTCCAATATTCTAATTGGGCAAATTGTCACCTAGATAAAAAACTATATTCCCTGATCTCCTTTGACTCTATATATGTTTGTAGAACTAGCTTCTAGACAATAAGATGTAACATGAAGCATGAGTAGGATTCCTGGAATGTCACTTTAAAGAGAGGATAATTTTTTCTAATGTCTTTGCCTTCCTTAAGATGGAATTTTGATGTGATGGCCAGGGTTCATGCAAGCTATTAAGCACTGAGTCTATATGCCAAAATTGCTATAATAACATGAAAAAGAAACCAAATTTCTAAGACCAATGAACTGCCAGGCTAGCCATGGAGTTTTCCACTCTGGGAAGCAACATGTGACAGAAATGAAATTCTCTGTCAGTTAAGCTTCTGTTATTTGGGTATTTATGTTAGAATCAGGCAAAATAAACACAAATTACTAAGGGATAAAAACAAGATCCACTAATATAGGGGATAAAAACAAGATCTTCTAATGTTTGATAAATTTCAAACAACTTTCCCAGGATTTTCTAAAACAATATTCTATCTCCAGTGGAAGAAAAAATGAATAGTTCTGAATTTTAAGCTAAAAAAGGCATTTTTTCACATGGTGAAAGAGGATCAAAACCTATAAGATGAAAAATTCATGCTGTTTATAAAGCTGATATGTTGGACTGCATCTAAAAGCAGAAAGGATGTTAATATGAGTCCTATAATTTAAAGGGTGGTTAACTGGAAGGATGTTAAAAAGTTAAAATTATCCTATACAACCAATACTTCTGCCATAGTAAGATGAGTTATATTATCAGGACAAAACCCAGGCCCTTTAAGAAAAATCCATTTGGGTTACCTTATTCCAAAAAAAGAAATTGGAGCTTTAAAGTTAATGTGAATAGAAAAAGAAAAAGACTCTTATTGAAAATATGTACAAATATTCTTTTAAATTTTAAATCTGTGCCTTAAGTATGTAAAACCTAAAATCACTGAAATCAATTTATTTGATATCCAATGGAGGAATATACAGTAGAAATTAAGATAAAGAAAGTTTTTTTTTGTTTACTTTCTATATCTCAAATAGAACAAAGTTTTTCAGATGTAAGGGTTGTTTTTTAATTTTAATAATAAAACATTTTATATCTCTTTCATCCTTATTTAAATTTATGGAAATTATATTTTAGTTATATTAAAATGTGGTCAGACATACATAACTAATTTGGTTTATTTTAATTCAAAGCATTTTTTGTGATTCATATATGAAATAAGAAAATGTGTCCAGCTTTAAGGATATTTCTGTGATACATTCCAGTTTGGGGATCATAGTTCAATTTGCTCAGCATCTCTTACTATGACAAAAGAAAAGAAACTAATACCTCCGACAATGAAGAATAGCTAACTATTGATTAGAATATTTATTGTGGTTTCATATAAAAATTATTTATAATATGGCATCAGGCCACAAATAATCACAGAAATTCATTAACCAATGAAGAAGTCTTAAGAAAGTGGTATGTTAAGTCGCAACTTAAAGTCGTCACACCAGAACAAAGTCCATACCATGCAATTCCATCAGAATATTTACACTGGGAAGTTATATACATGAGCCAATTAAAAATCGTCATTCTACTGAAGTATATATATGGACTCCCCTGCTCTCCTCTTTATGGTCTTAGTTTTTTAAACTTTAGCTTTTTTATTTAAACCTCAAAACCCTTTGTATAGAGATCTCTGCTTCATAAGTCAGATTTTTCATAGCTATAATCTAAAGAATTAACCATACAACGCAGAGAAAGGAGAATTCATTTGCTCATAGTTTAGTTCATGAGAGGTTAGGACCACAAATCTCAAGACAAGGCAGGGAGAAGTGGAAAGAGGGGGAGTGCAAGGAGGCTTTGCTCCTTGTATCATGGAGGCTGAAAGCAAAAGAGAGTGAGGAGAGGAGGAACCCTATATAATGTCCAAAGCCACAGCTCTAGCCACCACATAGATAAATCCATTACAATGTAATGGAGAGATTGTATTGTATTGCTGAGATTACAACTCTCATGCCTTAACCATAGCAACCCTGAATATTAATAAGTGACTGCATTAGGAAACATTCTGTATGTAACTATAACAACTATACAAATGCTTGCTAAAGCATGCTGCCATAGAAAAATGCATGTTCATCTTGAAAAGGCTGTTCTTATCTTCTCTTTAGTGCAGAAATTAGAAATACCTCTCTTCTTTTAAAATACAAATTAGTACTGGAAAGGTCTAAAAAATATTATAACCACTCAAATTCAAGATGAATCAATCTACAACCTTCTCATATGAAATATGTATATTTTAAACAAAAAGTTTAATAAATTAGTTGCTCTATACTGCAGATGGCTTTAAACTTTTTGACTCATAAAACGATAGTGGGTTTTTTAGTTGGCTTTTGAGGGAAATTGAAATTTTCACGGCATGGATTGACCTTCTTGCTAGCATCTGTGAATGTGCATAGTTCAAAATCTGGAGATAATTTTTGTGTTGGGGTAAAGTAATTATTCCTTTCTAGAGAAAAGTTAAAATGTGATATATCTGATTGGAATTTAGTTAAACTGACAATGACTCTATTCTCAAAAGATATGGAAATTTTTTAATCATTTGGGATATTACATTTCAGATATAAATTATCTCCTTGACCTCATACACTGTATACAGCCATGTTAGAGGCAGAACTTGGTTGCTAGGGAAGGGTCCCAGGTGGTGTGGTCAGGCACAGTCTCTTCTGTGTTGGCTACTGCAGCTTCTGGCTCTATCCTCTACCTGCTGTCATAAGCTGACACAAGCTCTCGCCTTTTGTTCTCTGTTCCCTGCTATGATGAATTCATTATCATGGCTCTTGCTTGAAAGCTGGCCCCCAAATTGGACTATGACCTCTGAAATCTCTAGAACCATAAGCAGATAAATATTTCTTCCTCTAAGTTATGCATATCAGGTGTTTGGATCAAATCGATGAGAATGCTGGCTGAAACAGTGAGTTTCTAACAACGGAAGGTGGCTAAATGGAAAAATAATACACACAATCCAAATGTCACTTATAACTATCTTTACAGATACCATCACTTTTATTATCAGAAGTATAAAAAAATTGACAAATATAAATATAAAATATAACAACTCTTCTTGGTTGCATGAGAGAATTGAGACTTCTGGGCAAAATGCCAACCTGAAATCTGGATTAAATAGGCAAATTCAGGGAGATGCAACCACCAAAATCTGCTCACCTGGGACAGAATGTGCCTGAGCCATAAATTGGTAGGAATGCTGAAATGGTAACTGTGAGGAATTGCATGAAACTGGAGTAAGAATAAAAATTCCTGGGAACCACAGTTTTAAAGGAATTCCTACACATTCATGAGATTTTTTTTGCAGGTGTCTCAAATGTTCTCATGATGAAGCTCTAGGAAAGGAGCCTCGTGGCTCTGAAAATGGAAAGCAAAAGTGATCACTATAATTATACCAAATATCCTTGTTATAACAGAAATATGTTAAAAAAAAAAGGACTACCAAGACCTTATCACAGCTTGGGTATGGACATTGTTCTCAACCCATCCACATAAGGCCTTTGGGTTTCATCTGAGTGACTGGGAAAACTAAAATCAACAGGTTCGAGGATTAAAGAAAATGGGAACCCTATTTCAGGGTTCCAGAATGAGAAAACTAGAAAGAGAAGAGTCTGCACTATTAGAAAAATATTCGTGTAGGTTACAGACCCAAAACATGGGCCCACTAAAAATCATAGTTTTTTTCTGATAATAAAGGTTTCTCCTCTCTCATACATAACATAAATCCTTAAACTAAAGATCTATTGATCTCATTTTCCATCACTCAATGTCGTGTGTCTGGCTTGCAACAAAAACTTGCAAGGTACGACAAACACAAGGAAAATCACAATCTGAAAAAAACAAAGTAAGCATCAGAGCCATACTCAGTTATGGCAGAGAGGTTGGACTTATCAGGGAGATTAAAATGATTATGATTAATATGTTTAGAATTTTAATGGAAAATGTCACTAATATGAAAGAGCAGCTGAATAATCTAAGCAGAAAAATGGAAACTATAAGGAAAAAAATCAAAAAGGAAACACTGGAAATCTAAAAGCATTGTACCTAGTGAGGTGTGGTGGCACATGACTATAATTCCAGTACCAGGAAGGCTGAAATAGGAGGATTATAGGTTCATAGTCAGTCTAAGCAATTTAGTGAGACTCTCAGAAATTTAGTGGGATCCTGTTTGAAAGAAAAAAAAAAATAGGTGTTGAGATGTAAGTCAGAGGTAGAATTCCCTTAAGTTCAATCCCCAGTGCCAGAAAAAAAAAAGCAATGTAACAAAAACAAGGAAGCACAGAAGACTTCAAGTAGCCACAGCAATCCCAAGCAAAAGGAGCAATGCTGTATCCTCACAATACCTGATTTTAAATACCATAGAACCATAGTGACAAACACAGCATGGTATGATAGTGTTCGCATAAAATTGGACACAATGGCTAATGGAACAGAGGAGAAGACCCAGAATTAACCATACGTCAATAGCCATCAGCTTTCTCACAAAGGTGCCAAAAATCTGCATTGAACAAAAGACAGATTCCTTAATAAATGGCACTATGAAAACAGAATATCCACATGTAGAAAACGTAACTATCTTCACCTATCTCTCTCTCTCACCAAGAATAAAAAAAACAATCAACTCAAAATGGATCCAAAACCATACCATAAGATTTGAAACTCTCAAACTATTGGGAAAACACAGGAGAAATACTTGAAGATAGAAGCGCAGATAATCATTCTCAGAATAGAACTCTAATAACTCAAAAAGAAAACACAATAGGTCCACGACCTCAATACATAGGTACAGGTCAAAACTTTCTCAACAAGACTTCATAGGCACAATAAATTAAAAGGAGGATCAATGTGGGGGATTGCATCAAACTGAAGAGGTTCTTACAGCAAAGGAAACTATTAAGAACCTTACCTGAGAGCTGACAAAATGGGAGAAAAATTTTGCCAACTATTTCTCTGGTAGAATACTAATATCTAGAGTAGACAGAGAACTCAAGAAACTCAATGCTAAGAAAACAAATAACTCAATCAAAAAAGGGCAAGGGAACTAGACACTTCACAAAAAAAGAATTTCAAATGGCCAATGACTGTATGAAAAAATGTTCAACATTATTAGCAATCAGAGAGATGTAAATTAAAACTACCTTGAGATTTCACCTAACGCCAACTAGAATGGCAATCATTAAAACAACAACAACAACAACAACAACAACAACAACAACAAAATGCTGGTGAGGATGTGGAGAAGTGGGAACTCTAATACATTGTTGGTGAGATTGCAAATTAGTGCAACCACTTTGGGAAACAGTATGGAGAATTCTCAGAAGAATGGGAACAAACCTACCATATGATCCAGCAATACCACTTTTGGGTATCTGTCCAAAAGAATGGAAACCAAAATACCTAATGCATATATATGTTCATAGCTGTACAATTGACAATTGTCAAACTATGGAACCAGCCAAGATATATGTCAACAGATGAATAGATTACAAAACTATGGGATATATACACAATGTAATTTTACTCAGCTACAATAGAAGAACAAAATGATGTTATTTGTGGAGAAATGGATGGAACTGGAGAACATTTTCTGAGATTAGTCAGTTAAAAAAAAGTAAGAATAAACATAGATAAGAAAGAAAGAAAGAAAGAAAGAAAGAAAGAAAGAAAGAAAGAAAGAAGTAAGAAATTGAAGCTCTCTAATATAAGAAACTAGGGAGAAAAATAAGTCATAGGAAGAACTCTAAACAAAAAAGGAGAAACCATAGATAAGCAAATAAGGTGACCTAACTTAGGGGAATGGGAGGGAGGAAGAGGGCAATTCCCTACTGTACATGGTATAGATTCACAAACATATAGAAGTCAAAATGACATTATATATATATATATATATATATATATATATATATATAATACATATATATATTATACACACACATATATATTATATATGTTAAAAAATTCAAAATGACATTGTTTTATCTCATGTGATTCTAGCTTTTAGTTGTTTGCTTAAAATTTAAGACCATTGTAACAAGCCTGAGGATTATGAATAAGGCAGAAAAACTACACAAAACAAAAGTGGAAGAAGTTTCCCACAGCTCAAACCACAAGATACTCTGTCACTCCATGTGTCTCTGTCTCTCTCTTTCTCCCACTGTCTCTTATATATACAACCCCACTTAAGATTTATTTACAGTAAAAAATTGCTGAATACATAGGCTATACCACCAATAGTGAAAGTTAACAGACAAAAGAACAGAACCAGAACTTCAAGAATTTGAAATCTACAGGATGATCTTAAAAAGAAATATATGCATGTAAAATGTCAAAGAAGAAAATGTGGAAATAGAATATGCAAATTTTAAAGGAATATACAGAATAGAACTTGGAGTATAAAAACTAAATACTAAAATGCAAAACAAATGACTGCATTAAATAGCAGATTTGACCTAGTGAAAAAGGATTCCTAAATTGGAAAATAAAAATTAGATAATTATACAGCTGCAACAAAGAGGGATAAGACATAGCATATATAAAAAATTAAATATGTACAGAATAAATTAGAAGTGCTAACACACACAATAAAAGTAACAATGAGGAAGAAAATAAAGCACTAAAATAAAAAACAATGGCCGAAGATTGTTCAATACTATAATCATCTGAAATCATCAAAATTGAGGAAAATAAATTTCAGAGAAGTTAAATTAATGCAATCTTTGAGACATATAACAACAAAGCTACAGAAAAATTAAAAGAAAATATTAAAAGAAACTATAGACTATATACTAAAAACCTAGCTCATCACCATGGTAACACTATCTTCAATATTTTGTGTGTGTGTGTGTGTGTGTGTGGTACTAGGGATGAAACTCAGGGGCATTCTACCTCCAAGATACACCCCCAGCCCTATTTTCTATTCTTTATTTTGAAGCAGGACCTCACTGAGTTGCAAAGGGCCTCACTAAGTAGCTGAGGCTGGCTGCAAAACTGTGATCCTCCCATCTCAGCCTCCCAAATGCTGGGATTACAAGCATGTACCACCACTCCCAGCTATCTTTAATATCTTCACAAAAATATTTTAAACTAGAAATTCTACACTCACTTCAGTCATTGTGAAAACCTGAGAGTAAATAAAAGGTACATCTCAGAAACGATGGAATTTTTTACTCACAAATTCTTGCTGAATATTAAAGGGTCTACTTCAGGAAATAATTAAATCATACGAAATAAATGAATGTAAAGATGCAATAAGTAAAAAAAGTCACATCATGTGATAAAATAAAAAAATGAATGCAAATAATAATGGATAATTTTAGTTTACTTAAAAGGCGAACTAAAAACCAAAGACAGCAATAGCACCTAATAACACAGAAGTGAGTGTCAGGAATCAATAGTTAAATATGATTAGTGCCTCTGGACTGAATGTTTGTGTCCCCTCGAATTAAGATCTTAAAACCTAATTCCCAATAAGAAGATGTTTTGCTAAGTGGGTTCTGATCTTTGGATGAAGCCACTACAACACATTCAAAAGTACAAGAGGATTTAGTATAAGAAAATAATGAAAACAAGAAATCTCCGAGGGTCGTTAACCCACATTTTCTATAAAAACGAGGTTAAGGTAGGAAAGGAGAATGGGGTGGAATACAGGAGGCAAAACTGTAAGGGATGTATGCATGTGTTTATGTATTGCTTTAAATCAGTGACGTATAATTACAATGTATTCATAGGAATATTTTTAAAAAAAGCAAAACTAAATTCCAAATGGCTAGCAATAAGCACACTCAAAAGGAATTCTGGGGTTGTAAAAGATGAAATAAGGACTACAATAAAAAAAGAACAATTACTGGGGGAGAAAATCACAGTGAAGGAGTGGAGCTGGGCTTCCATTTTAGGCCAGGATTCATGCAAGGGAGATGAACTGACCTCAGGTTGTAGCACACCCATCTTACAGCAAAGGAAATCAGACCTTAAAATTAACAAAACATGCCGGGCGTGGTGGCACAAACTTGTAATCCCCACGCTTGGGAGGCGGAAACAGGAGGATCGCGCAGGTTCGAAGCCAGCCACGCTGGCTTAAGAGACCCTGTTTCCAAATAAAAAAGTATAAAAAATAGGTCTGGGAGTGTAGCCCGGAGGTAGAAGGGCTTCCAGGAACCCCAGTACCACCAAAAATAAACATGAAAAATAAAGAAATTACAAAACATGATTCACAATCAAGAAGTCATAAAATAAGAGCTCCATTAAGATGGATGACTACAATGCAACAGAAAAGAAGAAAAGAAAGGAAAAGAAGAGAAGAGAAGAGAAGAGAAGAGAAGAGAAGAGAAGAGAAGAGAAGAGAAGAGAAGAGATCCAAGCATCAAGCAGCAATATGATGAGCAGGCCTGGGCTCCATGAGACATATGGCTGCCCTAGTTTGAATGAAACAGAACTTTCTGGATCATGATACAAGAAAAATCCCAGTAGAAAACACAGGCTCACTGAAATGATAGAGACTGGAGTTTGAAGTGGCTGAGGGGACTAAATTTATATGACCAAGAGTCAGAAGTGAGGGATATATACAGAAGATTAGCACCAGAAGTCTGAATCTTCATGAATCTGTGCTGAGACCTGTACACACATATAATATAATATAAAATTCCACAAAATTGTAGGTTATTTGAACACATTCAATTTCAAACAAATGAATATCCTATTTGAATACTGGAGCACTCAATAGACACTTCATGTCTTAGTAGGAGCACTACGCTAGTTATAGAGCAAAGACAATTCTAGACCTACTTTAACTATATATAAGCATCAAAAGGACTAAGTTAATCCACATTTAATTTAACTGACTGCCAAAACAAATTCCAAAGCTCCTAATAGGAAAACAATAAAATTTAGCATCAACAACATAAAATTCAAAGCTTCTACCACCTAATAAAAATTATTAGACATGTGAAAAAGCAGGAAAATCTTACCACGTAATTAAAAACAAAATTCAGTAAGCAGAAAAAGACCCAGTGACAGAGATGATGGGAATATCAGACAAGAATTAAATAACAGTTTCTATAAATATGTTTAAGGGTTTAAAGGATATATGAACAAAATGAGAAGAGAAATGGAATATATTTAAAAAGACCAAATGGAACTAGTAAAAAGGAAAAACACAATTTCTGAAATAAAAACTTGATGGGTTTAGCAGCAGATTGCACACTGCCGAAGAAAAGACCAGTGGATGTGAAGCTATAGTAATGGAAACAATACAAACTGAGAACAGAGAGAAAAAGGTGAAAAATTAGAACACAAGAAAAACGAAGAAAAAATCCACAGACCCATGACTTATAGCAAAATATAAAAAAGTCTACCACATAACATGAGTCTAAGAAGTGGATAAGGAACAGGAAAATGTTGTAAAAACTCGTGACCAAAAATGTCCAAAATTCATTATATCTACAAAGATATGGTTTCAGATGTATAGTGAAAGAAAAAGAGAATAAAAGAAAATGAAAACACAGAAATACCATAATAAAATTGCCAATACCAATGATCCAGAGAAAAAGGTATTATATAACAGAATGGATCACTATAAGGATTGAAGGATGATCACTGAATTCTCATCTGAAAAAAATGCCAAGGCAAAACACACGCGTGCACGCGCGCGCGCGCACACACACACACACACACACTTTTTATAATTAAAAGAATAAAGCAACACAATATATTGATATTTCTGGTTTGCAATTAAAGCAATACTGAAGTAGTGAAATAGTAATAATAAAGATAACTGAAAAGTAATAAGATAGAAAACAAACAATAGGAAAAATCAATAACATAAATAATAACATAAAAATAAATATTTATAAAGACCAATAAAATTGATAAAATGAAGTTAAACTAGTTAAGAAAAACCAGACCTACAATATTAAGGTTTTACCCTTATAATCTCATTTACACATAATTAGTTCCTTAAAGCTCCTGTCTCTAAATGAAGTCACATTGATGGCTAATACTTCAACATAGTTTAAAAATAGAAACCTTAGTAGGAAATTCTCTTAAAAGTAAACTCCAAGACCATTAATATTAACCTATGAGTTATACCAAATATTAATAAATTAGATCATTTACATATTAAATATGTGTTCAAAAATAATAGAAAATTAATATTTCCTAATCATTTTAAGAATAAATCTTAATATTAAAACCAGATATAAATTTTATGAGAAGAAGAAATGTTCAGCTCAATCTTCCTCATGGATACCATTAAATCTAAAAAGATGTTGGTAAAATAAATTTGGTGTACTACAAAAAGATAATGCAAAGTGACTGGATTTGTCTCTAACAATTTTTAAATAGTTCTAAAGACATGAAACTATTTGGCCTTCTAGAGTATATGTAGAACAAGTACTATAACTTTCAAATTTTCCAAATTTTAACTTTAATTACAAATTAATTCAAATAAAAATAATAATATATTATGCTATGATAATATAATTATATGATTTTTATTATTTCAAAATCTAAATGAAAACAAATTACCCCAAATAGTCAAGATACATTTACTGAAGAAGAATGGGCTGGTACTTACCTCTCAGGAATTACAATTTTGTTTAAGGTATAGTAATTACATTAGTTCAAGTATGAAAAATTAAGCAGTACAACAGGATAAAGGACTCAGAAGGAAAGTCAGCCATTAACCTATGCTTATAGAAGAAATGCAGTAGATTTCTAGAGAATGGGAAAAAATCACCCAAAAACATAAGAATAAACATGAATAAGTCTTACTCAATAAAAATCCAGTATCATTAAGTTAGAGATTTAGTTTGAATGTAAAGAAAATTTTAAAAATCATTTTTACAAAGCTATATGAGAATATCTTTGTGATTTTGTGTTGAGGAAAGAGTTTATGAATAAGCCAAATAATAAACTGTACACAAAACAAGTTGAATACAGGGATTAAAGATGGCAGAATAGAGGTCAGTACTCTGCAGGATTTCACCAGTTTGTAACTAGCAGAGCAGTGTTGATGTATGGAGGGCAATAAATCCCAACTAGTAGGCCTCGGGTTCTGAATGGAACTTCATAGTCTCTGGCTCAGCTGAACCTGGGGCTAGAGTGCACAGTGGCTAGCAGATAATCATAAAATCTTGCTTGCCTGCATTGATTCACAACTATATCTTGTTAAAGAGGTTCTGGGGGAAAAACTCAAAAGTCTGATTATATGAGAAAGACTTGTTAAGGCAAAAATATACCCCCAGAATAGGCCTTATTATAAATGTATAAAATAGATATAGGACTCTCACACAAAGAGAAAGAGGATGCCAATACAACTAAAATATAAACCTGAGAATTCTGATCTGCAAACATGATAATGAAGACCAATGAGGAAACAATAAACTACCGTCATTCAAAAACAATGGAGATTACCAACACTGAGCCTCAAGAAAATTGAGAATTTTAAATTTAAATATGAACAAAATCTTCAGAAATAAAATCAGAAAATATACAGGAAATAAAATCGTTTATGAATAGAGAAATTGAGGCCCTAAGTTAAAGCCAAAAAGAGGCTTTGAGAGAAATGAAGGAAACAATAAAGGATTCAACTACCTCAATAGCAATGATCTTTGGCTGACCAGACCACAAGAAAATTGAATCTCACTCTTGAAAAACAGTTCATTCAAAATTGATCAAAGAGTCAACAATATAGAGGAGACAAAATGACAGCATGATCATAACATCCAAGAAATATGGGATAATATGAAATGATCCAACTTATGGGTAATAGACATTGAAGAAGGACTAGAAATACAAACCAAGAGCATTAGAGACATCCTAGGACAAATAATACCAGAGAATTACCTAAACAGAAAAACAGTTGGACAGCCATGTATAGGAAACATTCAGAACACCAACAAGACAAATCAAAAAAGAACTTCTCTACTCCATATAATAATCAAAATGACTAACCTAGAGGCCAAGGAGAGAATCTTAAATGCATTGAAAACAAAAAAATGGGTGACATTCAGGAGCAAAAGAATAATAATCACTCTGGACTTCTGAACCCATGTCATGAAAGTCAGGAGGGACTGGTATGATATACTGAAAACACAGAAAGAAAACAACTTTTACCGAAAACTGCCATATCCGTCGAAGATATCATTCCAAATTACAGAGAAATAATATTCTTTCAAGAGAAGCAAAAACTAAATGAATTCATAAATAACAACCCAGCTCCAGAAAAAAATCCTTAAAAAAAAATAAAAGCACAGCTGAATTCTACAAAACCTTTACAGGAGAACTAAACCCAGTACTTCACAAGTTGTTCCAGAAAATCAAAAGATAGGGAAGCTTTCCAAATTCCTTCTAGAAGGCCAGTATCACCTTAATACACAAACTGAATAAATCCCTCAAAAAAAATTAATTACGTACCAATATTCTTGATTAACATAGAGGCAAAAACTCTAAACAAAATACTAGCAATAAACATTTAAAACCAAATCAAGAAAAGTGTACACCATGGCCAACTTAGTTTCAATCCAGGGATGCATGGCTGGTTTAACATAAGGAAATGTGTTGAACACATATATGTTCTTATTCACCACATAAATAGAAATAGGGACAAAGATCACATGGTCATCTCAATAGATGCTAAAAATCATTTGACAAAACTCAATACCCATTCATGTTAAAAAAAAAAAACACTGCAGAAAATCAGAATAGAAGGAATTTAGCTCAACATCATTATACAAAAAAAGAGAGTAAACCCAAAGCTAGCATCACAATATAATATAAGATGGAAAAAAAACTATAGAAATTTCTTTTTCTTTTAGTACTGGGGATTGAGCCTTAGGAGCATTCTGTCTCAGAGCTACACCACCAGTCCTTTTTTATTTTAATTTCTAGACAGTCTTACTAAGTTGTGTAGGGCTTCACTAAGTAGCTTAGGCCGGCTGCAAACCTGTGATCCTTCTCTCTCAACCTCCCAAGTGCTATTATTAAAAGTATGTGCCACCATGCCTAGTTGGAAATTTCTTAAGGATAAGACAAGGATGCTCACTATCACCACTTCTTTTCAATATGGAACTCAATACCTCAAAACCCTAGCCAATATGATAAGGCAAAAGAAGGACATCAAAGGTATTTAAACAGGAAAAGAGGAGCTGAAGTTATTAATATTTTCAGATTACATGATTTTATATTTATGAGGCCCAAAATATTCAACCAAGTAACTTCTACAACTGATTAACAAATTCAACAAGGTAGCAAGATACACAATCAATCTAAAAAATTGGTAGCTTTCCTATATGCCAACAATAAATCCACTGAAAAAGAAATCCAAAAAAACAATTCCATTCACAATACCCTCAAAACAATAAAATACCTAGGAATAATCTAACTCAAGGATATAAAAGACTTTTGCAATGAAAATTATAAATTTGCAATGAAAATTATGAAATAAATTGAATAACTTATAAGGTAGAAAGACTTTCCTTGCTCTTAAATAGGCAGAATAAGTATCAAAATGGTCATTCTACCAAAAGTAATGTACAGTCAATAAAATCCCTATGAAATAACAATGCCATTCTCCATACATCTAGAAAAATCAGTCATAAATTTCATATGGAGAAACAAAAGATCCTTAATAGCTAAAGCAATTCTCAGCAATAAGAACCATGCAGGAGGCATCACAATTCTTGACATCAAATTATACTACAGACCTCTAGTAATAAAAACAGCATAGAATTGGAATAAAAACAGATTTATAGACCAATAAAACAGAATAGAATACACATAAATAGATTTGCACATTTTTGGCAATTGATTTTTGACAAAAGTTTCTAACATATGTAGAAAAAAAAAGCAGCCGTTCCAACAAATGGTGTTGAAAAAACTGGTTATTTATTTGTAGAAAAATGAAATTAAATATCTCCCTCTGATCCTGTATCATAGTCAACTCAAGATGGATCAAAGACCTGGAAATTAGACCAGTGCCTTGAAATTACTAGAGGAGGGCATAGGTCAAACACTCCAACATAGAGACACAGGTAGAAACTTCCTCAATAAGACTCTCAAAGCTCAGGAAATTAAAATAAGTTAATAAATGATATGGTATTAAACTAAAAAGTTTCTGCTCATCAAAGGAAACCATCAAGAGTCTAAAGAGAGAGCCTATAGATGGGATTAAATAATAGTGCAACCACTAGGGAGATCAGCATGGAGATTCCTCAAAAACCTGGAAATGGATCTACCTTATGATTCAACCTTACTACTCCTGGATATCTTTCCAAAGGAATTAAAACTAGAATATTAGAACGATACATGCATACCCATGTTTGAAACAGCACAATGTTCACAACAGCCAAAATTATGAAACCAACCTAGTTGTATATGAACAGGTGAAGGGACTACAAAATTATGGGATATTCACAGGATGAATTCTAGTCAGCAATAAAAAACAAAATTATGAAATTTGGGGGAAAAATGACGGACCTGAAGAACATTATGTTAAGTGAGATTAGCCAGTCATAAAAAGTGAAAAGTCATATGTTTTCTTTCATATGCAGAAGCCAAGTAGTAATCAGAATATCAAACAGGCTTTAGAAAATGGAGAAGAAATTCCAGAGGAGCCTGGGAAATGGTCTAGAGGGGAAGGGGCAGGGAAGAGGAAGATCAATGAAGGAATCATATCATTGACATTATGTTCATATGTGAGAATATAAATCTCTGTCTCAGTCTCAAAAACCTGTATGGGGAAGGAGAGAGTGGGGAGAGAGCTGGGGAAAGCCCACTATGTGCTGTGTGCATGTGGGTCGCTATCACTATGAAATATACTCTGATGTGAAACTATAATATGCCAATAGAAGTATAAAAATAGATAAATAAGCTAAAAAACAGAATTTGAAGAAAAATTGGCACTATATTGAGTGTTTATCTATGTATAAAGAATTTGTTTGGTTTATCCTATTCTAACTTTTCTGTAATGAATGCTTTATTTTTAATAAAAAAGTTGTCAAGAAAAAAAATATTGAGAGGACTTTTGGCTTCCTGAAGATGATGGTTGCTTCCTTTGTCCCAGTATCACAGTATTTCAGTCCAAAACAATAATGAAAAACAAGAATGAAAAAATTAATCTACATATAAACCACAGTTCTGGAAGAACTTCTGCCTCTCATTAGGAGAACTAAAGTGGTGGAATGAGCGTCATTCCCACTCTTACAACTGTGAACTAGCTAACTTAAAATTCAAAAGGTTTTTTTTTCATACTCATTGGAAAAGTAAGAGAATAGCAATTGGGTACCAATGAGTATATCCATATCTTGGTTTCTAAATGTCATTTTACAATCTGAAGATCTAGGTTTCCATGAAAAATTGTCTGCTCTTAGGACCAGGAAAAAGTGAAACAAAACAACAACACTGAAAATACAGTATCTTGTACAAACTTAGAGTACCAGAAAGAGAGAATTCAAAATATGATGACAGCCAGTTAAAAGTCTATATAAGAAAACTTGAAGGCTTCCCCATAGGCTAAATCTTGGACAATTTGAGGAACAAAATTAATAATTACAGTAATAGATTAGAATATAGAAGTAAATCAAATACTCTTGGGTCCTTAATGGCATAGATACTATGTGTTGTATCTTTAGTTTACTTTTGATGTAGAAGGGACTCATAATTTATCCTCACTTTGGTTTAATTAGGTAAAGGATACCTTTGTTGACTTTTTAAAGAACTAGTCTTGTAGCATTTTTTAAAATATGCTTGACTAAGTCTTAACCAATCACTGTGTGTCTTCAAAATAAATCTCTGCCGGGCGTGGTGGCTCACACTTGTAATCCCCGCACTTGGGAGGCAGAGACAGGAGGATCTTGCAGGTTCGAAGCCAGCCGTGCTGGCTTAAGAGACCCTGTTTAAAAAAAAAAAGGCAGGTCTGGGAGTGTATCCCGGAGGTAGAAGGACTTCCAGGAACCCCAGTACCACACACACAAAAAAATAAAAATAAAAAAAATATAAACTCTCTGCTAGAATTAAATTTCTAGAAGGTAAGTAGGTGTTCTGTCCAAAAAACCTGACTCATAGTATATGTGCAATAAATATTTATTAAGTAAATAAATGCATGTATGTAGAAAATTTAAAAATGCACAAAATGTAGTTTTGTGCCTAATGTAGTACTGAAAAATTACTTTAAAATTCACAGGAAAAAAGTAACATTGATTAAAAAGTAAAATGCTTCATAAATGATCATTTTTTAATAAAAATACAAAACTATAATATTAATTTAACTAAAAATTAACCTCTCTCTAAATTTAGCAGAAATCAATAGGGTGATCCATACATTGTTTACTATCTACAACTGACAAAACACTAGCATATAGAAATGCTTTTGAAAATTTGGCATACAATTCTACAATTTGAGAAATTAATTACTATTGTTCCCAAAAATATGTTCTTAACTATTTTGGTGATTCATTACTTAGTAGAAAATTAAGTAATTTATTTTATTTAGTGTATTTATTAAATTGCTTAATAAATAATCTATCACATTCGGCCATTAGCCATCAGACAAAGGAAAATTTAGACTAGTCCTAATTATTTCCAGAAACAGAGATATGTAACATCATTTTAAAAACCACCTTGATATTCAGCCTGGAGCTCAATATTTCTTTAAGATATTTTTCAAATTCTCTAATTACATTAATTAAACTGTAAAAATAAATTTACATATCAATGCCACATACATTAGAAGAAAAAGAAAATATACTTTATTTCTCAAAAACTGCCTTAATATGGTTCTCCATCCTTTCTTCTCCTGCCTTTCAACTAATACAAAACATTTTCAGACCTTAACCAGTGTTTCGCACCTGTAAAATACAGGCTCGCATGGAGAATAGAAGGGGAATTCAGCTGACAGGATTAATAGAGTTCTCAGTGTGGAGGATTTTGTGGATGGCGCAAACTGGATTCTTCCCCTTCTGGTCATTGCAGCAAATTAGAATGGTGTTGAAATTATATCTGTCTTGTCATCTCTCTGGCAAGACACCTCTTGATAGGGCCTTCTGGTCCTCCCCTTTCTTGGCAGTCTCTTTCTTTGGGATGTCTGGAAATAATGGAACATTCAGACTAAATAATAATGCTTGGCAGAGCTTCTGTAACTCTGACTTAAAGATCTAAATCATGTGTTTGCATCAAGTCACATAAAGTAAACTTGAAGCCCTTGAATTGAGGCCTGCTTGAATTGAGGCCTGACACACAAGTGCTCAGCAACAGAGTTCAGATTTGTAAGCTTTCTTGGTGATAACAACTTCATGTAGAAAACAGAGCTTGTGATATATTGTATGTATATATATATATATATATGTATATATATATATATATATATATATATATATATATATGTATATATATATATATATATATATATATATATATATATATACATATCCACTTGCATTTTTAAAGCTCAGCCTACTCCACACTTTTTTTAAGAAAAGATAAAATATCTAGACAGATGTTTCAGTACTCATCATTGGAACCTCATGCACAATTTTTGAATAGGGCGAAGGATGAGGATCCACACATATCTGGTTTTGCTCTGCCCTTCACAGGCCTGATGGAAGCAGCTTCTGTGTCTCTGTCTGTCTGTCTCTCCCCACTCCCTTCTCTTTCTCTGTCTTCAGAGAACACATTAGGCCTTTGACTCCAGAGCAAAGTCCTGGTTGCAAAGTAGCTCCATGAGGCAGAGCAACACAGGGATGTGCTTTGGACTTTTCAGTGTCAGTATGATTCATGTAGTGTTCCCAAATACTTGTTCTGTGAGTGTTCAGCCTCTCCAAGAAAAAATTTATATATCCCTAGACAAGGCCTACATTTCATTACTAGTGTTTTTCTGAGGCAACAGATTTAAGTAACACCATTTCTGTAAGCAATTGAAGGACTTCATTAAAGGCTTGCTGTTGTTGGTTTTATTTTTGTCTTGAAAAAAAAAAAAATATATATATATATGGCTATACAAAGTAAAACTCAAAAGCATTGTGCTGAGTAAAAGAAGCCTTATGCAGATGGAGTATGTGTTGAATAAGTCCACTTACATGAAGGTTCACAAGAGGAAAACTATTCAGTGGTTAAGGTTTCGTAAAGTCCCTCAAGTGGGAATAAGATGAGCATTTTGATTTAATTTTAAATGTGTTCATTTGGAATTCATCTGATACAATAGCTAATACTCAGAAATAATGCCTATTAGCAGAAAAAGTTATATTTCTCATTTCTGAGGTAACAAGTCATTTATATTGAAAAAATTTAACATTCTTTATTGCAGTAAAGTAGATAAAAATTTACCATTACAGTTATTTTAAAGCGTGCAATTTAGTGGCATTAAATGCTTTCACAATTTTGTGTAAACGTCACTAATATATAGCTCCAGGGCCTTTTAATCATACCAGTGGGAAATTCTATAACAATTAAGTAGTCATTTCTCATTTTCCTTTCTCATTTTCCAGCATTATTTTTAAATATATCTTTTTCATCCCCTAACTCTTTTGATAAATAACTATTTTAAGTGCTTCCTAAGCCCGGGCTGGCACTGAGGTGGATGAGGAGATGCAGTCCTGCCCAAGATCAACACTCCAGGTACCTTCCTTTGAGTGACGCATTTTCTGCCTGGCCCCAAGGCCAAGTTAGTAGGCCAAGGTACAGAAAGAAGCACATTGAAAAATTCAGGCACTTGCAGAGAGTAGTATTGGTGTAAAAATTATTTGTTTTTAGGCAACACTTTGAAACATTCTCCCTTTAGAAGGTGAATTATATAAACTCAGACTTTGATGAGACATTTTCAGTGGACTTTGAAAGAAAAGACTTTGAAGTGTTTTGACAAATTGTTTTGTGGCATCAGCAGAGGAAAGGAAATCAGGAACTTTTTATTCTATTCCTATGTACTGGGGACTTCCTGAACGGGTTTAGGCAAATCACTTACTGTTTGCTGTATTACTTTTCAGGGCATTCTTATTTCTCAGAATGAGTAAAGCTGTAAAATCTTCTTCGTTAGAATAATGTGAAGAATAGATATTGCAAATTTTATGTAACAAGCGTGATAACCTACTTTCTGGAAGACTAATCGGGCAGATTTCTCAGTGTGACCTTTTTGCATGGCCTCCTCGACATCCTTTCAAGTCATGGTTGTAAAACCAACACGTGGAAAATACTGATCATAATCACAAACCAGATTTAACGTGTATTTTTTTTTTTTTTTGGTGATACTGGAGATGGAACCCAGGGGCATTCTACCTCTAAGCGACAATCCCAGCCCTATTTTTTATTCTTTATTTTGAAACAGGGTCTCACTAAGTTGCTGAGAGCCTCACTAAGTAACTGAGGCTGGCTTCAAACTGGCATGATCCTCCTGTCTGTCTCCCAAGTGCTGGGATTACAAGCGTGCGTCACCATGCCCAGTTTAACATGTATTTTTAATGAGGAAGAGACTGATCACGTAACAGGCACATATGCAAGGGTAGGAAAAACATCTATACACACACACACACACACACACACACACACACACACACACACACGGATAGTTCCTTGGGTTTTCCAGTTTAGTCCCAAATTCCAATATCAAGCCCCCTTGACAAAGCTTCACATATATTTCTTTTTCTGGTCTACTCATTCTCATACTTTCTATCCATAAAATCATACATTATATATTCTCTAGTTCACCATAGGTAATTTACAGGGCAGTATGGGAATAAGGAAAAAAATAACATTAAAATTGATTTATGCCTTTATCCTCAATGCTTTAAACAATTACTTAAAATATTGCATACAAGTGGAAAAATATATTTAAATTTGTATTACAACATAGTTTAATAGAAAAAATAATAGAAAAAGAAGATCATAATAGTCTGTGTATATCCATACAATATACCCATATAATTAAAAACCAAATAGGCTACATACCGCTATACTTTTATGGAGGTCTTTTATTAAATTATCAAATAATTTTTGAGCACCAACTAGCTTCCACATAGTAGTAATAGTAGTGAACAAGACAAAGTTCCTATCCTCTAGAAGGAATACATGAACAATAATCAAACTAATCTGTCAGGGGGTAATAAGTTTTGGGGAGAATCATGAAAATTTGAAGAGATGCATCTCTGTATAGGATGAATCAGGGATCCATGCTCTTGGGGTCTCTAGCAGGTGTCAAGGAAGGCCAAGAGTAGACTGAGGATCACACACAGATTCTTACATGCTTCCACAGGGCACTTCTACCTACGTTGCATTGACCAAAGCAGAGCACATGGAATCAATTAATTCTGAGAAGGGAAGGAAATTGTCCTAGTCAACATTCTCACTGCTGTGACACAGTAAGTCTGACTACACACAATTTTGAGGAAGTAAGATTTATTTGCTCATAGTTCTGGAGATTTCAGAGTTTCCGTCCATGTCAGCTTAGATCTGTGGAGCTCAGAACATGGCAACAGAAAGCAGAGAGAAAGAGAGCAAGGGATCTGCTCTCACATAATGGAGGATGAGAGAAAGAGAGAAAGGAAGGGAAGAAAGAACCATATATAATCCCCAAGACCATGAGCCCAAGAACCCCTCCTCAACCAAGCCTCACCTTCAACATGGCTGCCTACTCTTTGCAAGGTTTCTGAAAACATTATAAGTTCCATACATTGCAGAAATTCAGTTACTACCTCAAACCCAATTCCTACCCTATGTCAGAAAAGAGAATAAAATCCAAAACTTAAATGAGAAGGGATAATGTCTACACAGGCTTATGGTACTGTTAATCAAGTGTTCTCTTATAGGTTGACACGTATAAGATTCCCTCTGTGGACATCTGAGAGAAGAGCATCCTGGCGCCACTGATTGGAGTGAATTAGACCCAGCATATTTCAGGAGAGCAAGAAAGCTGGGCTCATTGAATGGATGTGTAAGATATTGATGAAGATATCAATATAATGCCATGGAGCTACTAGTAGAGAGCCAAACCGCAAAAACGTTGTTGGGCAGAGGACTATAAGGATTTGTCTTTAGTGCTGAGGGAAATGGTTTAAAAGCAAGAAAAATGCCAGGATTCGTTTTATTCCTTTTTAGAAAAATCATTTCATCTGCTGCAAGGGGAAAAAAAAACCTAGGGGCAGGAGGCAAAAGTGGATGTGGGGAGACAAATTAGAAAATGATTTGCAATAATTTGGAAGAGATAATGGTGTTTTAGGGATACAATAATGGCACAAGAGAACTGGGAGTAGTTAGACTCTGTATATATTTTAAAGGACCACACACTAGGAGGAAAATGCGGGGGAAATGAGACAAGTTGTTAAATAATATATAAAGTATTATACAAAGGGACAGTGCAAGTCTATTGATAATAGTTATATCTGTGTAATGATTACCACTGGGAATCAAGGGAACGGGCAGGAGACATTTACTTTTATTTTATACTGTTCTATTTATCTTTCTTATTTTCCATTAGCATTCATAACTTTTAAAAACCAACACAAAACAAACTAGAAAATGTGGCATTTGAATATGCATGCTGTTAAAAGAAGATTTAAAAGTAGAATAAACTGCAGTCAGAATATTGAAGAGATCTATTTACATTTCATGTAGGTCTATGAAAGTTCACTAAAGTTTTAGAAAACTACATTATAAACTATCCAATTGGACCTTTACAACACACAATCCCCTATAGGGAATCCCTATAGATATAGAATCCCCTATATTTAATAATAAATATATTAATAATATATGAATATATTAATAAATATATTAATCAATAATAAATAATAAATATATGAATACATATAGAATCCCCTATATTTATTCATCTGAACACCAATTCATTCATTCATATTACTGGGTATTTTGCCATAAGCATGAGATGACAACAGAAATTCAAGGGAAAATAATATGAAAGCAGAAAGAGGCAGCAAATCCAGTGGAAGTAAACAAAGTTCAAAATCATCGCTGTTTTCAAAAAATAAAAAATAATGTTATGTCAAATGACATGAACAGGAGTAAAATTATTTAAGGACTCAAAAGCACCTAGTTCACTGTATTCAGCATTTAAAACTCCAACTAGATAATTGTATCCAGTTTGGAGTACAATCTACAGACAGAGAAGAGAGTAGGAAGAATTTTCAGTGAAGAACCACAATTAAAGGATTAGAAAATAATGTTTATGAGAAAAGGCTACAAAAAGGGGATTATTCAGCTTGCAAAGGAAAATATGAGTGGTGGCTTAATATTGACCTTTAATATAACCAAGGGGTTTTGAAGATCCTGGCTGACTCTTTTCTACTTCAACTGAGAAAAGAAAAATGAGGAAATGGTTTGAAGCTGCAACATCAAGCCAGATACAAGTAAAAAGTGAGGGTAGTTAGACACTGGTATGAAGTCATGGCATTTCTTTCTCAGGGACTTGGTCTTTAAAAAGATCGATTTTCATCTGCTTAAATGACTTCCCAAATCCCCTTCATCCTTCTGATTCTCTCTCTGGAGAAAGGGATTCCTTGACCTGGCTTAGCAATCCATTCCTAAGCCAAATAGCCTTCAGGTCAGGAAGCTCTCTCCTATAATTCACCTAAATAGATCCGGCTTCGACTTGAATCCATTTCCTCCGGCTCTGTCCTGAGTGGAAAGAAAGAAGCATTTGTCATGGACTTACATTTCCGAACATTTCAAATCATTTAAGACAGCAATTTTGTGCTCTGGGCATCCTTTCTCCATGTTAAATGATTTCAATTCCATCAATACATCGAAAATGTTGCCCGCCTTTTAATCCAGTTTATTACAACATCGATCACAGCTCCTCGACTTACAGGAGTAAATGGAAACTCTCCCAGGATCTCTTTGTTCCTCACATCTCCTCTAAGAAGGGAATAAGTTTTGATTAAGGATCTGTACCTTTGGTCCTCTGTGATACCGAGAGATGCATAAGAGAATCATGTTTCTCAGCCTTAAAAGATGAATCAAAGTTTGTTCAGCTCAATCTTCAACTGTCATCATTGGGGAGGTCTGATATTTGATTGGGTTGTCTCTTCTACCTCCTAAAACTTACATGTTTGTGGTTCCTGAGCATATTCGTCAAGAAATCTTTTTTTTTTTCCTCCAAATGCCAAAATACCAATTTGAAACAGCTTAGAACAAAAGAAGGCATGTATGTAACTGAAAAGTCAGAGAGGCAAGTGTGCAGGTGAACCCCAGCAATTAGACTACACTAAACCTGACCAGGACTTTTCCTTCTTTGTCAGTTCACTCTGCTTCTCTCTGTACATCAGTTTCAATTTTTTTCTCCCAATGATCAACTTCAGAAGATTAATTATTAACTATCAGATAAAATTGCTTCTTCTTCTCTATTAATTCAACAACTAACAATCTGGTCCTCATTAACTCTCCTCAGACTAATGCAAATTGCTCCTAAGAAGTTCCTCTGCCCTCAGTTTATTCCTCTGTATCCGTTTAAAATGTAAGCTGCATCATGTGTGTTCTTTGGTTATAAACCTTCAAAAATTTTTAAAAATCCAAAATTTGACAGTATTCAAGATCTTTAATGGCTGGAACCCTTCAAAATTCTATAGCTTTATCCTCTTCTTACAATTTAACTATGTCAAACTTTCTGTATTTTTCTGGATCAGCAGCAGCCTTTTAAACACTCAGTACTGTTCCTGCTACCACGTTACTCTGGTACTCTCTTCTCTATGTTGTCCACAAGGTATATATTATGATTATTTTTTCAAGGTGCAACTCAAATTGAGTACCTTCTTTTAATGCCTATGGTCAGAATTAATCATTGCTGTGGAAGGGTTGGTTGTGTGGTATAAAAATAAGATTATTATAAATTATTAAACAAGTAATGATCACATTATTTGCCAGTTGGTCATCCTTATGAGGTCCTGAACTCTTTCTTGAGCAGAGTGGATGCCCTTTGCATTTTCAAATCTCACCCCATAACATATAAAATATGTGAACACAGTGACCCCTTTTTAATGTTTAATTGACACATAGTAATTTTATATATTTATGGGGCATAATGTGACATTTCAGTATATGTATACAATGTGCATTAATCAGATAAGGATAAATATCATATCCATTACCTTAGATATTTGTCATTTCTTTGTTGGGAACATTTTCAGTCTATTCTATAAGACATGCTGAAACATTCAACTAGTTATTGTCAATCATGGCTATCCTACTTTTCTATAAAATATTAGATGTTATTCCTTCTATGCAACTGCTGCCATTAACTGCTGCCCTCTCCATCCATCCTTCTTTCCAAATCTTCACGTGCTCTCGTAATTTCTATTCTACTCTTGACTTGTAATGAGATCAACAGTGTAGCTTTTACTTTTCTTCAGTATTTGCCTTTTAGTTATTTACTTTACATTAATGTCCTCCAATTCGATCCATGTTGCTGCATATGGTAGAATTTCATTCTCTTAATAGCTAAAAATACTATTCTGCTGTACACACAATGTATCACTTTTTTCTAACATATATTCTTGTTGCTTTTGTCAAATATCAGTCAGCTACAAATACTTGATTTTATTTCTGGGTTTTCTATCAAGCTTAGTTTGTCTTTGTGTCTACTTTTTATGCCATAACCATGGTATTTTGGCTAGTAGTGCTTTGCAGTATGTTTTAAGCTGAGATGTTGTGATGCTCCTTACTTGGTTCTTTTAGCTCAAGATGGGCTATTCAGGATTTTTTGTGATTCCGTACAAATTTAAACCTTTTTCTTATTCTATTTACATGAAGAATGTCAATACTGGTTTGATAGGAATTGCTCTGAATCTTTAGATCACTTTGGGTATTAAGAACATTTTAATAATATTAAGCAGTGGAAGTGGAGAGCCCACCAGTTTCTGATAGCCACAGGAGAATGGTTAGGAATGCCAGTCTACTTCCTGGGTCTTTGAAGGCTGTGCCACAAAGCTTGGGCCACCTGGCTGTGTCTGACTGGTTCTGCATAGCTGCAGGAGCCAGACCTCCTAGCTGCCTCACAGGACCCTTGTTGGGTGGGGTCTCAGGAGGCTGCCAAGCAGCAGGAGCCTGTGTGATGGAGGTCACAGTGCGGTTGGAGCAATGCAGTGTCTGGCAAGACAGCAGCTTTCCAAACTGGGCTCAGGGCCTGCCTGGCTTCTCCCATGGCAAGAACTGCAGGTGTGTGTTGTCAATGGGAACTGCTGAAGGTCTCTTCCTTACCCTTTCTTCCATGAGCAGATTCCCTCTTGGCTCAGGGTTGATCTAAAGAGATGAGACAGTAGTTGATGTAACTTAGTTCCCTTTGTGAATCTCCACTCTCTGCCATATCCTCCCTGAATTCTAGCACTCTGCTTCATAACGCACCGGTGAAATAGCTGTTGATTTTCTTAGTTCTGGACCATTTCTGTGGAGGAAAATGTACCAGGCTGTTTTGTTCTCCTTAGTGCCTTCACTTCAAAAAAAGTTTGGTGATAACCATACCTAGTCCATAGAATTGTTATGAGGACTAGCTGATTAAAGTACAAAGTGCTTAAGTTACTAAACACCTAGTGTGGGAAACACCGAAAACATATCAGTTGCCACTGTTGTTATGTTGTTGTTTTGTTATATTTTTAACATTAGGCCTCATTTCTAATAATATTCAGCAAATGTTAGATGAATAAAGGAATGATTAGATCAGTATATGAAGGAATGGGGATATCTAGTGGTTTCTAATTCTTTAATAATGCTACTTCTTAAGCTTCATAATTTCCCTGAACTTTTAATGGAGGTTAAGATTTGGTTATATCCCAAAAGTCATTATTAGAGGATACCTGGTGATATGAGTACACAGAATAGGTGATACCTCTGTGTTTACAATTATTTAACAAGGAGCCCTTCAAACACAGCTGTACTAGCTGCCACCTGAGCTCAGGTGGGTGAATGAGAACTTTCAGCAGGTCTTCTAAATCCCTTCAGAGAACCTTTCTCCTGCTAACACCAAGACTTACTAGAAAAGAAAATGATACTTCAACTATATATGCTATGCAATCACATCTTTCTCCCCCCAATTAATCTTTGTTAGACATTTCATCAATACTAAGAATCATAAAAAACTTAGCCTTTTAACAAGATATATGACAGTCTTCCTGTACTTAATGAATAAATGGGCAATATAAGTAAATCTTCACAATAATCCTAGGAGAGGTCTTATCATTCTCAAATTACAAACTAAAAGATGGGTTAATCCAAACCTAAGTCCTTAAAACTTTATCATGCTAATTCTCAAGAAAATTTCTATAAGAGAACAAAAAAAGAACATAGGAAATAAAGATGACATTCATCCGGCGTGTTTACTCTCTTTTGGAATCAGAAAGATGGATTAAGAGAGCCTCTAAAATGGCTTTGGGAAGAACTAGGTGGAAGAGAAAAAGGAAGACAAGACAGGTTTTACTTTCCAAGAAAGAGATCAAATGCAGAGTTGAGAACAAAGTTGTTGTGACTTGGCTCTTTCTACTCCTGCCTAGTGTGCGCACCTTTCTGTTGATCCTCCAGTATCGTGCAAGGACATAGATTTGGAGTCAGATATTTGATTCTCACCTCTGCCTATGGCTGTATCCTTTGGGCAAAATATCTATGTTATTCTAGCCTTAACTTCCTCATCTACAAAAGAAAGAGTAATAGGCTAGTGTTGCTGCAAGGGTGAAGTGAGATCATGTATAGAATTCAGAGTGAAAATCCTAAGAAAGAGTTTGTGGTCACCTGCCATGATGGTGCATAAATGTTGTTGGGGCCCACTCGGCTGGACCGAGATGGCACCCAGGCTTGTTGCCAGCATGGACTCAAGATGGCGCCTAGGCATGTTGCCAAGTCACGAGGCTCACGAGGCTGGTGGTGCCCTGAGTCTGCGCAGTGAGCCCTATCAGGCGCCTTAACGGATTATTAGTGACTCAGCACCTCGTGCTACCACCTGCCCGCCCAGGAGAAGGTTGAAAATGCACATGCCCTAGCGGGGAAGCGGAGGGTTGGTGGAGTGATGAGGGAGGGGATAGAAGACTGATGTTGTTTTTACCTGAGAGGGCATTGAGAGAGCATTAAAGAGGAAGGAGCTTCATCAACAGAGTCGGCGTTCGTGTGTTTCTTCCCTAGGCTCTGCTGGTCAGAGCCCTAGGGACGCGACAAGTGGTGCCGAGACCCGGGAACGCTGTGGAAAAGGTTCGCAGGTAAGCGACAAAATAAGATAGGGCTCGCGGATAAGCGAGGGACAGCGCTGTGTAGGTTCGCAGGAATTTGCGCCTGATAGGTTCGCAGGAATTTGCGAGGATAGGTTTGTAGGATCATGGGGTCTAAGGTTGCTAAAGTGAAAGCAGCCATTTTAGAAAATTTGAAAGCGAAAGAGGAGATTTCAGGGAATGGTCAACAGGCAGTCTCTCAGAGGGATGAGGAGTCCTTTGAAAGCAACTCCTCTAACTCCCCTGAGGAGGAGATATGGCCTGTTTCACCAGAAAGAGATAAGAAGGAAGAAGCTCTGTTAGAATCTTGGTGCAGATTTCAAATGTCTTGTGATAGAAAAAAGAAACACCCTGAACCTTCTGCTCCTCCAACTCCCTCTCCTAATCCGCCACCATATTTTACTGAGAAAGGAAGGTCTGATAGATGGAAGACACCTGAGGTTAGTCCGTGGGCAGAAATATTGCCTACACCAGGAGCATTTCCTGTGTTTCAAGTGCTAGGCCAAAAAACGGGCAGAGGGGCCCTGTGCCTCAGGGCCCTCAAATGTATGGGGCAATTTAACAGGAGACAAGGAATGCAGGACCACAGATGCCAAGTGACAAATGGATATTGCTAACTCTGTTGGTAATGTTTCACATTAAAATGGGTGAAAAAGATCTTTGGGGAATTATTTTTGCTTTCCCTCTTCCTTTACCTTGGTTAATGATAGTCTAGGTTGTTTTATTGATACCTGTTTTCTGACTTTCTGCTAGAATGCTTCTATGCACCCTTGGAGACTTTGGAATTTCTGCTCTTATTGCTGTAATTGTGGCCTCTCTGGCCGTGGCAGTTACAGCTGCTGCCGCTTTGGCGACATCTATAAATACTGCAGCCACTATGAATGCTCTATCCTCACATGTGGCTGCTGCCATGGCTCAGCAAGCTCAATTATCTGGACTACATATAACGTATGTGCAGTAAATTTCTCCCATGCAGGCAATTTGTCTTGTCAATTAAGCAAGATGCTTCTGGGGACTTGGAGCCATGAATTTGAACACACCATGATTGAGCTTCGAGCTTCCATCGCTGCAATTAATTCTACCCGCATAGAAGTCGCCACAGTACAACAATGGATGGACTTGATACATGGAACATTGGGTTTTTTAAAAGACTGGGGTGGCATGGCATTCTGGGCATTCTTGCTGGTGGTAGCATGATGTTTCATGGTTGGATATATCAGGCAAACTCAACAACGCACACTGCAACAACAGCGCATATTGGTGCAAGCTCTGGCAGCCCTTGAAGCTGGCTCATCTCCCCACGTATGGCTCAGTATGCTGGATCGGTAGTCAGTGACGGGTAAGATCGTCCCCGGGACCATATCAACCTAAGACAGGGAAACAATCATGCTATTGTTCTCCCAATGACGGGTAAGAATGGTCCTTGAGGGTCGACAACCTAAGACAGGCACGATCCTGAGCCTTATTTTAATAAAACAAAAAGGGAGATATGTCGGGGCCCACTCGGCTGGACCGAGATGGCACCCAGGCTTGTTGCCAGCATGGACTCAAGATGGCGCCTAGGCATGTTGCCAAGTCACAAGGCTCACGAGGCTGGCGGTGCCCTGAGCCTGCGCAGTGAGCCCTATCAGGCGCCTTACGGATGATTAGTGACTCAGCGCCTCGTGCTACCACCTGCCCGCCCAGGAGAAGGTTGAAAATGCACATGCCCTAGCGGGGAAGCGGAGGGTTGGTGGAGTGATGAGGGAGGGGATAGAAGACTGATGTTGTTTTTACCTGAGAGGGCATTGAGAGAGCATTAAAGAGGAAGGAGCTTCATCAACAGAGTCGGCGTTTGTGTGTTTCTTCCCTAGGCTCTGCTGGTCAGAGCCCTAGGGACGCGACAAAATGTAATCTCAGTACTTGGGAGGTTGAGACAGGAAATCAAAGATTCCAGGCTAACCTGAGCAATTTAGTGAGACTTCCAACAACTTAGCAAGACCCTGTTTCCAAATAAGAAGTAGAAACAGAGCTGAAGATATAGCTTGGAGGTAAAATGCCCCTGAATTTAATCCTCAGTACAGGGGGAAAAAGAGAGCTTCTTATATAGTGAATGTGAAAAGAGGGATGGAAGTATAAAATGCATGTGTGTATATGTGTATGTATGAGTATGTCTACAGAAAATAATGAGATAGAAAAGAAAATGTATTTGCATATGTAGTTGCTCCTTTTTCTCATAAATTTTCAAGATCCGTTCATTTTATCACCAAGAGGATGTAGAGATACGCATGTGTTGCAATTATTGTGGCTTCTGTACTGGAAAATATCTTCAAGATAATCTAGTTTTGTGTCCTCAATTTACAGAGTTGCAGTACATAGAAAGTTCATCTTACTGCTCAAAATGTATCTATGTCTTGTTTTTTCCTACTAAAAAATAATCAGAAAACTTTGCTTTCTTCTCAAACATGACTAGCAGATGAAAAAATGCAACTATAGATAGCACAGTTCTTTTATTTATTTATTTATTTATTTTGTGGTACTGGGGTTCCTAGGAGCCCTTTTACCTCCATGCTACACTCCCAGAGCTATTTTGTATATCTTTATTTGGAAACAAGGTCTCTTAAGCCAGCGCAGCAGGCTTCGAACCTGCATGATCCTTCTGTCTCTGACTCCCAAGCGCGGGGATTACAAGCATGTGCCACCATGCCTGGCACAGTTCTTTAATTTAAATAGCCATAGACCTTTTATAAGAATAAGTTGGATTGCAATAAGTAGAAAGCTAATACTCCCTCCCCATGGTTTGTCTTACTAATAAGGAGAACTACCACAGCTTGTAACAAGATCATAATGGAAGATCTATTTTTGAAAGGGTTGAGTGCCTGGGGCACAAAATGAGGAGGAATATAAGGCTCTGTCCTCTCTGTGTCTCGGTACAGCCTTACTCTTCATGCCTTCTTGCTCATGGTCCACTCTCCACTGGTCCACAGAGTCTTTGCCTTGTGTTAATTCATGCCAGGAACCTGAAACAGATACTCTGTCCTACTATCATTTTATCCTATGGGGCTAGAGTTTCTTTACCTTACAGAGTTGCACTGTAATAATCATAGAGGGGACATAATAACCATGATACAATAGATTCCTTAGTAGAATGCTTGACTTGGTCACAGCAAAATGATTTACAGACATTTCTCCCTAATCTAAAAATTGCCTATCACTTATATCAGTTAAACCTCTGAAAATACTTTCAAGAAAAGTAGAAAATGTTGATATTTACTCCTTAAAATTCCTGAAGAGATATAACTTTTTTTTTTATTTCTAGTCAAATTGCTGGGGGAGGGTGTAAACTTCATTGTAAGTGCATTTCTTGATCTTTTTATCCTGTTCTCTTCCAGTGTCATGGTAGAAAGAACACTGATGTAGAAATGAGGTGATCTAAGGTTGAGTCACAGCTGTGCCGGAAGCCAAATTCATGCCTTAGAAAAGCAGTTAACCTTTTTGTCTATAAAATAAAAGAACAAGCCAACCAGATGGCATCTGAAGTTATTCCATTATAGGAATCCCACTCTCAGGTTGGATTTTAAACCTTTCCTGAAGACAAAATTTTAATTTGAACTTGTAAATTCTAGTATCTTCTCCCATAGTCTTCCCCCCACCAAAAAAAAAAAAAGTGACTCATAATTAATCCCTGGATTTCTTTCAAAATAACTATCTTCTGTATAAGAAAGGTACAGAAGTAGACACAAGTGAAGAGAAAGTTTAAACTATCGTGAGAAAATAGGTATAGAGGAATTGTGATAATTTCTCTTTCATCAAGGATGACAGGGATCCAGAGATTACATGACTCTGTTTTGAGAGAACATTCTGGAAATGTGCCCTAGGAGGCTTGATGGGGCTTCACGTGACAGCACAACTTTGTAAGGTTATAATTAAGATGTAATCAGTGCAGTTTTATTACTGAATGGAAAAATTCAAACCCCAGCCCAGGCAACAGGGCAGGAAAACAGCTGGCCCTCTCCTCCTGCTGCCTGCCTGTGTCTGTGGCGCACCCTGTTTCTGAGGCAAGGACGGCGGGGCAGGGCCAGGCTCTGAGGAAGCAGGTCTGCCATGCTGGCCTCCAGGCCCCTCCTCTGGCCTGTTCTCTTTCCTCATTTTGTTTCTTTATTGTGTTTTGTTCTTCCTTACCTACCACAGCTGAAAAGCTTTAAGATTTACTGACTTTGCTTCTGATCAGTTTATTTTCTCTTTAGAAAATCCAGTCTCTGAACTTGTATTTGATAACCCTCTCCTCAGATTCTCTTAATCTTTCAATAGCTTCCCACTCTCAACCATATAAACACAACTACATTTTATTTTTCACACTCCATTATAAATTATCAGATTCAAACTCCGACCTGTAGAGTAAGTCTCTTTCCTCCAATGAACTTGGCAAAGTCACCCCAGTGTCTCATCTGATTTCACAGAATGAGGAAGCCCAGCCAGGAGATGTGGGTTTTCAAAGAGGCTTAGAGTTAAATCTCAGCTCTGCCCCCAGCAATCATGCGATCATGTAGAAGTTTGCTCTACTTCTGTGAGTCTCAGTTTAATCACCTTTAAAGTGAAAAACAAATCCCTACTTTGAAGGATCTTAATAAATGCTTAATTTAATAGCATTAATGAACTTAATACATTATCTGGTACCTGGTAAAGGCCTGAAATGTGGTATTTAACTTTTATACTCCTACTGCTTTGTGTTCCACTATTAATTATGCAATATGTGAAAACAAAAAAAAAAAAAGCTCAAAAATATGAATCAAATGATTTAAAGAAGCTGGGCGTGGAGGTGCATGCCTGTAATTCCAGCACTTGGAGACTAAGACAGGAGGATCACAGGTTTAAAGACAGCCTCAGCAACTTAGCAAAACTCACAGCAACCTAGTGAGACCCTGTTTCAAAATAAAAATAAAAAATAAAAGGGCTGGAGATATAACTCAGAGGTAAAATGATCCTGGGTTCACCTCTGAGAATCACAAAAGCAATAAAACAAAATATTGATGCAGAGAAAGAATACTGCATATTCAATGTTCTCATGGGATTTTATAATCAAGTAATGTTATGATTTAAACAAATTAAAATGTATTTTCTTATTACTTTGCTGGAAAGAGAAAATTTGAAAAAGAATAAACTGCTTTGATTGGTTTTAAGCAAAATCGGTACCAAGAATAATGTTCAACAATAGTCGATGCTCAAGAAGTATTTAAATAAATAAACCAGTGTCTCTATATAAACTTTTGCTCAAATCAGGAGAGAGGAAAAGATTTCCACACTTACTCTATTTTTTTGTGAGCCATTTACCTGGACCGAATCCTACAAGCCTGACAAGAACTTGTGACGGAAGTTTCATTTACACCCTCTATCTACTCTCCTGTGCTTCCTAATGCTAACCTTGCACCTTTCAAATAGGGAAACTGAGCATCTCCTCTATCTTTGCACCCTGCTCTCTGCCAAGAGATGGGATGACTAGGTGTCCTTGAAGTGCAGCAACCCTGCTTATGGAGGAGGTAATGGTCCCTCTGGCTTCTGAACAAAATTGCCCACATTAGCTTTTTCATGCCCAATCATGGGTATCCATTTTCAAAATAACCTTCAAAAAAAAAAAAAAGAAAGAAAGAAAGAAAAAAAGAAAAGCATTAAGCATTAAGTGAAATACATGCAGTGACCTGGATAAATTCTTGACTAAAAAAGGGACATCATTGAGAAATCTACTGAAGACTCAAGCCTATAATCTACTTGTTCCTGAATCAATGTTAGCTTCTTAGTTTTAACAAATGGATGTCATGTGAATATTAACGAAACCTGGATGAAAGATTTACAACAACTCTCCGTGATATTGGTGCAGCTTTCCTTAAGCCTCAAATTATTCCAAATAAAAAGTGCATTGGAAAATATGAGAAGAATCCAAGATATTGGCCAGTTGTTTAGGTGATGGTGATAGCAGCTATTTCAGGGATTATGCAGGTTAGAGGCAAGTGTAAGAACACAGAGAGTGTGTGGTTATGATGGTTAGAGCAAATACGTAAACCATGTAGAGTGCTTGCAAAGTGCCCTGTCTGTGTTAAATCTCAGTCCTCACAATAATGTACATAGTCAGAACTATTTGTATACCTGTCTTTAGAGAATAAAAAAATCTCAGGCTCAGAATATTTGAACTACCCAAAGTCATCAAGCTTAGGAAGATGCAAAACCAATATTTTGAATTTACCCAGTTAAGCTCACAATCCTGTGCTATTAGCATCAATCATAGAGCAACTCGGATAAGATGTAAGAAATAATTTTAAAAGGATAACGTATCTGTATGAAAGGTGAATCTGAAATCATCGTAGAAAGTGGAGTAATGTACATGTGTTTTAAAAAGCAGCAGCAGCAAAGATGAAAATGTCCTAGGTTTTGATTCCCATTCTACCATTAACCAGCTGTAATAACTTCATCAATCACCTGCGATTTTTTTTTCAGTACTAGGGATGAAACCCGGGGGCATTCTACCTCTGAGCTATACCCCCGGCCCTAGGATTGTGGTTCACGGCCAGCCTCAGATACTTAGTGAGGCCCTCTGCAACTCACTGAGACCCTGTTTCAAAATTAAAAAAAAAATCACCTGCAATTTTTAAACCTCAATTTTCATATCTTTAAAAAATGCTGGTGATGATTATTTTCCAGATGTGTCTCAATTCTTTAATTCTACCATTCTAAGGCATGGTATGTGTGGTATAATTAGAACACACCACCAAAAACCAAACTAGGAAAACAGGTTTGTACATCAAAAAGCTGTACCAATGAAAATATATTTTAAAAAAGTAAAACCGGTTGTGTTAGCATTCTCACAGCTATAATATAAAACCATACATTTTAAAAGAAGGAAGCTTTATTCTCACAGCTATAATATAAAACCATAATTTTAAAAGAAGGAAGATTTATTTGCTCACCGTTTTTGGAGATTTTGGGATTCAGTCCATGTGAAGCTTGGAACCACAGATCTAAGGGCATGACAGCTGTGGCAAATGGAAAGAGAGTGAGCTCAGGGCTTTGCCCTCACATTAAGGGGGACAGAATCAAGAGGGGGGAGGGAGGGAGAGAGAGAAGGGGGAGGGGAGAAAGAGAGAGCACGCACACACACTAGGGGGGGAGGAACCATAAAGGCCAGGTCACAGCCCTGGATATCCACCTTCTCCCACCACACTGTACCAGCCAGGCCTCCACCCAGACAGATGCATTGCAAAGGATTTATCTATTACTGAGATTTCAACCAAGCCCAACTTCCAACATTGCTACCCCATTTCCATAAGGACTAGAGGGATATTCTCTTTTTAAAACATTGTACCAGAATCTATAACTTTATAGAGTAAAAGAATAAAGAAATTGCCATAATCAAGCAGTTAATATAATTTAAAGTCATAATAATTTATTAACTGAGTAAAAAAATTTATACACCTAAATAGGCAAGACAGAGAATCAAGGCTGATGAAGTAGAATTATCTGCCCTCAATGTTTGAGAAATGCTTATATTTAGGATGACATATTCTTAAAAAATAATAACACAAAAAGGTAATGAGTGAGACTGAGAAAGAACAGAAGAAGAATCATCTTGCACAGACAATGGAAAAGAGGAGAATGAGAAACTTTTTTCAAGCGGAGAAGAGTGGAAGAACATTCGAGAAAAAATGTGAAGAAATTGGGATGAGGGGGACATTAGTATAAATTTAGCATGATTGGTGAGGACTAAAAATGGGAATCAAATGATGTCTGTAAACAGGAAGTCGCTTGATTAGATTTTATTTTGGAGAATGGCATTAACTCTACTATTATACACTGACCTAATCAGGTCACATCTGGGATATTAGGTTCATTTATAAGTGTCCCACTTCTAGAAGAGGCCTAGAAAACAGAGGCACATGCCAAGAAGCTACTGAGATAAAATAGATTTTCAAACTAATTTCTGCTAGTGCAGAAAGGTTCTACTAACCTTTACTGCCCAAACTACCTCCCAGAGCATTTCATCTGCATTCGACCTTATCTCCATTCCTGTGTATTAGGACTTTATTGTCTGTCATTGAGAATGCAGACGTTTGGGTCAAGTGCAAGAGTGTGAGAGAGAGAAAGAAAGTAATAGGGAACGGAGAAGGATTGTACCAGCCTTTGGAATTAATATAGACGCACTCTATTGAAGCAGGAGAAATCTGGTAAAATTATGGAGGCCACTTTCTGAGAGAGTAGCTGCTTCTGGCCTCTGAAGATGATTTAAAGGAGAAAGCTGAGGGAGACATCTCTTGTATTTCCTTCAGGTGGCCTCTAGCAGGATTTGGTTGGTTTACTTGGTCGCTTGTATGGTTTCAATCTAGGATGTGTCCCAAAAGCTCATGGGTTAGGCAATGCTGTCGTGTTAAGAGATGAAACTCTTGGATCAGGAAGGCAAGCTCATCCATGGATTAATCCATTTGGTGGATTAAAAATTTGAATGGAGTGACTGGGGGGTGGTGAAAGTGATAAGAAGGTGGGGCATGGCTGGAGGAAATAGACCACTGGAGGTGTGGCTTGGGGATGGCATTTATCCCTGGCCCCTTCTTGTCTTTCTCTCTGTTTCCTGGCTGTCATGAGCTAAGTACTTTTCCTCCACAATGGGCATTTGCCATGATGTTTCTGCCTAGGAGCCATCTGACCTTAGACTGAATCCTCTGAAACTGTGAGCCAAGTGAATCTTTCTTCCTCTAAATTGTTCTTGTCAGGTATTTTGGTCACAGTGATGAAAAGCTGACTAACACTCTTGCTTTTAAGTTTTACAAATCTTGTAGTGTTTGCGATCGATTCTCAGCATGCCTCTGGGCTTTCCATAGCAGGTGTTGATATGATAACAGGCGTGGACAAGTGGGAGGCCAAGCAAGGCTGAAGCCTGAGATTATACTGCTTTAAAAACATGAATATTCCTTTGAAAACCTGCAGAGAGACCCAAAGGCAATATGAGGATAAAAAAGTCAAAGTCCTATGTACCTCACTGCCCACTGAGTATGGTTTACCATAAAAGGTAGTAGACTAAAAGTACATGGTTAAATTCCTAGTGAATTGCCACAGGGATGAAATACTACAGGAATGGCCCAGGGATGCTAGATAAAAAAATAATACAGGGGCAACATTCAGGTGAACACAAAATAAAAACAAAGGAGAACTTGAACCCATACACATTGAATACTAGAACAAGATGCCATAGAAGGGAGTATTGTCACTGGAGCTACTCAAGGAAAAACTAAGTGTCTGTTTTTTCAGGGTGATATAAGTGTTTAATTTTTAAAGAAAAGGAAGAGAGCAAAACACTATGTCCTTGGATACCCCCTTTCTATTCCAAAAAACCTAGCCAAGCTAAGAAAACAACAAGAGAAGAGCCAGCCTGGGCCAGAAAGCCCAGATACCTATTTTCTTGAAAGACACTGGCTTTCTTTTATGCACGCTGGGAACTAGGGCAAGTTACCATGATCTGTAGAAAGTTACTTTCTTACATGTGCACCAGGACACTGGGATGATGGTTATCCAAGAAACTAAGCCAGCTGCTCCCGCTGATGACACTGCTTCTGCCGTCTAACACATAAAACCTCTCTCCGAGAGAGGATGGGCACTGAACTGAGAACATTATGGAAAACATATGGGTGACTCATCCAACCAACCACTATTGGGCAAAACTCCATGTGGGAGAGGAGGCTCTGCTTGGTGAAACACCTTGAGGGACAGAGATGGTATCTATCTGTTCAGCCTGTCCCAGTGAAACTCTCCTTGAAGCAGTCACTGGTCTTTTGTATTTCCCAATAAACCATATGTCTCACATACTTTCTCCTGGAACTTTGAACTCTACCACATACCCCACTACCCTGGCCCAAGGGGGACTGGATATGTGACAATAAGACAAAGCACTTGGAATTTGTCTGGATTTTATTCTGATCCTCAGTGTCCTTGATGTGTGATCTGGAGCAAGTCTCCTCATCTCTCTGCATCTTGATCGACCTATAGGCAGGAGTAATAGCTACACTTTAGCTGCTTTTAGAATTGGAATCACTATTTAGAAGCGTCTCACACAGTGCCTGATAGACAGCAAGTGTTCAGTTGAGGGGAGTTGATGATCTCTCAGCACATATTACCATCATAATCAGTTCAAAAGATGAAGAACACTACCTTAATTAGTTTGGGCTGCTTTAACAACAAAAAAAATACACCAAAATAACTTTGAAATTTTTTTAACTTCTAGAATTTTATTTGTAAGTTTTTAAGTATACAATTATGAGAGATATTTTCTATGAATACTATTTTTTCTACTTTAACACTTCTTAGCAACAAAATCTACACAATTCTATGCCTGACTCTTCTAGATACTCTGTCCAAAGTATATGTGTTTTGTAAAGGACTTCCTTTCCAAAAGATGCTAGTTATTACAGTCAATTTACTATTTTGCATTTTCTTCTTTTTTGAAACAAAAATACATTAACAAATCTTTTAGTTTATGAGCCCTTTAATTAACTATTTTTTTAATACTGGGGATCAAAACCAGGGCCTTGTGCACTGTACCTCTGTAAGTGCGTGTGTGTGTGCATGCGTGTATGTGTGTGTGTGTGTGTGTGTGTGTGTGTGTGTGTGTGGTGTGTGTTTGGTTAACCCTTAAGTACTATGGCTCAGAAGCAGGATCTCACCAATATCTACTCTCCTTTCATTAGTAAGAGAGCCACCAAACTTTAGCTGGGCACATGAATAGGTAGTTAAAATGAACACTTCCCCATTTTCCCTGCAGCTGGGTGTATCCAAGGAAATAAGTTCTAGTAAGTGGGAGGTAAGGTACTGTTTGAACTACCTGCTTCCTCAGATCCCCTTTCCCTGGTGGCTGGAAGGTAGATAAGTACTAAACTATTCTAACCACACAAGTGACAGAAACATTTTGAAGACAGAGTAAGGAGACAAAATAAACCAAGTCTTCACCATCAGTGAAGGAATCACTTTTCTAGCCCTGGAGTGCAGTTTAAATTATTCTTTGAGATAAAAAAAAATGGGAAGAAAAGTTCTAATATCTTCTTTCTGCCCCATAGTGGATTATCTTCATCATCCACACTTTGGAGAATACTGCCCAAGAGGATCCAGTTTTCAGAATCTAAATAGGAGCAATTGTGCTGGGCATGGTGGCACCTACATGTAATCCCAGCACTTGGGAGGCTGAGACAGGAGGATTGCACAGGTTCGAAGCTAACCTCAGCTACTTAGTGAGGCTCTCAGCAACCTAGTGAGATCCTGTTTCCAAATAAAATATAAAATAGATCTGAGGATGTAGTCTGGAGGTAGAAGGCCCCTGGATTCAGTCCCCAGTACCACAATAAATAAATAAATAAATAAATAAATAAATAAATAATAAATAAGCAAGCAATTGGTAAAATAAAATAAGGGGTAAGGTCAAGAAAGACTCATCTAAAGAAAGGGTTTTGGAAACATATTAGAACAATTTAACACATATTAATCAGGGTTCTTTAAAGAAACAGAACCAACAGTCAACAGAGAGATAAGTGGGGAGATTTATTATGAAAAGTGGCTCAAGCAATTAGAAAGGCTGAGAAGTTCCAGAACATGCTTTATGCAAGCTGCTGGTGTAACTCAGTCTAGGCCCTAAGTACATCTGGAATGGGAAAGGGTCTGAGAAGACAATGTTTAATAGTTAATATTTAGCCAGGCATAGTGGTGCACACCAGTAATCCCAATTCTTGGGAGGCTGAGACTGGAGGATTGCAGGTTCCACGTCAGCCTCAGCAACTTAACGAGGCTCTCAGCAACCTTGGGAGACCCTGTTTCAAAAAAATAAAAAATAAAAAGGGGTATATTTTGAAAGTAGAATGCCCCTTGTAGATAAATCTGGGCCCAGGTTACTGACATAATCAAATACTGAGTCCAGACTAGATCAAAACACACTCTGCTCCTATTTCTCAAAGCTCAACTGGAAAGCAAACAACTATGTTTTTCAGGGCACTCACACACCTAAACCTGACCAGACATGGGAGACTGGGAAGGTCTGGCTGCAGGAAATGGAGGTAAGTGAAGAATGGGAAGACACCGTCTTTACTACAGGTCTCGAAGTGGACAAACACCATGCAAGACATACAAAAACCATTTTAAAATAAAAGGATTCCAGAGATAATACAGAATTAACCCAAAAAGTAGCCTCCCAAGACCTACGTTTCTTTCTTCCATAAATCTCTATCTCCACTGAAATGAATGTTTTAACAAAGGACATAATGCTTTCAAAAGAAATAATGCAGGAGTTAAATAAACACAGAGCACTAGGCAGCGCCCCTTTATTTGAAGAATGGGAGCACAGGGGTTCACCCTGAGAGAGCGGTAACAGCAGGTGCCCTCACGACACACTCTGTGCACTTCATCGTAAATCAAAGTTGATCTCCAAAGGAGCCCTGCTCAGTTCCTTCTGCAGAAGACCCTGCCCAATCACCACTTCCTAAGGAAAAGGACAGAGACTAGGGGTTAAATTTCCAATATTTAAGTTAGGTCCAGAATTTTTTTCTCCAGATATATTCATCTATATGCTTGCTTATTTCATATTCCTGTAAAATCCTCTAAGTTGTAGCATAAAGATGACAGGGGAAGAGTGTGTCAATAAACCCATATAAAACTATGAAGCAATCTGTTGCAAACCATCACCATCCCCACTGGTAACTTATGGTAGTTCTTTTGGAATTCCCGGTCCAGCAGGTTTCATGGACATGGAGAGTGTGGCAGACTGTCAGGAGCCAACCAGCATCTCCAAACAGAGATCAAGATGGATGCTTTGATAACAGGAACTTGTACTCAGCAACCACTGGGTGAGTGAACAGAATAGTTGAAGTTCCCACTGAAAGAGGAAGTTTGCAGGTTTGAGGCCAGCCTCAACAACTTAGCGAGATTCTCAGCCACCTAGCCAGACCCTGTTTCAAAACAAGAAATAAAAAGAGTTGGGGTGTAGCTCAGCAGTAGAATGCACTTGGGTTCAATCCACAGTAACCACCACACACAAAATAAAGAACCCACTCATAACTGCAAGAACACAGTCAATTAAATTGAAACTTGAATAATCTAGAACAAATATAGAAAGATTTAGAAAGTTAAAATTTTTAAAAATATGTTTTAGAATATTATTATTGTCATTATTATTAATTTTGGTACTGGAAATTAAACCCAGAGGCATTTTATCTTCCAGCTATACCCCAGCCCTTTTTCCTATTTGTTTATTGTGAAATAGAGTCTTTATTGTGAAACAGAGTCTTACTAGGTTGCTGAGAGTCTCACTAAGTTGCTAAGGCCAGTCTAGAAACTGCGATCTCTCTATCTCAGCCTCCCAAGTACTGGTATAATAGGCATGCACCACCATACCCAGCTTCTAGAATATCGTTGAACAAAAATTCTTCTATTCCTACTCCTCTAAAATCTAATGTCATATTTTGGCTTTGTTTTCTTAACACTGACCATGATCCAAAATATATGTTTATATTTACTTGCCAGTTAGTTGTTGTTGTTGTTGTTATTATTGTTGTTGTTTAATCTCTTCACCCACTTACAGAATCTAAACTCTGTAAGGACAGGACCTACATAACCAAAATACAGAACATTGCCTGCCACACATAGGATCTTAGTCAATACTTATTAAATGTACAAATGTATGGACCAGGATCAACATCTCTTCCATTCAGTTTCTCCTTCTCTTCAGTCTTCCAAATCCTACATTAATGTGCCTCATCTGCAGACACTAAAGAGGAACCAGATGGGGAGGAGGCTCTGGGAATGCCGTTCCTTATTTCTCCTCTGCCTGAGAAGGTGTTGGTGGTAAACCTAAGTTGAAAACAGACAATCTGTCATGAGGGAGGTGGAGTTGCACTCTGGGTCTCACCTCAAGATCTCTTTGTGTTACTTCATGAAAATAATCATAAACAGTCCCCTAATAATCTCAAAAGTGCCATGAGACATAAATGCACAAACCTCATTCTCTTACAGAAAAAGGTTCTGAAAGTTTGTAAGAAAATGGAAGTCTCCCTAGACAGGCATTATTTAGTTAAAGTGGCACAGAATACCACAGGAGCAGAAACCAGACATGAAATACAGAAGGCAGAACAAAGAAGGGTTGTTGTGGTTGTTGTCGAGCTGTTGTTGCTTTATGTTTTTTTTTCTTTAATGCTTAATGAACACCATTCCTGATATGAGAACAGGCAGAAAAGGGTCCTGGGGTGAGCTGCACGCAGGTGTGTGAGCAGCTAAGGGAAGTGACAGCTAAGATGACATATAACTAGGGTGTTGAAAAATGAATTATCTATGTGGTTTAAATGGGCCAAATGATATATTGGAACACCATGCAGTGGAACACGAAGCATGGCATTCAAGATAGAAGATCCAAATCCTAGCGCTGGCTCAAACACAGACCACTTTTACAGGACTGAATGAGTCATTTAAACCACACTGTGCTGTGGTTTCTCCCTCAGTCAAATCAGTGTACCAAATGTATTGCCCAGTCACAACACAGGATGTTGCGAGGAAGCAACCCATACAGCCTTTTCTGAACGCTGCAAGGTGCACGTGTTGTGCATAACAATCACCCTTGTGTGTGTGATCCTAAAGCCCGCAGGCTTGCAAAACTAAGTCATTTTTCAAATGCAAAAATCCTACTTCTCTAAACTGGAGCCTTAAGAAGAGTAAATTCATTGCTATCGGTCCGTATTCCCTCTCTTGACATGACTTTATGTGACACGCTACACACATTCAGAATCGACGAATCCATTTCAGTGATGCCAACTTTGGCCGATAATTTGCAGTATTTAACCATAGCCTGAAAGATCCCCTCAGGCCAGAAATATGCGTCCTTGTCCCTGTATTCACAATCTTATATTTAGACCTTGCCAACGGGCCGTTTAGGTTGTTCCAAATCAAATAAACTCTGAAGCCCACACAGTAAGTATTAGATCATTCCTGAGCTGGAGGTACACAGGCTGGAGGTGCAAACAAAACTCGGGGCGAAAGGGAATCACCAGACATGAAGTAGACACAGAGGCAACTGTGGCGTAATGGAAAAAGATTGCGACAGGGAGTCCAAACCGCCGAGCTTAAAACGCCAGCTCTTCACTCATAGTACAACCTTGGTCGGTCTGCAACAGGACTTGGGACCCCAGCCCTGAGTTATTCCTAACAAACAAAGGCAAACGGGCAAGCAGTATCCACTTTGCCCTGCATGAAGCATCTATCTGAACATAAGCTTAGAGCCACATTTCTGGGAGCCTAATTATGGGCGAATTTTAACTATGTGGTCTTGGGCAAAATATTTACCCTCTCTGGTGCCACAGTTTTCTTATCTTTAAACCAAAGACAATAATAGAGGCTATTTAGCTGGATATGGTGGCACAGGCCTGTTTTGCCAGGAGTTTGGAGGCTGAGAGAGGGAGCTCTCGATGGCAAATATTAGTACAAGTATTATGATTACTATATACTAGTCATAGAGGACAAGAACATCAACTCTGATGAGAGAAGATCCAAGACTCAAAGAAGTCATAAATGTATATTTAACAACTTCTCAAAACCTCGATTTTAGTTTCCTTACCCTTTTCTTTCCTTGCAGCCTAAGAAGTTTTATAAAAATAAGGAGTTCACTGCAGAGAGGTGGCCTGTCTGCCCAGCAAGCTCTCCCTCCCTGAGAAGTCGTCACCTGGGACAGCAGCCCAGGGCTCTCACTAGCAGTTGCCTCCCACAGAAGGAACCACTTAAGTAAGATCCAGGAGCCGGGGCAATGGCAGGTACGCAAAAATCAGAGCAGATTTGTAACCTTCTTAGAAATAAGAAAAGAGGAGGCGAATACAATGAAATTTTCCTTTTATACTTTTTGGATAATTCCTTTTTTTATTTTTGTGGAAGAATCTCATAAGTGAGAAACAAAAATGGGTAGAAAAGAACTCTGAATTAAAGACATTTTGAAAATACTACTTTGGGAAGTTTCCTAACCCAATATTTCACAGTAATGGATAGGCTTAGTCTATTTAGGCCACTAGCACCAAAACACTATAAATGGCATGTCATCCCTTTTACTCATTCCTGTCATCCAATTCCTAACCAAACCATTTCAAACTCATCTTTGCCAATTTATATGTCAGTCTCTAATAAGAGCCTTCCTTAGGACTGGGGATATAGTTCAATGGAGAGGTGCTTACCTAGCATGCACCAGGCACCAGGCTTGATCTCCCATATGGAAAAGTCATAATAATAATGATAATTAATAATAATAATAATAATAATAATATAAACATAGTATATATAAACAAGTACTTTTTTCTCGATGTTCTGTTGGCTGAGAAATCCAGGATCAAGGGACCAGCAGACCCAGTGTCTGCTGAGGGTCCTCTTCCTCAAGTTCGGCACCTGCTAACTGTGCCCTCGCCTGGTGTAGGAGGCAAACTGCTTCTGGCCTTAGATGAGGACACTCATCCCATTCATAAGGGTTTGGCCTCCATTATCTCACCACTTCCCAAAGGACCTGGCTCTTCCACACTGGTGAGAAGGTTTCAACATATAAACTTGAAGGGATGTGAACATTTAGCCCACAACAACACTAAATCATCTACCCTCTTTTCAAAGCTCCAGCTTTCCTCCTGCACTGCTCAGAGCAGATGTCCACATTGGAAACCCACGCCTCCTGTGAAAGGCAGACTCCAGGGGTTTCCATCACGTTCAGCACTTCCTCTTCTTTGCTTTATTTTTGCACAGCTTTCTGATTTGAAGAACCATTCTTCTTCTTTACTAATTCCCATCCCACCATACCTGATTTATCCACCATATTTAATTATCTTCAGCTAGGTGGGGTACACGCCTGTAATCCCAGTACTTAGGAGGCTAAGATAGAAGGATTGCAGGTTCATGGCCAGCCTTATCAACTTAGCAAGACTCAGCAATTTAGCAAGACCTTGTTTCAAAATAAAAAAATAATGGAAAAGGCTGGGGGAGTAGCTCAGTGGTAGAATCCCCTTGGGTTTAATCCCCAGTAAACACACACACACACACACACACACACACACACACACACACACACACACACACAATTACTCCATCCTTTCCTGTAGCTACTGACACCGATTCCTTCACCTTCAGTATATAAACTTAATAAAGGACCTCACATTGTAAAATGTACAATAAACATGAATTCTTCCAGGCACTCCTTTAGCATAAACTTTTTCATCTTCTTAGTTTCAATTCTGAAACAAGTTATCTACAATTGACATCTCCTTTACTTCCTTTTTCTATTTAACCCATTTAAAGCAAGTTTCTGTTCCACTGACACTTCTTGCTCAGCTACACAAAGATCTCCATCCATACCTCTAAATGCACCTGACTCCTCAGTTTGTAGCTTGTTTGACCTGGCAACGGCATTTGACCCCATTAACCACTTCCCTTCAAGAAAGCACAAGCTCCCTTTTAGTGCAGTGTCAGGACACCACAGTTTTCTGCTTTTCCACTTACTTCTTTAGCTTTCTTCCCCAGGTCTTCGTGTTGGCTTCTCCCTGTGTATACATATTTTCTAAAGGTTGAAATCTATCAGCACCACTCCCAAGACTCAATGCTCCTCTCTCTCTCTACTCATCTCCCGAAATGAGGTTAGATGTTTCTGTGTCTTCAATAAACAACCAGTCTAGAATGAATTTGTCAGGCCTTCAGATTCACGTGTCTGAGTGCGTGGTCCACATCCCTACAGCAGATGTCTTGCAGGCAATTCAGTGTCGGTTTTCCAAGACTGGCTATAGCATCTCTACTGACACCAGAGTCCCAAACAGAAATGATCCTTGACTCTTCCCTTTTACTCATTCCTGTCATCCAATCCTAACCAAAACATTTCAAATTCATCTTTGTCAATTTATATGTCAGTCTCTAATAAGAGCCTTCCTTAGGACTGGGGATATAGTTCAATGGAGAGGTGCTTACCTAGCATGCACCAGGCACCAGGCTTAATCTCCCATATGGAAAAGTCATAATAATGATAATTAATAATAATAAAAATATAAACATAGACCTCTTTAGATTCAGACATATAGTTAGCTTCATTCCTTCACTATTATTCTCTGATATGTATAAATCCAAACGATCACAGCTTTCTCACATTTTACATTCATTAAAATAGAGTATATTAAATATCTATCTTCCCCACCAATAAACTTAAATAGATGACTGAGTGGATGATTGGATGGATATATGAGAAAGAGAGAAAAGAGAATCTAGGATGGAATGATGGAACAATGGAATGGAGAAAAGCAGGAAGGTGGAGGGAAGGAAGGCAGCTAGGCAAGCTCAATTAAGAGATTTGGAAGTCTTCAAGAATAAATAACTTCAGGCAGGGTAGAGAACAAAATTTTATAAGAGACATAAAAAAATTAGGAAAAGTTTTGCCCCCAACCCGGAAGGGCCTGGAGGTCCGGGCCGCAAGGCCCTGACCCGGGCGGGTGGGTGGGAGCTGGCAGGGCACCCTTAGGCGACCCCCCCCCCCAACCTGGAAAGAAAAAAAATTTTCATCGCTACTGAGTGCCTGATCTCACATCCTCCCCAAACCACACATACTCACTTCTCTTATTAAAAAAAAAAAGGGAAAAGAAAAAAAATATTTGAGAGGGGTTAAGATGGCCGCAGTGACAGCTAGAATATTGAAGATACAGACAAAACATATCCATCTGAACTGGAACTCTTGGAAAAATTTCCCGCAAAGGAGGACTGCTGCTTCTCTACATCGTTAAGAATCCTGGACTTCACCTGTAAGGAGAGAGTCTAGCAGAGACCTAGGAGGAAGGCGGTGGCGGCAGCAGTGGCCGAGATGGCGGTGGAGACTTGGATTTGGGAGAGGCAGACACCTGATCCAAACCACCCTGATCCTCTGAAGAAATTACCCCAAAGATTGAATGCTACTGTTGTGCATGCTTAGGAACACTGGACATTATGCAGTATGGGAAAAGAGCTTGAGAAAGATTTGAAATGATGGAGGCAGTTGCATTGGCAGTGGAAAGTACTCAGGGGAGGCAGAGATCTGATGTAATACCTGGAACTTTTCAAGAAATTACCTCATAGGCAGAATACTACCATCACGCACCCTCGGGAATGTGGGACAACCTGCTGGGTGAAGAGGGTGCTCGGATCAGAGCCTGCCGAGGGGTGAGGCCGATGCTGGGGCCAGCGAGGCCAGGATATGAGCCTGCCATGAGGCAAGGCAGGTGATGGGACCTCTGAGGCCGGAATCGAAGCCTGCCAAAAGGTTAGGTCAGTGCCAGGGCCAGCAAGGCCGGGATCGGAGCCTGTTATGAGGCAAAGCTGCTAGTGAGGCCTCCGAGGCCGGGATCAGAGCCTGCCGAGGGGTTAGGCCAGTCCCAGGGTCAGTGAGGCTGGGATCGGAGACTACTGTGAGGCAAAGCTGGCACTGGGGCCTCTGAGGCCTGGATGGGAGCCTGCCGAGGGGATAGGGCATGCTGGGGCCAGCGAGACCAGGATTGGATTCTGCCGAGGGGTAAGACTGGTGCCGGGGCCAGTGAGGCCAGGATCGGAAACTGCCGTGAGGCAAGGACGGAGCTGGGACTTGCGAGACCATGATAGGAGCCTGCCGAGGGTTTAGGCCAGTGCCAGGGTCAACAAGGCCAGGATCAGAGCCTGTTGTAAGGCTTGGCCAGTGTTGGGGCCTGTGACGCTGGGAGCGGAGCCAGCCGAGGGGTTAGGGTGGTGGGGGGCCCAGCGAGGCCAGGATCGGGGCCTCCCATGAGGCAAGGCCAGTCCTGGAGCCAGCGAGGTCCTCTAGGTAGCCAGGCCACTACTGGGGCCGTCAAGAGTGGGATCGGAACTTGTGATGCGGCATGCACAGAGAAATAGCACAGAAAATAAAATCCAGATGCTTCCCCTAATTAACAAGAACTAGGAGGAAAGGGGTAACAGGAGGAGGTCGAGTAGTAGAAAGGGCCCTATTGAGAAGCAATTAAAGTGACCAATCAGAGGGGAGGGGATGCGGGAGGATGGAATCGTTTTAAAACTCATGAGGTGCGTAAGCAAATATATCAAAGATAATCACCAATTAAGCATGGGATTGAGGTAGAGGGAGGGAATGGGGTGGGGATTGGATGAGGGCTTATTGGATGATATGTGCTTGTATATCCTCTCAAGTCTTGTATTCCAAAGTGATGTATGATTACAAAAAATAAATAAATAAAATAAAATAAAAATGTAAGCTTTTAAAAAAAACAAAACAAAAATTAGGAAAAGTTTTGAACAGATTTCAGAGACACACAAATTATAAGATTAAATCAAGAAAATTTGAGAATGAGGACTGGGGCTATATAGAGGTGTTTAAAAACTGCCCAGTAAAGTGTGTCTTAATGGAATAGTTCTCTAGTTACTAACTCAGTGATCTGAAGCATATTTCTTAGTTCTTTATTTCCATTTTTTATCTATAATAATGGGAGCAATTATAGCATAGCCATCACAGGATGGTTATAAGAGTTACATGAGCTAAATTTATAACACATACACATATGCACACAACTACAACTAATAGTGCTGCACAAAATATATTGAAAATTAATACCACCGTGATTTTGTTTATTACTGGCCCTCTGTCTGTGTACTGATTCAGGGTTCTTCAGAAAAATAGAATAAATAAGAATCATGATTTTAACCTATCTTATTATATATGCTATTTTCCTTTATATATACCTTTCTAGGAAGATATTTATCATATGGCATAATAAATTATACCTTCTGTAATGTTAAAGATCTGGAGTCTGCAAGTTGCTAACCCAGGAGAGGTAGGAGTAGCTTGGAAAACTGAGTGGTGATGAGCCCCAAGTGCAGAGTCCAGTCTTGACCCAAAGGCCCAGGATCCAAGAGTATGGAGGACAAGAAAGACCAATGTCCCAGCTTGATGTTGTCAGGTAGTCAATTCAACCATCATCTGCCTTTTTGTTCTATTCAGGCCCTGAGATCAGATGAGACCCACCCTCTCTGGGCAGGGGTTTGCTTTATTCAGTTCACTACCTCAAATCTTCAACCCAAAATAATGTGCAACCAGCTCTCTATGCATCCCTCAGCGCAGTCAAGCTACCATCAGGTTAACCAGGGCTATCTGGACTACGCCCGCTTCTGCTTCTGCCCAGCCAGTGGGCTGTCCTCTCTGCCTTCACACTTGGGCCACTCAAGCAGCACTGTTCACATCTTCCTCCAAAGTTCTCTGTTTCAACTATATCTTGGTATAAAACCTGGGATTCAAGTCTGCCTTGCAAAAGCAATCTATTTCTCACTTATCTTTGATTTTTTAATCATCTAGCAAAGAACAAGTTACAAAAATACTAATGTTTACTAATTTAAACAACTGTGACTTTAGTCTGAAAACTGAATATGAGGAGTTTTGTCTGTTTTTTTTTTATGAAATTAGAGAACTTTTAAGAAACTCTTTTAAACCTTAAGAGCCTAGCAATGAACCAAGTGTAAGATCATACCTCCTCTGAGGAAAAGAAAAAAAATGCATTATTCTGCACTTGGAAAATGGAAAAAAATGTAATAATTAAAGATTGATGGTTATTATAAGAAGCAAATTAAGCTTTGATACTTATTATTAGTAATATTAAATAAATAATATGGAAATCCCCTTAGGCTTATAAAAAACATAGAATATAAAGTATATGAAGCAACCCTGGAGAAAGTTCAGGGAAAACACTGTAATCATGCATAATATTAATAGCTTAACAACATTGAAAATAATTTAGTGCTGTCTTTAAGCCAAGACAAACTGAGCATGTGAAGCCTTCCAAGAGTGATATTGGCCCTACTGATAAGCAGGAAGCATCGCCCTGCATCTCTACTTTTTTCTGCCAGGCATTGAGAGAACACTGCTAACTTTGTTGATAATCATTGTGTTCATACTATGTCGGTGGAGGTCCAAACATGTATTAGATGGTACAATAACATATGTGAATCATCAAGACAAAATACGAAGCATTCCCTTTCCACAAAGAGTATTATATCTGGATAGAGAGACACAGAAGTAAAGAAATAACTTCAATAGACTTGTTTCAAAGCCTAATAAAGAAGTAACACAGAGGAAAGTAGAAAAATGCTAAAGATTAATGATTCAAGAAAACACCATAGGAAACATTATGACCCTCAAAGCAAAGCACTGACGTTTGTTTTAAAGTTTCACCATTTATTATCAGAGTTAGGTCACTTAACTATTGAAACATTGAAAAGTACAGGATAATATAACACCTGCAATCTAATACCACCACCTAGAGTTACATATAATAAAATTTTAGATATTTTCCATCTACTTTATTTTCACGTTAGTTTTTTTTTTACCTGTGTGGCACTAAGGATGAAACTAGAGGCTTTCTACCTCTGAGCTGCATCCCCAGCCCTATTTTATTTTTTTTATTTTGAAATAGGGTCTCACTAAGTTGCTGAGGGCTTTGCTAAGTTGCTGAGGCCATTTCCAACGTGCATTCCTCCTGTCTCAGCCTCCCAAGTACCCATATTACATGTATGCACCACTGCGCCCAGGTTATTTTCATGCTATTGAGCTAATACTAATCTTATACTAAATTTTTTGCAGTACTGAGTTGTAATATATTTCTGATAGCATATGTAGTAGGCATTTAAAATTATAAATATATTTTTGTTGTTGTTGTTGTTTGTTTGTTTTTTGTAGCACTGGGGGTAGAACCCAGGGGCATTCTACCTCTGAGATACAGTCCCAGCCCTATTTTTTATTCTTTATTTTGAAACAGGGTCTCACTGGGTTGCAAAAGACCTTACTAAGTTGCTGAGTCTGGCTGCAAAACAGAATCCTCCCATCTCAGCCTCCCAATGCTGGGATTACAAACTTGTACCACCACACCTGGCTTGAAATAATTTAGTAAAATTAAGTATTTAGTAAACCTTAAATCTTTTTTACTAACATTACTTTTATGTAATCATCACATTAAATTTTATCCTTAATCCAGTAGTTTTTCCTTCTTTACAATGTATATGTCCCAAGGGCCACAGTAGCTACCTGAAACATATACAGAGTTTGGGGTAGAAACACAAATTAGAGAATGTGATTTTTTTAAAAAATGAACAGTTTTTTTTCTTAATTATCAGCATTAAACATGTACCTCATGGCAGAACATATATTTTAGGCTCTGGAAAGAGAATATACAAAGGTATATAGTAGTGGCACATAACAGTCAGTCCTAAAATCCAGCATATTATCTTGCTATTCCATAAAGATGAGTTTGATATGGAGGGATTTCCCCAGGGTTTGAGGGTAGGGCAAAGCTGAAGAAGTGGGTAGGAAGCAGATCATGAATAAGCTTCTATGTCATGATCCGTAACTTATCTTTTATCCTGAAGGCAATGGAAATTCAATAAATGTTTGCTCAATGTAATTGATTTACCCACTTAGGAAGAGTTTACTTCCTTAAGTAAATAAGACCAGTAATGAAATATCTAGCAAGGTCCCAGCTGAAAATATTCTTTCTTCAGGAAGTACACCTTATCTTCAGTGCTGAAATTTGAGGAAGTCTTTCTATTCCAATTCATCCAGAAATTATAATTAGTTAATTAATCCAAAAAATATAGCCACATATGCTTTGTGCATGATAAATTAACATAGAATATTAGTTTATTTGAAATTTTAGAGAAATGTTTCAATGTAATCAGTTTTGGTTAGGCCCAAAGCCTTTTCTTGAATCAGGATCTATTGATCCGAGTTCCACTGCCTGCTCTTTTGCCTAAGCCACACCCATATTTCATATCATATGATAACTATTCTTTTGTTTTTCAGGATGAAGCACTCAAAATACAAAAGTCTTTATAAATCTCTCTCTTATGAATTTTTCAACTTTCAAAATTTCTATCGTTGGTTCAATAGTAACCTTTTTTCTTAGCAAGTTACCCATCAATTCTTTTTAAAGACTAAATTCATCTTAGATTTAATTGTAAAAGTAAATTTTATTTCACTCTCTTATTCATTGTTAACTTAATATTTAATGCTTTGAGTAGTCCTATTAATTGGCGAAATTCACTTAATCAGCTCTGCAAACCCTTTCAGCAGACTCTTGGTAGAAATCAACACAAATGGAGGAAGCAGAACGACTAGTTCATTGTGGACTTCACCAACCCTCCTTTATAAAGAATATGGAGGCCACTGGAAAACCAGGCAAGACTCCAGTGGAGTTCTGTCCAGGATATTACCAAAAAGATGTTTCCTTTCTTCAAACTTCCAAAGCCTTTTATCTACAACTCTCATCACTGCTTATACAAACATATTACTTAGGTATATGATTTTTCCCTCTTTAAAAGATCATTTTTGGTAAATCTCTGTATCCACTCCATAAGACTTTCATTATATGGTTTATTGTTGGAAAAACCTTAAAAATGAACCAATTCCACATGGATTTTTAAAAATATGAATATTGTTTAAATTAATAATGATTTTCATTGGTATTGTTTCAGTCAACATTCTAACTGCTATAATCCAAATAAACCTATAACATAACTTAGAGTAAGGAAGATTTATTTGCGCACAGTTCTGGGATTTCAGAGTCTCAGTCCATGTCAGACCAGGTCTGCAGAGCTCAGGACATGGCAGAAGGAAGCAGAGAGAAGAAGAGAACAAGGGTTCTACTTTCATATCATGGAGGCTGAAGCAAGAGAGAGAAGGGGAAGAAAGAATCTCATATAATCCTCAAAGCCACACCCTCAGAACCCTTCCTTAGCAACCAAACTCCATTTCAAATATTGCTACCTTGTTTCCATAAGGGGGGGGGCACTATAAATTCAAACCATCACAAGTATCTTATCACTGCCTGTGGGAGTTCTCCCACATGTACTTTAGTTATTTAAACCATTCTATGCAATAAGTGTTTATAAAATATTTTTATGGTTGGGTGATTTCATATTATTTTTAGGAAAATGAAATATGTAATGGTCACAAAAGAAAAATACAGAAAAAAATTTTAGGACAACTGAGACCAGACAACCTTATGCTAGTTTTTCTGCTTTTACATACTCCTGCCCTATCATAATCTCCTCACATCCTGCTTTTAGGTCCTAGAAATTACCTCTACTAATGTCTTAATGTGGAAGCCACAGGACTTTGGCCAACAGGGGGCACCATTAGATGAATGGAAGATGGACAGAGATAGTGACAAGGATTTTTTTTTTTTTTTTTTGCCCGAGTACATTCTACATTTTTTTTAATTTTAATTTTAATTTTTTTATTGGTGCACTATATTCATACATCATAGTGGGATACAAACTTTTGTAGACATACATGCACACATCACCCAGTCAGCCCCCAACCCGATCCCCACCCCATTCTCTCCCCATCCCTCCCTCCCATGCTTGGCTTAGTGGTTGACATCTAGTATTATAGCAATTTGTCCAAAATTAAAAATGATAATCTCACATAACAGTTTCATTTGTCTGATACCAAGCTTTTGATGACTTAAAGATAACATTTCAATATTTCTTTTTACTTTCTTTCATACCAGAGAATATTTTTTTCTATTTTTTTAGGTGAAACTATCATATATTTATATATTTATTTTTCAGAAAAAAATCTATCCTAATATGGAATATGGACTCTAGATACCCAAAATGATCCTGAAAAAGAACAAAGCTAGAAGATATATATTTTCTGATTTCAAACCATATAAAGCTACAATAATTGAAACAGTGAAGTACTATTCTAAAGGCAGATATATAAACCATTGGAGTTAAATAAAAGCCTAGAGCTAAATTCTTCCCTATATTGTCAAGTTATTTTTGACAAGGTTTCCACGAACATTTGGTGGTAGAAATAATAATCTTTTAACTAAATATTGTTGAAACATAATAATTACATGGAAAAGAATAAAGTTGGACCCTTACCTAATCCCATATACAAATATTAACTCAAAATAGATAAAAGACCTAAATATAAATCTTAAGACTATAAACTTTTAGGAGAAAATCTGGGTCTTAAAACCTCACAACATTGAAATTGGCAGTGATTTCTTGGATATGATTTCAATGGCACAGGCAACAGAAGAGTATACAAACTCCCTAAAAAATAAAAAAAATATTGTATATCCAAAGACAATGTAAACAGAGTTAACAGTTACTAATAGAATGGGATAAAATATCCAAATGCTATATCTGAAGGTATATTAATATTCCAACTAGAAATCCTAAAAATTAACAACAATAAAGGCAAACAATACCATTTAGAGATAGGTAAAAGACTAACATAAGTAATGAATCTCCACAGATAACCAGTCTTAGTTGTCTGTTGGATGGAAAGTCTTGTTTCTCTGTTCTGGTGTATGTTACCTATTTCTTCTTTGTAGTTAATCTCTTTGAGTATTTTCTCTAGCGCTGGTTTTGAAGACATAAATTCCTTCAGTTTCTGTTTGTCATGAAAGCTTCTTATTTCCTTTTCTAATTTGATAGAAAGTTTTGCTGGGTAGGAAATTTTTGGCTGGAAGTTGTTTTCTTTCAGAGTTTGGAATATGTTCCTCCAAGCCCTTCTGGCTCTCATGACTTGGTTTGGGAAGTCTGGAGTGATTCTAATTGGTTTGCCTCTGAATGTCACTTGGCCCTTTGTTTTTGTTGCCTTTAAGATTCTCTGCTTGGCTTCACATAGGTCATTTTGAAAATTATGTGGCGTGGGGATCCTCTTCTCCGATCCTGTCTAAAGGGAGTTCTATACGTTTCCTGGACCTGTGTATCAACCTCTTGCTCTATGTTTGGAAAATTTTCTGCTATTACTTCCTTGAAGAGATTGTTGATCCCTTTGGTTTCACTTTCTTTTCCCTCCTCTATTCCAATTATTCTTAGGTTAGCTCTCTTAAAATGGGCCCATATTTCTTCAATATCAGATTCCTGCTGTCGGATATTTTTTCCTAGATTAGAAACTATGCATTCAATTTTGGAATGATCATCTTCTAAGAGCGAGATTCTGTTCTCCATGTGGTCTAATCGGTTGTTTGTGCTTTGAATTGAGGCCTTTACTTCATTAATTGCATCCTTTATCTCTTTTTGGCTCTCTCTGAGTTCTTTTTGAAGCATCTCTATTATTTCTACAGTTATTTTCCTGATTTGATCTTCTAGAAACCTCTGATTTTCTGTTTTATCGGGTTCTGATGTTGTGGGGTTGTGGGCATTCATTGCTCCAGTATTATTCCTCGTTCCCATGATTTCAGAAGTTTGTGCCTTCTCTGGGTTCTTCCCTTGGGTCACTATGACTTCACTTAAGGTGTTCTGGATCTTGAGTCAGTAGTATCTCAGACCCCACTACTCCTTTACTGGGTTGTATCACAGAGTCTCCTACCCAGAGAGTCGATAGAGGCTGCTTTAGACTGTGGGGGGTGCCTGGTTGCACGTTCTCCTATGGTGTGATATCTCTGCCACCGCCCCTCCCCCACTGGGTCAAGTCCCAGGGAGTACAGTCCCAGGGAGTACTGGGATTTCTCCTCTGTGGCCCGCAATTTGACTCACTGTTCTTGAGTATGCAGATGTAGCTCTACTGGATTCGGTGAATTCTCTGTTGCTGCCACCGGTGGCAATATGGCACCGCTGCTAGGCCCTCGGCCGTGAGGCTAACATATCTCTTCTTGGTTTTGATTTCCACTCTGAATCCCTGCGGCGTGTGCTGAGCTCAGCCACTGGGAGCTTTAGATTTTACCTGCGGCGAGAAATCCTGCCTGGCTGTTCCACAGCAGTTCCGCTCGGCTTGCTGTACCCGTCCGGTGAATTTGCCGCTGCTGCCGGCAGTATGGCGCTGCTGCCGCGTCCTCGGGCGAGAGGCTGGTGTATCTCCTCTGTGGCTCTGTGCTCTGTTCTCAGTTCGCTTTCTCTCTGGAGGCTGGTGATTTTTTTGTTTCTCTGGTGATGGTGATTTCTGGCTATGAAAGGCGCTGATTTTGTGGTAATGGAGATTGGTTGTTTGTGGGGCTCTTAAGCCCCACTTTTCTCGGTCCTACATTTTTATTCTTTATTTTGAAACAGGGTCTCACTGAGTTGCAAATGGCCTCACTAATTAGCTGAGTCTGTCCTCGAACCACAATCCTCCTGTCTTAGCCTCCCAAATGCTGGGGTTATAAGGGTGTGCCACTGTGCCTGGTGTGACCAGGAAATTTTGATCCCCACTCCTACCCTACTTTACAGCAGCAAAATTTTAGCAGTGGCCATGACCCTTAACCACATTATCCTCTGTAACACAGCCTACTTCCAAGAGGTTAGCCACTAGAAAACTCCTTAGGGACCTGATGGATCCTCATAGCTTTTCTTAACATCACCTACATTTCTATAAAGAGATCTTCAACCAATTCCCTTCAAGATCGCAGGTGAGTATATATTCTGTTTTGTACTGGGCTCTGTATCGAGATAACCAGCAAATATCAGTCTATAAAGCCCTGCAATAATTTTTTGTTATTTAAAAATTCTCAGAATTTCTATTTTTTTTTCTTTTAATTTTGCATTATGTCTAGCTGAGAGCCTAGATGAAAAGCAAAACAAAACACCCTGGGTATTTACTAGGACATGAAAAATCAATTTCCCAGTACTTAACAATAGCAAGACCTATCATTTGACCCAGAAGTCACACTATGTAGACTCTATCATTTAGTAATACTATCCTATGTGTTTAATGATACATCTTAGAGATCACATACTGAAGGGCCAATGAGAACAACCAGGTGCTAGAAACAAGGAAAGCCAGCCAAGTGCAATGTATCAGGAAGAAGGAGGGTAGAAGATGAAGTAACTATGAATTTATATATGTGGCAGCTCTACTCTGTCAAAGATAGCTATTAAAATGCAAAAATTTGGCCTCTAAATTATTGTTATTTAAATTTTTGAGAAAAACCAAAGCTCAGAAACTTAATTTTAATTCTATTGGTTTTCAAGTATTGACTTATATTTTGTTTAATTTTTTTAAAGGATATAGAACTCAAACCACGTGAACCTACAGTTTCTATTCTTCGAATTTTGTGTGCCATCCCTGGAAGTATTGCAATATTGAAACAAAACATGGAGTCAATGGAGCAAGTTCCCATTTCATCTCCTTTTTCTAAAGATCCATTAAATATAGTGTCCTCAGAGGACATATCAGATACTAAACTGATAAAAGAAAATACTATACTTGATCTTAGCCCAAAGGCTGAGAAGTGATAAACCTGCAGTTTAGATCTGGCCCTCAGGAGGCAGTTTGTATCTATGATGGATGTATAAGGATGTTATTGGCTGTACTGTTTGAAATAGCAAACATTTAGAGCCCAACTTAATGGCTCTCATGAAATAGATTTTATGATACATATGGGCTGGTATGTCCCAATTAAAAGAAAAAGGCAGACCTGTATGTATAAACTGAAAAGGATAAGCTATTCATATTTGAGTTATTTTTAAAGAATTTCAAGATAGCATAAAATCAATGGCCTAATATTAAAATTATTTGTGCAGCATAATTTTGTAAATGAGTAAAAAAAATCTAGAAAAATACATATCAGACTTCTGTCAGTGGTTTAAAAAATAGTGTAGATGAAAATAATAAAAAATGATTCATCTTTCTATAGTTTTTCTTGCTCTTAATTTTTACAGGATATAATATGTGTATAATTAAAATTAAAATAATACTCAGCTAAAAGTTTCTGAAATTTTCATGTTCACCAAATAGCATTGAGAACTTTTATTCTGTCATGAACTATAACAAAAATACAGAGTCAATAGATATTAGATATTATATTAGGCATATTTCTAAGATACATGCATATCTTCTTAATTTTGCTAAAGCTCACTACTTTTATCTGGTAACTTTTATTATCTTCCCCACTCAACTGCTATGAAAATCAAGGTATGCAAGAGGTCAAAGTCATTCTAATAAGTGTTGGAGCTAGTATTTAGCCTCTCAGTTTACCTCAAGGACCCATACATTTAATCCTAATCCTAACACTGACTAAAGGCTATTAATGAGAACCCAATAATTCAGAAATGGTTTAATATAAGAAATATTGTTCAAGTTCTTAAATATGTAAACTGAATTGCTTTAAAAGCCATATCTTTTTCAAATGAAAATAACTCTTGTTATTGAAGCACACAACCCAGAAATAATTTTCCATATGTCTTTTGTGTAGGTTTCTACCAAGGCTTAAGAGTTTATAAATTTACATCTATCCAAGATAGAGTAGCCAATAACTGTCTTTTAAGTCCTTAGCTAAAGAAAGATTTCAGTTTCTAAGATTAGTTGTGGTAGATACCAAAACCATGGTCCAAAGAAAGGTCAAGATCAACTTATCTTCCACAGAAGAAAGAAGGCTTGGTTTGACTTTGTGAACTCAAAGAAGAATGGAGGAGATCAAAATATCTTGTAGGTGTGCCTTTGAATATCAGAGACATTTCTTGTTCAGTATGATCACAGTGGATGTCTTAGAAAAATCATCCATTGTAAGGCTACACAGCAAGCAATATGTTAGAACATGCTACAGTGACTTCAGAAATTTCCCTCCACAAGTTTCTACTCTCTGCATCGCTTCATCTAGAATTACTTAAGGCAGAAAGACTGAGTTTTGACAAGAAGAAAGATTACAATTTTGCCCAGAACTTTCCAGAGAATAGTATAATTATGCCAAAGAGACTCCTTTGCTCTAAGCTTAGATTGGTATTTAAATTACACACATTTACCAAGGGACGGGACAGGCCATCCTTCTCTTCTGTCTCCAAGCATAAGTGAGCATTTGTAATTCTCACCTTAGTTGCTCAATCCAGCAGAAGAGCTTATCTCCAAAGAATTCTCAACGCAGCAAAATGAATCAGTCTTTGTTCTTACTTTTGCTTTTGTTTTTTTAGATTTGCTGACAAGAATAGCTCAATATAGTACATATTGCTTTATTTGGGCAATTTCTAATATTTAAAACAGATTCCTAAAACACCTTACACTTAAGAGTAATGAGAACATAAAATCGTAATGCATCACCAAATTACCAACTTCAGATTATCAGCTGAGTACTTGGCAAAGAAGGAAGGAGACACGTACTGCTGAATTAACCAAATTCATTCAAGAGATACCATAAAGTAGCCAATCACATTGCTACAGGCCTCTAAGTACTTGGGAGGCTCAGACAGGAAGATCACAGGTTCAAAGCCACTTTTGACAACTTAGTGAGGCTCTTACAAAATAAAATTGGACTGTGGTATATCTCATGGGTATAGTGCCATTGGGTTCTCTAAGTAAGACACACACACACACACACACACACACACACACAATAATGGAGTAATTTAGAATGAGAGAGGCATAGCTATTTAAGAGAAGGACTAGTTTTTTGTTTATTCTATGCTGTCTCCTTTCTTCCCCTAAGGTCATTCACATTGAGTCTCAAAACACACAGCCATTCCTCAGAGATAAGGATATGCAGCTTAGAAGATAAAGATATAAAATGATCAGTTCCAAGATGAAAACTTTACCTAAAGAGCAGAGTTGGCAGGTAACCAGAGTATGTCTGAAGCAAAGAACCAATTTAAGAAAGACATACACCAAGAAAGACAACAGTTTCAACATGGCTGCTGAAGTCCATTCATTACCCTCCCATGTTGGAAACCTCTGCCCCGGAGAGGTACAAAGAAAAAAGCAAATACGCTCTACTTTCATAGTTTTATCTACAACCTAACAATTAGTGACTGCTAAGTTTATGGCTCTAACCTTATTCCTGATATCCATAAACATAATGCCAGCTTCTTTCTAGGCATTCCAAGCAAAATCTCATGATAACTAGGTCCAAATTGTGTGAGCTATTTAAGGTATGAAATTAATCCACCTAGGCTTGAATCTTGGTTTCAACATGGAGCCCCTCTGATTCCTCATGATACGTGTGTGTGTGTGTGTGTGTGTGTGTGTGTGTGTGTGTGTGTTATATAGGTATCCTCATGATACCTGTATATGTGTGTGTATAATATATATATATATATAATTATGAGGCTACTGTGTGTGAATATGCAAAACATTCACAATATTCATGCCAAATAACTATGACATAATCATCCTTATTATAAGATTTTATATTATACTAATTTATAATTAATTTATATTAACTAAACTCATGTGAGAATTAATAATAACAGTTCAACATTTATCAAATAGAATGTTTTATTTATTCCCTAAAGCCCGACACTGTTTCTGCATTTCCTATCTGGGTGAAATGATGTGTAATACACTTCATATCCTAAATTAAAAAAATCTAGAGTATCTTCCCAATCAGTTTCTTTTCACCACACTCACTCCTTGTCCCTAACACAGATATCTCTTATCAAGATCCCATTTGCTCTGTTCTGTCTCATTATATTATTTACTTTTTTCCAGTAACAAATCTCTTTCTGTCTGAACCCCTTTTTCAAACTTACTTTATTGGCAATTCCTACTTTTCACAGCTTCTTGCTAAATACCTGTGCCTTTAGGAAGAGTTTTAGAACACATCATCAAAGCAGGCAGAATCACTTATTCTCTGCTATGTTTTTTCACATGAATACTCACAACACACACAATCAGTACACTACACTACTAAATTTTGGTCATGAAATTTTTTAATGTTTCAGCTCATCCGAAGATGTGTTCCCACCCCCACCCATAAAATCCCCAGCTATTACATTTTATAGAATTTTAAAATCACTAATGCCACCCTAATCTATATATACAACAAAATATCATGTTGTGGTTGTACCCTATACCTTCTGAGAAAATATGCCCGAATTCCTATCTCTTCCATTGCTATCAACATAGGGCAAAAATATAAAATGTCTCAAGAGAAATGTCTCAAAATGTACCTCCAACTTCCTAGCATTTGACAAAATTAAGTTACAGAGTTAAACCAAAGGGGAAAATATTTCTAAATCGAATCTATTTGTGATATACTGGTTTAAAATTCAAAACTGCCAACATATTCTGTTTACTCTCTTTTTGACATCTGCAGCATCTGCCAACTGGTGGCCAAAAATTAGAGCAGACTTAACTAATTAGAAGGGTCCCCATCTGGTAGCTGAACCTCTTGTTTATCCTTCCTTTACATTCTGAGTACAGAGATTCGAACCAGAACTTCTGCGGTTTGCAGCCGAGGAGGCTCTCCCTGGCTAGGCTCCTAGCTATTGTCCTGCTGAGCTGAATCTGGCCCAGATGGAAGCGTTCTCTGTATTTTATAGCCTCCCTCCCTGTGTTCCCCTGGGATGAATCATCTTTGCCACAGGAGTTTCCATTGTCTCTCAAAACACTTTTTTAAAAATTCATTTTTATCTCTGCTGGCCTGGATCTAGGACTATGAGTACTTTATTGAGGAATAAAAGCTTCCAAAGAGAATTTGTGATTTGGTGAAGTCAATACTATCTTTCCTAAGAACAAAACTGGAGAACAAATTTTTAAAAGATACTAGCATAGTTTATTTTTTTGTGATATTTATTTAATCATTGTGAGTAGAGCTTCATAATAAACCAAATTCCTAACAAAATCATGAAGTGGTGGTACAATGAGAATTAGGATAAAAACTTTCAGTAAAATCCTGGTCCTAGTTGCTAGTAGTTTTATACCTCTGAGTAAGTTGACCTAACCTCTTAGCACCTCAGATTTTACATATGCAAATTTAGAACCATATTGTAGTTGTTGCGTTATACAATCATGAGGATTAAATGAGATATTATGTGTAAGGTGCTTAGTGCTAGTACCTTAAACTGACAACAAAAATTTATTATTAATGACAGGGGCCTAAAATACTTAAGGGATTATAATACATATCTTTTTTATTTTTTAACTGGTATGTGAAAACATTAAAGTTATGTGTATTAATGGGGTACTGTGTTAACACAGTCTGTTCAAAGTACACACTGCACCAGTTACTTGTTTTGAAGCTCAGTTATATTGTTATGCTTTTGAAGTTTCTTTTAGAAGCGTTTTCCTTTCCCTGCACTCATTCCAGTGAATATTAAAGGAAGATTAGTAACATGATGCATGGTTAAAAAAGGCAAGTTTAAGCTGGGCCTGGTGAGCCATGCCTGTAAACCCAGTATAAGCACTAGGCTGAAACAGGAAGATTGCAGGTTCACGACCAGCCTCAGCCATTTAGAAAGCCTTCCAGCAACCTAACAAAACCTGTTTCAAAACAAAAACTAAAATGGACTGGAGGTATAACTCAGAGTTAGGATGCCTTTGGGTTCAATCCCCAGTACCAAAAAAAAAAAAGGAAAAAGAAAGAAAGGTTGGGAGAGATATATTAAAAGAAATTGAATTATACTATTCATTTACCATCATTTTGTCTATTTTCCATTGTTAATTTTCCCCTTATTAGCTAAGAAATAATAATAATTTGAAAAAAATTTACTTGGAACATGTTTAGAAAAAACTTACTTGGAAGATGTTTAGGAATTACTCAACATCTACTACACATGAGTACTGTCTTATGCCTGTTTACGAAGACAAGTAAGACACAACCTCTATCTTCAGTGAGTTCACAGTGTTTGGGGCCACCCAGTGATAAGATAAATAAATAGTTCTCTGTGAAATTTACCTAAGTCTGTGATAAAGAGTCTGGGAAAACCTCTAGGAACAATGATTCCTGAGATGCTTCCTAAGGGGTTCACAAGAGTCAGAGGACAAATAAAAGGCCTTACAGATGGAAAGAGCAGTGTGAACTCCACCATGGAGCAGAGATGAAACACAGTATAATGGTGTTTGTTGTTTGGTTAGGTTTAAATTTTTTTATTATTATTAAGCAGTAATTGTAGAATAGCAGAAATCTAACGAGCACCAAGACCAAGCTAGGAGAGAAGACAGCCAACTGGAAAAGACCTTGCGTAGGAGGAGCTTATGTCAAACCTTTCATGTATTGAAAGTCTTAAAGCCTCAAAGTACATTTTAAATGACTCAACAGCATTTAGAGGAACAGGTATGTTCTAGATTGGTTAACTCCTGTGGCAAAGATGATTCACTCCAGGGGAAAACAGATGTGAAGAAGTCATCAAGATGAATTTGCTGCAAGTCGAGCATTAGCCAAGGAAAGACGGTGATTGTTTTAATGGAGTAGCTAGCATAGGCCCTCAAAAATGATATAAAGTACAGAGGTCTTGGTAGTCTAAAATGTTGGTGTTGTCTATGATGGGGTAAATATAGTGGCACCATAGGAAAAAAATGAGAATGAGACTTGGAAGGAAGAAATTGGTCGTACCCAAACGTACCCTGGAGGAATTCAGTCGTACCAAGCAGAGCCTTGAGGAAGGCACCAGGTTCCATCAGGAAGCAGAGGACAGGAGTAAGGGAAAAGCTTAGGTCATGGCCTTTGTTGGATTTTCCTCAAAACAGCGAGATAAGGCATGGTAAATGGTACAAATGATTGACTAATTTGGATCATCTTAGCAGGCTCTAAACCACAAAGTGATCCCTAGCTGTCTGGTGCCTGGACCTGTAATGAAAAGCAGAGGAATGTTGCTCCTAGGGGAAGAAGGGAAATAGAGAAGGAAGTTCTGGATTGCTTGAGTGTGATTCAAAGGCATTCTCCCAGCTAAGTACTTTCCTGTCTGTTAGAACATGGTAGTGACAAAGATCACTCCTTGACCAACTCTAATCAGGTTCTTCTGGGCCCTTTTCTGATAAGTTCTCCACTTCAGTGTATACAGACTAGAATGAAACACTAACATTGTTTCCAACAGCTCAAGGTTGCATCCTTACAATGACCCCAGGAGCCTCTTAACATGTCTAGCAGAGAAAACTCAAGGCTGCCAAAAGAATGTAGTTTGTTCCAGGCAACATCTGAAGATAGACCCCAGTCTCCCAGTCTCTGCTGGAGGTGAATCTAAAGTCAACCAGAGCCCATTAGCAAACACAGATGGGTTTCAAACAGACAAACCCCTCTCCCACAATTGTAATTTTCACTTTTCTGGCTGCTGAGAATCACTTTTGCCCTTCCCTATTCCTTCCATCTCTCCTTTTTTTTTATAAACTCAAGTTGCGTTCAGTTCACATTGGGCTCTTTTCTATATTCAAAAAATATATTACTGATTAAAATCAGCCTTAATACTTTGATGTCAGGCTTTATCTTTGATAAAAAATTGAGAAAGGGCATCCTCTCTCCAACCAGAAAGGTTTTTTTTTTGTGTGTGTGTTTGTTTGTTTTTAAGACCCCCAAACATCAAATATACAGAAAACAAGAACTATATATACAGTACACTTGGTGAAAAATCAGATCTGTGGCATATGTCACTGTGGTTATGGAGGAGAAGGAGGATAACACCTTCATTTGAAGTTGCATGAATAGAAAGACAGTGGGGCCGCCTATGAGACTAGAAGGGAAAGGATGAGAAATGAAGCCAAGCAGAGGGAGGAGGAGATTGAAGTGAATTTGAAGTGCTCTATATTACACATGAGGGTAAGGGGTGGGACAAATCTCAGAATACTATTTTTAATTAAAAGTCATGTGAATAAATGAGAATATCCAGACAATGAGTAGAATGAGAAAGGCTATAGGCTTCAGAATAGAAATGAGGGTGGTAGGGAACGAATATTTAACAGAAATAGAAGAGCAACCCACAAATGATAGTAACTGAACAGTCAGAGGAGCATCAAGAGAGAAGAGAATCATAAAGCCAAAGACACAAAATAGTAGAGAAAGGACAATAATGACCAACACATGATGGGGAGTTCATGATACTACCCAAGGTCTAAAGTATATAGTGAGTTAGCCTAGATCTTGGAGGGAGAGTTTAGGATTTTTAGGATTCAAGTCCTGCTTCCATAGTTTGCCATGTTATTGGTCAGCATTCTCACAGTCATAATCTAAAGGCTTAACCATGTAACTTAAAGAAAGGAAGATTTAGTTTATTACTGTTTTTGGCTCATGGGGACCCTGTATCTCAGGGCGTGGTTGGTGGGAGGCTTACATAGGGAGAACATATGGGCTGTGTTTCTCATGCCATGGAGGCTGGTAGGGAGAGATAGAGAGATAGAGATAGAGATAGAGATAGAGATAGAGATAGAGAGAGAGAGAGAGAGAGAGAGAGATCATCTTTACCTATGTAATCCCTAAGGCTATACTCCCAGGGATCCACTCCCTCCAGTGAGTTTATCCACTGCTGGTATTACAAACCTAAAGACTCAATTATATCAGTTCCAAACACCAATTTATGAGCTCTTCAAGGGGTCATTCTAAATTGAACCATAATAACCACTGGTGTGACTTTGTGCGAATATTTTAGATTCTAAGGTTCATTTTTCAAACCTGCAGAAATGAGGCAGTCTACCCTCTGAGGTTCATTGGGGGGCTAAATCAAACCATCTAAGTAAAGTACCTCACACAGTGCTCCTTCCATAGGAGGAACTAATTTGATTAGTTTTACCCAAAAATATTAGTACTTTAAGTTGATCCCGATTGAATAAAAAAAATTCAACATTATGATCTCTGCAAGCTGATTCTGTGAGTAGGAACACTTGGTGATAATTCTTCCCCAAAGACCTGGCATTGTGTCTCAGTACATATATTAATGCATGAAGTATAATGAAAGAAGCAATTCATGGTCAGTTCTTATAATCACAGATCTAGCACTTCATCAATCCAAGTAATTCCTTTATGTATAATATAAGGTAAAGAACTGCAGTCATGCATTGATGGATATTTGATAGAGGATTTACCATATTATATGCAACACATTTTAGACACTTAAAATGTAAACATTAGTTTCCTTGCCTGCCCAAATCCTCTATTCTCTCACTCATAAATTTAGACACAAACTACCTGTCACAGTTGTTCTCAGAAAGAAGTCAAGCAGGAAAAAAAAAAAACCCAAAATACACAAAACTAAAAGTAGGCATAGCATACAATAAGGCACAGTTATACTTTGGGTACTGCCAGATCAAATGCATTACACTAGGTCCTATAAAGTACCCAGAAAAGACTCTGTCCTCATCAAACAAATCTTTTAGTAATAAAGATATGACTATCAAGAAAGGAATAAGTCTTGTTAGCATGAGCCTGGCAGAAAAAGCTTCAAAATTTTATTAGAGAGTAAGGGTTAAATAATAACCTTGCATAAGTAGATTCATTCAACAATAAGTATATTTGTGTGTGCAACATTGCTTTTAAGACTGAAGATCTAATGGGAGAAAAAAAGTTCCTCATCTGTTAAGTCAACTCTAGAGAGAAGGACAACCTGTCCAGTGAACTGAGGATTTCCACTGGCCAAACTAAATTAGTGTTTTAAAGTGATGTGTAAAGAGTCTTGTAGTAAAATAAGCAAGACTTGAAGATTTTGTCAGCAAATCTTGAACTCACTTGATGCCATTACAATTGATGGAATTCACATCGTTCTTACTATTCCATTGCCAGCACCTTTCATACAGTTTTTCAAAACAAAATAAATGATAGATGACCCAAGAACTTATTGTGTGACCCCTGTTATCCTACTTAAATAGCTGGTATCATACTCAGTTGCTAAGAGAAACAAGCATAGCATACTAAGTTAAAAAAAAATACTAACAAAGACCTTGCAAGAACCCCATTGCCATGGATAGATAGCACCCACCTTCATTTTAGGCCATAAAGTCTTACCTAAGGTGGCGTCAAAGGGTGTTTATACTAATTTGTAGTGTTAAGAAAGAATCCAGAGTCATTGGTGCTGCCTTTTGACCTCAAATTATTTTTCCTTTTTTGGGGAAGAGGTTGTATTGAGGACTGAACCCAAGGGCCTCCTACCTTTGAGCTCTACACCCAGCACTTTTTATTTCTTATTTTGAAACAGGATCTCACAAAGTTGCTGAGGCTGGCCTCAAACCAGCAATCTTCCCATCTCAGCCCCTCAAGTACTGGGATTATAAGAGGACACTATCTTGCTAAACAGGTTTTGCAAATTTTAGGATACAAGTTGCTTTCAGTATTTAAAGATATAAACTTTGAATAAACCAAACATAATGCATGCATAATCACTAGCACTGAAGACATCTTATTCAAAAATACTGTTTAACATATTTCTAGTTGACTTTTTACATTTTTTACAGAATGCAGTTTTTAAAATTCCAAATGCTTTTTAAAATGCATAATGAAATATTAGGATGAATTGCGTAGAACTAATTTCCTATATAGGTAAAAAGTAGATGAATCCCTAAGGTCCACCCTAATATACTACCTGAAAAATATTACTGCAAATGTTACAAATCAGTTACATATAAGTTATGAATATATAGATCAGTGGTAGAGTACTTGCCTGGCATATGCAAGGCACTAAATTCAATTCCCAGCACTGCCAAAAATAAAGTTACAAATATAATATAGGATGCACATATCCAGCTCCAAAAGAAGTAATACCTTACCAATATGGTTGAACCCTTTGTCAAAACAAGGAAACCTCATAGGCAAACAGGTGAACAGCCTTATCTGTATGCAACTTGACTTGCAGATCCCAAACCCCATTTCCACCAAATAGGTACTATTACAGAGATAACCACTACCTTAAATATACTGGTTACTTTGCAAGAATTTTTTATACTTTTTTTTAAACAGTCCATTCATGACCATTTTGGTACAAGTTTCTTTGAGCAAAGGCACATGCGTGCCCTGAGGTGATACTCGAGCCTGGAGGAGCTCACTTAGGGTGTACACACCCCTTCTGTATCTCTGAATATTGACCCTGGGTGTCCCATGGGGCTGTTCTAATTGTTATTCTCACCAGTAGTTAAATGTTCACATGGATCTCCCTCTGCATGACATTATTATCAGAAGTTCTCACTGTATCTAAACTGAAGAGTATAAAGTAGTCTATCTCTATGAATTTAATCTGTACTCTACTGTTTATTAGTAAATTAATTATCCATTAGGTGTAAATGCCCCGGTTTCCACTTGAGCAGAGGTTATACTTTTACTGTAGGTCTGTGAATTATCTGAGCATTTCTGGAGAGCTAACAGAAAGGGCTCACTTGAAATCTATTTGAATGAAAGCCCTAGAAACCTGCAGAAATCAGGAATTCTTGGGTGCACACTTAGCTTAAGGCCAGCTGGAAAGAGCGGGGGGAGAAAATGAGTCTGCATGATGTTTAAGGTAAAAGACCACAGATTCCACCATTCCCTCCTCTAAATCAAACTCATGAACCCTTGAATGAATTTTACAGAAAGTGACAGCAAAAGAGGAGAGCGAGAAAGAGAACAAACATAGGAAAGTTTGTTTGTTTTTAATAGTCTCTTGTTCATAGCTCTAAGTCACTAGACGAAAGACCACGATGTGTTAAAGTTCCTGTAAGAGGCTGTGTTACTGAACCGAGGCACACACCTGGTTTCTGTTCCTGCTATCCTACTATGGGCCTGGCCGGCTCTCAAGAGGACTCTGACCTGACGTAAGCATCCCAAGGCCATGTGAGCTGCTGAGAGTGCCGAGTGCCGGACCCACCTCAGGGCTTCACATAGGGTTCTTCCCACATTTCATCCGTTCCAGATGTGAGGCTAGTTTGGCTTTTCTCAACCTCTTTTCCTACCACTTCAACCTCTTTTCCTACCACTTCCCACCATTAAAAATGAAATAATCTGTGTATCTATGTACACTGGAACCTCAGTTCATAGGTACAATTTTATTTGTTTTTATGTGTCATTTAAGTATCATTTTATGTATCATTTATGTATCACTAAACATAAATTTTAAAAATGAAACACATAAGATATATAAGCAGAAAGGGAAATACTGATCATTCTGTATTTTTTAATTTATGTGCCTAAATAGGCAAAGAAGTAATAATATCTCCTTGACTATGACTTTTTTATATACTAATACATGAAAGTTAAATATTTTTTATTTTTTTAAGTTTATTTTTATTGGTGCATTGTAATCATACATCACATTGGAATATAAGACTTGAGAGGATACACAAGCACACATCATCCAATTAGCCCTCATCCAGTCCCCATCCCATTCCCTCCCCCTCCCTCGATCCCATGCTTGTTTGGTGATTAACTTTGATACATATGTTTATGTACCTCCTGCTTTTTAAAGAGGCTCCATCCTCCCCTATTCCATACCCTCTGATTGGTCACCTTAATTGTTTCACTATAGGGCCCTTTCTATAGCTCGACCACTTCCTGTTGCCCCTTTCCTCCTAGTTATTGCTGATTAGGGGAAGCATCTGGTTTTAATTTTCTGCGATATTTCTCTGTGCATGCCACATTGCAAATACCGATCCCACTCTTGATGGCCCCAGTTGTGGCCTGGCTACCCGGTGGACTCCTGTTGTGCAGTGATTTGTCATACTTTACATCTAAGTCCTGTCATAAAAATAATTAGAATATATGTTGATTTTTGTGGCATAAAACCAACTAATAGTCACAGTCCACTGAACCTTTATAATTCAGGTGAATATATTCGATGTACAGGGCTAGCACACATCCTGTGTCTTTTGAGTCCTAAGGCCCTACACATGGCATCACAGGCCCCAATAGATATTTGTTATTGATAGTATCAACTGGCACTTTGAGGTCCCCATAACAAGATAAATGTCTTGAAGAATTTAGTCCTTGCTCTTTGGTTTTGTATTTTTAAAAAAACTGATTGCTGTTACCTAAAGGAAAAATTCAACATATTAAATTACTTCCCTTTTTAAGAAAGGATTGGAGATTTTGAAAGAAGATGATGCTGTTCATTTTTTATTTTGAAACAAAACTATGAAAGAACAAACAACTTGAAATGTTTTCAAGTAATAGTAGTAGTTACCACTTGGGGACATCATTATAAGCCAAATATTCATATCTCTCTGATTCTAATTTTACTTACAGAGTTGGTTGCTTAGTGCTGCTCTTGGCCCTCCTACACCCACCGTTCTCTCCTCTGCTCTATTATGTTAAAGCTAGAGTTTTGTAAACCACATTTCTCAGGCTGCACTGCCAGATGGCTGGAGGCCTTATAGCCTGTCCCAAGAGGAGAGAGCCTGACAGGTGATCACTAGCAAGAGGCATACATAAGGTGTGCCCCCCCTACACACACACACACACACACACACACACACACACGCACACACACACACACACACCTCCTCCTCTTCTCTTTTTCTGTCTTATTCTTCTAGCAGCAGCTCTGTGAGTTACAAAGATTCGTCAGATATCTTAGCCCTTGGCACAGGCCTCCCTCCTCCACAATCTCAGAGGGGACTATTTCTCCTGGGCGTTGGTATGTCATCTCCTTTCTTTTTTCCCTATCTCTAGTAACACTTTCTGCCATCATTGGTCTCTGGATTACCTCACTTCCCCTTTTTACTTCCCCAGTGCTTTCAACACTATGTAACTAATTTCCTATATTAAATGCTGTTTGAAGCGCTTTATATTTTATGTTTTTCTGTATAGACACAGGGGAGGAACTTGTCTATTAATCACTATTAGTCAGTCTTTTATTGGCTTGCCAGGACTGTGGAAATTCAAAAATATCTCTCTATACAAGAATCTTCAAATTCCCTAGTAATATAAGCACTTATAATAGACACACACACACATATGCACACACATTAAGGAATATTCTCAGAAAAACATATCAAAGTATAATTCCTATTACGTAAGATGGTACATATACATGCATGCACACACACAGATATCCATCTGGATCCTCAAATTAACAATGATCTCACAGCAGAGAACATTAATGACTTTTACTCTGATTTCTTTCCCTTTATTTAATTAATTAATTATACTGGAGATTAAGCCCAGGGACATCCTACTTCTTAATTACACTCCTAGCCTTATTTTATTTTATTTTTATTTTGAAATAGGGTCTCACTAAGTTGCTGAAAGCCTCACTAAGTAGCTGAGGCTGGCTTCAAACCTGTGCGATCCTCCTGTCTCAGCCTCCCAAGCGTGGGGATTACAAGCGTGCGCCACCACGCCCGGCAACAATGTGTCTTTCTGATAATAAAGGCTTAATAAATATTTATTAAATAATATTATTTTTGAGTACTTAAGTCAGTTTTAAGTTATTTTTGTCATATTGTCACTTTTCCTAGTAAAGTCACTTTCAGAACTGTGATCAGTTCTTATGTAAAATGTCTTTGCAGTCATTAATCTAATACTAATTAGAGTTAGGTGCTAAATGAACAAAAGAACCAAAATAAAGACCTAAATGTTTTTATTTTACTTACATGATTTTATTAAATGTCTTTTCTTTATTTAGATTGGTAATCACCTCTGTGAGGCACCTGTTTTTACTGTAGCTGAACAGCAGGATCCTATATGATTCCAAAGAAGGTCTCATAGAAATAAAGCAATTTCCACAAAACAAGTTAAACATTGAGTAATTCCATATTGTTGGTGTGTGCTACAAACTTAATGCTATTTAAATGTATTTTTATTGTGTGTTAATAACAGTAATAAAAAAAGAGGAAAAAATGACAACATACAGCGATGTTATAACAAGCAGATGGTGGCTGGAGATGGGCTGTTCTCCAACCGTTCCCATTCTTTTTTAATGCATGATCAGCAAAAATAAATAAATAAATAAACATCGGTGTTCCCAAGTCTGCCCCAATATCCCAGCTATAAGGTAATAGAACCTCAGTGCCTAAACAGATTTTTTTTTTTTTTGCAGTTCTGGGGATGAAACCCTATCCTATACAATAATTATTTACTGTTCTAAACTTAGAATTGCTAGCCCAAAGCATGAATGGTGTCTTAGAAGATTCAGAAGGGTCAGTCTTTCAGGGTTATAGCCAACATTATTACCGGTAACTAGGATGTCTCCAACTAAAAAGGCTATTTTATAACAATAATTCACAGGGATAATTTGGTAACAAGGACATATTTTTATCACCCACCCACCCCCATTTCTTTGGTAGTTAACTGGTTTTAATGAACATCATGATGGAATTTATCAGCCATAAATGTTAAAACTCTTATTTGTATTGTGGTTTATGGCATGCTCTTGGTGCCATGAATTAGCACCGATTTCTAAAATCCATTCGGGGATCTATGTAAGAAAATATATACTGTATATCGAATAAATCACCTGAATCATGAAAGTTCAGTTGTTTGTTGTTTACCAGCTGGTGTTATGCTACAAAAAATCAATATCTATTCTAATTATTTTTATGATACCTAGATTTATTACATTCTTGACATCCTATTAGATTAGGTTATTTCATGAAAAAACTGTGGCATGGTAAAAGTTGTTCTTTTCCATCTGTACATCAGCATTTCTAAAAATTTATTTGAATTTTAAGTACCACTTCTTATGTCTAATAGATGACTCAAGTCTTTATGCCCCTCTGACGCTTCCCTAAAGAAACCGACACTGCACATAGGGTCTGATACACAATCACCCTGAAGTATAAAGGGCCATGCATATCAGAATTAAACATGAGTGCAATTTGTGCTTAACTGATCATAAAACATTGAGTCAGCCCCTCTTCCGTGGCACCGCTACTGTCTCAGCTTGGACCTGACATATTCTCATCAAGGACTCCCACAACAACCTTTAAAATGCTCTCCCTTTCTCCATAGCCTGGTTACCCTTCAAATGAAGTAATACTATCAGACTAACCATCTTAATCTTTAATACATTTTTATTGGTGCACCTTAGTCTCATATCCTAATGTAGTTTAGAGTGACAGGGGCATACATGTACCCAGCACTTGGTGAGATTCTCCTGGCCCCCTCCTCATTCCTTCCTCTTCCTCTTCCCTGTACATGATACTAAGATTGGCATTAATAATATGCATGTAGCTGGGCGTGGTGGCGCAGGCTTGTAATCCCCGTGCTTGGGAGGCAGAGACAGGAGGATCACGCTGGTTCAAAGCCAGCCTCGCTGGCTTAAGAGACCCTGTTTCCAAATAAAAAATATAAAATTGGTCTGGGCGTGTAGCCCAGAGATAGAAGGGCTTCCAGGAACCCCAGTACCGGAAAAAAATTTATATGCATGTAGATAACATTGATAGAAGTGTCTCTCTCATTAATTCTCCCTCCCCACCCCCATCCTTCTCTAAACCTCCATCATTCTACTGTAGTTTATCCTCTATTATCTGCAGTCTTCTGGTATCCTAATTACTCCATAGCTTCCACCTATGAGAGAAAACATATGATCCTTCACTCTCTGTGACTGGCTAATGTCACTTAATATACTGTTCTGCAGATCCAACCATTTTCCTGAAAATGATGTAATTTTGTTCTTCTTTATTGCTGAGTAGAATTCTATTGCATATATAGCCCATAATTTTGATTATTTATTTATTTATTTGTTTATTTATTTATTTTGGTAGTACTGGGGTTCCTGGGAACCCTTCTCCAGGTTACACTCCCAGACCTATTTTATATTTTTATTTGGAAACAGGGTCTCTTAAGCCACAGAGGCTGGCTTTGAACCAGCACAATCCTCCTGTCTCCACCTCCCAAGTGCAGGGATTACAAGTGTGCGCCACCACGCCAAGCAGTTTTGATCTTTTTTAAAGATAATTTTCATTGCCACTCCCTCAACTTCAAAAGGATCCCAACTCTGTACTTAAAAAAATCTAGAAACTAACCTTTATATGTTTACCAGCCTTATCTCTTCCTATATATACTCGTATCTTATGTCCTATCCTTATTAAGTCATTACAAATTTCCAAATTTTTTTGGAAATTTTTTGGTTTTGTTTTGTTTGGCTGGAATAAGTTCTAGCTTTGATCCATATGGTTAATTCTTACTGCCTTCAAGACTTAGCCCCAGTCTGAGCTCCTTCCTAAAGCCTGCCTTGGCACATCTGATGTGTTTAAGATCAGATGTATCTTCTTGACAACCATCTTATATACCTATGTTGACTTGTCTGCTTTCATAATAGACTATAAACCCCTTGAGAACAGGGGCTATGTCTTAGTCTGTGTCTCGTTTTCTTTGCATTCCCTACAACTGAGCATTGTGGTTGCTTCATGCACATGTTATTTGAATAAAATAAAATAGCATAACAGGAACAAATATACCATTTGATCCAGCAATACCACTTCTGGGTATCTACTCAAAAGAAAGTAAACCAAACTACCAAACTAATGCATGTGCATCTATGTTCATAGCTGCACAATTCACCATTGTCAAACTATGGAAACAGCCAAGATGTCCATCAACAGATGAGTGGATTATAAAACTGTGGGATATATACACAATGGAATTTTACTCAGCCATTAAATAAAACTCAGTTACATCACTTTTAGGGAAATGGATGGAAGTGGAGGACATTATGCTAAGCAAGATTAGTCAATCACAAAAAATAAGAAATTGAATGCTTTCCCTAATATGTGAAAGCTAAGAAAAAATGGGTCATAAGAGGAACTCTAGATGAAAAAGAAATTCTATAGAGGAGCAAACAAGACAACCTAAATGAGGGGATGGGCGAGGGAAGAAGGAAATTCTCTAAAACACACAATGTACTTAAACATATCGAAGTCAACCACTAAGCCAAGCATGGAAAGGAGGGATGAGGAGTGAATAGGGTGGGAATTGGGTAGGGGATAAATGGATGATGTGTACATGTATGTACACACAAGTTTTTTACCCCAATATGATGTATGAATATAATGCACCAATAAAAAATTTTTAAAAATAAAATAGCATAGCAGTAATTACTAAATTTGAAACATCATTAAATCAATAGAGGAAATCTTTCTGGAAATGAAAGTTTCATGCTTGAGCCATCATCGGAATATAAAACTAGTTAATCATAAGGTTAGTGTGTAGATATTCTGCAGTTTTTACATCAAATTTGTAGTAGACATTTTCTGGTTATTTTCTCAGAATGTTTTTATTTGGTTCATTGTAATTTTACACTATATTGAGGTACATAGTATCAGAAAATACATGCACACAAAACTTAATGCCCTCCTCACTAGGTCTCCTCCAACCATCTTCATATGTCTTTGAGATTGGAATTGGTAATTTTGTATACACTCATAGCATTACTTCATCTATTAAAAGTAGAAGGAACCTACCTCAACATCAAGAAAGCCAAATACAAAAAACCCAAAGCCTGTATCATTATTAATGGAGAAAAAGTGATAGAAGATCCCTTAAGATCAGGAACAAGAAAAGAATTTCCCTTAAAATCAGGAACAAGAAAAGAATTCCCACTGTCACCACTCCTATTCAGCATAGTACTCAAAACCATAAACTCAACAGTAAGACAGGAGCATAGAACCAAAGGAATACAAATAGGGAAAGAAGAACTGAAACTATCTTTGTGGATGACATGATCCTTTACTTAAATGATAGAAAAAACTCAACCAGAAAACTACTAGAGGTGATAAATAGTTTCAGCAAAGTAGCAGGATACAAAATCAACCTATGAAAGTCATTAGCATTTCTTTATACCACTCATAAATTCACTGAAAAAGAAATACAGAAAAAAATCCATTCACAATAACCTCAAAAATTGTAAAATAGTTAGGAATAAATTTAACCAAGGAGGTAAAAGGCTTCTTCAATGAAAATCATAAATCACTAAATAAACAAATTGAAGAGAATTTGAGAAGATGGAAAGACCTTCCATGCTCTTAGATTAGCAGAATAAATATAATCAAAATGGTCATCCTACCAAAATTGCTCTACACATTCAGTGCAATCTCTATCAAAATACCACTGTAAATTTTCACAGGGCTAGATAAATTAGTTATAAAATTCATATGAAAAAACAAAAGACCCAGGATAGTCGAAAAATCAATATAGTCAAAAAGTCAAAAAAGTCTCGGCAATAAAAACCATACTGGAGGCATCAGAATACCTGACTTCAAATTATACTACAAAGCAATAGTAATAAAATCAGCATGGTATTGATGCAAAGACAAACAAACACATAGACTACTGAAACAAAACAGAAGACTCAGAAACAAAGCCCCATACCTATAACCAGCTGATCTTTCATAAAGACATCAAAGACAAACACTAGAGAAAGGACAGCCTTTTCAACAAATGGTATTGAATAAACTGTCTATTCATAGGTAGAAAGTGGAATTAAGCCCAAATCTCTCACCTTGAACAAATGCCAACTCAAAGTGGTTCAAATACTTAGAAATTAGACCAGAAACTTTTAAATTGCTAAAAGAAGGCATAGGACCAACACTCCCAACATATAGGTACAGGTAGAAACTTCCTTAATCAGACCCTGAAAACTCAGGAAATTAAAACAAGAATTAATACATTGGATAGAAATAAATTAAAAATCTTCTATGCAGCAAAGAAAACTATCAAGAATCTGCAGAGAGAGCCTACAGAATGTGAGAAGATCTTTACCATCTACCCATCTAAGAAAGCTCTAATATCCAGCATGTGTTTTACTAACTTCTCCCTTTTATGAGTGACCCTGAGTTCTCCAGATACATGGCATATATGGCATTAGTTTATTTATCTAATACGGTAAGCCTTGCTATCTTTTAGAAGAAAATCTCACTACCAGCCACATACTTGTTCAGAAATAGTCACATGGCATGATTTAAACCAGTCACAGTCAATGACACTGAGTTTTGGGATTCTATGTGAGTTAACAGGGAACTGAATTTTTGTTTTGTTTTTTGTGTGTGGGTTTTTTCATATATGTAAATATAAATAAATAAAAAGATAAACCAAGGAAGTAAAATAAATCACTATAGCACTGATTAAAGAATCTGCTTTGATGAAAGTCTCTCTATAAAATCAGAGCCAAATGTAAAAACTCTTCATCATGGTAATTCTATGGGCTTTGTTCTAAGAGGCTTATTACGATTCCATTCTTTTCTTTATTTTTTTAAAATATTTTTAATTTTAAAGCAATTTTAGGTTAATAGAAAAGTTACATGGAAAATGAGTTAATTTGTTTTTATTTTAATGTCTCTTGTGGAAACTCTGGGGATGAATTTTGTAGGTATGGTTATTAATTCAGGATATATAAAACAGTGACAAGCAGTTCAAAAGAAATTAAGCAAACTTAGATATATAAAAATTAAAATAATTTCCAAATAATCAAAGTACAGTGAGTTCCCATATATTTTCTCCCTGGCCCTACAAACATACTTTCTTCTCAGATCTTCCATTCATTGCCTGTATTAAAAACTATTTTGCTGAGGCCTAAGTCTTAGAAATAATCCAAAAGGGCAGATCTGAACTCAAAGGCTCCTCTGCTTCCCTCCACCCATCCGCTCTCAAACATGTGGTGTATTATGTAATTAAGCATAAAAAAAAACAATCAGTTCTATGCTCCTACATACTAATGCTTAAAAGTAAGGTAGTCATTTTCAAGTGGAAAAAAAAAAAAACAGGAATGAAAAGAAAATGTTGCCGAACATTTTGTACAAAATGAAATTCCTCTGAAAAAAATAGAGAAATCTTGTAGGCATCCTTCCACCTTTACCTCAGTATTTTCTAGTCATCTCTTTTCTTCCTTGCTATTTAATCTTCCTCCCAAATGCTGGGATTACAAGTGTGAGCCACCACACCTGGCTATCTATGTTATCTATTAACAAATTTTATAGGCTGTATTTAACTCTTTATCCCAGTTAATTATTGCCTTGTTGGCTGGTTAGGATTTCTTATTTCTAAAATGTTTACTTTTTTTAACTTTCTCTTCTCTCCTAAATATCAATTTTTCATTTATTTATGACCATTAACAAAGTATACAGTTGTAAAAAATGGTCAAAGTCTAGCTCATGAAGAATTACAATAATAACACATGACACAGTTGTAAATCACTGCACTTTGACAATATATATACATATGTTCACTGCGCAACTAATAAATATATTGAAATGTGTGGTCAAACAATGAGGCACCATTATGTGTGAGTCACTGAGGTATCAGACTTGAGAGAGATCAAGATAGGTAGAGCCTCCTACCTCAAGAAGATTATAACCCAATAGACTGTGATAAACACATAAACCACGTCAACAATACTGTGTACATGGATTACATCAGTATCTAACCAGGAAGCTAAAAATTGCATTAAGTGCAACAGGGTAAATTTAATACAAGAAATTGGTAGATGGACAATAAAAGAGCTGAGAGCTAAACAAAGAACAACTAGCTAAACTAGGGATTAAAAACAGCAGGAAGTCACTCCATCACTGAAATACAAAGGAGTCAGAACCATCTAGCAGAAGCTAGAACCCCAACAGACCAGGTGCTTTATTCTGCTGCTATAACAGACTACCACAACCTGGGGAAATTATAAACAATAGAAGTTTATACGGCTCATGTTTTGGAAGCAGAAAATTCAAGATCAAGGGTCCTTGATACAAGATGAAATGGTAAGAGAGCATGTGAAAGATTCATCTTGTTTTATTTTTATCAGAAGCCCATTTCTGCAATAATGACATTCACCCATTCATGAAAGCAAAGCCATGTGTGCTGGTCATTTCTTAAAGGTCGTGTGTGTGTGTGTGTGTGTGTGTGTGTGTGTGTGTGTGTGTGTGTGTTACTGGGGATAGAACCCAGGGTATTCTACCTCTGGATTTGTTATTAAGGCATTCTACCTCTGAATTTGTTATAAATTATAAGTGTTCATGGCATGATAAGACATGTATTAAAATGACTCAGCAAGGCAATTTTATTTTTTGCAAAAAGCGTGTGCTGCCAACAAGAAGCAGATAAGCAAGTACAATGTCCAGGAAGTTCACCCAGTTTTTAATCTCTAAAACAAATTTCTGTAATATACTCCTGTTGGGGGGGACATGATGTCACAGTCTTACCCTAGTGGCTAATTCATCTAGACTAGAATGCTGAGGCAGGTAGCATTTACGATTTTTAGGAAATGATAACTTACAAAGGAACAGGAATTTATTCAAGGTTACAAAATGGCAGTTTTACAAATAGAGTTACTCTAAATTAAGCTAATCTTTTGATAGCAAACATTTAATTAAATTCTCACAAATTATATCTTTGGCCCTTTTTTTTTATTTTGAATCAAGGGAGCAGTCAGTTTCTGAGGCTGGCCTCTAACAGATTATTCTCCTGTCTCAGAATTCCAAATACTAGGATTACAGGCATGTGCCACCACAGCTGACTAGAGTCCCACCTCATAGTCCTGTCACAAAGGCAATGAAATTTCAGCTTGAATCGTGGAGGGGACATTCAAGCCGTGTACCAGTCCAATGAGAACTGGAACCAATAACAATGGCAGCTCTTGCAGGAAAAGCCATCTGTAGCATAGAAGGGGAAACACCTTGGCCTTCTCAATCTTCACTTTCAAGTCTTGAGCCAGTGTGTCCCATTGGAAAACGGACAAAATCCAGCAGAAAGCCCTCTGGCAAGAGATTGGGAAACTTAACCCTAGAACAGACAGGCTCCCCGCATCACAGGGCAGAGCAAGGGAAAGACACAAAAAGGTGAGAGAACCTTTGGGTGTAGAAACAACATGAATATCATCATAAAACCGAACAAGGTGAATCAGGGGCGCTGAGGATTGATCAGTTCTGGAGGGAAAGGTGTGAAAAAATAGTAAATTATTCATACTAGTATCTCAGAATGGAGGAGAGAAGAGAAGGAGGATTTGGAAGGAAGGAAAGATGGAAGGAACTGAAAAAGAGACAAAAGAAATAAAAGCTATTTAATCATCAATCTATAAAAAATGGCTACAATTTAGTATCTACATTTTCAGTGAAAAAAGTTTTAGCTCCTGAGATGTAAATTGGTTCAGAGAGAACATTTCTATGAGGGTACCGATTTAGGGAATGTCACTATCAGATAGAACCTGTGCTTTTGTGACCGAATGGTCAAGTGAACACAGAATAGAAAAAACCTATACCATAGAAGAAAAATTAAGTATTTAAGTATTCCCATAAAGGGAAAATTAAGTATTTAGACTCCGGGTGATATCAGAATAGTGGAAGGATCTAAGACCTACAAACCCATCTCTCTGAGTGCTCATTACAGTGTCCTAAATAAAATCCCCAAAGAAACCCAAATGTCAAGTGTCTCACATATAATTTAATTTGTACCCAAAGCCTAAAAGGATCAATTTTAAAAAACAAAAAGCAAATTATTGGGGGCATAAGCCACCATAGAAAGTAAATGAAGGATAGCTCAAAAGCTTCCAGAGCCACAAGGCAACAAGATTGTTAAGGGTCTGAGTCTCTTCTGCACAAACCACAATATTCCAAAACAAAATAAATTAAGAATCAATAGCCTCAAATTTTGAAATTGCCTGAGAACTTTGAACATCGATATTTGTCTTTCCTTTCAAAAGCAATGAACAACAGGGCTATGGAGTCACGTGGAAACTGCCATGCAAAAATTTGATTTTCCCTGATGCCATCACAAGTCTTACTTTGTCTTATATCGCAAACACTTTGAGGACCAAACACATCCCTTAATATGAAAACCATGGCTCCCCTGCAAGGTAGAATGACAAGGCTGTAGCACACTGTAATTCTGTCTGCATATTTTTATTTCATTTATATATTCCAAACTTTTTTTTTCAAAATGTGCCTGTTAGAGAAGAGAACACAAATCAGTACTTTTGATCTCCCATTTCTACTGTTCATATTTTCCTCTTTGTTTGCCTCCTAGTAGGAAGAATAACAACCTTGAATTTCTTAAAAGATTAATGAATTCATATCATCAAAAATACAGTTTACTTGAAGCCAGCATATCTTTCAATAAAAAAAGGGAAAGCACCCTAAACCTCTAGATCTCATTACTGCCTGTTTTGAATTTACCTTGTCTCTCAAAATTGCCAAAATCTCTAAAGTCTCCCTGATGGTCACAAATGCTCATTTGGAAAGCATTTCTCTTCTTTGGTGGACAGGAAATAGAATATTGATAATATCACTGTCTGCAAGTAGGATGACTCTAGGACTCTCTTTGGGACTGGAAATGGTATCAGAGATGTCAGCCTCGCTCAGACCTTTGCTCCTATCTAGCATTTGATAAAGAAGATTTAGTATAATTTTCAAGATTATCAGGTATACCTTAAAAGAAGGAAAAGCAAATATAATGGAAACTTTTCTTAAGTACTTTGTTTCTCACAGGTGACTCAAAAGTGAGGCTCACTACAGAAAAGGATTTTGCTTCAACAGGACAAGTTACTTGAATGTATTCAGTTTGGATGCTGTTATAATTTTAAATCGACTGACCATTCCAATCCACATTATATCATGAGGTCCCCACAATTCGGATTATCGGCTACAGTGCCACCAGGGGCCTAAAAACATGACAAAGATGAAAATCTGCCAGGCTTTTCAGAACCCCTTCCTTCCAGAATATTCATCATTTTAATTTTAATTAAATTGTATTTAATTGTATCATTTTAATTGTATTTTTTCTTTCACCACTTTCTGTTAAAACACAGAGACTATGGACAGACTGAGGTGAGGACAGAACTGGAACAAGAATCACTCAGTTTGATCCTTCAGATTGGTGAATGTCTGAATCATACAGAACAAATAGAAGACCTCAGAGAGGAAAGGGACAGAAAAGGAGGAAAAGATTTATTAAGTACCTAGTATATGTAATCACAACATCTGCACTATCCCTTGATAGCGAATTCCATCACCCTCACATTAAAAAATGTCTTCCTTTGCCTAATTCTAATATTTCTTCCTTTATTTTTCCTACAATTTATTATATTTCTGTTGCCCAGAATCTTAAAGAAAAACTATTCAGCAAAACTCCTTAGTTTAATATATTTGTACAGATGAAGACCATAATCAAAATACCTTTTGAACTTCCTTAGCTCTCAACCCAGTACTTGTAGCTATTCTTTGTGTACCTTATTTCTTTTCGGTTGCTTGTAGTTTTCCGTTTTGGACACCTTTTTAATATGGTAACATTAGGTTAAATTAAAAGATTACCTCACAGCCTTTATCTGTTGTGGTCTTTCTGCTACACTGTCGGGTAGGCTAATTTCCACAATGGCAGGATGGTGCTGACTCATTCAGGGACTACACAGTCAAGCCTCAGGTTCTTTTCTTCTCTTACTTGGGCTCAGACAGTGCTTCCTCAATCTGTATGTAGAATGTTTACGTTTTCGTCCCTAAGTAACTGAGCAAACATTTTGTGGTTACAGCTAACGGATGGCAGGAACTAAAGACAACAGGTTTCAGACACTCAGTTGTGGATTACACTACTTCCCTCTGGCACCAAGTTCTAAAAGCTAGTTTCAAAAGTTTTGGAACCAACTTCAGTAAATGTGTCTAGTGTTTTGGAATTAATCTCTCATTGAGAAAAGGCACAAATCTTAACGCAGTCCACAAATTATCCAGCTGAGGTTACTTTCTTAGAGAAGATGTAACACACAGAAGAATTATACAATGAGGATTTACCAAAAACATCGATTAGAAAATTGATCTATCAAAGTTTATGTCCTGAATAAAACCTGGAAATGTGATGGCAGCCAGTGTAAATGTTGGCATTTAAATGTAGACAAGGGAGGAGAAACCACAGATGAGCAAATAAGGTGACCTAACTCAGGGGGATGGGGTAAGGGTAGAAGGAAATTCCCTAATGCACATGATGTACATTCACAAATATATCAAAGTCAATCACTAAGCCAAGCATGAGAAGTAGGGAGGGAAGAGAAAATGAGGTGGGAATTGGGGAAGGGCTAAATGAGTGATGTGTGCGTGCATGCCTCTACCATCTTGTACTCCATTAAGATGTGTGACTACAATGTGCCGATATAACAAAAGAATAAATAAATAAACAAATGTAAAACAGTAACAACAAAGCAAAAAAAAAAAAAAAAAACCCAAAGGGAGAAAGAGGCTCCTCCCTATCCCTGGTTAGCTTCTCAGCTGGCATGGGGGGATATGACACTTTACAAGAAATGGATGATAAAAAATCTCAGCTTTAGATCCAAACTAAATGGTATCACTTTGGAAACAGGTATAGACCTCAATTAAATCTGATCTTTCTGAGGTATGTACCAATTTAGAAGGCTACCCAGTTTTTAAAATAGCAAGAAAGCCATAATTATATTACTGAATGGTTAGTAGGGTTATTTCCAGCTCTCATATGGAGAGATCACTCAAGTTTTCCTCATAAATCCAAAATGTATAGACTTTTTATGGATTGTTCAGAATTTATTGGAACATAAATCGGCAAAATGCAGGAATTGAAGCTTTCTTCTTCTATTGTTATCATCCTTCATTTGGTCTCACAAGCTCAAACTTTCACACATTTTTTATTCAGATCTTTTCTTCAGTCCACATGGTTGATTTTCACCAACATATACCCAACTCTTTGTGAACTCGAATCATGTCTTATTCAATACTCTCTCTATTCTTAACAGCCAACACATGCTGAATCTTCCTACTCTCAACAGTCCACTGGTCACTTCCAATGGTTATTAGGTGATTTGATATTAGAATAATGTTTTTAAAATATTGCTCCTATAGCTTTACTTCTTATTCAAAATCTTTTCTAATTTCTGTATCATTTAAGATAAAGCATTAAAAATTCCAGAAAATTCAATCATGTAAGCCAAACTTAGTCCTGTAACAGGTAGATAGTGAGCGGTTAGCAGACAGGGTAATTGGAGCAGTTTCTGAAGCAGATATACCAGAAGGTGAAGCTGTCTTAAGGATCTGAGCTTCACATAGATGCCTTCTCTGTAAAAAGAGGTGGAGATAAAGCAAAGTCACTAAGGTGTGACATGGAAAAAGGCAATCATCATCCCATATAGAATGTGCATGAGGAAGGAGGTATCCAGTGTGAATAGTAGACTCACCAGGTAGAAAACTCCATGTGGTTTTTGACCCCAGAAAGCAGCCTGCTCCAGACACTTTTCTCTGAAATACAAACCCCTCTCTTCCTTTTTATCACTTCTCTTAATAACCCTCATACATTCCCCCATTCATGCTTTTTTTTTCACGAGTTCTTTCTGTACAGAGGAGCAAGGACTGAGATGAGGTGCTGCCGTATATGTATATCAAGAGACATCATCACCAGGGAACATAACCACACACAGTCACTGGGGAGGGTGGCAAATGTGTCTTTCCCTGAAAAGCTAGAGACACTGAGAAAACCAAGAGAAAAATCTGTCCATCTTTGAAAAAATGGTGGGACCCAAGACTGGTAACAACTTGCAGCCTCTGCAAAGCTATGTAAAAATAGTTTGTACTTTTGAAGAACTCTGGAATAGTATTTTTAAACAGGAAAAAAATCTCTAGTTTGATTAGTTCATAGTGTCTTTTTAAACTATGCCCAAAGAAAATGGTTCAGCTATGATACCCCTAGGCTGCATCTGGGATATACAAACGAGTGGTTGAAAATAAGAATTCTGACCCTTCAATTCTTCTTCAACAAGAATAGCACTGCTTTTACAGGTCACACACACACACACACACACACACACACACACACACAAATATGTATATATACATAACAATATATAATACTTAAATTATATATTATTATATACCACAAAGATTGGACATACATATTTTCTCCTCATAGGATAGATTTTTTTGCAAGTAGCTTTATTATTAGAACAATTATATTAGAAGTCAACTGTAGAAAAATGTAGATTAAAATTCTTCCCAGACATTATTGGATAATAAAAGAAGAAAACTTTAAAAAAAATGCTCTGGTATATGTTCAAGAATTTTTTTTCCCACTCAGGACTAGGAGTGTGGCTCAGTGGTAGAGCTCTTGCCCAGCATATGCAATAATCAGGGTTCAATTCTTAGTACTGGGAAAACATTTTTTTCCCCTTGGAGAAGAAGGTCATTTATAGGAAACTATACTCAAATGATAGGAAAAGCAACTTTAGCCTGCTCTTAATGTTAGATCTCAATATTCTGACCTTCTGAAAAATATTTATGACTACCTGCTAAATCTTACAGTACCATAGGGATAAGGAGTGGTATTCTTTTTTTTATTATTCTTTTTCTTGTTTTTAAATATTTATTTATTTATTTATTTATTTATTTATTTATTTATTTATTTATTTTTGGTGGTACTGGAGTTCCTTGAAGCCCTTCTACCTCTGGGCTACACTCCCAGAGCTATTTTATACTTTTTTATTTTTGGAAACAGGGTCTCAAACCTGCGTGATCCTCCTGTCTCTGCCTCCCAAGCGCAGGGATTACAAGTGTGCGCCACCACACCTAGCTATTTTTTTTATTGGTGCATTGTAGACATACATTTTAAAGGAGTACAATATGGTAGAGGCATACATGCACACTTCACTCATTTTGAGTAGTATTCTTGAATTCCCTAAGCTTTCCCGGCACCCATTCACATAGTGTTTACCCTTGTCTACAACATGTTTCTTGGTATTTAGGATCTTAGAACACTTTCAATAGACAGAAAACTACTGACCTCCCAGGTCTACCTCACAGTTGTAATTTCGATTTAGAGTGAACACCCACTCAATCTCTTTGTCAGTAATCTTTGCCAATTTTTTTAATACATAGGGTGAAATCTCCCAAGGCTAGAATTCTTTCTTGGCAGAAGAACATCAAGAGGCTGGAAAAATGCTTTGAGCGGACCTAAGATTTTTCAGTTTTCTCTTTCTAAATTTTTTTACACATTAAAGCTTTATCTTTGGCAAATGTTTCTTTGAGGTTCAGTCTTCAATGTCTAAAGGCTAGAGAGTGATTGTTTCCATGCGGCCTTGCTACATGGTATTCACTAAAAGACCAGTGATTTACACCTTCAGGTAGAGCCAAAAGGTCCCATATTCACATTCCGAGCTTCTCTGCAGTGATAATTTTGACTTTTCTGTTTCCTTTTGCAGAATTTATATGCAGAATCCACATTATCATACATTTTCAATCATTCTTTTCTTTATGATTTGATTCCTCATCTATGATCATACTGTTTTTCCATTTTCAAAATTTATGTTATTTAAAATCCTATTTCTTTTACATTTTATTAAAGAAACCATTAAAATCTGGATACACAAATAAAAATTACATACGTGCCATCCATTTCTTTTTGCTATATTGTTTTACCATTCTGAACCTGTGTGAAGTCACAAGTCATTTCTCCTGGCCAAACCTAGGACTTATTTTTCTATTGTAACCTTTATTTTCCTTGAATTTTATTCTCATTTGTGACTTCCATAATACTTTACTTCCATAATAATAATTTACAACTACTACATGTAGTTTATTATTCATACATTGAAAAGGAAATTATTCACTCTCATCATCAAATTTGTATGTGGGTAGACATTTTAGTAAAAAATAATCATACATTATATAGTGTGACAAGTATATATAGCATACTGAATTTCTTTGCCTTTCCCCAAAAAGATTTCACATTTTATAATAACTATTTTATATTTAGAAATATTACCTATGTTTTTCTCTGTTTCTACTTTCTCCAAATAATTAAGTAAAAGTTTATCTCTCTAAGACAGCATCTCAAAGATTGGGAAAATTTTGTGAAGAGTAAACATCCCTAGGTGATCACTATTATAGGTAGAGGGCTCTTGATTTCAAGGACTTAACTCTTCTGAAAGTTCACAATTTGTTGCCTCAGACCCGATCTTTCCACACTTCATGTGTTCCAAAAGTATTGAACTGTTCAAAATCAGTGTAAACAACTAAGTATTCAAATAACCTTTCAAGAGTAGAGATAAAAGACATGGAGTGATTATTGCTGGATAAAATATATTCCTTGTTAAAATAAGGCAAATAATTTATATACAGTGGGAGTACTGCTACTGATGAAAATAAACATTTTCAGAGGAAATAAAAATATTAATTGGCAAGAATGCCATGAAAAAATGATGTGAAAAATTCTGGACATTTTTTAAGATGGAAAATTAAAGGGATTATATTTATTGTCCTAGCTGGGATGATTTTAAGAGTGAAAATAGTGTTGAGATGACAGGTATAAATAGGGATTACCTTGAAACATAACATCATCCTATAAAAATTGTACAATTCATACACTTAGGCATGAGTCCAGCCCATAATTGCATAGCTATTTTTAATAAAAATGTTGACAGATCCTCAGATACTATTAACAAAGTAGAAAGGAAATAAAATGATAAATTACAAGTAGACTAAAGTTCCACAAAAAGTGCCAAAAAGCAGATAGAGGTATTACTGCTATAACCAGAGAATGTGCTATGAGTATCCTAGAATAGAAAAGAAAAATGGATGACTAGAATAAATAGAAGTATCTTCATTTCTTATTTGATTCCCAAAAATTTAATAACAAAGTGAAAATAAGATTAAAATAATTATAGGCCAGAATATTATGATTAAATAAAATAAATGTATGAATTCATTATCTGAAAGTATTGTTTTCTATATAAAAGTTTAATCATTAACAATAAATGAGATTTTTATGGCATAAACCCTATGTCAATATGCTGAGGTATCATATTAAATATTGGATACCTGGGTAAGTTTATATGATTCTTTACATGATCACACTCATTATTTTTCAATAAGCTTAAAATGTTCTTATTAACCAAGTCTAGAAGTAAAGGAGAATATATCTCATAATATTTATAATCTAAATGTCTTACTTAGTGGCTGTTTTGAGATGAACATAGGCTGGAACTTATACTAAAAATATTATTGAAATCAAGATCTTTTCACAATCAATAGCAATATTCCTTTCTTCTAGAAGATAGACTTACATTGTTTCTCTACCTTTTGGCTAATATCAAGTGTACTATATGTTCTTATCAGAAGATACACTTACAAAGGCTGAAAGAATCCTGAGAGTCTAGAATAGAACATGGGTCATTACTTTTTCCATCAACAAAAATATTCAACTTAATTTCAAATATTCTGGGATTATTAATAAAAAGGTAACATACTTAATCTAATGTACTCCTCATAATATTTATTCTATATATAGAGATGTACAAAATCATACTATATATATTATTATCATCAAAATAAAAAGTGAATTTTTAAATGGCACTTGTGTAATTTATTTCTACTTTCAAGACTGTCATGGTTTATTTATTTATTGTATTTATTTATTTTATTTATTTATTTATTTTTTGGTGGTACTGGGGTTCCTGGAAGCCCTTCTACCTCCGGGCTACACTCCCAGACCCATTTTTTTTTTACATTTTTTTAAATTTGGAAACAGGGTCTCCTAAGCCAGCGCTCGTGGCTGGCTTCGAACCTGTGCGATCCTCCTGTCTCTGCCTCCCCAGCGTGGGGATTACAAGCGTGCGCCACCACGCCTGGCGACTGTCATGGTTTATATAATTTTACCTGGTATTAGCAAGTTATAAGCAAAATTGTATTCTATTATAAATAAATTCAAATATATTACAAGCTTATTTGTAAGTCTGTTTGGGTTTTCTATATCTTCTAATTTATTTTTAGATCCAACAAAATAAAGTGTCTTTTATTTTGTACTATAAATACTTCTAAGCAACACTGATTTCAGAATTTCTTATGAAAAAGAATAGATTTGTTTTTCCAGAAAAGACCGGGCTTTTTCTACTTTTTACTAATATAAAGAAATAAAACATATTCTATTTTCCCTAGCATATCATAAGTGAAGCTATTACTTCCTCCACCAGACAAAATTAATTACAAGCCGATCCTAACAGAGAGTAGGGGAGGGCGATGAAGTTAGGTCTTTTCTCAACACATCTCAATCAATGAAGATAATTTCTTCTGAAACCCTATCGTTTTGAAATCAAATATAAATGATTCCCAAAGTTATAATGTTAATAATACGGCCAATATTTTTTGGTTTTATAAAAATACTTGGCTTGAGGGTCTTTTAAAGTGAAAATAATTTTTAACTGTTTATTTTGCTTTTGAAACCTATCTTTGCTCTGGGTTTCCACAGCTTTCAGACTCATGGGAATGGTAAGCCTCCCACCCCGCCCAATGCCCCATGTCCTCTGTGGCCTGTAAAAGCTTCCACAGACCTTCTACTACTAACAGCACTGTGGTGAGACAGACACAATTTGGTGGAACTATTAATTCGTTTGAGGCCATAATTTTTGTTCCAGTAACTAACACTTCATTAAGTTGAAATAGTTTCATTATGAAAGGAAATATTCACAGAGAATTTAACCAATGAATGGAAAATTACTGTTTCCAACCAGTTTGATTCAGACTAAATGTTATAGCTAGTTAATAAAATTGGTTTATGCTTTGAATTTTTTAAATTTTTTAATCATAGGAGAATGAAGATGGAAGGTATTCCTAGGCTTTTAAGTTTACCACAGTGAAGCAAAAATGGCATATAAAAACACTTAATTACTCTTTAAAATGTGTCAGTTTCTATTTCATTGAAATTGAATGCCAATATATGCTTTTATTCTTTTAAAGGTATTATATCCTGTATTTTATACTCTGATTTAAGCACAGAAATTCTGCTAATTTGTTTCATTCATTCATTCAACAAATATTTACTGAGCATATGTAGGATCAAAGCACTAAAGTAGAAATATCTAGTTAAACAAAAACTGGTGTTCATCCTTCCCTAAAGAACTCACATTTCAAGGACTGATGCAGAACTGCACACCAGAGTCAAGATTATTTCACTGTGACCATTAAAAGTGACATGAAGTTGAAGTATGAAATGCCAAGGATGCTTCTCTAAAGAAATGCCCCTTCCAAGCCAGGCGTGGTGGTTGGCGGTGCACACTTGCAATCCCAGCATTTGGGAGGCTGAGACAGTAGGATTGTGGTTCATGGACAGCCTCAGCTACTTAGTAAGGCTCTTTGCAACTCAATGAGACCCTTTTTTGTTGTTGTTTTGTTTTGTTGTGGGGTTTGGGGGGTTTTTGTGTTTGTTTGTTTGTTTGTTTGTTTGTTTGTTTGTTTGTTTTGGTGGTACTGGGGATGGAACCCTCCGGGCTACACTCCCAGACCTATTTTATATTTTTATTTGGCAACAGGGTCTCATAAGCCAGCAAGGCTGGTTTCGAACTTGTGTGATCCTCCTGTCTCCACCTCCAAAGCGCGGGGATTACAAGCCTGCACCACCACACCCGGTGAGACCCTGTATTAAAATAAAAATTATTTTAAAAAATAGGGCTTGGGGTATAGCTCGGAGATTGAATGTCCCTGGGTTCCATCCCCAGTATTGCAAAAATTAAAAAATAAATACAAATAAATAAAAAAGAAGAAAGAAAGAAGAGAGAGAGAGAAAGAGAGAGATCTCCCTTCCACTCACACCTGAAAGATGAGTAGGTCTGGCTGAGAAGAACAAGGAAGAGAAAGAATGGACATTTCAAAGAACAAACACCTTGAGAGGATTAATAGCTTGACTCTCTTGAGGAATTAAAGGAAAACAAACTCCTCAACCTGAAACAGAAAGAACCAAGTACAAAAAAGTAGTGACTCTGGAAACAAATGGTCCAGACTCAAACTCGGGCTCTGTCACCACTTCCAGGTTCCATGATCCTGGGTGACTTCAGCTCCTCACCTACAGATGGCTATGATAACACTAGCTCCATAGGTGCCGTAAGGATTAAAGAGTTAACGCCCTTGGCATGCGTGGTGTTGCCGACATAGAGGGAATGCTATAGAAATGTTTGTTCTTTCTGTTTTAAGGTTGACATAATCCCAATGAGAGCCTAAACATACATGTTTTTTATGACACATTTCCTTCTCTGAACTATATCCTCAACTACAGAGTTGGATGAGAACAGGAATTCTTTGTAGTCCCACAGCAGCTGTTGAAACACTGGAAAGCAAATGGGTATCATGTCAAAGAGCTCTCAGACTACAGTCCCACAAACTCAGATTTTCAGTCGTTCTCATGGTCATCATTATTTGGTTTTGGTTTGGTTTTAGCAATGCTAAGTTTTTAAGACTGGGGATCATTGTTCTTTGTAAGTACCCAGTTCGGAATTAAGGTTTATTTTTATGGCTAGACCCTTACATTGATAATTCTGTTATGTCACAAAAATACAGTCACATGTAGCAAACATAGGTTGCATTAATGCAAGATAATACTATGAAAAAATGTGTGAGTGTTTGAACCAAACTAATAAACTGTAAACTTTAATGATGATTTTCACAGTTTTTTTTCTTTTCCTTCCTTCCTTTCATTCTTTCTAATTGCTGCTTTTATTCATTTCATTTTATGTAGCTAATAGAAACTATATATTTCCTGTTTTCTTCTGAGACTTGGTCATTCCAATTTAATTAGAAATTTCTCATTTTATTGGTTAGTTTTCTTTCCTGTTTGTCTATAAACCTAGTAATGTTTAGGACATTTCAACTGCAGAAGGATTAGCAAGGCCAGTTATCTTAATGCCGTTTGTTATATTCAGGAGATGGTTCCAGGCCTATTCTCTGACCAAAGGTCATAAAGTTTTCACATAAAGGCTATAAATGCAGAAATTACTATGGAGACCAGCAAACCTACTCATAGTGATATTCTCAGTTTAAGTACTTATCTGACATTGCTAGTGCAAAAGAATTCAGACTCTGGATAAATCCCTCTCTGCTCTCTTGGAAAGCATCCCAGCTTTACTGATGTTCACTCAGGAAGAAATTCAGGATTTTTCTAAATTTATCTGAAAATGAAACTACTCAGGGGAGTGACTAAAATCCATTTATAGTCTGGCTTTGCATGAACATTCATCCTGAAACTTGCCTACAAAAGTCAAAGACTGAACATATTTACTCCTGATGCCAAAGACTGAACATATTTACTCCTAATGCCTAAACTAGTACTTGCCATATTTGGTTTCTAAAATCTGTGTTAGGACTTTTAAACTTTCATTAAAGCCTGTAAAAACCTATATGGTTCTCCAGTTGTCTTAATGTTGAAAAATGAATTATTATTATTATTATTATTATTATTATTATTACTGGAAACACCATGATCTACATAATTCCTAACTGTTTCCAGTTCTACATTTTAAGGAAAACTTAATGCGCAAAATCCATAGGCAAGAAATTATTTTTCTATTATTTATTAAGTTAGACAGAGGAACAGAAAATTGATAAAAAAAACATTTTTAAGTTTTTCCTTTATGCCCACATATCATGAAATAGATACACACTGGGAGATAAATGAGGTTTTACAATTACTTCAAATAACTATTCAATACTAATGACTTTCCATCCTTGGCAATTATTGGCCTACGATCTTTAATATGCTTAGGACCTAAATATACATTTGAGATTTCTTCTTTTGACTAGCCAAAGAGTTGATATCATCAGTATCTTTGCTATAGATGAGACTTCACTGCCTACTCCAGTCAAATTCTAACATCATGGGGTACGTGTCTGAGTTGGGTAGGCGGAAAGGAAAATCCACAGCAGTAAGCCACACCTTACCCATCGTTTCCTACATCACTGATATTATGACTGCTGTTGTTTGGCACCTCTGACATTTTCTGTTTTCTTTTCAACTTCTTTTTGTATGAAATGATCTTCATCTTTCCATACCTTAGATAAGTGGTTATACACTGGGGTGTGGTGGTGCAAAACCACTCATTGGAAGATGGGGTCAAAACAGTGAAATGTCTACTTATATTTATTTTTGTCTAAAAATTTAAAAATAAGTCAATAGCCAGGCGTGGTGGCGCACGCTTGTAATCCCCGCCCTTGGGAGGCGGAGACAGGAGGATCGCGCAGGTTTGAAGCCAGTCTCGCTGGCTTAAGAGACCCTGTTGCCAAATTTTAAAAAATATAAAAATAGGTCTGGGAGTGTAGCCCGGAGGTAGAAGGATTTCCAGGAACCCCAGTTCCACCAAATAGATAAATAAATAATTAGTTTTAAATTGCCATGACATATATTATATAAATAAATATACATTAATAAGGAATACTGGATTGGTGTTCCAATAGTGGAATACCTATCGATTTATACTGAGGAAAGATTTATCGTGGCTCACAGTTTTGGAGGTTTCGGTCCATGATCAAGTGGGTGAGTTGCTTTAGGCCTCTTGTGTGGGGGAGAGGAAGCAGCTCAGCTCATGTCCGCAGGGGCAGTGTGTAGAGCACAAAGTCAATTACCTCTAGGCCATATGTGAAATAGCAGAAGCAGAAGACTCCAGGGCCTCACAATCTGTTTCAAGGGCACCTCATCAATGATCTGAAACCTTCTACTAGGTCTGACATCTTAAAGATTCCATTACCTTCTGATAGCACCAAGCTTGGGCCAAGGTGTAGTTTAAAAGTAGAATGCCCCTGGGTTAAATCCCCAGTACCAAAAAATAATTAACAAAAGTTACCTATAAAGTATTTAGAAAGCAGAAAAACATATTTAACATCACCCACTTCCCTAGTAATACTTATTGAAGGACAGGCACTTTACACACATGGGATTTTAGGGGATGTTAGAGGTGAAAGTCTATAGCAAATATATACTCAAATACATTTACTATAAAGGCACAAAGTCAATAAAGCTTGAGAGGACTAATTTCTATCAATAACCAATACTACTACTATGTTAGAAAATAAATTTGAAAATAATGAGTAAAAACTCTCCCTGTCCTTCCCATATGTGTCTTCTACAAGAGAGATTTTATTTCTAGTGGACCACTAATAAAATAGTGAGTACTTCTAATCAGGGCCTGTTAATGAGAGAATATTTTTTGCCTAAGAGGGGGATTTTCTGGCTATGTGTCTATGAGGGCTCTGAGGATAATCTCTTAAATAAGACTCTAGAATTCATGTGTTTGTGACATTCCCTTTTACCTAGAATAGAGCTGATCTGTGCAACCCATAGGCTATAGAATAAACTACAGTGTGTAACTTCCAAAACCAGGTTATAAAAGACACCGTGACTTCCATTTTGTTCTCTTGGATTATCTCTGGGAAAGCCAGTTGCTATTCATGAATATACCCAAGTGGTTCTACAATGAGAAACTAAGACTTCTTAGAACATGCAGCAAGGAACTGAGGCTTTCTGGCAACAGCTAGCGAACAACTGACAACTTCTGCCAACAGCTGTGTGAATGAGCCACCTTGGAAGCAAATCCATCAGCCCCAGTCAGGTCTTCAGTTGACTGCAGCCCGGGCCAACAACTTGACTGAAAGCCCAGCCAGGCCATCTGGCTTTGCTACTCCCAAATTACTGACTCACAGAAACTCTAAACTAACAAAGGCTTACTGTTTTAGCTGCTGTGTTTTGGGGTAATATGTAACTCGGCGATATATAATCAATGTAGTGCTGCTCAATAATCACGATTCTAACACAGATTTGAATATATGCACAAAACACTGGATGCATCATATGAAAATATGTAACATATATCCCTCCTCTGACATTTGACATTCTAATATCCCTAAAAAGCTTAGGAGGAGTCAGGTGTGGTGGTGCATACTGTAACCCTAGTATATGGGAGGTTAAGACAGAAGGATCACAGATTCAAGGTCAGCCTCAGTAATTTAGCGATGACCTCAACAACTTAATGAGACTTTGTTTGAAAATAAGAAGTAAAATAGGGCTGGGAATGTAGCTCAGAAATAGAATGTTCCTGGGTACACTCAAGCCCCAGTATCCCCACCAAAAAAAGAAAAACCTGAGGAGAAAGATTGAAGAAGAAACTTAAGGAAGAGGATTCAAGTCTCCCTAGAAACTCAAAGAACAGAAGTCAAATTATCATGGTTAGTTAAATATTTGTTTATTTTCCTAACTTTTGCCAAAAAATCAGTAAAATTCTCATCCAGACATAGTGGTATATGCTTATAATCTCAGTGCTTAGGAGGCTGAGACAAGAGGATCACAAGTTCAAGACTAGCCTCAGTAACATTGTAAAGCCCTAGTGAAATCCTTAAAAAGAATAAAATAAATACAAAGAGCTAGGGGTGTTGCTCAGAGGTAGAAAGGCCCTGAGTTCAATCACTAGTGCAACAACAACAACAACAACAACAACAACAACAACAACAACAACAGAATTCTAATTCTGATGCATCAAAGACCAGAAATAATACCCTAGTTTTATTCTATTATTTACTAAGAATAACAGAATATAGTTCCAAGAATATTTTTCCAAGAGCTATTTATGCTGCTAGTTTTCCATATTATCAATCTCTCTCAATCTTTGAGGAAAAATTACTGCAACTATATGCATCAATTTTATAACCCCACAGAACTTAAATATATAATTTATTCTATATGATTTGATATATTTAAAAATCCCAATTAGTTCTCCAAATATGCTTTTAATTCTCTCTTAGAAGCTCAATGACTCTTAAAGAAAGGATGATAAGTTTTGCTTTTCTTTTATTGTTCCACAGAGTAACTAGAAATATATTCTTCAAATAAGAATGGCCCAATCAATAAATGTAGTTAAAAAAAACAGAGCAAAGGAACAGTAAACTTTAGCAAGAGATTATAGCAATATCTAAAAAAGTCAAATAAAGTAAATTATTAGGAATAAAATTATTTTTGTGGTACTGGCAAGGCATTCAACCTCTGAGCTATACACTCAGACTTTTTTAAATTTTATTGGTGCACTACAGTCTCACATCATAATGTGGATCATGTTGACAATGACATATATTCACACAGTACTTGGTGCCCCCCCATCTGCTTCCCCTTTTCCCTCCCTCCCAGTACTGAGTGTCCAGGTTAACAATGTTATATACACATGTATACACATATTCAAATATATATTTTCAATCAGTTAACCTCAGCTTTCTTCCTCCCCTACCCTTCCTTTCTGGCTTTGCTGAGGTTTCACCTCCATTATCTGGAGCCCTAATACTCCCTAGGTTGAGCATATTAGAGAAAACATATGTCCCTTCTCTTTCTGTGCTTGGCTGATTTCACTTAACATATTGTTTTCTAGGTCTTTCCATCTTCTTGCGAAATGACATGATTTTTTTTTTTATTGTTGAGTAGAATTCCATTGTGTGTATTTCCCATAATTTTGTAATCCATTCATCTTTTGATGGACACCTAGATTGGTTCCATATTTTGGCTATTTCAAATTGTGCTGTTATGGACATGGGTATGAATATGTTACTGTAGTTCTCTACTTCAATCTCTTTGGAAAGACACTCAGGAATGGTGTAGCCAGAATGGTGGATCCATTCCATTTTCTAAGTAATCTCCATGCTGATCTCCATAGAGGCTGAACTAGTTTGCCCTCCCACCAACAGTGTAAAGAGTTCTTCTTTCCCCACATCCTCACCAGCATTTATTGTTATTTGACTTCTTTATGTTTGCCACTCTGATTAGGGTTAGATGGAATTTCAGTGTAGTTTTGATTCGCATCTCCCTGATGGCTAGTGATGTTGAAATTTTTTCATTTAACTATTGGCCATTTGTATCTCTTCTTTTATAAAGTGTCTATTCAATTCAGTTGTCCATTTCTTAATTGAGCTATTTGTTTTGCTAGCGTAGAGTCTTTTGAGCTCTTTGTGGATTCTGAATATTAGCCCTCTCTCAGAGTGGTAACTGGTAAATATCTTCTCCCATTCTATAAGTTTCTCTTTAGAATCGTGATGGTTTCCTTTGATGAGCAGAAACTTTTTAGTTTGATGCCATCCCATTTGTTAATTCTTGTTTTAATTTCCTGCACTTTGGAGGTCTTGTTGAAAAACCTATATTTTGGAGTGTTGAGCCTATGCCCTCCTCTAATAGTTTCATAATCTCTGGTCTGATTTCCAGATCTTTGATCAATCTCAAGTTGATTCCTGTCTAGGGTGAGAGGTAAGGATTTTGTTCCATCTTTCCACAAATGCATAACCAGTTCTTCTAGTACCATTTTTAAAAAGTCCGTCATTTTTCCAGCGTATGAATTTGGCCCCTTTGTCAAAGATCAATTGACTATAAGTGTGTGAGTTTATTTCATGCTTATTTTTTGTTAGCTCCTTTGTTTGTTTTTAAAAAGAATCTCACTGGGTTGTTGAGAGTCTCCTGTGATCCTCCTGTTTCAGTCTACCAAGTACTGGGATTAGAGGCATGTGCCACCACACTCAGAAAATAAAATAATTTAGTGTGTCAAGTTATGAGCATAGCAGAATATTAATGCGATATCAGTCCCTCACCATTTCTAAGTTGGCATTACACTACAGTATCAATATATTATGTTAATTAAATGTATTATAATAAGAGATTCAAAGATAAAGTTTATTTTAGTATTATTAAAAATATTGAACATTTAACACCAGCAAGCTTGTAAAATGTCTTACTTACACTTGAATTTCTCAACTTGCCTACTCAGAGTTTCTGTAGGAGACCCACTGTCCACAAGAAGCCCTCAAGTTCAATTGTACATTTGACCCAGGGTCATTAGATCAGGATTTTTTCAGCAGATTTTATCTATTACTGGCCTGAGACAAGTAGTCATAAGGAAAGACCAACTGGCTGAATCCAATCTGGTTTTATAATACTAAATTTGTTAAACAAGGGTATCAGGATCCTGGATACTACATAGTGTGGTAGTCTTGCTGGAGCATATGCAAACTCATACAGAAGGTGATAAAAAGGAAGATAGAATATAAGCTGATAGGGAAATACAGAAGACTCATACAGAAACGGAGAGAGGAGAGTCACAGCCACTCTGAGAGCTGAGTCACAGTTCTTGACCTGGCCATTTCTGTCTCCATTTCACATGAAATGTATACTTTAATTACTCTTCCCCTGCATCTGTGTAATAACTCCCATTCCCTCTTGACCTGAGCAACATTGAGTGGGTTTTTACTTCTTTCTCCAACAAAAACCTTTGACTGTGAATGTCTTTTAGGTAAAATATGGAAGTGAATGGAAACTTCAAATGTGTAAGCATCGATGAAGATGAATACAGAACTACTTGAGAAAAAAATGAAATAAACTATAACATACTCATCTAGTCTAAAGAAATTTTCCTATTTTCCTATGGCAATCTCATTTTATATCATAGATTCAATTCTCAAGTATGTATAGATGATTCCTATATCTTAACTTCAATTCAGATCCTTCCACAAAGAAATTTTTTTTTTTGCAGGTTTGGGGATGAAACCCCAGTGGCAATCAGCCTCCGGGCTACACCCCCTGCCCTATTTTTTATTCTTTGTATTGAAACCAGGTCTCACTGAGTTGCAGAGAACCTCACAAAGTAGCTGAGGCTGTCCGCGAACCACAATCCTCTGGTGTCAGACTCCCGAATGCTGGGATTGCAAATGTACACCACCATGCCTGGCCCACTAAGGAATTTAAATTGCTGCCTGGACCTAGCAACCTAAATTCCAATTGACATTTTAAATTTAAGAAGTTAAAATTAAAGTTTATTATTCCCCTCCCTTGTAGTTCTGTTTCAGAATTTTCTACCTTGGGTGACCTCGTTATCTTACCAACCTGAAATCTAAAATTCATCCTTGATTTCTTTTACTTCCCATTTTCAATCTTCTCCTATTTTCCAAGATCTGACATTCTCCCTCTGTAAGATTTCTCCAGTATGCATTCTCTCTTTCACTTCCATAATTACTGCTAAATTAGGTCAGCATCTCTTCTCTTGATTAACAAAACAGAGATGGATATTTTCATTTATCTTGCAGTGTATATAAGACTAGAAAATGAATCTCTAGCCATGGAGAATCTTGTTCCTCCTCCAAGTAGAAAGGAGAACTGATGGTAGAATACGTGTTTTCTCCTCAAGGATGCTTCCAAACCATATTTTTCCCTTTCTCTCACTTCACCAAGATAAATCTCATGTCATATAATTATATGTCCTTCCACTCCTTATTTTTGCCATCAGTTCTCTCACATCAATTCATTTATTTCTCATCGATTCCACTGTTTGATGACTTAACATTTTACAACTTCTTTCAAATTTCTCGAAGATTTCAATACTCATATATAAGATCTTCCCAGCATTCTGGTGTTAATTTTTCTCTCCTGCAATTATTTTTCTCTCCTGCAATTATCTTTTCTTCAGCTATGCATCAACCTTACATTTTCCCAAAATGCATATCCTTCATCATATCAGTTTTAAAATCCCACCTTCTGATAATTATCTCCCTTATTTTTCATTTACTCCTTCTAGTGCAACAATTCTAAAATATGTTTTGTCAACACTAGGACCTCCGTTGATCCTAATAAAGAACACTTCAGGTCCCTCATTCCTCTCTTCATTTTTCTCTTTGCTTTTTATTGTATGATATATCATTATAATAACCTCTTTGTAGATGTCCTAAATTACTTGGTGTTTCTCTACTGCCATCTCAATAGCTTTGCAAGACTCAAAAGCCATATAGAAACAGTCTCTGAACCTCTTTTCTACCTAAAACCACTTTCCAAATAAAATCTCATCCAGTATCAAGAATACATTCTACTTTATGATAGTCCCAAATCTGTATTTGCAGATTTGAGCCATTTCCTTTAATCATTATTTAAATATTCACTGACTTAGTCCATAAATTCACTTCATTATCTATCAAACTCAATACATAAAAAATCATGAAACTTCTACCTCTGTACCCACAAATATGACTCTATTATACCTGAAATTTATTTTTATTACAATAAATAAATTTTATCTCTCCTATTTCTTAAGTAAAAATATTGGAAATGATTAATAACTCTAATCAATGTTTCTCACCATTAATCCAAACTACCTTCAAATTCTATTAAAACAAACTCCAAAATATATCCAAAATTTTATCACAGTCACCTAATGGTGTTATTTTTTTCCTTTGCTATTTATAGTTTATTCTCCACCAAGCAACCAGGGATAATCTCTGAAAAATTAAATGATAGTGTAACTCTTTGTTCCAAAGCCTTTAGCGGGCTCCCTCTTTCACTGAGTATAAAAGCAGAAACTATAAAGTGACCTGACAGGCCACTCCTTACACTCAACACTCCCTGGCATCACCCAGCTTCTGAATGTGCCAAACATACTCCCACCTCAGAGCTCTGGCACTTGCTCCTTCTCACAAACTTCTTCTAGACATCTGTATTGTCTGCTCATCCTCTTATTTATAGTTTATGCTTACTCAAATATCAACACATGAGACCTTCCCTGACCTCTTTATCCAAAAGAACAAACTTTGCCTGAGGCAAATATCATCCTATTTACTCTTCTTTATTTTTATCCATAGAACTTATCGGAATCTGACTCATTACATTTTATTTCACAGTGTTTTATCTCCTCAAAAATCAAACATAAATTAAAAGAGGACAAGAAGCTCTTTGGTCATGGCTGCATAAGGCCTAATATACATTAAGCAATTGATGAGTATTTATTTAATTAATTGGTGAATAAATGAATAGACTAAAAAGCAGTTAAGCTATTCAGATATTGGTATTTAAAATAAGTTTTGCCTATGGATGTGGAGAAGTGGGAACTCGAAAACATTGTTGTTGGGATTGCAAATTAGTGCAAATTAGTTCAACCACTTGGGAAAACAGCATGGAGGATCCTCAGAAGAATGGGAACAAACTTACCATTTGATACAGCAATACCACTTCTAAGTATCTACTCAAAAGAAAGGAAACCAAACTACAAAACTAATGCATGCATATCTATGTGCATAGCTACACAATTAACCATTGCCAAACTATGGAACCAGCCAAGATGTCTATCAACAGATACATGATTACAAAACTGTGGGATATGTACACAATGGAATTTTACTCAGCCATAAAAAAACACAATTACATCATTTACAGAAAAATGGATGGAACTGGAGAACACTATGCTAAGTGAGATTAGTCAGTCACAAAAAATAAGAAATCAGATGTTATCCCTAATATGGGAAAGCTAGGGAAAATGGGTAACAGAAGGAAATCTAGATGAAGAAGAATATTCTATAGATGAAGCATATAATGCTACCTAACTGAGGGGATGGGAGGGGGAAAGAGGGAAATTCTCTAAAGCACATGATGTACTTAAATAAACATATCAAAGTCAATCACTAATCCAAGCATGGGAAGGAGGGAGGGGGAGAGAATGGGGTGGGAATTGGGTAAGGGTAATTGGGTGATGTGTGCATGTATGTCTCCACCCTCTTTTATCCCAATAAGATAGATGGCTAAAATTCACCAATAAAAAATTTTTAAAAAAGAAAATATTGGCTAGCTATGACTTTGACTTATTGTACTTTCTCTCTCTCTCTTTCTGTGGTGTGTGTGTGTGTGTGTGTGTGTGTGTGTGTGTGTGTGTGTTACAAGGGATAGAACCCCCAGGGGCCTTCTGCCTTCTACCCCTCAGCTACACCCCCAGACCTATTTCATATTTTATTTGGAAATAGGGTCTCATTAGATTGCTTAGAACCTCACTAAACTGCGGAGGCTGGCTTTGGACCTAGGATCCTCCTGTCTCAGCTTCCCAAGTACTAGGATTACCAGTATATGCCACAATGCCTAGCTTAGTACTTTCTAACAGGACTAAGAGAATAGCTATATAATTTATTTATCAGCCAAGCATAGTTATATTTGCTCTCTTATAAAAATTAAGACCCTCTAAATGATGGAGTGATAGAGTACATAAATAAAAGTATAGCTTGCTTTTTTGCCCATACTTGAGTCAAGAGAATTTTCATGTGCAAGGCCAAAATTTCTTAATAAATAAGGATCTATTTCAATTCAAATTTATTATCGAGTTCTTGAAATTCTTCATTTAAAAATACAACTTTTACACAAAACAATGTAAAGTGATACTAGTATTGATCATTAAAAACAAGAAAAATGGCTGGGCATGGAGGCACATGCTTGTAATCCTAGCATTTGGGAGGCTGAGACCTGAGGATTGCGGTTCGCGGACAGCCTCAGCTACTTAGTGAGGCCCTCTGCAACTCAGTGAGACCCGGTTTCAAAATAAAGAATAAAAAATAGGGCAGGGGGTGTAGCTCAGAGGTCGAATGCCCCTGGGTTCCATCCTGAGACCCGAAAAAAAAACAAGAAAAATGAACAAAATATCCCTAGTATATCTGTGTTACTTACTATAAATATTATAAGCTATAAAAATATAAGATGGAAAATCTCTACCAAGTAGTATGAGGTGAGTTTGGGCAGTTAAACTATTCTACCAGTCTTATTTTTTAAACCAAAATCATCTTTACAAGAGCTCTTCTTGTTCAGGAGAAGAAAGCCATGTTGCCTATCCATGGACACACCTGCAAATATGAAGGAGGTAATAAACAAGTAAACTTCCATCTGTAGATAAAGTCCAAGTAAGATTTCATCTGTAGTAAATTATAGTGGAGGAGAAAGTTAAATTGAAATAGGCAGAGAAAATTGTAAGTTTGTCTTCACATTACCTTGATTTAATAATAACATATAACATCTATAGAGTGTTTACCAAGTGCTTGGCATTGCATTAAGCAGTTTTTAGTCATTTTCTCCTTTAATCTAGCAAACAGACCAGCTAACAGATGAGGATACTGAGGCACAGAGATTTTAAGAAAATTTCCCTAAGTTACAGAATTAATGAATAAAGGACCCAGTACCTGAACTCACTTCTATGCATGAAATCTCTATTTGGAGGTTAACTAGGATGTCCTCACAACAACTACATGAAACTATAAGAAAGCAATGGGTGAAAATCCAAACGCTGTCTGCACTAGTCTAGGACAAAGGAATGGGGACATGAAACAAAGGAGAAAACCAAGATAAAATCTCAAGGGAAAGTCACAGTCAGCAAGGACTGAATAATGCCCTCAGGGAACAGTAGTGGTGAAGATTTACTGGTGCTAACCTGATCATCCTTCCAAAGAGACTGACAAGGAAATCTACTTTGAAGCACAGAGGAGAATCAGTAGAAAGAGGTTAGAGATGGTCTCTTAGGTGAATTGAACTTTGAAGGACCAGGAGCCAGCAAGTCAAGAGAAATAAAGATATACAAGAGAAGAAAACCTGGGCAAATGCATGGCTTGAGGGAGCAAAAACCCAGAAACTTCAGAGAATTGAATACTTAGTGTGGATGGTGGTAGGCAGACAAGTTACTTTAGAGAAAAACACAAACAACAACAAATACTGGCAAGGATGTGGAGAAATAGGAACTCTAATACATTGTTAGTGGTACTGAAAATTAGTGCAACCACTTTGGAAAACTGTATGGAGTATCCTCAGAAGAATGGGAACAAACTTACCCTACAATCCAGCAATACCACTTCTGGGTATCTACCCAAAAGAATGGAAAGCAAACTATCCAAAAGAATGGAAACAAACTACGAAACTAATGCATGTGTATCTATGTTCATTGATGTGCAATTCACCATTGCCAAACTATGGAACTAGCCAAGATGAATGGATTACAAAACTATGGGATATGTACACAATGGAATTTTACTCAGCCATAAGGAAAAATACAATTACATCATTTACAGGGAAATGGATGGAATTGAAGGACATTTTTTTTTGGGGGGGTGGGGATTTGACCTCCAAGCTACACCCCCATCCTATATTTTATTTTTTATTTTGAAACAGGGTCTCACTAAGTTGCAGTGGGCCTCAGTAAGTAGCTGAGGCTGTCTGCAAACTATGATCCTCCCATCTCAGCCTCCAGAATGCTGGGATTACAAGCATGCACCCCCATGCCTGACAGGAACTGGAGGACATTATGCTAAGTGAAATTAATCAGTCACAAAAAATAAAAAAAATGGGATGTTATCTCTAATATGCGGAAGCTAGGAAGAAAATGGGCCATAGGAAGAGCTCTAGATGAGGAAGGAGATACCATAGATTCACAAATAAGGTTACCTGAGGGGATAGGAGGGGGGAAGAGGGAAATTCTCTAAAGCATATGATGTTCTTTAACAAACATATCAATGTCGATCACTAAGCCAAACATGAAGAAGGAGGGGAAGGGAATGGAGTGGGAATTGGGTCAGGGCTAATTGGGTGATGTGTGCATATATGTCTCCACCATCTTGTACCCCATTATGATGTATGACTACAATGCACTAATAAAAAATTTAAAAAAGAGAAAAATGTCAAATAGGGAGTTAGTCTAACTGCCACATTTTTTAATGAATCACCAAAGGTAGCACCTTGCACACCTAACCCTAGATTGAAGTACAGAAATTTTAAAAGTTGTCCAAAGTGTCAGAGAAGTATAAGAATATGCAAAACCTCTTGGTGGCAGGTAGACTCTGGGAGAACTAAAAAGTGATACATTCAATTGAAATGGTAGAAACAATTGCAGAACCAGAAAAGAAAAAAAAAATGGATGAGAGAAAAATAAGGAATGAGCCTAGCAGGCCTATTGCTTTATGGCCTTTAGGAGAGTAGCAGATTAAAAGGTAGAGTTCAAACTAAGACTTTTTAGTCTTTTTTATGAGATCTGGGTAAGATAATTGCCTCTGAAGACAGAATTTTAAAATCATGAATCCTGGTCAGTCTTCCCTGACCCAAAATTACCAACCCTTCTGAAATTCATTATTAATTGTTAACCTTATTTTACCCAGCAATGAATCAACTATGGCTTTGAAATTGCTGACAGTGGGGGCCATCCCACACCAGGAAGAAATTTCTGCCATTGATTGATAGAAAAAGGAAATAGTCAGGATTAGAAAAACGGGTAAACAAGCCAACATGTACTTTTATCACAGATAGGCACATAAGCAAAAATCTGGCTTCATTTAGGCTATTACTAATAGCTAAGATTTCAATATTGATGAGAATAGACATTTTAATTTATTCTACTAAAAAGAGCCACATAAACTGGATAATCAATATTTGATTGTTGATTAACTAATGAGGGATATAAGGCCATATTGGGAGAACTGACAACTGCCCTATATTAATACCAGTGCTTGCAATTAGATCCAGTAATTATATCAAGAAGATTTCCTGTCCTAATATTTAGAATGATCCTAGTAATCAGTAGATGGAATTGAGTCTTTACAGAACAGAGGTTTTGAACACAGTTAAGAATCATTGTCAATAGTTACTTTTGGTTTCTCCTTCTCCTGCTATTTAACTCCTATGTTATTATTATATTTTATAATTGTCTGAGACTAGCCTCTGAATCTAGATAGTAAGCTTTTAAGAAAATAACACTATGACTCACAGGCCACTGTATTTAACCCACAACATCTAAGCATTAATTGGTGTTCAAATACCATTTACTAATTCTATAAAGCTTCTAGTACACGTAAAAAGGATTAAAAAGTGATACCATTAAGATAGTGAAATAGGAAGCACCATGCTCTCATTTATTCCATGGATACATCAGTCCAACAACAGATTGAACAATTCTTATTATGAAAAATTCAGATACCAGTTAAGAGGCTCATGTACCCCAGGTGGTCATGTAAGCAGAGAAAAACCTTGTGGCTGCCTTTCACAATAGTCTCTACCCCCACACAGTTCCAAATTATTGAGAGAAAATTCCCAGTTCCAACCTTCTTCCCATGAAAGAAAAGAGAAGACAGTATAATATGTCCAACATTCTGCCTTTAGAGGTAAGGGATGCCCAAGACTATTTTGTTTGTTTGTTTGTTTGTTTGCTTTGTTTTGTTGCCTTATCTACCTCCTTTGGAATATCAATGAAATCTGAAATATTCTAGATGCCTGGGTACTACTGAGAATAAACAAATAAAATATCTGGGTATCATGCTGCAGAGGACCTGCAGCTAGCAAACAAAAAGGCTAATATATTTCAGCAATATCTCCTTCAAAGAAGAAAAATAAAAGAATGCATGTCCAACATTCCACCTTTTGAGGAGACTGCCCAAGGGACTAGATTTTGTTTTATCTGTCTTAGAGTGTGGGCAGAACTTGGCAAATTCTGGATGACCAAGGGCTGCTAAAAACAAACAAAAAAATACCTAAGCAACATAATGCTGCTTCAGAGAACTTATGGTATAGTAAATAGATACCAGAATAAGCAATAGGTTATGAGCTCTCCCTCCAGAGAGAGACGGAGAGAATATGAATTAATGAGAATGAACAAAACAAGATTGGCAAATTTTTTTTAAGAGGAAGGAAGCCTTTACATACAAGACCAGAGACTACATATATAGTGAAAAGTCTTCAGAGGGCCCAGAATCTCTAGTTGGGCTGATTGAAGAAGGTCTTCCCCTGAGTAAATCCAGTCTTTAAAAATGAGAAAAGAGGCTATTATTTCAAATATGTGTAACATAAAAGTTACATAGAACACAAAGAAGGGAATAATCCAAAGAAACAAAATGAGTCTCCAGAAACTATCCCTAAAGAAATGGGGATGTTTTAAACAAACAAAAAAAATTTCAAAATAACTACCACAAAAGTGTTCAATGCACTTAATAGTTAATGAACAAAAAAAGAATTTCAGAAAATATTGAAAAATTTTAAAAGTACCAAACAAAACTTTTGAAGCTGAAGAATTTAATAACTGATCAGGAAAAAAAATCAAAGGGATTCAACCTTAGATTTGATCAAGTTAGAGGCAATAAACAGTGACCTAAAGGATAGGTCATGGGAAATTATTCAATTGGAGGAAGAAAAAGATAAAAAAAAGAAAGCCTGAAAACTTTTATACGGCAAAACAACATATGTATTATTTGTGTTTCAGAAGAAAAATGTAAAAAGAAAAACAGCAGAAAGTGTGTTTAAAGATATAATGGATAATAACTTCCTATATCTGGAAAAGAAAACAGATATCCAGATTAACAAAATCCAACTGTTCCCAATGAAGATGAATCAAAAAAAGTTCACACTGAGATACTTCATAACCAAATTATTAAAAGTCAAAGAAAATTTTGAAGACAACAGAATAAAGTGACTCGTGATATATAAGAAACCCTCAATAATATTGTCAGTTGATTTCTCAGCATAAACCTTGCAAGACAGCAGATAATGAGATTATACATTCAATATGTCAATCAATAATGCCATATCCAGTAAAATGGCCTATCAAAATGGCAGGGATTCAAACTTCCCTATACAAGAAATAGTAAAAGAACTCACCACTAGACTTGCCTTATAAGAAATATGAGGGAATACTTCAAGATGTAATGAAAAGATAACAGTAGCAAGAAGTTAAATGAAATATAAAGCTCACTGTTAAATATAAACACATAGAAAAATACAGAATACTATCAAACTGTAATAGTCATGGATAAATCACTTTTAATTCTAGGAGAGTTTAAAAAAACAATATAATAAAATATAGTAATACAAAAATATGATAATGGCTATATTATATAAAAAAGAATAATTTTGGATGTCAGTAACATAAAAGATAGGAAGTACAAGATATAGAGCTTTTCTATGTAGTTAAGTTAAAGCTATTATTAGCTTGATATAGATTGTTATAATTATAAGGTTTTTTTATGTATGCCCCTTGAGACACACAAAGAAAATACCTATAGAAAATACATCAATGCTGTGGGATATGTACACAATGGAATTTTACTCAGCCATAAAAAAAAAAATACAATTGCGGTTTTTGTTTTGTTTTGTTTTGTTTTGTTTTGTTTTTTTGGTGGTACTGGGGCTCCTGGAAGCCCTTCTATCTCCGGACTACACTCCCAGAACTATTTTTACATTTTTATTTGGAAACAGGGTCTCCTAAGCCAGCGCGCGCGGCTGGCTTCGAACCTGCGCGATCCTCCTGTCTCTGCCTCCCAAGCGCGGGGATTACAAGCGTGCGCGTGCGCCACCACGCCCGGCACAATTGCGGTATTTTAAGGGAAATGGATGGATCTTGAGGACATTATGCTAAGATAGATTAGTCAGTTACAAAAAGTAAGAAATAGGATGCTTCCCCTAATATGTGCAAGCTAGGGTGAAAGGGGTCATAGGAGAAACTCCAGGTGAAAAAGGAGATTCTATACAGGAGCAAATAAGGCAACCTAATAATGTGGGGATGGGAGGAGGGAGAGGAAAACTCTTTAAAGCTCACGATATACTTGTTCATATCGAAGTCAACCACTAAACCAAGCATGGGAGGGAGGGGTGGGGAGGGAGGGAGGTGGGGACTGGGTTGGGGCTGGCTGGGTGATGTGTACATCTATGTCTACACAAGGATTTTTTACCCCATCATGATATATAAATACAATGCACTAATAAAAAATTTAAATAAAAAATAAAAATAAATTATTGTTGCTAATGAAAAAAACAAAACCAAAAAAATAAAGTAAATATATAGTTTACACTCTTCAAAAAAAGAAAATAAAAAAGAAAACATAGATGTTACTATACAAAAAATCAATATAACACAAAGGAATATATCCAGAGAGGAAAACAGATGAATATCTTAAATGATGAGTGTCTTTTTGTATATTACTAAGATAACCTGTGGCTGGGGGCTCTTGGAAATCATCCGGACTGGGGACTGGTTGTCATAGGAGTCAAATATTATTAATAAGAGTCCAATGCTTATTAAGAAATTGGAACTTTCAACCCCACTCCCTGACTTCAGAGGAAGAGAGACAGGTGAAGTTTAAGTTGATCGCCAATTGATAATTATTTAACCAATGATGCCTACATAATGAAGCCTCCATAAATATTCAAAAGAACAGGATCCCAGAATTTCTACATAGCTAAATACACTTAAGTGACTGGAAGGCAGTATACTCAGAGTGGTCATGGAAGTTCCTCATCTCCTCTTTCATACCTTATCCTATGTATCTCTTCCATCTAACGTTTAACTGTGTCTCTTGTAATATCTTTTATAATAAATGAGTAAAAGCAAGTAAAATGTTTCTGTGAATTCTATGAGCCACTCTAGCAAGGCAATCTTACCTGGTGAGGGGTCATAGGAATCTCAATATATAGTTGTTAATCAGAAGAAGTACAGGTTAATGTGGAATTATTATCTAAAGTGGTGGGAATGTAGGAATGGCCTTATAGAATGAAGTACTTAACCAGGGACCTGATGCTATCTCCAGTTACTATAAGAATTGAATTAAAGGATACCCATTTGGAATCTGCTGGATAATCTGGTGTTAGAAGTATTGGGTTGTGTTGTGTGTGAGATTAGGAAATGTACTTTGTTCCAATTTCCTAATCATTTAAAAAATTTACTAAAGGGTAAATTAAAGTTATATGGTTTTCAGCACATTAATAAAAAAAGAAAAGCTTTTTAAATTATAATGGGGATTAATGAGGTGAATATAGATTTACTACTAACATTTTGGAACTCTAAAAATAGAAAACTCTTAAAATCTTGAAACATTTAAGACAAAGAAAATAATACACTATTTAATGAGTAGATTTGATTTAGGGAGTGGTTCCTGAAAAATGTAGCTCAAATAAAAAATACAAATCAATCCAAGAAGTATTTCAACAAAATAACAGATACTAACCTTAGATGAAATAAATAATGATTACAAAACTTCCCTAAACATTTGAACTTAACATCACAGAGGATAAAATAATCTGTAAAATAAAAAATAAATCCCCTGATGAACTTGGCCTCTGTGTAGTTCAGTAATTTTGAGTGCAAGGTCACTTAGACAAGCTAACAAAAATACTAGTAAGAATACTATCAGCCCTAAGAGAAATGAAGTAAAGAAGAAAATTTTCCAGGTCTTGAAAAATTTTCTGCTCAAAAGTGCTGAGGACACAGCAGGAATCGAGGTTCTGTCCCTGAAGCCAGGTCTGGTTAATATTTCATCCACTCACCTCTCTTCAGAAGTAACCCAATCAATTTGGTGGCTACATGAGATCTGAGAGCACACAACTTCTTCACACACATACTTTGCAGAGTTACAGCTTCCAAACAAAGCTGCTGGAGCTCTATGAACACAGGGGAGTTGTCAGTGGAAGATCCTGTAAGGTCATGCTAGAGGTAAACAAAAGCAAGAAACATGCTTTTAGAATAACCCCAGGAAAACAAATACATCCAACAGGCTCCCCAGAACCCTGTCGATGGATGGCTGAATTTCAATTTCCAAAATTATTTGTTTGTTTATTTTACCAGTGGGTTTCCCACTCCAAATGAAGTTCTATCTTGAAATCTAACATATGAAACAGGAAAAGGTAAATCTAACCTAATTGAAATGGATGGGGAGGGCAGAGCTGTGCTTATTCTTCTTGGGTTCCATGTCCCCATAGTGGTTCCCATATTTTTGCTGAGTTCTACGACTTGGACAAACAGAGTTTGAAAAGGAAAATATTATCCATTTGTATGAAGCTTTCAAACTATTTTAGGCTTAGAATAAAGATTAATAAATATTTTCTTATGATGGAAATCAAGACTAAATAATATGCATCATAATTTTTTATCAGTTCATTATAGTCTCACATCATAATGTAGATAACGTTGACAATAGTGTACATTCACACAGTATTTGGTGCTCCCCTGCCTTTCCATTCCCCTCCCTCTCAATACCAAATGTCCAGGTTAACTACGTTATAGTCATGTATATACACATAGTTACAAATAGCATTTCTATTAGTGAACCTCAGCTTTTTTCCTCCCCCATCATTTCTTCCTGGCTCCACTGAGCATCTTCTCCATTATCTGGAGTCTTTTAAGACATCATTACTAATCATCAACTAACCTATTAGGTAGCTTACCTGGGAAATCTGTGAATAATTGATTTAACTACTTAAATTCATCCAAGAACTATTTGATAGCATCTGCTAGCCATCAGGCATGAATATATCCTGGAGGGTGGGGGAATACAGACATTGCTTATGGAACCCAGAGCCAATCACTTTTTTTATATATAAAATTGGGTCACATTCATTTAATACTCCATAAATCTCAACAGTTGGAAAACACCAGCTTGATTAGAAAGAGTTTACTCTTTTTACGGAAGTTCCTCTCAAGTATTTCTGGAAATCCCCTGGGACATTTTCATGCTATCTATTATATCTGGTTTCTATCTTTCTGCAACTCTCATATGCTGCTGAAGGCTTCAGATCACAAAACTGGCAACCTCAAAACCTTCTAGGAATGGGGACCCTGTTAACTTCTCCCCTGTTAACTTCTTCACCTACACACCTGGTATTTGTAATTAAATCACAGTCTGTGATGCTACTGGGAAAAGGACAACATTTTCCTTACTGGTGGTGTGAAAGCAAACAGACTGTATGGGGTCTTAGTCGCTTACAGTCCATAGGATGACACTCATTCACTGCCTTGTGCAGAGAGGTGAAGTGTGGCCAGTTCTTGCTTAGAAGTCAGTTGGAAGGTTGAGCACTGAAGGGTCAGGTACCACATTGAGTGAAATGGAAACTCATCCTCACATCCTACCCTCTCCCTGGACTAACTGCCATCTACACCTGTATTAAGCTGAAAAAAAATGTTTACTAGTACATGGAGGGAAAGAAAGAGAATGCAAGAGGAATGAGATGGAACGTGAATTATAAGGAAGTACAAAATGAAGAATAAAAAACCACTTGGGATATTTCACAGTAATTAAACTGAGAAACAATGAAGATAAAAAATTAGTGAAAGGAAATGGGAAGAGGGTAAAAGGTGGGTTAAACCTTGAAAGGTAGTAGAGTCCAGCTGAGAAGAGTATATAATTCCTAAGCAGAGCCTGGGAGCATTATCACATGGTACTGAGTTATGTTATATAGCCATGTAATAAATGAGACAAAAGGATTCTTTTCAGAGATTACCAACAATGGTTTTACAAATCCAAAGAGAAGCCCCTTTCTGAAAAGGGATTGTGGTCAGTGTGGTTAATGATATTGTGGCATAAAACCAACTATTGGGTTTCTTGGAACTTAACTACTCAAAACATGGTTTATGAAAGCTTTCTATGCTGATTCTCAGGCCCAGCCCCACACCTTCTGAATCTGGCCATTTACATAAACATTAGAGTTTGAGAAAGCACTGACAAAGAGGATTAAAAAGTCAGGAACATTTAAAACACAGCTGTTCTTACAGAAATATGCAAAGAACATCAGAGTCAGAAAGCTCAGCTCAGAAAAACTAATATGACATCTAATAAATATGGTATAAAAAATATCTTCATAGCTAGACAGAGATCCATGACATTCAGCCCTAAAATATAATTCAGCAAGTCCAAATTAAAAATACGAGAGACAGATGTGCAATGAGATGAATACAGAAGTATATTCACAAAGGCAGCATATACTTGGGCAAAATTACTTCAAGAAAATATATGACCAGCCACTGTGGCCACTAAAGTACATGCAATGTCATTACCACCAAAATGAAAACCAAGTCAGAAATTACAAGTAGATAAGAGGACCAAGACCAGAACTTTTTCTCTGATCACTGGGTTGCTAATTTCTCCTGAAAACAACTCAGCGATTCAAAATTGACACTTGTATAATATGAGATATAATTATTCATAGATACATGTAAATAAACTGCTAAATATGTCCATGAATCATTTACCTTCTGGAGTTCCTTTGAATTTTTTCCTTCCCAAAAGGAAAGTTCAATTCATGTGTAGAACTTGGCTACGTCTCTTATTTATTGTTCCTAAAGCAGTGTTTCTTAACCCATGGTCCCTAGACAGATCACCTGCAGAATCATGAGAGTACTTTGTAAAAAGCAGTCTACTGGATTCAACTCCAGATAATGATTCATAATCCCTGAGGAATGAGACTAATAATATACTTAATAAAATCTAGGTGATCTCCATTTATTCATTCATTTTATGTATTGTATTGCATCTGACATTGTGCAATGAACAACATAAATACTTAATAATTGGATGTAATAAACAAAGAACAGCCTTTCCTATGACTGAAACCCTAGGACCCTCAGCTCAGATGCAGAGGGAACTCATTTCAGTAGTAGCATCTAGCCAGCCCAAACCATACAGATGTTGCATTTGTGGAGACACAGGAGTTAGGGGGATTTGTTTGGTGTTATAGGAGTCAGCTCTGGACAATGTCAATGTTAGGAATTATTATAACCATGTGGAAACAGAAAGGAGGAAATAGAAAAGTTAGCCTCCAAAATAACTAAGCACTTAGCATCCACCCACCAACTAGGACCCTTCGAAGTAGTTCAGGAAAACATAGAACTAACGACTCTGTAGAGAATGTACAAGATAAATGTGATGAGTACTTTTGACATGATGCTAATCTTCACCCCTTCTTTTTCCTTATTCCCACTCTGCTCTGTCTTCTCATCCAGTACAACATCTGAAGTGTCAATTAAACCTGATCTACAGCAACTCTGAAAACAGCTCCTTATGTTACCAAATAATTTGAGGATAAGTATGGGTTTGGAGCAAACTTTATTTTTATCTATATTTTTATTGCTGCATTGTAGTCAAACATCACAATGGAATACAAGACTTGTGAGGATATCCAAGTACACATCATCCAATTAGCCTTTATCCAATCCCCATCCCACTCCCTCCCCCTCTCTCAATCCCATGCTTGATTTAGTGATTAACTTTGATATATTTGTTTACGTACATCATGTATTTTAAAGAGATTCCATCTTCCCCCATCCCATCCCCTCTGATTGGTCACCTTAATTGCTGCTCCATAGGGCCCTTTCTTCCACTAGATTTCCTCCTATTACCCATTTCTTCCTAGTTTTTGCATACTAGGGAGAGAATATGATTTTTTAATTTTCTTTGATATTTCTCTGTATATGCTGCATTGCAAGTTCCAATCCCACTCCTGAAGGCTTCGGCACCAGTGTGGCCACCCTGCAGACTCTGATCCTGGCCTGGCTGGCTCCAGCACCAGCCTTGCCTCATGGCAGGCTCCAATCCCGGCCTTGGAGGCCCCAGCACCGACCTTGCCTTTAGGCAAGCTCCTATCCTGGCTTTGCTGGCTCCAGCTATGGCTTCACCACATAGCAGGCACCCATCTTGGACTTGCTGACCCCAGCACCGGCTTTGCCATATTGCAGGCTCCAATCCCAGCCTCCTTGGCCGCAGCACTGGCCTCCCACTTCAGCAGGCTCCAATCCCAGATTCGCTGGCCCAGGCATTGGCCTCACCCCTTGGCAGGCTCTGATCCTGGCCTCGGAGGCTCTGATCCCGGCCTCGGAGGCTCCAGCACCAGCCTTGCCTCATGGCAGGCTCTGATTCCGGCCTCGATAGCCCCGGCACTGGCCGCACCCCTTGGCATGCTCCGATCCCGGTCTCCAAGACCTAAGCACAGGCCTTGCCTCACAGCATGCTTTGATCCCAGCCTCGCTGGCCCTGACACCAGCCTCACCCCTTGGCAGGCTCCAATCCTGGCCTCAGAGTCCCCAACACAGGCCTTGCCTCACAGCAAGCTTTATTCCCAGCCTCACTGGCCCTGACACTGGCCTCACCCCTCAGCAGGCTCTGATTCCGGCCTTAGAGGCCCCATCACTGGCCTTGCCTCATGGCAGGCTCTGATCCCAGCCTCACTGACCCCAGCACCGGCCTAGCCACCCAGCAGGCTCCTATCCTGGCCATAGAGGCCCCAGCACTGGCCTTGCTGTCTTGATGTGCATCAGGCTCTGTTCTCTGCCACTATGAGCAGATTGTCTACAGATGTTCCCTTTTTTATTTCCTTTTTTTTTTTTTTTTTGGTGGTACTGGGGTTCCTGGAAACCCTTCTACCTCTGAGCTCTATACCCAGAGACCTTTTTTTTATATATGTTTTTATTTGGAAACAGGGTCTTTTAAGCCAGCAAGGCTGGCCTCGAACATGTGCGATCCTCCTGTCTCTACTTCCCAAGTGTGGGGATTACAAGAGTGCGCCACCATGCCCAGCGGTCTTTTAAATATGAGAGAGCAGTACATCTCTTTTGCAAAATCTGGGGCCCCAAATACCTAGTGGCAATGAATTTTGCCTTCCCTCCCAAGGCAGAGGTCCACAGCTACACTTCTGAGAGCAGGCTCTGCTGTTCCACGTGCACCCTGGCCTCCTGCTCTGTGCAGAGGAGCGTGGTGGCAATGAGGGCAGTTGATTCCCAGAACAGGCAGTGTGGCAACCCATCCTGGCTATGTGGGGCTCCTTCTGAAATCCCCTAAACCCTTTAACCACTTAGCATGTTGTCCAGAATTCTCAAGCATGTGTGGCAGGAACAGTCTACTTTGGGGGAGATTTCCTCAAAAGTTCAAGGTGGACTGGACTGGATCTGTCTGCCCCTCAAAATTCTGGTCACCACCATTGCCACTGCCACCACTGCTATCTCGGTTCTCTCCTGAACACCTTTTCCACATGGTTTGTTTTCCAGAATTCCTGAGCATGTTCAGCAGTAGCAGTATACCTTTGAGGATATTTCTTTAAAATTATGAGGTGGATTGGATTGAATCTCTGCCTCTACCTAATACTGACCACCACTGCTGCTGCCACAAGCCATCTTGGTTCTATTCCAAGCATCTTATTCACACAGCATGTTGTCCCAAATCCCCGAGCATGCGCATTGATAGCATTCTACCTTTGGGGCGATTTCTTCAAAAGTTTAAGGTGGATTGAATCAGATCTCTGCCTCTCTTGAATACTGGCCGCTGCCATTGCCGCTGCCTCCACCATATCAATTCTCTCCCAAACACTTTTCCCACACTGCATGTTGTCCAGAATTCCTGAGCATGGTGGTAGCGTTCTACCTTTGGGGAAATTTCTTCAGAAGATCAGGGTGGGTTGGATCAGATCTCTACCTCTCCCAAATACTACCCTCCATCGCAACCGCTGCTCCTGCTGCCACCACCACCGCCACCACCTCCTTCCTCCTAATTCTCTGCTGAGCTCCTTCTTTACATGATATGATGTCCAGAATTCTCAAGTATGTACCACAGAAGCAGTCCCCCTTTGCGGGGATTTTTTTCCAAAAGTTCCAGGTGAATTGGATAGGATTTGTCTGCATCTCCTCAATCCTGGCTGCTGCTGCCAACATCTTGACCCCTCTCCAATATTGCTTTTTTAATAAGAGAAGACAGTATGTGTGTTTTGAAGAGGTTGTGGGATCGAACACTCAACATCAGTGAATTTTATCTCCCTTCCAAGAGTGGAGGCCCATAGCCTCATGCGTAGAGCAGGATCTGCTGTTCCAAGCACATCCCGGCCCCCAGTGTAGCATAGAGGAGTGCCGCAGCCAGGCACGCTGAGCTTCCTGGGATGCGTGGCTTGGCTTCCTGCTTGGCGCTGCTGGGCTCCCTCCACCACGCCCGGATCAATTTTCTTATGAGGTATGTTGTTAAGAGTTCCCAGCCTGTGTGGCTGAAATGGTCTTTTCTCTAATCTCTTCTGGGATGTTCTTCCAAAAATCACTTTCCTTGCGTGGCAGGCGTCTCATTGTCATCTTGCTTCTAATTCCGCCATTATCCACTCTCTCCTAAATTCTAGATAGGAAGTCATGGCTGGAAATGTCTCCTTAAGTTGTCCCAATCATATATTAAACCAAAATCCGGTGTCCAGGGCTTCTCCGAGGAATGCATGTTCTTTTCGGTGGCCGCGATCACCACTGTGACCACGGCCACTATCATATTGCCCCACCTCTTGCATACTTTATTTAAGTACCTGGATATTAACTTTGTAAACTTACTTATACTATGTGTTCCTAGAAAATAGCAATATTTTAGCCATAGAATATCAGTCCTAACTTGCTAATTATAGGAGAAAAGCCACATGGAATTTCTATCAGCGAGTTTCTTATCTGTTTCTGTCTAACTAGAAAATATACCCATGGCAAGCACATAGACATTTTCAATACGTCTTTTAGAGAAAGAAAATACTACTTTTTATCTGAGCATGAAGGTTCAGCAATAGAGGAAGATACTATGTAGATAATTCTACACAATCCTTTAATCACTTAAAAACATGTTAAAAAATCTATCAAACTCTGAAAAATTACTTTATAATTAAAAGGTGAATTAAGGCTTATTCAGTCTTCTTGATTTGATAAAAGTACAAATTTTTCTTTTAATTTTACTTTTTCCTTTAAAAACATTTTCATACTCAATGTAGACTTCTTTGGAGCCATATACTCAGATTTATGCTTATGAAATATATGAGTGAAAGGACCTACGTCTAAAGGACTAGAGACTTCATGAAACAATAAGTATGTAAAGAGAGCCTGCACAATGAAAAAAAAAATCTTTGCTAGTTATGCTTCTGATAGAGGATCAATATTTAGGATATATAAATAACTTAAAATATTAAGAACTAAAACAAATAATCTAATAAAAATGAGCAAGTGATGTGAATGTATACTTCTCAAAAAAAAATAATAATAATCCCAGCATGGTGGCACACACCTATAGTCCCAGTTCATGAGAGGCTGAGACAGGACAATCACAATTCAAAAGTAGCCTCAGCAATTTAGCAAGATCCACGCAACTTTATAAGATCCTGTTTCAAAAACAAACAAATAAGCAAAAAAGTACAAAGGGCTGTAAGTGTAACTCAGAGGTAGAATGGCACTGGATTCAATATAAAGTACAAAAAAATAAAAGGAAGAAATTCAAGTTACCACTAGATAGATGAAAATAGTGAACATCGTTAACCATCTAGGGAAATGCAAATAAAAATGAGACTGAAAGTCCATCTATCTCAAGTTATAGTGGCAATAATCAAGAATACAAGCAATAAAAAAGTCCTGGTGGATGTAAGAAAATAGGAATTCTTGAACAGTGTTGTTGGAGCTGTACGTTAGTACAACCACTGTGGAGATCACTGTAAATTCCTCAAAAGACTGGGAAATGAGCTGCCATATAATTTAGTTATACAACTCCTCAGTATGTTTCCAAAGAATTAAAGTCAGATATTAGAGTGATACCTACATATCCACATCTATAAAAGCACAATTCACAAACTATGGAACCAACCTACGTGCCTATCAACAAGTATTGACATGTATATATACACAATAGAAATTTACTCAGCCATAAAAAACAAAATTATGTTACTTGTAAAAAAAATAAATTATGCTACGTGAGATCATTCAGTCCCAGAAAGCCAAGGGTTGAATGTTTTCTCACATATGTGGAAACTAGAGAGAAAATAGGAAACTAAAAGGACTTAATAAAAATGAAGATAGAGATCTATAAAATAGAGGAAGGGAACTGAGGGAAGGAGAAGAGGTAGAGAATTGATGAAGGAAACAGTTCAAATAAAGCTACATCCATAAAAAAAATAACCACTACCAAACTCATCAGTATGTATGGGGAAGGAGTGGGGTGAGATCTGAAGGGATACACACCAAATGCTGTGACCATGCATTTTTGTATCACATTGAATCTCACTATAATGTATAATTACAATGTACTAATACAATTATAAAAGAGAAAATATCAATATATCTACAGAGAGCAAATAACAGAAGAAAAATGACAAAGATCAATCAATTAGTTATATCTCCTTGATACTACAATGGAAGAAAGGTGAGTCAGGAATGGATGAAAGATGTGGTTGCATAATCACATTAAATCCATCAGAAAAAAATATGAGAGAAAATGAAGGGAGAAAGAGTCCACTGATTATTAAAATAGCTCAAAATGATAATCAGTTACAGTGATCATGAATCAGAATCAGGGGGCCTCAAAATGTCATTCTAAGTGAAAAAGATTTCTCTAAAAGAGGAAGCACAGCATTATCATAAATACATTACAAAGAAAAAATCTAAAATTTTCTGTAGCTGGCCCAAGTAGTATTGGTAATGAGGCACAACAGAAAACTTAGAGGACTTAATCTGCAGAGAGTATCATTATGCACTAATTTTAAAACTTACTGTGAAGAGGTAGACAAAATAATCCAAAAATGAGTAAGATTATTCCTCCTTTACCGACACCCTATTAAGATTATCACAATATTCTACTGAAAAATAAAAGAATTTATTTGTCAACCTAGAAAAAACTATTTAAAACCTTAAAGTTTTTAATAATATTGAAAGAAAAGACATTTTCAATGCATATTGGGTTCAAAAATCAAAACAAGAGAGAGAATTAGCAAACATGTATTTTTAACAACTAAATGAGCCAGTAACTAATATTAAATTTTGTCACTATAAAAGATATGACTTAAAAATAAAAGCCAAATAACAATGTATATATTGTTAAATATATATATATATATATATACTCTCCTTATAGAAAAAAGAAAGTTAATTTGCACAAAACTAAATTACAAAGGATTTGGATGCTAAACATGACAAAAAGCCTGTATAACATATTTGGATAACATAACAAACTGTGTAGTCACTATTTAGAATAACAGGTCTTGACAGTTCTTTCACAGACTTACAGAAATTGCCATTTTTCAGATATAATCAGTTTTAAAATACTTCTGAAGTTATTCTTGACTAACTACTGAAGTTGTATGATTCAATCAAAATACAGATAGCAAAGCTCTAAATTGAACACATCAAAGTATGATTGTATTTCTGTAAACCATAGACAAGGGATAACTATTTTTAATACTTTTATTGGTATATTATAGTCTCACATCATAATGCAGTTCATAGGGATAATGACATACATACACACAGCACTTGGTGAGTTTTCCCCAATCTTCCTTCCCTCCCCACCCCACTCCCCATACAAGATATTGAGATTGGTATTCTCACATAAGAAGGGGTAACTATTTCTGAGAATACCTTTCTTAAATCATTTTATAATAATTTATAACAAAAAAAGATAATTATACCATACTTAGTTGATTCAAAACACTCTTTTTAAGCCAGGCATGGGAGCACATACTTGTAATCCCAAGACTCCAGAGGCTGAGACAGGAGGATTGCAGCTTCAAGTCTAGCCTCAGAAATTTAGTGAGGCCCTCTGCAACTCAGTGAGACCCTGTCTTGGTCAACATTATCACTGATAACATCCAAAACATCTGACCACATAACCTAAAGGAAGGAAGATTTATTTGCTCACTTTTTGGAGATGTGGGGCTCATGCCATGTGAGGCCAGGATCCTCAGGGAATGGCAGCAGAAAGAAGAATGAGGGAGACCAGAGGTTCTCATATCATGGAGACCAGAAGCAAGACAGCAGCTTTGTATCTAAGGCCACACCCCAGGTACCCCTCCAGCTCAGGCCACCTGCCTAGGTTACTGCCCACAAATCCATTACAATAGATTTTTCACTGATGAGATTACAGCCCTCATGGCTTAATTATATCAACCCTGAACCTTAATGCAGGAGCTCTTCAGGGGTCATTCTATATCTAACAATAACAGACCCTGTTTCAAAACTAAAAAATGATATAGGAGTGTAGCTCAGAGATAGAAAGAAAGTCTCTGGGTCCAATCCTCAGTACCACAAAACAAAGCAAAGCAAAACAAAACAAAACAAGAAAACACGTTTTTAGGGCTAGCTTACCTAGAACAAAAATCAATGCAGAGGTACTATCCACATAAGAGAAAAACATCTGATACCTTCACCCTAGCTAAGACTATAGCTTAATCTGATAATCTGGAAAGAAAGATCTGTGCAGACAGATATATTGCTTTATCTCAAGCATTAAAGGCCAACTTAAAATTTTATTTCCTGGTGTGCTGTTATGGTCGTAAAAAAAGTGTAAGGATCTTAGCATTGAAATACACTTCTTGTTAAAATACAAGCTATAAGAGAAGTTTTCTTTTTTTTTATCTTTTTTAAGGACTCCATGCATAGAAAAATGATTAACATGCAGTGAGTACTCAATAGATATTTAAGTACATCATGCATGGATACAGTAAAATATTGAGATTCACGTCCTTTCTACAACATTAAATGTAAAGGTGACAGTATTGGTTATCTGGGAATTTATTCATATTTTTTCAAACTCCTATGTTTACATTCTGAGTCTCAGTCACTTCTTACACAAAATTTTCCTGTTAAACAAACTATTTCATTTATTCCAAATGTTCAATTTTTGTTCAATAAGATGTACCTTTTTGTTGCAAGGACCTCAGGAGAGAAACAGGCAAGGTTACCAGCAATCAGAGCATGCCCCTATTTTTTAAAAGTCCCTAAAGTTTCCTTCAATTTCTCCGCCGTATTCCTGTATGTCACCACTCCTCCTAGTTTTTCTCACTAGGGATGCGCTAACTCCCACTTTCCACTCCATCATCAGTTGGAGCTTCTTTCTCCCCAAATGATTCCAGCATATCCCCGACCCCAAGCCAACTGAATCAAAATCTCTGGAGAATACCCAAGTGGTTTCATTTTTTAAATTGCCCAGGTATGTTGTATTTGTATATCCAAAGTGGAGACCTGCTGTTTTTGATTAGTGTGTTTGCTAATTTTAGTAAGCCTGTGAATCACCAGAAATGTGTGTGTGTATGTGTGTGTGTGTGTGTGTGTGTGTGTGTGTGTGTGTGTGTGTGTTACTCAGGATTGAACCAGGGGCATTCTACCTCTGAGGTATACACCAGCCCTATCTGGCTTTATTTAATTAATTATTTTATTTTATTAATTAATTAATTTATTTCATATACTTTTATTTCCTTATCCCAATACCTATCTTAGTTCATGCACAATTCAGATGTTTCATGCATATAGTTTAATTAGCCCATATAAGTGAGACAGCAACACAGGAAATTGTGTTTACTATCATTGTCAAAAACACCTATGAATATATTGATGCTGTACAATTTTTTTAATCTTCCCCTGGAACAACAGCTGTGTAACATAGAATATGACTCCACAACACCTAACAGGGGACTTTCACCTACCAAATACTTGCAACTTATCCCTTCAATACTTGAATTTACATTAATTAGCCACTGGATCCATCTTAGGCAAAGACTGTAGTTCACGTATCTCCTGGGTGCCCTTTTGCCCACCAAGGTTTTTTTTTTTTTTTTTTTTTTAATGCTGATGGTTCACCACCCTGGACATTCTCCAATTACTTATTTTGGGAACATCTTCAACTTGACTTCTGTGTCTCGGTCTTATTTCTAGCTCCTGATCATTTTCCATCTCCCAAATTCCAAAGGCAGGTACTTAATCAAGTCAAATGGTGATCTTTATTGTGAAGATATACTCTTTATGGTATCCAAATATGACTGCCTTTATATTATAAATGTATACTTTGCATACATTTATATTTTTGGTTAATTCATTTATTTTATATTGAAACAGGATCTCACTAAGTTGTCAATGACCTCACTGTATTGCTGAAGCTGTGAAGCGGTGAGCCTCCAGTCTCAGCTTCCCAAACACTGGAATTACAGACATGTGCCACTACACCCTGCTGTGTAATCTTATTAATCTGCAAGTGCTGATCCAGTGGGTCTGAGTGAAGTATCTGAGATTTCGCAAAGCTCGAAGAGATGCTGATGGTTGTTGGTGTGACCATATTGAGAGGAGGAAAGTATCCTCTAAATTCTTTGAGAAGAAGAGATCTTTTTTACTCTCATTATTGAAGTCTGCAGAGGTAGTTACAGATTTAAAAATTTCTTGTACTTTATACATACCCACCTCCGCCAAATCTGTTTGATTCATCTTGTATCTCTATTGACCCTGACTACCTTTTAATCTTGGAGTCTGACTCTATGGAAAACTGTTTTTTCTTGTCTGAAGGATGCGAGGGGATAATATCTAAATCTTCCAGAAGATGAGAGAACATATCAGTAATAAATGCTTGGAATAAAATTAAGAAAGTTAAGATTCCATGTTAAAGAAATCTAAAAGCCTTTTGCCAGACACAGTTTGTTAACTCCAAGGTCCTATCCTATATTCCATGAGATAAATTCACAAAAAGAAGTTGTCTCTGAAGAGAAAGACAGAAAAAGAGAATAAAATTGTATCCACTTTTAATAAAACACCATTCTCCTTTGATCTCTCTCTCTCACCACAATCATTTTTAAAAGCACTTTATGACTCCTTAACTCTGGATAAAAACAGCTAAAGAGCTTTTAAAAATAGCAAATCCTAGACCCCACCTAGAATAATTGATTCCATCTCTTGAGATGGAGTTTGAGCATCTGTGTTTTTAAAAGTACTCCACTGATGCACGCAGAGTGGACTGCAGATCACTAATAGAGATAGAGAGGAGGCCTGTATCCAGGAGCTTCAGTCTACTTACTTTCCGAGGACTTCAAAAGGAATTGGTAGCAGAAATTGAAGAGGAGTCCCAGTTCAAAAGATTCTGAAAATAGTTTTTATGATGCTCAATCATGAATTAAAACAAACTTAGTAAACAAAGAATGAAATTTCCTCTTACCTGATTTTACCTGATTATTCTATTGAAAACCTGCAGCGAGCATTTTACTTAAAAAATAAAGTTTAGGAGTGTACCCTTTAAAATAAAATATAATTGAAGGGTGAACCTACTGCAGCTAATGTTTCACATTGTGCTAAAGGACCTATCACAGGGACTCAGGATGCTGCTTTTGCTAAAAGCACTGACTCCACTTGGGCCTGCAGATGTCCAGAGGGTAGCTAACAGCATGATAAAAGCTTGGAGACTCTGCCTTCATTTTACATCAGTCACCAATATAAGAGTAAGGCTTTTGAAGATTTCCAAGAATACTATAATCAGGGATTGTCGATTACCATCTTTTATCTCTAGAACAGAGCCTAGAAGCCTCCAGTCATTGCCCTAAAACCGAAGGCCTAACTCCACCTTCCCTTTTTGACTTCTCCTTTTCTCTCCTGCAGTCACCCTGGATTCTAGGAGGAAAAAGGCTGACGGATGAACATCCTATGATAAGACCTGAAGCCACATCCAGAAAGCAGCCACTTTTTCTCACTGACATTGAGCAAGCAGACCAGGGTTTGACCAAAGCTACTTAACTAAAGAGACTTCGAAGCCCTGCTTTTGTTTCTTCCCCTACTTAAACCTGAACATCATTTCAATACCTTCAAGACAAAGAAGATGACATTCCCCCCTTCTTGTCATCCTATGTGGCTATAAGGAATAAATTTCTTTCTTGCTTTTCATAATTATTTTTTCTATTTGATTTTTGAGGCAAGTGGTTGGACCTCCTCTGTTGGAACTCCCCAAATCTAGAATTCCTGTGGCCAAGGACTGTGATCACAATTCTAGAGTGTAGAATGAGAAAAAGAAACAAGGTTACATAAGTAGAGAAAAAATATATATATAAACTTGTATTATGTAAAGACAATATTATTATTCTCATAAAAATTTTTGGAAAAATCTAAGAAAATTTCAGACTACTAAGGAGGGACTCAAGAAAAGTTTGTGAGCAATAATTTTTTAAGACCCAGCCTAGATGTCCTCTTCAAAAATAGTAATAATAACGAGTACAAAATTTTATAAAAATCTAAAAATTCACTAATAAAAGAATGGATCATTGTAATATGATATAATGTAATTCATTTCAGCAGTTTAAATAACGAAATGTTGCTATTTGTATCAGTATGGATAAGTAACAAAAATTTAGTTTTGGAAAGTTTTGTAATAAAGCATTCAGAATAGTATATTTATTAAACTTTACAAGCAAATAAATTAACAGTATATCCATTTATTAATATTTATTTAATATAAGTATGTAAAGGTGAACAAGTACTATATTAAATCAAAACAGCAATTTCAAGGTAACAATTGCCAAAGATGAGGGAGGGAAATGAAATAAACAGATGAGTAAAGGAGTTACAAAGAGTAGCTGTCATATTTTATTTCTTTAAAAAAAACTAAAGCAAATAAAAAATTAAAATGTGGCCTTTACCATGAGTGTTTATACTATTATTCTATATGCTTTCTGATATGCAGGATACCTGTTATGGTAACACAACATTTGCAGGAAGGACAAGAATATGTGAAAAGGATAGTCAGGATCACACAGCATTTCAGAGTCCAAGACAGGAGGTGTTGTCAAAGGGACATTTAATATGTTGTTGGTGGGATTTCAAATTAATACAATCACTTTGGAAAAAAGTATGGAAGATTCACAGAAGAATGGGAATGAACCTATTATTATAATTCAGCAATACCACTTCTGGGTATCTACCCAAAAGAAGGAAACCAAATTACCAAACTAATGCATGTATATCTGTGTTCATAGCCACACAATTCAATAATTTCCAAACTATGGAATCAGTCAAGATGTACATCAACAGATGAACAGATTAAAAAATATGGGATAGGTACACAGTGGAATTTTACTCAGCCACAAAGAAGAACAAAATTACGTCATTTGCAGAGAAATGGATGAAACTAGGAAACATTATGCTAAGTGAGATTAGTCAATCATAAAAAGTAAATCAAATGCTCTCCCTAATATGTGGAAGCTAGGGAGATGAAGGGTTGTAAGAGGAACTCTAAATGAGGAAAGAGAAACTGTAGATATAAATAAGGTGACCTAACTGAGTGGGGTGGGAGAGAGATGAGGAAAACAACGTACATTCACAAACATATCAAAGTCAATCACTAAGCCAAACATGAGAAGGAGGAAAGGGGAAGGAAATGGGGTGGGAATTGGAAAAGGGCTAAATGAGTGATGTGTTCATGTATGCCTCTGAAACGGGGTTTCTTGCGAGAAAACCCCGGCGAGTTCTTGTCTACGGAGAGCGAAGAATGACACCTGCAGACCTCAGGAAGGGGAGTAAAAGGTTTATTGGAAGCAGCAGGGAATAGGGCAAGGGTGGCCGAACACCCCCAAAGGGGCTGGAACTCTGGGTCCAGCAGCTTCCTTCAGGACAATACTTGAGAGTAGCCCAAGCCGAATTGCCTTCAGGTGCAGGCTGCTTTCTTCCAGAGTCCACGCGATCTGCCAGGAAGGAATAGAGAAAAGTGGCCAAACACCCTATAGGGGCGGTCGGAACTCTGGGGTCCAGTAGCTGCCTTCAGGGTCACTACCCGAGTGTCGCCCGAGCCAAGTGCCCATCAGTTGCAAACTACTTTCTCCCAGAGTCCACGCGATCTGCCAGAAAAGAGGTGCAGGTCACCCCTAGGGGCCTGGTCAGCCTAGATGTCCAGCAGAGGCCTTCAGGTCACTACTCGAGAGTCGCCCGAGCCACGTGCCAGATGTACTCTGCCTTCTCTCAGGGCCAACACGACCTGCGAGAGAGAGAACAGCTCTCCAAAAGGGGAGGGGGACCCGAGTGGGAAGTCCCCCCCTTTTGTCATCTGAATGGCCGATGCCTGACCGCTTGCAAGTCCGTTTGTGGTTAGGGTGACTCCAAGGAGAATTTGCATAGGACATTTGCAAGTTCTTTGAAGGGTCTCCTTTCAGGAATGCCAGACTTGCTCAGTGGGTTTGTTGATTAGGAAACTCAGGATGGCTTTGTGAAGCTCTGGCCTTCTTATCTCCTGAGCCTTTGGAATTTCAGGCATTTGTTGCCCCTCAGGAAACTCAGGAAATTAACTTTTTCTACCAAGGCCTTTTCCCTATCTGCCTATTTCCTTTCTATCTCCTCACCTCCACCATCTTGTGCCCCATTAAGATGTATGACTACAATGTACCAATAATAAATAAATAATAAATAAAGTAAGTAAAAAGGAAATCTGTAGTGTCAAGGAGGGTATTTGACCAATTGGTTAAAAACTCAGTGAAGCACCAGTAGCTGAATAAAATAAAGTTGATAAAAACTTTGGAAGCCAGTATCAGAAGGACATAAGTTTGAATTTTTATTTGGGCATTGATAAGCTATATACTTGGTCAATCTTTATTTCACTAAGACTAAACATTTTTATCTCCAAAGGGTAGTAATAATAGTACTTATTCATGAGATTATTTTAAATATCAAATAAAATAATATATTTTAAATTTTATTATGGATTTTGATAGCCATTTGCTTTACTTCTCTCAGGCCAAGAAAGGGTTGATCCAGTGAAATAACTTTACCAAAACAATAAATTCTATTTAACTGGGAGCCCTCTGTGCTTCCAAAGAATTTAAAGTATCATTAGGAGAGCAGAGTGTGGGAGAAAGACCTTGGAGTTAGATAAAGGGGACTTAAGGTCCAGGATCTTGTACCTAAATTACTTAATGTTTCTCTTTCCTTTCCAAGTAAAAAGCAAAAATGGACATAATAAAACATTGTTCAAAAATTTACTGTAAGTACCAAATGAGATAAAGTATTGAGAATGACAAGATTAGTATATCTCATAAAAGAGTTACTCAGCAACTGTTTCAGTCTTCTGGAAAGACAAGAATAATAGGAAATGTGAGATTAAGTCACCAGAAGGTATAATCCAATGCCAAAGTGGGACATAAAGATAAGAGTCCCAGGAAGCAAGAGTCATGCGAGAGTGTGAGACCTGCTACTTTTTTATGAATTATTCCAAAGGTGTGACACTTCTCAAGTCTAGACAAAGCTGCTTGTTCAAGGAAGCAACAAAATAAAACTTTTCCGGTGTCAAAGCAGCTCTTGAATTTTTGGCTCATTACTCTTGAGAACCTTCTTCATCAATCTTCCAAACCAGAGCCCTGGAGGCTTCATTCTCCTATCTTATCTAGTTCAACAAACTAGTGTTGTTATCTTGTCCCATTTTACTCTGGAGGTCTCAGGCACATTTGCCTAAATTTTCATGTGTCATTTGCAAGGCATAGATTGTTATTAAACGGGAGAGACTGGGCTACAGTGTATATATCAGTGCAGGGTTTGTCTGGAGTCCTCTGAAAAGCTAAGATAACCTCAGCCAGAGAGGCTTATCTGGCTTGTTTTTACAAATCAAAAACAAGTTGCTGAACAAGGGTTTATCTCAACCAGAAGAGCTACTTAAACAGTTTAGATAGCTTCCTATTTACCAACCAACTTTCTGTTATCAGGAAACACTATACCAAGGGGCTGTTGTGTCAAATATGCAGAAGGTTTCAGCACACATATATATTCCAGCTAGAAAGAGAATGTTGTTTAAATAAGAGACAAGTGTTGAAATGCTATTAAAAGTATACAAAGTGCCTGCCAGTCAAAAAGAAGTAAGAGCTAGCTGTTTTAGATAGGCTCATGTATCAATAGCACTGTGACTTTTTGTTTGCTTTTATCACAACTTGGTATAAAAAGAACCATTTAGTTGACTGGATGTGGGACACTTGCCATTTCCTCTTTGATTTGAAAAGGTGTACTTCAGAGTCGTGTGCCAGACTGATCTTTTATGCATAGAACTTTATATACAGGGGTGTTCCCAGAATTCTCCCAAACTTCAGGTTTTGCATTTAAAATTCTTCAAGATCAAAAGCTTCTCACAAAATTTGAGGGGGTGGAGAGGGACAGGAATTCCAAAGGCTTCAAAGGAAAGAATGAAATATACCACCACAGTGTGTTTTGCAAGTGAAACTCCTTTTCAGCAAAGGAATTAGCTGCAAAATATAAAAGTGGTCTGTCTCACCAAAGATGATGGTAGATGGCAAAGGGTCATAGGAGGAACTCTAGATGAGGAAGTCTTCAGCTAGTAGACTATTCCACTACTGGGAAATAACATTTTGTATATAGTGATATTGTAAATGTCACTTGGATAGAACTCAGAAAGAAGTCTAATAAGGCTGGCTCTGACCTAGAAACTCATGAACAAGAGACCTAATCTGGAGGTTAATGAAGCATCCTACCAGTCACAGGAAATAAGCCAAACAAAAAGCCGAAGGAAATACTAAAAAAATTAAAAAAAAAGAAAATAAACAACAGCAAGTTTTTTTGCATATGGCAAACTCAGATAGGCCAAATATGTTTCTGGTGGATTTTCATTATGCAAAGGGAATCAGTTTCATAGGAAACAGGAAACTTTTCTTTTTAAAACTCAGCTGGCAGTAAATTTGAAAACAATGATGAATCTCTTAATTTGAATACATTTGTGAAATAAAGGTAACAAAACAAATAAAAAATATAAAGAAGTGAGGTAGAAAATAGCTAAATCACTTATCACCAGAAATCTTGGGAGAAAAATGAAACTCTTAGAGAACCGTAAATCTATATGCTGTGATACTCTTAAATTATGTGTGAAAGGTTTTTATCTGTGAAAAGTCCTTCTGTGGGATGTAAATTCTAATCTTGAATTCACTCTTATATTCAGGTGTGGTTCAAAGGCATTATGGACCAGAAGGAAGGGTGTAACCTTAAACAGGTTACTTCATGCTATGAGATTCAGAGATTCAGTTTGAGCCTCACTATAAAATTGGAATGATATCAATCTCCTAAGGTTGTCATGATGATTAAACAAGAATATTTATAAGGACTTAGCACTTCTCTGGCACAAAGAAAATGGACAGTGACTGGAGTTGGTGAATATTAATATTATCATCACGTTCATCAGCATCTTAACTCCGGGTACTCCAAGACCTGGGACAAAGTAAATGTTGCCTGAGCTCTAAGTGAAATGGACATTTTCCTTACTAGGGTTCTTATTTATGAAGTGAAAAAATGGTACCCGCAGATAACGGGTGAGTGGGGGTGAAGAGTTTATTGTAAAGAGAACAGGGAAGGAAAAAAAAGGCAGAACACCCTTTTTGGTCATGGGGACCCTGGTGTCTGGCAGATGCCTTCTGGACCCTAATTGGGAGTAGCCCAAGCCAAGCACTGTCAACTGCATACTGCTTTCTCCCAAAGTCCACAGAATCTACCAGAAGGGAGCTACAGGTCACCCTAGGGGCCTCGGTTGACCTCAATCCCCAGCAGATGCCTTCAGGTCACTACCCAAGAATTGTTTGAGAGAGGTACCATCAAGTACACATTATTTTCTCTCAAAGCTAACACAACCTATGAGAGAGAGAAAAGCCTCCCCAAAGGGAGGGATTCCCGAGTGGAAATATTTGACTGGAGTGGCTGGTGTAGGAGTCTATATACCTCTGAATCTCCTTTTCCAGTTGGGGCTTCAGAGGCAGTTTCTTGGGATTTGCATGGTGTAACTGAATAGTGTCCTTCTTTGAGCCTCTATGTCTTGGCTGGGGAGCCAGATGCTATTTCCTGGACTCTGGGAAATCTCCTGGGATTCTTTATCAGCAGAAACAACTGGAGTTTTGTGAAGCTCTGGTCACTCTCAGGACATATTTAAACTTATCACTTAACATTTGGGAGGTTTAGTCTTTTTTAGGAGTTTTGGAACATAGTGAGCATCCGTTGCCTCTCAGGAAATGAAGTTTCTCCACCATGGCCCTCCTGTTCTATCTGCCTACTTCTTTGTACGTCCTCATAAGGGAAAGCTTAAAACAGGGAATATTCCTCCTCCTCCTCTTCCTTCTCCTTCTCCTCTTCCTTTCCCCCCTGCTCCTCCTCCTCCTTCTTTTCCTTCTATTCCTCTTCCTTCTCTTCCTGCTCCTCCCCCTCCTTCTCCTCCTGCTCTTCCTCCTCCTCCTTCTTATTCTTATTCCTCTCCTTCCTTTCTAAAGAAAACTGGCATGAAGAAACTGGCATAAAGAAAACTGAGTTTTCTAAAGAAAACTCAGTGTCAGCAGCATGTTTTCATGCCAGCAGGGGAAAGCCCCATGGGGGGGGGGGCATCATACCTGGGAAGGCTTGGGTAAGAGGCCATGTCACCAAAGCATTTGAAGGAAATCATAAGACATAGCCTCAACGAACATTTACTTATTTTTTGAGAGGATTACACCTTAGTTCTGACATAAGAAGCAAGTACCAGTGGGTACTAATACCTCTGTTACTTAATCACCTCTCTAAACTTACTAATCCTTCTTTTAACAAAAAGCAAGTGCAGACCTCAGGTCTAGATTTCTTATAGATAATTATCTCAACTTAAAATTTAATAACATAGTTTTTTCATGTTATTAATTTTTTGCTCTGTTATTATTTATTTATTTATTTTAAATTTTTTATTGAACATAAATGGTATACATTTAAGCTATACTTGATGCCCTCTCCCCCCTCTCGCCCCTGTTTCCCCCCCCCCTCCCAGCAATAAAACAATGACTGTCCTGGGTAACCATGCCATATTCATAATTTTACATATATTCAGATGTGGACCCTCATTAATCAAGTTCAGTCTTCCTCCTCCTCTCTTTCCATTCAAGCTTTGCTGGTATTTCCCCTCCATTATCTGGAGTGCCACTGGTATCCTCTGGATTCCCTAGTTTGGGCATATTAGAGGAAACATATGTACCTTCTCCTTCTGTGCTTGGCTGGTCTCGCTTAACATAATGCTCTCCAGGACTTTCCATCTTCTTGCAAAAGGTATGATTTTCTTCTTCTTTATGGCTGAGTAGAATTCCATTGTGTGTATTTCCCAGAGTTTTGCAATCCATTCATCTGTTGATGGGGACCTGAATTGGTTCCATATTTTGGCTATTACAAATTGTGCTGCTATGAACATAGGTATGCATATGTTGCTATAGTTCTCTGTTTTCAAACCCTTTGGAAAAATACCCAGGAGAGGTATAGCTGGTTCATATGGTGGATCTATTCCTCTCTTTCTTAGGAATCTCCACACAGATCTCCATAGTGGCTGACTAGTTTGCACTCCCACCAACAGTCTAAAAGAGTTCCTCTTTCCCCACACCCTTGCCAGCGTTTGTTGTTATTTGATTTCTTTATGCTTGCCACTCTGACTGGGGTTAGATGAAATCTCAGTGTGGTTTTGATTTGCATCTCCCTGATGGGCAATGATGTAGAATATCTTTTCATGTATCTATTGGCCCTTTGTATCTCTTCTTTTGTGAAGTGTCTATTTAGTTCGTTTGCCCATTTCTTGATTGGGTTGTTTGCTTTGCCAGTGTAGAGTCTTTTGAGCTCTTTGTATATTCTGGATATTAGTCCCCTATCAGAGTGGTGGCTGGTAAAGATCTTTTCCCATTCTGTAGGGTTCCTCTTTAAGTTGTTGATGGTTTCCTTTGATGAGAAGAAACTTTTAAGTTTGACGTTATCCCACATGTTAATTCTTGCTTTAATTTCCTGAGCTTCGGAGGTTTTGTTGAGAAAGTTACTGCCTGTGCCAATATGTTGTAGTGTTGAACCTATGCTTTCCTCTACTAACTTCACAGTCTCAGGTCTAATTTCTAAGTCTTTGATCCATCTTGAGTTGATTCCTGTGCATGGTGAGATATAGGGGTTTAGATTCATCTTTTTACAAATGGATAGCCAGTTCTCCCAGCACCATTTGTTGAAAAGGCTGTCTTTTCTCCAGTGTATGAGTTTGGCCCCTTTGTCAAAGATTAATTGACAAAAGATGTGTGGGTTTGTTTCTGTATCTTCTATTCTAATCCACTGGTCAGTATATCTGTTTTTGTGCCAGTACCATGCTGTTTTTACTACTATTGCTCTATGGTATAATTTGAAGTCTGGGATTGTGAGGCCTCCTGCGTGTTTCTTGTTATTGAGAATTGCTTTGGCTATTCTGGGTCTTTTCTTTCTCCATATGAAGTTCATGATTGATTTTTCTAGGTCTCTGAAGAATGTCGCTGGTATTTTAATGGGAATTGCATTGAATCTATAGATCAGTTCTGGTAGAATGGCCATTTTAATGATATTTATTCTGCCTATCCATGAGCACAGGAGATCTTTACATCTTCCAAGGTCTTCTTAAATTTCTTTCTTTAATGTTTTATAGTTTTTGTTGTAGAGGTCTTTTACATCTGGGTTAGGTTTATTCCTTGATATTTTATTGGTTTTGAGGTTATAGTGAATGGAATTGTTTTCTTTGTTTCTTTCATTGTGGATTCATTGTTGGCATAAAGAAAAGCCATTGATTTCTTCAGGTTGATTTTGTATCCTGCGACTTTGCTGAATTTGTCGATCAGCTCCAGAAGTCTGTTGGTTGAGTTCTTTGGGTCTTCCAGATAAAGGATCATGTCATCTGTGAATAAGAATAATTTTAATTCCTCTCTTCCTATGTGAATTCCTTTGATTTCCTTCTCTTGTCTTATTGCTGCAGCAAGAGTCTCAAGGACTATATTGAAAAGGAGTGGTGATAGTGAGCATCCTTGTCTTGTTCCTGACTTTAGAGGAAATTCTTGCAGTTTTTCCCCATTCATTATAATGTTGGCTTTGGGTTTACAGTATATCACCTTAATGATGTTGAAGTATGTTCCTTCTATCTCAATTTTCTGCAGTGTTTTTAACATAAATGGGTGTTGGATTTTGTCGAATGCTTTTTAAGCATCTATTGCTATGAAGATGTGGTTTTTGTTCTTGGTTCTATTTATGTGGTGGATAACATGTATTGATTTGCATATGTTGAACCAGGCTTGTTTTTCTGGGATGAACCCAACTTGGTCATGATGTATTATTCTCTTGATGTAGTTTTGAGTGTGTATAGCTAGTATTTTGTTTAGAATTTTTGCATCTATGTTCATTAAGGATATTGGTCTGTAATTTTCCTTTCTTGAAGTATTTTTATTTGGTTTGGGGATTAATGTGATACTGGCCTCATAGAAGGAATTTGGGAAAGTTCCATCTCTTTCAATTTCCTGGAACAAGTTATGAAGTATTGGTATTAGTTGTTCACTGAAGGTTTTGTAGAATTCACCTGGAAACCCATCTGGGCCTGGGCTTTTCTTTGGTGGAAGAATTTTTATTGCTGTTTCTATTTCTTTGGTTGCTATTGGTTGGTTTAGGCTTGCTATGTCCTCTTGGCTGAGTGTAGGTAGGTTAACTGTGCTTAGAAATCTATCAATTTCTTCCATGTTTTCAAGTCTATTGGAGTATAACTATTTAAAGTAGTTTCTGATAATCTTTTGAATTTCTTCACTATCTGTGGTGATATCTTGTTTTCATATCTAATTTTGATAATTTGAGTTGATTCTCTTTTTCTTTTGGTTAGGTTGGCCAGGGATTTATCAATTCTATTGATCTTCTCAAAGAACCAACTTTTTGTTTTATTTATTCTTTGAATTGTTTTTTTATTCTCTATTTCATTTATTTCTGCTCTAATTTTAATAATTTCTTGCCTTCTGCTGACTTTGGGAGTAGACTGTTGCAGACTTTCTAGGTCCTTGAGTTGTGTCATTAGGTTCTTCACTTGGCGGTTCTCTGTCCTTCTTATGTGGGCACTCAATGCATTAAACTTTCCTCTTAATACTGCCTTCATAGTGTCCCATAGATTTTGGTAGGTTGTGTGTCTGTTTTCATTTGTTTCCATAAATTTTTTTTATTTCTTCCCTAATTTCTGCTCTTACCCATTCATCATTCAATACTGTATCATTCAATCTCCATGTATTTGAATAATTTCTTTTGAGTTTCCTGTTGTTGATTTCTACTTTTATTCCATTATGGTCTGAAAAGATGCAAGGAATTATATTACATCTTTTGAATTTGCTGGCACTTTCTTTGTGTCCCAGGATGTGATCTTTTTTGGAGAAGGTTCCATGGGCTACTGAGAAAAATGTGTATTCTGTAATTCCTGGCTAAAATATTCTGTAAATGTCTATTAGGTCCATTTGGTTTATGGTTTTATTTAGTTCTAAAGAGTCTTTACTCATCTTTTGCCTTGAAGATCGATCTAGTGGTGTGAGAGGCATATTAAAATCTCCCAGAATTATTGTATTTGGGTCTATTTGGGATCTGATGTCCAGAAGGGTTTGTTTTACAAATGTGGTTGCACCCACATTTGGGGCATAAATAGTTACTATCATTATATCTTCTTGGTGTATTGTTCCTTTTAGTAAAAGGAGGTTCCCTGATTTGTCTCTTCTGATGTGTTTTAGTTTAAAGTCTGTTTTGTTGGATATCAGGGTTGCTACCCCTGCTCTTTTTTGGTCTCCAGTAGTATGATATATCTTTTTCCATCCTTTTACTTTCATTCTGTGAATGTCTTTGGCAGTAAGGTGAGTTTCTTGTAGACAACATATATTTGGATTATGTTTCTTGATCCACATTGCCAGTCTATGTCTTTTGATTGGTGAGTTAAGTCCTTTGACATTAAGAGATATTATTGAAATATGATTTTTGTTTTCTGCCATTTTATGTTCTGTCTACTATTGGATGGATTGGTCTTTATTCTTTACTTAAATGGCCCACTTATTGGCTTCCTCTCTTATCTTCTGGAGTCTGCTTCTTTTTTCTTCTTTATTTCTTTAAGAATTTTCTCTACTGTAGGCTTTGAATTCATGAATTTTTTTTAAGATTCTATTTATCCTGAAACACTTTTGTTTCCCCAATGATTTTGAATAGTAGTTTTGCTGGATAAATAAGTTTCGGTTGGAAGTTATTTTCTTCTAGGGTCTGAATCACGTCGTACCAGTCTCTCCTAGCATTCATGACCTGGGTTGTATAGTCTGGGGTGATTCTTATTGTTTTGCCTCTATATGTCACCCGTCCTTTTCTTCTCACTGCTTTTAAGATTCCTTCCTTGGCCTCTATGTTGGTCATTTTGGTTATTATGTGGCATGGCATGGTCCTTCTTTGGTCCTGTCTCAACGGAGTTCTGCATACCTCCTGGACATGAAGATCCAAGTCTCTTTCCATGTTTGGAAAATTCTCTGAGTTTATTTCTTTGAAGATATTATGGATGCCCTTGGTCTGTACCTCTATCCCTTCTTCAATGCCTATTATCCGTAAGTTAGGACGCTTCCTATTATCCCATATTTGCTGGATGTTTAGGTTTTGTTGCTGTAAAGATTTCTGTATATCGCTGACCGTGTTTTCGGTTTTGGATGTACTGTCTTCTAACAGTGATATTCTGTTTTCCATTTCATCTAATCTTCCAGCATTTCTTCCTATTGCTGTCTTCATTTCACTTATTGACTCTTTCATTTCATTCCAGACCTCTTTCTGATTCTTTCTTAGCATTTCTACCTCATCTTTCATCTCCACTAGACTTGTTTTAAATCCTTTCATCATATTGTATATCAAGATTCGGAACTCCCCTTCTTGCATTTCTTGAAGGTCAGTATTCGTGACTTCTGTTGTTTCTCCACTATTCCTGGTTCTCATATTTTCACCATTCTCAGGCCTGTTCTTCTGTTGTCTTCCCATTGAAATGATACAGATTGGGTGATGGTGGAGTAACTGGCAGCCCAATCAGAAGCTCTGATGGGCTGGTAGTTCTTCCGTATCTGGTTCTCCGGAGGCTGGAGGTCCGGCGCAGAGGTGACTCCTGGGTCTTGGTGCTTCCTGGGTCTCCGAAGAAGCTTTTGTATTTTTTTTTTTGCCACATTGGTGTAAGTCAGGTCCCGGGGCTATGATTTGGGCTGGAGCTCTGCTGGTGCTGGGTGGGGGCTGTGCTGAAGCCTGGTGCTGCAGCCTCTGAGAGTCTGCTGACTGGTGCTGGGCCCTGGCTGGACAGGGGCCGGAAATGGTAGCAGCCCAGGGGGCTCTGGAAGAAGCAGAGTCCAAGCCTTGGGGCACTGGGGCGGCTTACTGGCGGCTATAGGTCTGGCGCAGAGGTGACTCCTGGGTCTCTGTGATTCCTGGGTCTCCGAAGGAGCTTTCGGATTTTGTTGCCACATGGGTGTAAGTCAGGTCCCGGGGCTGCGGTTTGGGCTGGAGCTCCGCTGGTGCTGGGTGGGGGTTGTGCTAGAGCCTGGTGCTGCAGCCTCTGAGAAGCTGCTGGCTGGTGCTGGGCCCTGGCTGGGCTGGGGCTGGACTTGGGCTGGGCTGGGCTGGGGCCAGAGATGGCAGCAGCCCAGGGGGCTCTGGAAGGAGCAGAGCCCAAGCTTCGGGTCCCCGGGGCAGCTGTAGGTCCGGCGCAGAGGTGACTCCTGGGTCTCTGTGATTCCTGGGTCTCCTAACGAGCTTTTGGATTTTGTTGCCACGTTGGTGTAAGTCAGGTCCCGGGGCTATGGTTTTGGCTGGTAGCCCGTATAGTGGCAGCCTGCCGGCGGCCCAGCTATGACTGCAGCTGATCTGAAACGCAAGCTTTTTTTTTTTCCCCTCCCGCAGTTCAAGGTTTCTGGTTTTCTTTCAGCGAGGTTCCTGGGTCAGTTTTGGTTTCTGAGCTATATTTATTTTGTTGGTTGAGACACTGCTTTCTCATTAGTTGAACTTTATTTATTTCAACTACTGAGAAGTGCTGTGTCCCTCAGTCGCCATTTTGAATCCTCCCATGTTATTCAGTTTAATGGCTACTTTTTATAACAATATTTTTTTACAGTCAAAATAATGATAAGGAATTGACTTTAGAATACATGTATTTATGTGTAAAGGAGAATATTAAATAAGTTGTTTTTCAGCCTGTCACTATATGTTCTTGGTAATATTGCTTAAACTTTCTACGTTCCACTTTCCTTTTTATAACGTAGAGAAATAATTATACTTGGATCCCAGGGCTTTAAAATGACTAACCAAATGATTTATCTGCAGAGTTTAATAGAATGTCTAACCCATAGTACTACAGGATTAGTAAACACTTTCTATGATTTTAGAGAATGCCACTTTTAAGGAAGCATGGGCCATAATTCTATGAAACCAATTTAACAGTCTGGTTATTTAAATTATCATTTACTGAAAAGAAGGAGATGGGGTAAACGTTTTATTAAGTAAACAGTACCAAAACATGTACATAGTCATACACAATTATCAATTATTTCACTCCAAATAATTAAGAGATAAACTTTAAAAATAGTTATAGGGCAATCCAGGTACTGTAGATCAAAAAAGAGGTTCATACAGCTTTTTGTGATTGATTAAAGACCAAGTTATCTCAGAAATTACATAATATACTTTGGGAGCTCTTAGCAGTTGAAGAAGATAAAGGAGAAGATAGATTTAAAAATTAAAAAGGTGGGCATAGTGGCACATACTTATAATCGTAGCATTTCGGAGGCTGAGACAGGAGAGTTGCAGTTCATGGACAACCTCAGTGACTTAGTGAGGTCCTTTGCAACTCAGTGAGACCCTATTTCAAAATAAAGAATAAAAAACAGGGCTAGGGGTATAGCTTTGGTGGTGGTATGCTCCTGGGTTCCATCCCTAGTACTGCAAAATAAAAATTAAATAAATAAAGATAAAAGAAGGCAAAAAATGGTAGAAAATATATGTATTAAAAATGATCCCAGCCAGACGTGGTGGCACACGCTTGTAATCCCCATGCTTGGGAGGCGGAAACAGGAGGATCACGCAGGTTCAAAGCCAGCCTCGCTGGCTTAAGAGACCCTGTTTCCAAATAAAAATATAAAATAGGTCTGGAAGTGTAGCCCGGAGGCAGAAGGGTTTCCAGGAACCCAGTACCACCACCAAAAAAAAAAAAAAAAGATCCCTCTTGGAGTGTTATTATTTAGGATCTTTAATTGCAAGCAACAAAACTTATTTTACTAATAAGCAAATTTCAGCATTTTTAAAAGTAAATTAAGAAGCCTGAAGAACTAGGCTTGGAAATAGGTAGAAACAAAGGTGGTCAGGAAACCATGAAGTGGGACAGCATTGAATCAGGAGATAGCTACTTGGGATGCTGCTGTTTAGAGAGGATGGATATCTATTTTCAAAGCTGGGCATGGTAGTACACACCTATAATTCTAGTACTTGGGAGGCTGAGGCAGGAGGATTGCAGTTTTGAAGACAGCCTCAATAAGAATTGAAACTGTTATCAACCCAGCAAGACCCGGTTTCAGAATAAAAAAATGGGCTAGGGGTAGTAGCTCAGAGGTAGAATGTCCCTCGGTTTAATACCCAGTACCACAAAAAATGCATATATAAAAATAAAGAAGCCTATTATCAGTATATTTTCTTTCTGTCAAAATTTTTCATTTTAGAAATAATCCTCTTAGTATAGCTTATGGCAGAGATCCTCCCATATACCACTATGTAACACCAGAAGTTATCACATTAAAACTCCACTAACATGTTAAGCCCATTAGAATATATCCAATGGGGGGCAGTTTTAGTAAAGGAAATCAGATTTACAATGAGATCAGAAAATAGATGCAAGATAGCCAAAGGAAATTCATAGCTCCTACATGAAGGATGAAATCTAGGTCATTCACAGTATCTCTCAAAAGCTTCCAAGAGCCATGCTTCTTAGCTTACATTTAACCCCCAAACACAAATCAAAAGTTCATGATGACACAGAGAAAGAATGGCACTTCCAAGATGGCGACGGAGAAAAGTGGGGCTTACAAACCCCGCTAACAACCAATCTCTATTACCACAAAATCAGCACCTTTCATAGCCAGAAAACACCATCAGCAGAGAAACAAAAAAGGTAAATACAAGGGACAGAGAAAAAGAGGGCTGAAAAAACGAGACACCAGAAAGAAACCAGACCGCAGTGCTGCAGCCGGAGCCGCGGCATGGAGCCGCACAGATACCATCTTTCCTTCCGGCACCAGGCTCCAGAGAGGAGGGGAACTCAGAATGAAGCTCAGAGCCCGAGAGGAGATACGCTGGCCTCACGGCCAAGGACATAGCAGCAGCGCCATACTGCTGGCAGCAGCAGCGACTTCACCAGACGGCACCATACCAAGGAACTAAACAGCCCACCAGACTCCAGAAAGGAGCAGCGGACAGCGAGCCGAGGTGAGCAGCTACGGATCAGCTGGGCGGGATTCAGCAGATTTTTTGGCGCAGGGAGCACCTACAGCTCCCAGGGGCTGGGCTCAGCGCACCCTGCAGGGACTCAGAGCAGAGCTCAAAAACAGAGAAGAAATACGCCAGCCTCACGGCCAAGGGCGTGGTAGCGACGCCATATTGCCACCGGGGCGGCAGCAGCGAATTCACCAAGTCCACTACAGCTACATTGGCACAATCAACAACAGTGAGTCAAATTGCGGCCCCTAGAGGAGAAATCCCAGTACTGACTCCCAGGGACTTGACCCAGTGGGAAAGTGGCGGTGGAAGAGATATCACACTATAGTCACAAATCCATGCAGGAGAACACCCAGCCCCCCCATGGGCACCCCACATGGTCTAAAGCATCCTAGATTGACTCCCTGGGTCTGCGACTTTGCGATACAACCCAGTAAAGGAGTAGTGGTGACTGAGATACCACAGACTCGAGATCCACAGCACCTTAAGTGAAGTCGTAGTGACCCAGGGAAAAACCCAGAGAAGGCACAAACTTCTGAAATCATGGGAAAAAGAAATAACAATGGAGCAGTGAATGCCCACAACCCCACGACATCAGAACATGATAAAACAGAAATTCAGAGATTTCTAGAAGATCAAATCAGGAAAATAACTGCAGAAATAATAGAGGTGTTTCAAAAAGAATTCAGAGAGAGCCAAAAAGAGATAAAGGATATAATCAATGAAGTAAAGGCCTCAATTCAAAGTATAAACAACCTATTAGACCACATGGAGATTAGAATCTCTCTCCTAGAAGATGATCACTCCAAAAATGAACACATAGTTTCTAATTTAGAAAAAAAAATCGGACAGCAGGAATCTGACATTGAAGAAATATGAGCCCATTTCCAGAGAGCTAACCTAAGAATAATTGGAATAGAGGAGGGAAAAGAAGGTGAAACCAAAGGTATCAACAATCTCTTCAAGGAAGTAATAGCAGAAAATTTTCCAAACATAGAGCAAGAGGTTGATACACAGGTCCAGGAAACTTATAGAACGCCCTTTAGACAGGATCGGAGAAGAGGATCCCCACGCCACATAATTGTCAAAATGACCAATGTGGAAGCCAAGCAGAGAATCTTAAAGGCAACAAAAACAAAAGGCCACATGACATTCAGAGGCAAACCAATTAGAATCACTCCAGACTTCCCAAACCAAGTCATGAGAGCCAGAAGGGCTTGGAGGAACATATTCCAAACTCTGAAAGAAAACAACTTCCAGCCAAAAATTTTCTACCCAGCAAAACTTTCTATCAAATTAGATGGGGAAATAAGAAGTTTCCATAACAAACAGAAACTGGAGGAATTTATGTCTTCAAAACCAGCACTAGAGAAAATACTCAAAGAGATTAACTACAAAGAAGAAATAGGTAACAAACACCAGAACCAGAGAAAAAAAATTTCCATCCAACAGACAACTAAGATTGGCTATCTTTGGAGATTCATTATTTATGTTAGTCTTTTACCTATTTCTAAATTGTATTGTTTGCTTTTATTGTTGCTAATTTTTAGGATTTCTAGTTGGAATATTAATATACCTTCAGATATAGCATTTGGAAATATTTTATCCCATTCTATCAGTAACTTTTAACTTTGTCTACATTGTCTTTGGATATACAATATTTTTTTTTACTTTCTAGGGAGTTTGTTTACCCTTCTGTTGCCTGTGCCATTGAAATCATATCTAAGAAAACACTGCCAATTTCAATGTCATTAGGTTTTATGACCCAAATTTTCTTCTAAAAGTTTATAGTCTTAAGATTTATATTTAGGTCTTTTATCTATTTTGAGTTAATATTCGTATATGGTGTTAGGTAAGGGTCCAATTTATTCTTCTTCATATAATTAATATTTTTCAACAATATTTAGTTAAAAGATTATTATTTCCTCCACCAAATGTCTGTGGAAACCTTGTCAAAAATAACTTGACAATATATGGAAGAATTTATCTCTAGGCTTTTATTTAACTCCACTGGTTTATATATCTGCCTTTATAACAGTACTATACTGTTTCAATTATTGTCTTCTGATATCCAGCTACATTTGGCCAATAGCAGGAAATTAGAGGCTGAAGAAGTTAGAAAGGTCATCATATTTACTCTGGCAGGTCACATGTAAGTAGATGGCGTCCTTCTATCAGAATTATAGATCTTCAAAGGCAGTCCATAAACACCTTCTCCAGGTTACAAATATTGTTCACCTTGTAGCCCTTAAGGCCCAGGCCTCATAGAGCTAGCCCAGGGGTCCTGTACTAGCTATTGGTGCTTTCCCTAGACCTCCTCATATCATTATAAATAGTTCCTTAGGCCTCCTCATATCATTGTAAATAGTTCTGTTTTTAAAGTTCCAATTGTAAGTTTGAGAGTTTTATTTTGTTTCATAGGGGCTCAGATCAATACAATTTTACTCTAATATATATTTCATTCACACTAAGATTCACCTTTAAGTTTTACAAAATGAGGAGACTGGTGGTTATTTCAAAAACTGTTTCCTCTGCTTCTTACTAATTCAAATACTTAAAAAGAGAAGCTTAAAGAATTTTATCCTATACAATTTACAAATCTGGACATTTTGTTTATTCACTGAGTAGACTCATGCTTCACCTCTGTTTACATGTTATACATATTAGAAAAGAAAGAAATCAAAGTACAAATTACCAATGATAGTACACCATGGCGGAACCTTATTGACACTTAACAGTATACAGCAGAAAAAGTCCAATATAATGAAGTCTGCTTTTTTTCCTATTTAAATGGATTTTATTGGGATCAGCAAGAGGTGAAGACATAACAAAGGACATATAGACATTATATTGGGAGAATGCCCACCAATGGGGTAGTGTGGCAACATAAAGACAGGAATAGGACAAACTCTGTTAATTAGATAGAACAGTTCTTCTAATCCCTCAAATGATGTGGAACCGGGAGGCAAGATGTTCTGCTAAGACTTCTCTATGACTGTCAGAGGGGATGGACTAGGTTAACCCTAACAGTTGGGAGAAGGTTCTAGTACCTTATGCTTTAATATTTAAAGTTGAAAACCAAAGTAACAAACTGATAAATAAAATTCATTTCTATTTCCTAACTTCTAACCAACTCAGAACTGACTCATATTTAGAACTATTGGATTTTGTAAAGTTCCAAAAGAAAACATAAAGGTGCTGTTTAATCCAACTTTTACCCCATTTCCCAGCTTTCTCCTTTTTCTTAATTCCCAGACTCCATCCCTTGGGTACATGTATGTTGATATGGACGGAACGTCTGTGTGCCCTTGAAATGTGAACTGGAAGAGCAGGCATAGGGCAGGATAGATGTGCAAACTTTACCCCAAGGAACCTTCACCCACTGAGTGTGATTAAAGGAAGTTCAGTGGGGCCTCTAAAAATTATGGGGCTAAATCTCAGGCCTTATTTCCAGAGACTCAAACTTCATAGATCAGAGAACAGGACCTTTGATGATCTGATGAGAGTGTCTCACTAAAAAGTACTATACTGAAAAGGAAATATTGTGTAAGGTTAAGTGCATAGTTAACGGGGTTAAATGTATCTTTATCCCAAGTATATAGCCCTGAATGCTGCCTCTAGGGAGCACTAGCCATGAATCTCTATACTAGTTGTTTTATGTATTTGTGCCACATTTACTCACTGTATAAAAAGAAATAACTATACTTGCCTTGTTCATATGGTAGCTATGAGGAAGAAATAAGTGGACATAGACAAAATATTTGTTTCTGGCACACACAAAAAATCAAGAAAAATTTGTAAACAGTCACTCCTACTTGAAATTATTATGGAAAAAAGAACACACTACCAAGTAAATTTTGCCAACACTGAATAGGTAAAGTTATTAAAACTAATGTCTGGTGTAAAGTTTTTGACACATGTGAAATTTAACATCTATGCATTCTTCCTATATTCATTATCTTTCTCCTTCATTAACTCATAATTGAAACTTGGTTTGGAATATGAAGTGAAACTGGGCTTCCAGGGGGGATTAAATTGTTTCTACATAGTGTGAAAGTCATTCCATCTCTGCGATGTAAACTCCCATTAGTAAAAGCACAAAGTCCCTTATACCTTGAAGGATTCCCATTTCTGGGATTACCAAATTTTCCTGTGAAAAGATACCTCACTACTTATTTCCAGCATTCTAAATTTCTAATAACATCCCTCTTCCACCCCATGGAAAAGACATGGCTTATTCTTACAGACTAAGCAAATACTTACTGAGAACACAGAGCTATAAAAGCCCGCGGGCTAATGAAATAATATTTCAGATCTCACATTTCCATGTGGCAGAACAGGAATAGAAAGAAATCCTACTAAAGCTGGTACTGACATTCCCAGATGTGCAGCCATTAACACATGCTAAAACAGGCTCTTTTAAAAGTCTATGCACTTTTCTCCAAAGAAGTATAAAGTACCATTCTCTAAAGCAGCCCTTAATTCTCTGTTCTCCTTAACTTAGGAGTTATCAAAACAGAAAGCAATTTTCTGAAATAGTTCTATGGCCATGATGGCCACAAGTAGAAAAGAAGTAAGACAATCAAAATCAGCATGGTATTTTCATTCCTTTATGATTCTTTGGAGTTCTTACAGAATCATTACAATATTGATTTATGGGAGGATTAGCACAAAGTAGTCCAAGCATCATTGAAGGGTTTCATTGAAAGCCTGTTTATCCATTACTGTTTATTGCCACCCACCATAATTTCTAGTGATGACGAGAGGACTCTGCCAAAAATCTAGGTGAGAGCAAGGAATATAAATCTACTCTCCACAGAACTGGTAAACTATTCAATGTAGCCCCTGCCTGGACCAGGGGCACATGCTATGCTTGAAATGATTCCTTTGGGAAGTATTGAAGAATGTGATGTTATCCAACTATTCAAAATGTATTAAAATGAAGTCCAGACATTATCATAATAATTTACATCACCGAGAGTTAGAAGCTACTAATGATTCACAAGAGAATGAAGCCACATGTATTTTCCCATAAAGCCATAGGATCCTGCCATATTTACCACCATACTCATAAATGCTGAGTGCAAGATACATTTTTATTCCAATTGTGGCTTATCAACAATCACTGAGGATACAAAGCAATATTTTCACATATGCTCCTTTGACAAGGTTTCTGAGTTCACTTTTCATTCTTCAAGACTATACTGAGTACATAAATAACTGTGTGAATGCAAAAAGCTGAAAATGTGCCAGTGAGTTCCCACTGTGTTGGGAGGGGGGGATGTCTTCTGATTGAATCTCAATTCTTTCATTCAGTAAGGGGTGCATAATAGGTTTTTAATTATAAAAATTTACATTTTTATGATATAATTGTATAATGTTTTATAAAATTTTACTCCTGGGCTGAAAGTCTACCTGAGTGGTAAAATACTTGCCTCACAGACAAGAAACCCTGGATTAGATTTACAGTACCAAAAACAACAAAAGTTTACTGCAGGACTTTATCAATAGATTCCTTAAATGCAGGGATGACGCCTCAAATTTTAACTCCTTTCTATGTCTCTGTATTTTGTCATATATGCTGGTAAACTCAACAGCTATGAATTGGAGTCGGGTCATTTGACTTTATTTGCTTAAATGAATGTTTATTATTATTGTATGTCACCAATTGTTTGTCATTCTGCATAAGCTAAGCAATGGAGCTAGTTTAGTCCTACTACATTTTTTTCTGTTCAATGATCCTTCTGGAAAACAGAATTGACCATTTTTGCTTTAAATTAGGAAAAGTAGAAATTTGGCATCTATTCAGATGACTCCTAGCTGCCTTTTTTCTTTCTTTCTTTTTTTAATTTGGTACTGGGTATTGAACCCAGGGCCATTCTACTTTTGAGCTAAACCCCCAGCTCTTTTTATTTTGTTATGTTGGCACAGAATCTGACTAAATTGCTGAAGCCTCAAACCTCTCTGTGGTCCTCCTTCTTCCTTCCAAGTACTGGGATTAAGGGTGTGTGCCACTGTACCCAGCTTGGTGCCCATCTTTTTGATAAAGTTGTACATAATATGTAATAAAATATACTTTTCCCTGTTTAGAATTCAGGATCATACTATCTTTTTCTAAAATGCCAAAATACTCCTACTAGACCACGGAGACAAAGTAGGACACTGGGATACTCTTAAATGCGTCCAGCAGAATTCCTGTTTTGAACAATTAATCCCCAGAGGTACAGTGTTGGAAGGCGAAGCCTAATGGGAAGTGTTTGTCACAAGGGATTCACCCTCATGAATGGATTAATGTCACTATAAAAAGGACCCGCTGGCTTCCTCGCTCTCTTCTGCTCTTCTGCCATGTGAGGACAAAGCGATTATCCCCTTTTGACCCTTTCTGTCTTTTACCATGTGATGGCACAGCAAGAAGACCCTCACCAGAGGCTGGCACTTTAATCCTGAGCTGCACAGCCTCAAGAAGAATGAGAGAGAAAAAAATTGTTCTCTGTAAATTACCTAGTCTGTCATTTTCTTGTAGTGGATTAAACAGACAGATATTCATCTTCTCCTCTCATTTGTGGAGCAGGACTCTTTCAAGAGTGCAAGTGCTAACTTCATACAATAGAAGCCCTGCAGAGATAAAGTATGTACAGTTGACCAAGCAGTTCTAGCTCATACTCCAAGAGTAGGGGGCCACTGTTTTATTTAGAATTTGTACAGGTCCTAAAACTCTGTAAATTTTTTCCCCTAAGCCAAGCAAAAATTTCTTTGGCATTTCACCAAATAGTGCAGAAATGTCTTCTGCTCTGTGCTTATGATTATAGCAGATTCTGATTTCCTGGAATATGTAAGTTGGATTTTGTTTGTCTCTTTATCCTAGGTATTGAGAAGGCACTTGATAGAAGAAGTACTTAATATTTGTCAAATGAATGGCTGGATGATTAAATACATATCCATCTCTGGAGACCCTCCCAAAATAGCCTGGCTAACTGTCATGGGAAGGGTAAAGTGAAAAGAGGCAAAGATTTGAAACCAGACCCATCTGTGGATGATTAGGCATTTTGCCAATGTGCTTTGCTCCAGGCCCACCGATTTCAACAAAAAATCAGTACTGTTATAACTTGCCTTATCAAATCTACAGTGAGACAGGTTTGTGCACTACTATTTGTACCTTTGCTGGTTATTGTTTTGTTTTGTTTTCTACTAAAAGTCTCATCTATATCCGGAGCCATAACAGTTTCTGCCTCTATAATCATACCAGATTGTAAGCTCCTTATTCATTCATCCATTAAGATACTGAACCTCAGTTGAATTCCTCACATTTTCTCCAACAATGTTCAGTCAACTACAGTGTGAGATCCTTAAACAAATAATTTTCATTATGGCAGTAAATGCAAGACAAGAGAATAGTAGAAATATTTCTATATTCTCTAATTTCTGTTCAAATGGACTTGGGATCTCTTTAGAGAAGACATATGAGATTTCTGCTAAAAGTTAAAGAGTAATGAAGAGTTGGATTTCTTCCATATTGGGTCCTTCCTATATTTTGGAATATGGAAATAATATAGTGGAAAAGGAAGATAAGATTCTTCCCTAAAGGAGCTCATCATCTAATGATGGAATAACAGACAAAGCTGCGATTACAAAATAACCTACCAAGCACCATACTAGTAAGGAACAACGAGCCTGATAAAAAGAAAGGTGGGGAAGATGATGAAAGGTATTTGTTTTATTCATCTTTCTGCTATAAACTGATGTTTTTCTTAGAGCATGGTATAAATAAAGTCTTATTAAATGATGAAGTGCTTACAAAATCTGTGTTGCAGGATTTATCATATTGGGTAATGTATTATTGTTTTACCTACCTTTAAAGGCCCACTCAAAGTTACCAAACAAGACAATATTTAGAATTTTCCCCAGAGCTCAGGAATTTAAAATATAGTCTACAAGGTAATAAAATATATTACCATTCTATGTTCATATGGGGATGGAATAGGAGAGGTTGTTTGAAATAGGAACAAAAGTCCATCTAAAATATAGATGTCAATCTAGGTATTAAAAGAGAAAAATTAATACTGGAGATTGAATGTAGTGGTGACTAAAGAAAGAAAAAAGATCAATATGATATTGAGAGGCCACCCAGTAGTTAGTAACAGCAGGGAGCTTCCACTCCCAAATAATGGAAGGAAAAAAGAAGCTGAAGCTTCCTCCTAGAAGCTGGAAACATTTCAGAAATACCTGGTAACAAATGGGACTTCACTGGAAAGTTCTCTACCAGGGTGGGAACTACAGATACTTTGCCAGAGATAATACCTAAAACACAGAGAGACAAGCCTCCTCTGGCTCAGTGGCATGCTGGTAATCAAGCTCTCCTTCTACAAAATATAAAATGTCTAATTTACAGGGTTTGCCAATTTCCATGGCGTAAAGACTCCCAACATGGTTGACTTCAAACTACCAAGAATTAATAACCCACTTGAAAAACTACAGCATATCACACAATCTGTTCTCATCAAAAATTACGAGCTGGCTCCAGGACATTTTTCTTCTACTGGATCTTCTTTCCAAACATCAAAGGAAAAGGGAGCCCGAAAGATGGATTTGTATATGGCATAGAGCATTGCAAAGAATAATACGTAATGGAACTAGGAACGAAGATTAGTAGATTTCATAAGATTAGCCAATGTCCAAAAGACCTCAACCAGCTGCCAACCTCTACCACCAAATCCAAAATATATTTAAGTGTGTAAGGTGCAAATCCCTGTCATAAATACTAGAGATAGAGCAGTAAACTAGACAAACATAATCTCTATCTTTGTGGTTCTTACATGGTTGTCTTTCAGTGGTATAGAAAAAATTTTCAGGACCCCCTCCACCCATGAATACCAAAATCTACAGATGGTGAAGTTTTTATATCAATATTATATTAATATTTTCATATGATCTAAACATATCCTGCTCTATATTTTAACTTTTCTCTAGATTACATATAATATCTAATTTATTGTGAATGCTATATAAGTAATTGTTATGCTATATTATCTAGAAAATAATGAGTTCTTAAAGTCCATATAGTTTCATATGGAGATATTTTTTACAAATATTTTCAATCCATGGTAGCTTAAATCTGCAGATGCAAACCCCAAGGACATGGAGGGCTACCTGTAATTAAAGAGATAGAATTAAACCAATAAACTTACAAAATAATAAAATTGATTCATGAGTTCATAGAAGAGTAAAGGGAAAAATGAGTACATCTTTTTTTTTTTTAGAATTAAAAGAATGGCAAGAGTTTTTTGAAAAAGTAAAATTCAAGGTAAGACTTAAGGGTTGAAAAGTTGCTAGTTGGTGGTGCTGGGTTGTACTGTCAAGTTGATTAGGCTGGGGACTATGTTTCTTACAATTTCCTTCTCTGCATATTACCAAGTTAAAGTTGTGGCCTGAGCTTTGGAAAGCTAAATGAAGCAACACTTGTTATTCATTGAGGACTGTCATGGTCAAATGCAGGAGCTGACATAACTGCCATATTACATCTTCTTTTTCTCTTTAATCCTGCATGTAGCTCTTTTCATAACCACTATCCCTTCCAAATGATCGTATCCACAAGCCTACCACTGTGTGCTTGTCTAAAGACCCAGCCAGGCAACAGCCACACCGAGGCAATATTTTCACCTGATCCTCTGAGCAAAGTCGCTCTTAGTGGTCCTACTTTGGCAGATGGATGTGGTTGGCTTCTCAGATGGGTTGTGGTTCCTTTTCTGATCACCAATTCCTCCTTCTAGACCCTCATCTGATTGCTAATTCCTCTTTCTAGATTCTCAACAAACTGAATTGGGTTCAGTCTGCTCCTCTAATAGAACCCCAATTGGCATGCCAGGTCAGGAGTGGGTGAACAAAGATTCTAGGTGTAAAAATCAAGATTGTAACAGCCTCATGTAGAAAAGAGTTGGTGTGTTTCAGAAACTTAAACAAGACCAGTGTTTTAGACTGCCATGTATGAGGAGTTACAGGCATAAGTCTGACCTAAGGAAGTAAAAAAGTAGATAAAACTCTGAAGGCCTCTGTAGACATATTGAACATTGTTTTATATTCTAAAGAAAATAAGAAAATCCTGACATACTTGAAACATAAGAGTGACACATGTATTTTTAAAATAAAAAGAAAATTACTCTAATTCTTGAGTATAGAAAAGACTAGAGAAAAGGGAAAAAAGCAGGTATATATATAAAATATGATAGTCTGGAGTACAGTGGAGGTAGTGGAGGTGAGGAAAAGTCAGTAGATCATGTCAAGTGACACTATCCAAATTAATTAAACTACTTAGTTATTGCTGCAGAATATTGACACATTAATCATAAAGCTTATGATGTTTAAGCTTAATTTCACAAAAATTACAACCAGAAAATCTTCTGAAAAGGAAAATAATTGTGACTATTGACTTTGTGTGCATTTGAGTAATATTATATATAGTTCAACAGAGCAAAAAAATTATCTTAAATTATGACAGGTTAAGACAATAAAATAGTAACAATGATAGTAGTAGTAGTAGTAGTAGTAGTAGTAGTAGTAGCAGAAGCAACAGCAATAAAAGAGTTAAAATGTTAACATACAGTACTTCATATGAGCCAAGTATAACAATAATAATAATAATAATTATTATTATTATTATTATTAATAGCAGTAAAGTTAAAATAATAGCATATGTAGTGGTTGTTATGAGCCAGGAATTATTTTTGTTGTGCTTTATTTTTCTTTCTTTCTCTTATTTAGTTATTTAATTTTATATATTTATTTATTTTGGGTGCTTGGGATTGAACCCAGGGCTACCCAAGTGCTAAGTCTGCACTTTACCACCAAGTTTTACCTAGGCATTGCTTTAAACACAACAGCAGTTGATCTCTAAAGACTACCTTCATCCTTTGTAATTTGTGTGCACATGACACTTCAAAACAAAAACAAAAAACATGTATTTATATAACTTACTTCACACAGAAACCCCATGAACAGTTACTATTTTGTGCGGGCAGGAGAGAAGTACAGGGGATTGAACCCACGAGTATTCTGCCTCTAAACTATATCCCCAGCCCTATTTTATTTCTTCATTTGAAACAGGGTCTCATTAAGTTGCAGAGGGCCTCACTAAATTGCTAAGGCTGGCCATGGACCTACAATCCTCCTGTCTCAGCCTCTCAAGCCCTGGGATTACAGGCATGCCCCACTTCACCCAACAACAATTACTATTATTATTCACATTGCACAGATAAAACAAGGCACCAAGGAGTTAAGGTAACAAATAGCAGAGTAAGAATTTGACTCAAGGCAATCTGTCTCCGGAATCTGAACTTTTAATCTCTATGTGCAATTGATATCAATAAAACATTCACATGACCTGGCATGGCTTCACAGGGTTAAAAATATAAGTGGTGTCCCTGGAACCATGCAGCTTTATTTTCTGCAAGTTCACAACACAAAAATATCTGTTTTCTGGCTATGAGACTTACTGAAAATATACAAATAAAAATAAAATGTAAAGGAGTGCTTCACTCAACAATCATCTGGTATTGGCCTTCTGGCTATATCAGTAAGGATTCATTGGGGTTCAGAAAGTGTAGGAAGCAGTGATTTTTTTTCCTGACCAATATGATTGCTAAAGTGGAATTCCATTTTTATGCCCTAAAGAAAACACTTAGCTTTTATAGCTACCGAGGCTGTTTAATGGTGTTACATATGGACCATCAGGATGACTATGATTTATGCACTGTAGGAAAGGCTTTTCAAATTTAACTCCATCTCAAGTTATTCTTTCCACCAAAATCAACAAGGGTATAAAACCAGCCTGTCACTGCCACAGCCTGGCAAGGAGATGCACTAAGTTGGGACATGATTCATCTGATTTCCAGCCTTTTTAAGGTAAAATCTGTCTTTGAATTTTGGTTGTACCCAGACTGAACATTCCTTCAGGGTTGTTCAATAGTCTACATCATGTATATTTGACCTCCCAGAAAGTCTCAGAATATATGTCAATAGGTGTGTTCCTCCTCGATATTCACTCATTCTAAAAAACAAAGAAATTTTGTCTGAAGCTAAAGTATTAAGAATAAGCTGAGACCAGGGTTCCTCTTCAAACTGCTGGGATCTAAAATCAAGCATTACCATTGATTTTGTTTTTAAGAGTTGTCATGTCGCCCCTGACCTCTCCTGGAAAAGGATTTGAAAGGAGTTGAGGTTTCCCACTTATAAACTTATATCAGATTGAGCAGCTCAATTCAGCTCTGTTTATATGTGTCAAAACCATGTGGAGGATTGATTTTTATGTGATCCAAAAATGTTCACTATTCAAACAATGGGTTATATTTTATTTTATTTTTTATCAATATACTATTTTAATAAATTTTATTAATATTTTCTCCTTAGAGAAACCTCAGGGTTCTAAAAGGAAAAAATAGCTAGATATACAAAGATTCTTCTGAAGTTCCAGCGTGGTAACAGCTCGTTCCTATGGGATGCGAGTGTACCATGCATGACTAACAAATACAGTTCTAACAATTCCACAGATACTGGGAAAGCTGAGCAGAAAGGAACTTCTCAAACATAGGAGCCAGAAGTAGACAATGTACTGTTAAGCTGAAATATTTGTGAATCCAGTAATTCAAATGATCAAAAGTGATGAAAATGTTAACATTTGCTCTGGAGTCTTAAGCCAACCAGCTAAGAAAATTTTTGGAAGAGGCCTTGAGGGTTCAGTTGTTTTATCTCCCAATTTTCTGCTTTCTCACCATTTTCTGTTTTAAATATATTTTCCTACCTAATGACCTATTCTATGTTCCAAATCGTGCCTCAAATTCCCAGAATAGCTGACCATTGTTGAAAGATGTGTGTGTGTGTGCATATGTGTGGTGTGTGTATGTATTTATGAGTATGTATGTATATGTGTATGTGTATATGTTTGTGTATGTGTATGTTGAGATATATGTGTGTTGTATGAGTGTGTGCATGTGTTGTGTATATGTATTGTATGTGTATTTTATATGTATATGCATGTGTGTTGTGTATATGTGTATATGTATGGTGTGTGTATACTTATGTATGTGTTGTATGTATTTGTGTGGTGTATGTATTTGTGTGGTGTATGTATTTATAAGTATGTATGTGTGTATGTGTATAGTGTATATGTTGTGTGTATGTGTATGTTGAGATGTATGTGTGTTGTATGTGTGTGCACATGTGTATATGTATTGTATGTGTATATTGTGTGTATATGCGTGTGTTATGTATATGTATATATGTGTGTTGTTTGTATACATGTGTATGTGTTGTGTGTGCATGTGTGTATGTATATATTTGTGAGTGGGGGTGTGCGCGTGTGTGCACACACACATGTTGTCTGTTAGGTAGAACGTCTGGCAGTGCATGTTTGCTTTTTCTCCTCCAGTAATTATTCAGTTCTGTATGTTCTGACCTGAGCTTTGCCAGCAATTTACTATGAAGCCCTAAATAAGTCTGTCAACGTGCATACATTTTAGTTATTTGATAAAAGGGAAAATATTAACTCACATTACATTGTTGCCTATAGAAACTACACAAAGAAATTATTTTTTTCTGAAAAACACAAACCAAATTTGTTTCTATTTCGAGCATTTCTGAGACTTGCAGAATATTTAACTACCCAGAGTGACTAAGTTCTGACTTCTTCAATTGGTAAAACTAAAATAACTTTTTAAACATTTAATTCCCAAAATATAGGTTCTATACTTAAAGCATCAGACCAATCATCAAGTAGATAAGTTAATAATGGCATATTATTTATGTTATTAGAGTAACACATGACAAATAAAACAAAATTATTTACCCATGGCAGCATTATTTTTCATTTAAATTATGTATATGTTATTGCTGCTCTTGTTCTTTCCATCATTTTATTCTGCTCTTCAGAAGTATCACTTGTAATTACTATTGGAATTATTCTAAAATGTAATCATAAAGCATGTATAAGTAATAGTTTACAATCACCTTTTACTGAATTAAAACAGCTTTTTTGCTATACAACATCTCAAAACTCTTTAATGCAAAGAAATGTTTATAAGTGCAATACCAAAATTCAACTGAAATGTTATCCTTCTTTCATGTTTACTATTCTCATCCTATATCTGTTTTAGAAATTTTGAAGATGCTTAATCACACAGTCACACATGCTCATTTTTTCAGGTTTTCCTTTTGTTTTTTTGTTTTTGTTTTTGTTTTTGTTTTTTCATGTTGCTGGAAATTGAACTCACAGGCATTCTACCGCCAAGCTACACCCCCAGCCCTTTTTATTTTTTTATTCGATTCAGGATCTTTCCAAGTTGCTGAGGACCTCACTAAATTGCTAAGACTGGCATTGATACTGAATTCTTCCTGTTTCAACCTCTCAAGTATGGGGATTATGGAGATGCAACACCACTCCTGGGTGGCTTTCCTTTTTTTTTTTTTTTAAATGTGTATTATCTCTTTAAGAGACTATATTCTACAAAAATGAGAACAGTGTTTTTCCTTTCAATAATGCCAAAGCATAATTAAGCCTAAGATTCTTATATGAATGCATAAGGTCGGGAATGATGATCCTAGAATTGGTGGAGTAGTTCCCCCCAGGATTCCGTTTATTATTTGGTTGTTAATGAATGACTAGGGCAGTGAGATCAAGAAAAACTTAAAATGGATGTGTTGAAATACATTGCCATTAGAAAAGTCCAGATAGTTCTTTGTAGAAAGCTAACTTCTAATTTGTATAGAAATTGGTGGAGTCCCAGAGGCCATGTGAAAATCCCCAACGTGCTTTCTGAGAAAAAGACTTAAGCATAGCAATTATTGCATCGTTTGTGGTTACAGTGCAGTTAACCTTTCCTTGATGTATCCTTAGGCATAGATAGAAATTTGACAGAGCAAAGATTTTAATGTTTTCCTTCCTTCCTCACCAAACATCTTTGCCTTGATAACTTTATAGGATGGGAGCTACAGGTTTCTATTCTTTATTTTTGTGAATAGTTCAAAAAATAAGGAAAGTTTAATAGAGTCAATAACCCTATCCATATGGGTCGTGCTTAACCAGAATGATGCTAAGGACAGAAGCAACGACTGAGAATGAGCCGTTTCAATAAACACCTCCGGCAAACCAGTTGGATATCAGCCTTGGCACACATGTGTAGTGTCAAAAGAGATTTCTGGAAATCCCAGGAGTTCTCTATTCCTTATGTCTTTGCCTCTAAGTGTACTTTTGATCAAAGCTATAAAAATCAAAGGTTTCTAGGGGACACTGACAATAAGGTTAGACAGAGAGATCATCTTAAGAACCAGCATAGCCATTGTAGGGGAAATAGAAAAGGTGTTTCACATTGAAGAGAAAATCACAGTACATTCAGATTTTTTTCAGATGAACATATTTTCTCTTCTCTGTAGTTAAATAATTATTTCTAATTATTTTATTATTACAAAATTAGAACATAAGCCTGATTTCCTATTAACAATATTTAATAATAAAATTTCCCATGCCAATTAATAATCTTCTACAATTTTAACCATCCTATAGTAGTCTACAGTATAGTGGACACTACTATTTTATCCACTTTTTTACTCTTCTGAACAATGTGATTTTGTATATTCTTGCAGTTAAATCCTTGTATATGTTCTTAATGATTTCTTCTAATAAATTCCTAGAAATGAAATTATTGATTCCAGTGTACAAGAATTTCTTTTCTAACAAGTAGTTTGATTGTTAAGAATATTAAAACCTTTTCAGTATTAACAGCGTATATAGAGATGATTCTTTATAGTATCTATGCGGCTTAATTCGTGATACATAAAAAACCTTAATATTTATGTTTCTTATAATGAGCAACATTAAGTTGTCTTAAATTACTCAAAATCTAGTCAGAGCAAGTCAGAAAACATCACAAATAATTTCAGCAATTAAATATGGCACATTGATATATAAGCAGTGGTAGGTGTACATTATGAAGAGCTTTGAAATAAATTACAATTACACGGTGATGTAAATGTATCCACTAAGTGTAGGAGCACAATTAGGCATCTAATTATATGGGAAAATGCAATCACATCCCCAGTAAGAGCCTAAGCCACAAAACCTGTTCCTACTTGAGCCCGTTTTGCTCTGCAAACCCTGGGGCCCTTTGGTGGTTTCTACGCTTTCAGGACTTTCCACAAATGCACCCATTTTAACTCCACACCCTTCCCCATAAGGCCAAATCCTGCCTAACATATTATCTTCATTCTGATGCCTTTTACATACTTTCTTTGTTCATTTCAGTCCACATGTCCACCTAGGTTACTTATCCAACTTGCATTAGACAAGGCCCGCCAAAAAACATCTTTCAAAATTTTACACATCTTCTAGAACACCTCCATGATTAAGAAATAAGAAAGGATTGGCAGAATATTCCTGATGACAGCCAAATGCACCTTCAGGAAGTCACAATTAGCTGAGCATGATGGCACACGCCTCTCATCCCAGTACATGTGAGGCTGAGGCAGGAGGATTGTGGGTTTGAGAAGAGCCTCAGCAAATTAGCCAGGCCCTCAGCAATTTAGAGAGGCTCTGTTTCCAAATAAAGAGTAAAATTGGGCTGGAGGATTAACTCAGAGATAGAATTCCCTTGGGTTCATTCACCAGGACCAAAAATAATTTTTAAAAATTTTTTTGGTGGTACTTGGGTTCCTAGAAACCCTTCTACCTTCGTGCTACACTCCCAGACCTATTTTTATATTTTTTTAATTTGGAAACAGGGTCTCTTAAGCCAGAGTGGCTGGCTTCAAACCTGCTCGATCCTCCTGTCTCTGCCTCCCAAGCGTGGGGATTACAAGCAGGCGCCACCACGACCGACTAAAAAAAAATTTTAAATAGTCACAAAAAAACATCCTTTCCTTGTATTAATGTAAAATCACAAGCTTAATCTTTAAAAGCTTCATACAAGTATAGAAGACATAGAGAGCATAGACGCATATGTTTTGGCCAGGGCAAAAGCTATAGGCCAGGATGCCTCAAGTTTTTATTTGGGGAGGGAATGCAGAAACATAAAGCTCATGGTTGGTAATTCCAAGAAATCGATAGATATAATTCCCATGCCTTAGATATATCAGCGATAGTTTTGTGTTGTTATATTGGAGAGTAAGGTAAAGACTGGAAAGACCAAGAGTGTTTAGATAGTTAAGTCTATCAGTTAACTGTGTTTTCTCTTTCCTTTTTATGGTGGTATCATAGCAGCAATAGCAAAGACACAGCCTGGGGTATCCTCCCAGTTGTCAGGAGACACATGGTATGCATTTTTTCCCTAGCTACTTTATTTATTGTACTTCTATTGTATTGGTGCATGATAGTCTCATACCAAAACGTAGTCCACAGTGATGGGGACATCCATGCACACAGCATTTGGTGGGCTTTCCTCCGGCTCCTTCCCCACCCCTCTACCTTCCACATACAACACACTGAGATTGACATTCATGTCTCACATATGTACATGTTGTCATTAGAAGTGTTTCCTTCATTAATTCTCCTTTCACCCACCCAACCTCCCCAAGACCACCTCCCTCCCTCCACTTGAGAGTTCCCTTCATTATCTAAAGTCCCTCTTGCATCTCAATTACTCCCTATACTGCAAACGAGAAAAGATGTGACCCTTCACTTTCTGCTACTGGCTAATCTCACTTAGCATAATGACCTCTTGGAAATGGCATAGTTTTGTTCTTGTTCTTCATTGTTGAGTAGAATTCCACTGTGAGTATATTCCATGATTTTTGTAATCCATTCATCTGTTGATGGACACTGTGTTGGCTCCATAATCCAGCTACTCAATTTAATAGTTGTCTATTTAATTTCTATCATGGGGAAATAGAAATGTTATGAAAAGACTGTTACTTTCTACCTGATAAAAGTTTTCAAGTTTCCATCTAATATGTTTTTTTACCTTATTACTATTTGCTGAATTTTTCAATAAAACTGGAGTACTCATTTCTTTAGACTAACAGGAGAGTCCAACTAAAATTTTTTATTTAAATAAATATTTATTGATGAGACTTCCAAATACCCTATAAACCCTTTGGCATTGTGATAGCCTAATATAAAGTACTTTATAAGGACCAGATTAGGGGAAAGGGACAGGAGAGAGAAAGAGTATGATTTTGAATTACAATATAGATTGATTTAGGATGTAGTCATAGTTATACTATAAACTATGTTAGAAAGAGGATCAGAAAATAACTTAGCAGTGACTTTGTTGCATAGGAAGATAAAATCCCTTTGAATTTTATTTTATTATTTTATTTTATTTCATTTTTAGAAATCTGTGGGGGAGGAAATAGGTGTGGATCCCAGAAATGGAATACCATAGAGGAAAAACTCCTTAATGGGTTCATAATTATAAAAGAAAAATACCAATAGAGATTACCTAAGAGCTTGAGGATACAAGGATAATAGAGAAGTTTTGCTGTTTTTCAATACAATTTTGAGAAAAGTAAAGACCAGTAGGAGGGAGTTGACTGTAAATAATAGAACACTGCAGAGAGGACACATGGCTAGGAAACCAAAAGTCTATGGCTAATGTAGGGATATAGTTCCCAGAGTGTCAGTGAAGACCAGAATGGAGGAAGGGATAGTGCTATGGCAATAAGTCAGTCTTAACCATGGCAAGAGGATAGAACCAGCAAGCAACAGCCACAGATACTTCAATAGCAATGACAGTTAAAAACAGAGGCTGTCAAACACCAAGCAGGGTAAACTCCCTTCAAACACCTCATAGATCACTGACAGCCAGGGAAGAGACAGAGGCCTGCACTTCAAATTAATTTGTCTGTGTATTGTCCCTAAAAGAATTTTAAGGGCTACTTGTATTCTTGCCCATTTTTAAATTGATGTCTACAATTTTCCTTCCTAGGTTTTGTGGGTTTTTTTTTTTTTTTTGTGGTACTGGGGTTCCTGGAAACCCTTCTACCTCCGGGCTACACTCCCAGACCTTTTTTTTAAATATATTTTTATTTGGAAACAGGGTCTCTTAAGCCAGCGCATCTGGCTTCGAACCTGAGCGATCCTCCTGTCTCCTCCTCCCAAGCGCGGGGATTAAAAGCGTGCCCACACCCGGCTCTTTCCTAGTTTTAAATAATCATGAAATGTGTCATTTCTAGTGTATTATAAGCATTGAATTTTAAAATAAACCTGTTACATCACTCTTTTAAGTGTATCAAATGAAATCTAAATACCATACAGATTTTATAATAAAGACCAATTTAAAAAAAATACATGAGATACATGAATCAGTGAACATTTTTTTTACTAAAACAATCTTTTTATCCTTTGAAGTTGAAATTTTAATTTTACTGCAGAATTTAAATTGGTATAATGCAACGTTATGGTTGAAAATTTCTTATTAATCAATTTATTAGAGTTCAATTATAACACAAGTATTTAAAATTCTACTTTTTATTTTGACTTTCTGATTTCATAGAGCTCCAAGTTAAAAAAAAATAGAAAAAATATCATCAATAGAAGCCCAGTTAAATTAGGGTCTAATCATAATACTGTAATAATATGAAGCTTAATAAACAAACTGATTCTCTCTGTAGCTATATACTAATTATAGGTACATATTTAGGTATGTCAAATGAAAACTAGGTATAGAATAACATGTTAAGATAGAAAGTAACAAGCCAGGCATGGTGGCTCACACTTTTAATCCCAGCATTCGGGAGGCTGAGAATGAAGGATCGTGGTTCGCGGACAACCTCAGCTACTTAGTGAGGTTCTTTGCAACTCAGGGAGACCCTGTTTCAAAAATAAAGAATCAAAAGTAGGGCTGGGGTGTAGCTTGGAGGTAGAATGCCCTTGGATTCCATCCCCAATACCTCAAAAAAATTGAAAGTAACACAAAAGAATTTATGTGCATATTTGGGCTCATTAACAAAAACAACTCTAAAATATTAAGAAATGTAGACAGTCATCCCCTAAAGGGACAGAGTTGGACACTAGATAAACATGGCAAGACTGTGAGAAGAATGTTCAGAAAATAACAATTTACAGATCTTGTATTCTGAACCATGTGAATATTCTAATTTGTACGTAGGTAGAGTGATTGCTAATACATCATGCTACGACACTCTAATATGTTATAAATTCTTGTAAATAATTAATAATCCTAAAAGTAAATTTCAGTGAAATGCATCACTTAATGAGATGAATGGGGCTGGGTTTTTCCCTGTGTGCATTACCATTATTTATCAATAGAATGTAGCAAGAATAATTTGGTATAGGTGTTTGCTGAGAAACTTCCATGCAATAAAATAAGGAGATAGAAAAGGAAGGAGTTTTGTATGACTGTTTAAGTCAGTTTTTAGTTTTTGTCTCTTTGCAAGTTTTGGGCCAAAAACTCTATGATAACTATATATAAAATTGATTTTAATCTATCAGATGATAACACAAATGTATTCCTCCTTGTACTTTGTTAAACGCAAATAACTATACACCATCTAATTTACGAAATGGCCTGTTACCTGGTTGGCTATTAGAGTCATTTATGTTTTGATTTTATAAAAGCACATAAAATACTGCCAAATGTCATCAAAAGATGACTACTAAGATCTGTTATTCTTTTTCTTGGGGGCACCTGATTTAACAGAAAAGAATAAAAATGAAATTTTTTCTCGTACCAATAATTTTGACACTACAACATTTGTAATAAAGTAGTTTCATGTTTACAGAAATATTAAATAAGTCTTTCAGATTTCATAGCTAAATATTTTATTTAGATAATCTACTTAAATGCCTACCATAAAACCTAATTAGAAAAGCAAAACTTTATTTTATTCATTAGGCCAAAATGATTTCCTTGCTGCCTTAAAATATCTAATGATATTTCTATTCAGAAAGTACACACATTCTCCTAATAACTACACCCACTTGAGATCTCTAATTGTGAGATAGATAAAGCATGGGCCCCAGCCAGGAGCTTGTTGTCTCCATTACAAGGAATCATGAAGCGCTGAGCATCTTTTACCAAAGCTTTCTTTGTGTGGCTCTTACTGGACTCTCATTCAGGAGCCACACATTCTTTAATAATAGTCCAGGAACAAAATAGGCAACTCATCAGGTCAATTAAAAAAAAAAAAAAACATCACTCCACTTCCTCACCCTGTGCATTCTTAGTTCAGAGCATCCTGGTATAGTTTAAAGAACACTGTCTCTCCTATTACTCTTCATCTGGATAACATACATAAATAAGAGAGAAAAATCTAGGAAACCCCGAGGCAGATTTTGTCACTTTGTGTCAGGGAGGTTTCATGACATCATGCAAAGGTTCCTTGCATTTGCTAGGAGCCTCTAAGGGGGTTTACACTCAGAAACAAAGCACCCAAGAAAGACTCAAGATGACTTGTCTTTAGAAAGTGAGAACCGCACAGTTGTTAAAGGAGAGACCGAATAGGCAATACACATCAACCGCAGGTCAGTTTAGGAAAGAAAATATATGGAAGTTGGATTCCCTTAAAATTTCCCCTTCCAAGCCGTCTTCTTGGGAAGTCTCCAGGTACCCCAACTGGTACATGTGTTGGGGATATCCCCAGCCCACTGCACCAGAGAACCACCTCAGATCAACCACCCCAACCCAAGACGGTGATAAATGGGATGTTTACTTTTGTTTGGAGAAGAAAGAAAATACGAGGAAAAGTTCAAAACTGAGTCTTAAATCAAAATTAACTTTTTTCTAAAATGGATGACATCGAGTTGCACTTTGCTGGCATCTGAAATAGATGTGGATGCATGAGTATACTTAGGGTTTATTTCTACATATTCGAGTCATAGTGGGTAAAATGATCGATCCTCCGTGTAGTACGTTTCGCATGTGGATATGGGGAAGACTTTCATTCAGGACACTGAGTCTTGGAACACAGGGTTTTCTGGATGCTCTTCCATTATAGTCTACAATAAGAAGAGTGGAGGGAAGCAGGATCCAATTATTTTAATAACAGACCGTTTTGTTCACTTCCCAAAGGAAATATAGCAACCCCTCCCAAAGACAGATGTTCCTGGGGCAGCGTGAGATGCATGTCCGGATCTTCACTGATTGGGCCTCTTCCTTCCTCCTGAGCCTTTTTCACAGACTTTGGATTTGATGACATATACAACTGGTAAAACATGAAGCTATACTGACATGTTATGAGCTGTGAAGTCAAACTTACAGCAACATCAGCATTTAGAACAGATATGGAAAGCCCCTCAAAAAAATGAAGTTATTTGACATCGCCAATTCTATTTAGTATTAGTCTTATTAGTACTAGTCTTATTATTACTACAGTAGTAGTAGTATATCTAGTATTTGTATCATGTCTCGGTCTTTTAATTGTTTTACTTACAAACTACATTATAATTTTCTTTATGATAGGGTCCATTTATAACTTTTTTAAAAAGCTAATGAATCAGGTAGTCATGGGTTTGAATGCTAGCTAGGGTATGCATGAGTTATGTAAATAACTTCAATAATAAGTAAATTTAGACAGTTACAAAGAAAAAAAACCCTCCCTGCCTCTCAGACTGTCTGCAATCAACTCATTTACAGGATTGTTAGAAAAGTCAGTGGTGACCCTTGCAGAGCTCCTGAAATGTGCTGTGTACCTGACATAGAATAAGGGCTCAGCAAATCATTAATAAGTTGATGGAGAGAGTGTGGGCTTTTTGTCATTTTGGGCAAAGTTCCCTTTTGTCCATTCCTCTCTTCAACAAACATATCAAACTTCTTAAGGGTTATTTGAATGTCTTTCTCTTTGAGATATAGGAAGAAAGAAAGCACATAAATGCAGACTTTTGAACATATAAATGGAGGAAATCATCCTTGCACAGATGACTCAAGTCCAGAGGGAGAGAAATGTTGAATCAATTTTATCCACTTCTACCATTGTGTCTGCTAGGTGAGGGCAGCCAGGTTGGAGCTCCACTTCAGAAGAGGAGGATGGCTACAGCAGGGGCATCACACTGGAGCAGAACTAATTCTAAAATCCTGGAGAGATGAAGAAAAACTACTATATTGCATAAAGAGTCATAGTTATGCTCCAAATTACCAACCAATGCTCAAAAATATCTTTGACACTTTTTGTTTAAGAAATAAAGTAAATCATCTTAGAAATGATACCATTAAAAGTACTCTACTTCCTAAAAAGCTTTGGCAGTGAAGGTTTTGAATTTCCTTTCTCCAGGAAATCCATCAGTGGGCACTACACGTTTATTCATAAGTGCGGGAGGTATTTTAGCATAGTGCCAAAAGTGGATGTCTTTGAGGCTTACTGCTTGATTCATATCTAGTCAAAGTAGTTGTGTTACAATCCTACCCAGACCCTTAATAATGTGACTTTGGGTGGGTGACTCTTGACTTCAATAAATCTGACTCTATTAATTATATAAGAGGGTTAAATAATTATACATAATTCATAGCTTTGTATGAGAAATAAGTGAGGTAATCTAGGAAAAATGTTTAATATAGTTCCTAGAACATAGTAAAGATTCAACAAATATAGGATATTAGTACTAGTCTTATTACTAGTATACCTAGTATTTGTATCACGTACAGGTGTTTTAATTGTTTTAGAAGTTTTACCTCCCAAACAAACTATATCATAATTTTCTTTATGATAGGGAACATTTATAACTTTTTAATAACATATGTCATAATTTCTGGCACAATTAAGGACTTTCAGTAGGTACCTACTAACCATTTCTTGACTCACTGATATGTGTGCATTATAGTGGGTAAATGTGATTGTTTTTACATTTTAACTCAACAACTTAAAGAAAGACCTAGCTTCACATTCAATGTCTCCATTGACTCAATTCTATGTTGCTCATAACTTATTAGGGTTGATATGAAACTGTTTGAATTTTGGCAAACTATAATTTGTAACTGCCTAATTCCAGGAAAATAGATGCAAATTAAATAATATTATTTGGTTAAAGAAAATCAGAGAAATGGACTTGCCTAATCATTAGTTATGAAGTCAAAATTTAGCTAAGAGAAATGGTTTTATTGATGTCCTCATTTATATGAGCTTTGTTTATGTTACAAAGACTAAATAAAGTATTTTGCCCCTAGCGATATTCACAGGTATAGCATTAGCCAAGTAAACATGTCATTAGTTGTGGTAATATGTTCAACATTTTTCAAAGCAGTACAGACCAAAAACATTCCAGTTGAAAATAAATTTGAATTCTGATGTCCATGCAAATATTATTTTAGCATATAAATTATTAACTGAGAGTCATCTCTATGAAAAGACTCAAAAGTAATCAGTGTATGTTTGCTGAATTACATGTTTTTCCCCTTTTCATCTCCACTCAATACAATTCAAATTAGGTTGTATCAGCTATATTCTCTAATTTTAATAAAATTAGATAATATAAATAACATTTAATCACATTGAATGTTAAGTAGCTTACATGGGTGGGTATGGTGCATATGCCTGTAACCCCAATACTTAGAAGCCTGAGATAAGATCACAGGTTTGAGAAGCAACTTAGCAAGGCTCTCAGCAACTGAATGAGACCCTGTTTCCAAATAAAATAAAATAAGGCTGGGGGTAAGGCTCAGAGGTATACTCCAGTACTACCCACCCCCGAAAAAAGTAAGTAGCTTACATAACACCATGGTGTAAAGGTTTTGTTTGGGGGGATTTGGGAGTTTTGTTTTGTTGGTTTTTATTTTTTCATTTTTTTTAATAAACTAAAATGTAACAAGTATAGTTAAAGTAAATCATCTATCAAACTCTGTATTTGATTATACCAAGCAGTGCTACAGAGTAAAATAATATAAATTGACTAGACAAAATAAATAGCTGATATGATGATGATAGAATAGTAATCAGATTGGTAGAGAAACACAATCAGATGTCAATTTTAATTTTAATTATTATGTGTGATAATCCATTCCTCATTACTAGCTTCTCCCATTCTATGTCACTGAAAATTTAATTCTTCTAAATATACTATAAGACCATAAAAATAAAGCATATATATGTTTGTATTATGTTGATTCTATTATGCACAAAATTTCCCCAGGAAATTTTTTAAAAAGGAAAGGGCAAAACATAGACAGGAAATTGATAGAGAAATCTAAAAGAGAGATGTGACAAGTATTATAACCTTTTTGATAAAATAAGATGAATGATTTGATTCAAGGAAGACTCTACTTATTGTCTTCCAATTCTACCTTTACTTACCTGATTCTGTTTATAGCAATAAACCTATTTAAAAAACTAATGTTTACAGTCTTCCTTTCATCTAGGAAAAGCCAAGTCCTGATCAAGGAGATGTCAGGAGGGGGGACAGTAAGCAGGGAGTTAGTCCTAGAAAGTAGACAGTACCAAGAGACTCTAAGGATGTCCCATTTTGCTACTGACCATATTGTCCCTTCCATCTAGAATGATGTAGAAAACTCTGATATGGGAGACATGGCAGTTACCTTGTCACTACAGAATGACAAGCAGAAAGATAAAAACTATAGAACTGGCTAAGGCCTATTAAATATGAAAGATATTAAGCTCTTTTGAAAAGAAGAAATAAATCTGTTAAGAAAGTTACTTGAAGCTGGGTGCACGCTTGTAATCCCAGTGCTTTGGAAGGCTGAGACAGAAGGATCACACAGCTTCAGACTCTCAGCAATTTAGTGAGACCGTGTTTCCAAATAAATTATAAAATAGGTCTGAAAGTATAGCCTAGAAGAAGAAAAAACCCTGGATTCCACCCCCAGTAACAACAAAAAAAAAGGAAGAAAGAAAGTTACTTGAGGACTATGTGTATACTCTCCTCACCATCCTCAAAGAAAGATAATTGTTCAGAGAAACTTCTTTGAATGAGACTAAGAGCAAGTACATTTATGGCTGCTAAAGTCCTTTTTGAAATACAATATGGTCTAAGATTACATTACAGGAGTTAAAAAGATTTATCCAGAAATCTCTTGCTTTTTCTTAAATTAAAAATAATGTAATTGTATGTTTCACAGTCTGCTTATAAAAAACTTCTATTTTTGGTTAAGTAGAAATGGCTTTCTTATGGCATTTATTGGCTTTATAAAATTGTTGGGAAGGCTGAAGAAACTAAATTTGGTTTGAACTTTGAGAAATACCTTCAGAACTACCTCACATCTTAAGCCCTTGGGAGCCACTGTTTCTTCCAGAAGCCTGCAGACCCAGAAGCTCAGTTTTACTCCCATGGTCAGTAAACTTCCATACTCAGAAAGATGTTGCCACTGTTGCCAGCTGCAGAATACTTTAGCCACCACTTACATGGCCACTCACAAGATAGATGGGAGTAGAGAGAGACATGGGTGTAGGAAGAGGAACTGAATGGGACTGAGTGCCAATCTATCATGCCCACTAAGGCTGAGACTTTGGATAAATGAAGCATCTAGTGTTCAAAATTTAAGGAAGCATCGACTCAGGTTGTACAAGTATCTCTGATGAGCACATTCCTAAATTAGGAGGGGACTTTTCTCTCCTCCTTCTCCTTCTCCTTCTCCTTCTCCTTCTCCTTCTCCTTCTCCTTCTCCTTCTCCTTCTCCTTCTCCTTCTCCTCCTCCTCCTCCTCCTCCTCCTCCTCCTCCTCCTCCTCCTCCTCCTCCTCCTCCTCCTCCTCTTCTTCTTCTTCTTCTTCTTCTTCTTCTTCTTCTTCTTCTTCTTCTTCTTCTTCTTCTTCTTTACTAGAGATTGAACCCAAAGCCATTATACCTTTGGCCTATATGCATAGCCCAATTTTGTTTCTTATTTGGAAACAGGGTCTCATTAGGTTAATAAGAGTCTCACTACTTGCTTAAGGTCCTCGAACCTGAGATCCTCCTGTCTCAGCCTTTCAAGTACTAGGACCACAAGCACGCACCACTACACCCAACAGGGGTGAGGGGACTTAGTCTAAGTGTTCAGTAATTTTTGTTATTGTTAATTTTTGTGTGTTTGTTTTGTGATGCTGGAGATTGAACACAGGTTTATTCTATTTCAGAATCATACTCCCAGACCTATTAAATTCTTAATTTTGAAACAAGGTCTCACTAAATTGGAGAGGGCTTCACAAGGTTGCTAAGGCTGACCACAATCCTGGGATCTTTCCAAGTACCGGGGTTACTGTGTGTGCCACTACTCCAGGCTTCAATGTATTTTTAAGCGAAACATGTTGATTGCTTTAATCAGTGTCACTGAAAGGATTCAGGCAGGATACAGCACAAGCTACTGAAGACTGGCACTATATCCCTTGTCGTATGATTCCAGCTTCAGCTTCTGTGGACGATTCCAAGTTATCTCAGACCTCAGGTATGCATTGCTCCATGCCTTGCCCCAGAACTTTCTCAAAAGCCACTTGAGTCAACTGAGCAGACTCATGTGCAAGGAGTTAACCCCTCCAGGAGAAATCGACCAAGCAAGGCAAGAAACCAGTGGAGTATGTTTCATCTCAAGGCTTCTGGAACCATCTGTAATGGAAAAGCAGTTTCCTTCCTCCTTGGAGTCTCTCTTTTAAGTTTTCATCCCCAGGGGACCAATACTTTCACTTCTCTAAAATAATACACTTCATTGCAGCAGCAATGTCAAGTTGCTGTAAGAGACTCTGAACTTGCTTTTATCAGAGTGGTAACAACGATTCCAGGAACACAGGTCTACAGCCTGCAACTTGAGAAGCTCACCTTTGGACTTTGGCCATCAGGGCATCAATTCTAGAAACCATTGTACACACTTCTCAAGATTCTTCCAAATCAAATTTTGTTTCCTACCTCATTCTTATGTTGGCTTTTCCTTATCCCCTTTCTCACTCTTTGGTCCTCTCCACCCCCCTCCTGTCATTCCCCAAAGAAATGACTTGTTCAAATAAAATCTTATCTCATGCTGCTTACTTTGAACACAAAGACACCAGGATGATCACAGTCCCAGAATCAGGAGACTGGTATGAAGATGAGTTGGGAAATAGACCATCTACCTCAAGGAGATAGCTTTTCCTTTTGTTACTTCTTGTGTGGTACTGGAGATTGAATCCAGCGGTATTATACACTTTAGCCTACTTTATTTTTTGTTTTGAAACAGTACCTTGTTAGGTTGCTGCATGCCTGGCTACGTTGCTGAAGTTGGCCTTGAACCTGCAATCCTTCTCTTCAGCCTCCCAAATGCAGAGATTACAGATGTATACCATGATGTCCAGCTATTCTCTTTTTATATAAAGCATTATGAGTAAAAGTAGGGTCAGATGCATGTGCCATAGGAACATGAAAAATCTTATTAATATCTGTGGGTCCTGTAATTATATGTTATTATATTTCTCTATGCCTTAATTTTCTTATCTATAAAATTAAATTATTTGATCTTAGAATATACTTGATACACATCTCACTAGATTTAAAAAGAACCTAAGTGAAGCATTTGCTAAATTACCCAGCACAAATTAGGTATTATTAAATAATTATTATTTTACCTATCATTCTTTTCCTTTTCATTCTTTGTTCTGAACTCATACAAGTGTTATACTCTATGTACCAAGTTCTTTTCTGGTTCCATATTCCTGGAACATTCTATGCTTCTAACATTATTTATCCCCATTCATTCTGTGTAAGCTTATCTGTGACTTCCTCAATGAAGCACTTTTTGACAATGTAATCTAGGTTCACCATTAAAGATTCTCATTTTTTTTCTATCCTTATCTACAATACTTATTCAACAGTAATTTAATTGCAACTGTTTGTTCTAATTGTCATCCTGTTCTCCATCATTTATATGGATACAGAGACTTGTTCAATACTAGCCTCTACCTAACAAATGGCATATAATTGACACTCACGGTATGCACTACTATATAGATATTCTCTTGAGACTATGTCTCCATTTACTTTTTCTGAAGCTACAGAATACCACTGTCTTATTAGCTTTTCCTTGCTGTGACAAAATATCTGAGAAAATCAACTTAAAGTAAGATTAATTTTGGCTCACAGTTTCAAAGCTTTCAGTTCTTGGTGCAGCAGAGCAAAGCTATTTACCTCAAGGCAGTGTGAAAACAGAGAAATAGACAGAGAGCATCCATGGACAAGATATACACTTTGAAGAAGACATGTCCCCAATGTCTTGCTTTCTGCCACTAGCCCCCCTTTATAGCATTTCCACCATCTCCCAATAGCTCCACTAGCTGGAGACCAAGCCTTCAATACCTCAGTCTTTAGGCCCTGTAGTTTAGGTCATGGATTCCAACCACAATGTGCCTCTATCTATGTAATTTTTTAGACCATGTAAATAATACCTGCAAAAGCAGGAATGGCAGCACATGCTTGTAACCCCAGCATTTGGGAAGCTAAGACAGGAGGATTACAGTTTGCAGACAGCCTCAGCTACTTAGTGAGGCCCTTTAAAACTCAGCGAGACCCTGTTTCAAAATAAAGAATAACAAATGGGACTGGGGTATGGCTCAGAGGTAGAATGCCCCTGAATTCAATCCCCAGTGCCCCCAAAATTAAAAAAAAATACCTGCAAATGTAGTGGCCAAGGAGAAAGTTATTATTGTTACCAATACATCACCTGAAAACCTAAATGGTATATTGGAAGATAAAACAGAATGGAAAAAGGTCTTCCCTCTCACCATAAACCTGTGAAAAGAGATTTAATCCCTTTTGTCCCATCTTCTCAGGTGTGGAACAGCTATAAAAATAAATAATATATGGTGTAATTATATGCTATATACTCGAATATATTAACATTAATATATCATTAATATAATAATATATAAGCAAGAAATTATCATTTCTAACCTATTACTGTACCTGTGTTGATATATTTGCAGGATTAGAAGCTTAGGACTCAACAAAATAGCACCACCACTGAACCAACTGATAAGTTTTCCTTAGAATTTGGGGCCCAGGAAACCCTTGTCTGAAGTACACCAAAGAAATCAAATTGCAAGAGTCTGGGGCCAGCCAAATGCGCGGTGTTGGGAGTGACAGTAAATGTGCTTCTTGCAGGCCTAAAGTAGGTCTCCAAGTTCAGACTCAGGATGGAGTCATTTTACAGTCCAAGGAAACTTTCTGAAATAACAATGTGACCCTAAAAGACAGGGCAGATCTCTTCTGTTGAGGACAAGATGTGCAATGAGAGATGATGGCTCATCCGTATCAGCAGAAGTTTGGGTGAATGTTCCAGTGGGCAATGTCTGCAGAAACAATGAGTGATTTATGAAAGAGCAATCCCAGTGAATTTTTTCCTCTTTCTAACATCTCCTTCCTGCCCTTGCCCAACCTCTAATCCTGAAGAGACACAGGGAGCTTAGTGGTGAGAGGGTGGAAAAGGTAAGTGAACAACTAAAATGGAAAAAATCTCTTCTTCCAAAATACTCCAGGTTCCAGCCTGAAGCAGATCCGAGCTGAGGAAACACTAGTGTCCTATTAAGCTCAGAGTTCTAATTTTACTTTGGAGTGAATAAAGTACTAATAAAATGGTGTGTGTGTGTGTGTGTGTGTGTGTGTGTGTGTGTGTGTGTGATGGCAAATCTTGAGAGGTTGTTTATTATGTGAAAGTAACTAGAAAGGTCACAGATTCACCTCAAATTTTCATTCAAGTTTTGAGAAAGGACAACAGAGTAGATTTGAACAGTCTTAATGGGGTAGGGGGAGGAAAGTTATTTTCTATGGAGTTCCTATTAAGTTACACTCTTCAGAAAATATCTTTTGCACATAGTGCTTACATTTGAATTTGAATGGATGAATGAAAGAATGGATATAAGTAGTCCTATTTTTAATGTTCATTTAAAAATTATTGATGAATAGAGATTATGTATGGGATTTAAAACAGAAATCAGTGTTTCCATTGTGCTGTAAATTTATGTATAAAATTAACTAAATTGATCAGTTTTGTGTTATAAAATATAACAGAATGTTCTATTTACTCCATTAATGACACTGAAAATTTGCAAGGCATTAAAATGTATGCTTGTAAGCAGAATTAATAATGTGACTATCTAACTTTTGCCTACTTTATTATCCATGGCACACTACATAGATCTAGAAAACTATTCCAGCCTTCATTAAAGTTTTAAACAATTATGAAATAGCAATACCCACAACATGCTTTAAATATTTTATGTGACATCTTTAATCACCTCTTTAGAATTTATAGTATAGATTGTAAAATTACAAATGTAAATTAAAAATTAATATGTAATATTATCTTCCTATAAATATATGTTATAGAATGCATTTAAATGCTTTTCTTCCAAGGTGAATAATAGATTTTATTTTATGACTGCTGTGCACATTATATTTTTATTGTAAATTTTTATTTCATGCTTTGTTTTCCAGGCCAGATTATTGCTACCTTAATAATTTAAGAGTGTGATAACTACCTTTTGGATTATACAGATAATTTATCTGCATTATTTGTTAGGACTATTTGCCAATATTTAAGTTTTTCTTCCAGAGACATGGCAGAGTTTCATTTTCTTGTGAAGCATAAGGATAAGCATGGTTCTGTGGCACGTTTTGGCCAAAGAAACACGAGTGGCATCCGTGTTAAAACTAAGCAGAAGCTATACAAGTTCCACACCTCTGGAAGCATGTGTCATTGGTACCTCTTAAACCTGGCATGCTGACCTTAACACACTGCCTACCCATGTGGGTCAGTTTGAACTATTTATTACTGCAGCACTGTGTAGATCAGGAAGGTAACATTTATCCTGTAAAAGCCTGATAAGTATTTTAGGCTTGATAGGTCATAAGATCTCAATTGTAATTAATTATTTCTACTACCTTAATGAGAAGGGAGCTACAAAAGAAACAAAGTAAAGGAGTAGGCCTTATTCTATCCCAATAACATGTTATTTATAAAACTATTGATATTAGTGAATCAAGTTTTGTATACGAGGCATTGTTTTATTAGTATCTTGGCTGGCCTACCCTGACTGATAGTCTCATAATGGAGAAAGATAAAATACTTAGAGGTAAAAATCAAATTGGTATTTTGATTGACTACCCGATATTTTCTATCTTAGAACTTAAACTAATACTTGCAAATACTTTGAGGTTCTGGTTTTTATTTTCCACATATTTCCCAAATAATATTATGACTATGGTTAAATTTAAGTTTAAAAAGTGTTTATGTACCCTCAAGTGGAAATATAAATTTATCACTCCTTTCTCTTGGGATGAATATCTTGCTAATGTTTGGGCAATGCTGCTTTATATTTTAATTATTTAACTACAGGAATATGAACTATTGAAATATGCAAGCCTTTTTTTTTCAGTACTAGATACTGAATCCTGAAGCATTTTACCTCTGAGCTAATCCCCAGCACTATTTTACTTTTATTTTGAAACAAAGTCTCACTGAGTTGCAGAGGGCCTCACTAAGTTGCTGAGGCTGAGCTCAAACTTTCAAACCTTCTGTCTCAGAATCATAAATACTAGAATTACAGGCATGTGCAACTGTGCCTGGCTACAAGTCTTTAAATATGGTTGGACAGAGAGATAAATCCAAATCTGCTTATATAAAATTAACCAAAAAATAAAGAAGTTCTTAATCCAACAAGAAAACTTTTCCTTAAAATTCAGTAGTGGGTGGAAAAAAATACCGACTGTGGACGCAGCACATCTCAGTAGTTTTAACAAACAAAAATCAACTACCGAAAAGGAAGCTCCCTGACAAGAAAAAGCAGCAAAGAAATTTACAAACAAAAACACTAAAAAGGAACCATAGCAGAAGAAAATCCAATACTCAGAGCTTGAGATCCACAGAAAACAGCCTGAGTGCGTGACTCACCTGGTGTGGCAGCGGCACCATCTCAGGCCACTGGGCCAAACTACAACTCCACAGCCCCAAGAAATTCCAGCAAGTAAACCAAGGACTTAAAGTACAGAAAGTGGTGGCAGAGCTCCAACATCTTAAGCAACCAGCACCACACTGCAGGGATGGAGAAAAAGATCCAAAAGCTCATGCACTCACCAGAAGCCTGCACCTGTGCCCTCCAAAAAATTGGGCTGCAAGACAGCAAGTTAACCCTATTTCTCAGCGGACAATTGCCAAGAGCAGTCCCAGAGACCCGGTGGGCTAAGATTTTGTGGCTGACCCCCTAGATGGTTGGGTTAAAACCTACAGAGAAACAGGAAAAGCCCATAGTGCTCAGAGCATAGTACCTACACAGGAAGTCACTCTGAGGTAACACTGGAGACACTCTGCCAGTGTGGGTAGGGAGATGAGGGTCCAAGGCTAGAAAATGCAAAGCCCAAGCTGGAAGGCACAGAGCCCAGGGCCAGAAGGTGCAGAGCCTACGGCCTGAAAGCTCAGAGGATAGGCTCAGAAAGTGCAGAACCCATGTCCAGATAGCACAGAGCTGAGGGCCTGAAAGCGCAGAGTCCAGAGTAGAGAGCACAGAGCCCAGGGCAGAAAAATGCAGAGGCCAGGGCCAGAGAGTACAGAGCCCAGGGATAGAAGGCACAAAGCCCAGGTCCAGATAGCATACAGCACAATGTGGGAAGCACAGAATCCTTCGCTTACATGGAATTTGATTACAGTAACATCTGCCACCCTGACACTTAAGCACAAAGCAGTCAGAGGCGAGAGAGGGGCATAAACACTCATAAAGTGGGTCCAAAAGCTGACAATAGGTTACAAAACAAATAAGAGATATTGGAACATACTCCAGGATCTACTACAGTGAACAGGCATTTTACGGGCCCTATATGTGTTTATTAGCAATACTACTTTTTATTCTTTCTCACTGTCTCTAGATTTTTTATTTTTTTATTTGCTTTTATAATTGTTCATTTTTATTGCTTGTTTTGTTATTTTATGCATGTTTGTTTGTTCCCTTTCCCATTTCTTTTACAAGATTCTTCCCTCTATCCTATCTACTTTCTTCTCTCAAAACAGTTTTCCCTTACTGTATTTCCTTGTTTTATATTCAAGCTGTTTCATATCTCCATGCCTAAATACTCCATACTAACTACAAGAATTCTACTATATTGCCATCTCTCATTCTCAACTAGATACTAACTTATTATACTTAAATTCTTACTCAACTTCATCATATCCTCTACTTTACCCTGCTCCTGTACCCATCAGCCCAGCTCCCTCCTCTCACATAACCCTCACCATTGAAAAAAAATACTACTTACCCATGTGTGAACCTACTGACACCTCTAGATCCCTACTACTAAGACTAGATCAGATGGGTTATACACACTCACACAAAAGAAAGAATATGTCAAGACAACAGAAACACAAACCCAAGAATTCTTAAAATATGAGAACAAGGAACAGTGAGTAAATAAGAGAAATCATGAATACTGGCCTGTAAGAAATGCAAGAAGGAGAATTCTGAATCCTGATCTTTAATATTATGAAAGGCCTCATGGTAAATATACAGGAAATGAAAGAGGAAATTGAGATGTTAAGAAAGAATCAGAAAGAGGCCTGGAATGAAATGAAAGAGTCAATAAATAAAATGAAGACAGAAATAGAAAGAAATTCTGGAAGAGTAGATGAAATGGAAAACAGAATATCACTGTTAGAAGCCAGTTCATTCAAAACTGAAAGCACAGTCAACAGTATACAGAAGACATAACAACAGTAGAACTTAAACATCCAATAACTATGGGACAATATGAAATGTCCTAACTTACGGATAAAAGGCACTGAAGTCAGGATAGAGGCACAGAACAAGGGTATCTGTAATTTCTTCAGAGAAATAATCTCAGAAAATTTCCCAAATATGGAAAGAGACTTGGACATCCACATACAGGAGACATACAGAACAAAATTAAGACAGGATCAAAAAAGGACATCCTTATGCCATGTAATAATCAAAATGACCAACAGAGATGCTAAGGAAAGAATCTTAAAAGCAGTGTGAACAAAAGAATGAATGACATTCAGGGGCAAAGCAATAAAAATCACTCTATATTTTACAACCCAAGTCATGAATGCCAGGAGAGATTGGTATGATGTAATTCAGACCCTGGAAGAATACAACTTCTAACCAAAACTGCTATGTCCAGCAAGGTTATTATTCATTATTGATGGAGGGAAAAAAGTATCTCAAAATAAGCAGAATTTAAAAAAAAAATTCATGAATACTAAGCCAGCACTACAGAAAATACTTTAAAAATAAATCAAAAAGAAGAAAAAAACAAACAAATTTTATAATCAGAGAAGAAATGATTTGATCAGTGGGGCAACTAAGCAAAAAAGAAATAACATTATATCAAACAGAATATAGAACACAAATTGACAGGATACAAAAATCATATCTCAATAATAACTCTGAACATCAAAGGACTTAACTCACCAATCAAAAGATATAGACCATCAAGTTGAATTAAAAAAACATAATCCAGACCTAGGCATGGTGGTGTAAATTTGTAATCCCAGGATTTAAGAGTGCTGAGACAGGAGGATCATGGTTCACAGACAGGCTCTGATACTTAGTGAGGCCCTCTGGAACTCAGTGAGACCCTGTTTCAAAATAAAGAATAGAAAAATAAGGATAGGGGTGTAGTTCAGAGGTAGAATGCCCCTGGGTTCCATCGCCAGTACTAAAAAAAAATAAAACTTAATCTAAATATATGCTGCTTGCAAGAAACTAACCTTACATCCAAAGATATTCATAGACTAAAAGTTAGAGGATGGAAAAAGACATTTCATGCCAATGGAGACCAAAAAACGAGCAGGGGTAGCAACACTGATATCCAATAAAACAGACTTTAAACTAAAACACATCAAGAGAGTCAAAGCAGGGAACTTCTTTTTTATTAATGGTAACAATTCAGCAAGAAGATAATAAATAATAGTAAATGTTTATGCCCCAAATGTGGTTGTACCCACATTTGTAAAGCAAAGGCCTCAGGACATCAGATCTCAAATAGACCCAAATACAGTAATATTGAGAGACTTCAATACACCACTCACGCCACTAGATCAATCTTCAAGGCAAGAGATGAGTAAAAACTCTTCAGAACTAAAGAAAACTATAAACCAAATGGAATTAATAGACTTAAACAGAATATTTCAACCACAAACTGCAGAGTACCTATTCTTCTCAGCTACTCATGGAATATTTTCCAAAATAGATCATATCCTGGGCCACAAAGCAAGCACCAGCAATTTCAAAAGATGTAATATAATTTCCTGCACCTCTTCAGATCACAATGGAATGAAAGAAATCAACAACCAACAGGAAGACCAAAATAAACTATTTAATACATGGAGATTAAATAATACACTATTGAATGAGGAGTAAGATAAGAAATAAAGGGAGAAATAAAGACATATCTGTAATTAAATGAAAATAGGGACAAAACATACCAAAATTTATGAGACACTCTGAAAGTGGTGTTAAGAAGTTTATGGCAGTAGGTGCCCACACAAAAACAACAGAAAGTCATCAAATAAGCAACCTAATGACACATCGCAAGGACCTAGAAAAGCAGCAACAGTCCAATCACAAAGTAAGCAGAGGTCAGAAAATAATTAATATCAGAGCAGAAATAAATGAAATAGAGAATAAAAAACAATACAAAGTATCAATGAAACAAAAAGCTGGTTCTCTTAAAAATATAGTAAGATTGAGAAACCCCTAGCCAACATAACCAAAAGAAAGAGAGAATCAACTCAAACCACTAAAATCAGAAATGAAAAAGGAGATATCCCCACAGACCATGGGAAAATTAAAGGATTATCACAAGCCATTTTGAAAATTTATATTACAATACACTGGAAAACATGGAAGAAATCAATAGATTTCTAAGCACATATAACCTAATTAATTGAACCAAGAGGACATAGCAAGCCTAAACCAACCAATAGCAAGCAAAGAAACAGAAACAGCAATAAAATTTCTGCCATCAAAGAAAATCCCAGGTCCAGATGGGTTTCCAGCTGAATTCTACAAAACTTTTAGAGTAGAACTAATACTTCAAAACTTGTTCTGGGAAACAAAAGAGATGGAATTCTCCCAAACTCCTTCTATGAGGCTGGTATCACATTAATACCAAAACCAAATAAAGATACCTCAAGAAAAGAAAATTACAGACCAATATATTTGATGAACATAAATACAAATTTCTAAACAAAATACTAGCTATACACATTCAAAACCATATCATGAGAATTGTACACAACAACCAAGTTTGTTTCATCCCAGAAAAGCAAGGCTGGTTCAACATTAAAAAATCAATAGATTTTATTCACCACATAAATAGAACTGAGAACAAAAACCACACAATCATATCAATAGATGCTGAAAAGGCATTTGGCAAAGTCCAACATGCATTCATGTTAGAAACACTGCACAGAATTGAAATAGAAGGATCGCATCAAAACATCATTAAGGCAATATACAATAAAACAAAGCCAACATTATATTGAATAAAAAAAAACTGTAAGAATTCCCTCTAACATTAGGAACAAGACAAGGATGACGACTTATCACCACTCCTTTTAAAAATAGTCTTTGAGACTCTTGCCACAGCAATAAGACAAGAGAAGGATACCAAAGGAATTTAAATAGAAAAAGAGGCATTAAAATTATCATTGTCGATGACATGGTCCTATATCTACAAGGCTCAAGGAACTCAACCAAAAGACTACTGGAGCTGATTAACCAATTCAGTAAAGGTGCAGGATACAAAATCAACCTAAAGAAATCAGTTGCTTTGCTATATGCCAACAATGAATCTACAAAGAAGGAAATAAAACAATTCCATTTACAATAACCTCAAAACCAATAAAATACCTACGAATAAACCTAACCAAAGACATAAAAGATCTCTACAATGAAAACTATAAAACATTGAAGAAAGTAATCAAATAAGACCTTGGAAGATGGAAAGCGCTCCCTTTCTCATGGATAGGCAGAATAAATATCATTTAAATGTCCATTCTACCAAAAGTGATCTACAGATTCAATGCAATTCCCTTAAAATTACCAACAACTTTCTTCATAAACATAGACAAATCAGTCATGAATTTCATATGGAGAAAGAAAAGACCCATAATAGCCAAAGCAATTCTCAGCAATAAGAACCATGGAGGGGTCATCACAATTCCTGAGTTCAAATTAAACTATAGAGCACTAGTATTTAAAACAGCATGGTATTGGCACAATAACAGGCACTGACCAATGGAACAGAATAGAAGATACAGAAACAAAGTTATAGTCATTTGATCTTTGACAAAGAAGCCAAATTTATACACTGGAGAAAAGACAGCCTTTTCAACACACAGTGCTGGAAGAACTGGCTATCCATTTGTAAAAAATGGAACCAAACCCTTACCTTCCACTGTGCATAGGAATCAACTCAAGATAGATCAAAGACCTGGAAATCAGACCGAAGACTGTGAAGCTATTAGAAGAGGGCATAGGTTCAACACTCCAACACATAGGCACAGGCAGTAACTTTCCCAACAAGAACTCCAAAGCAGAGGAAATTAAAAGAATTAACAAGTGGGATGGCATCAAACTAAAATGTTTCTGCCTATCAAAGGAAACCAACAAGAATCTAAAGAGAAACTTTTAGAATAGGAGATCTTTACCAGCTACCATTCTGATAGAGGGCTAATATCCAGAATATACAAAGAGCTCAAAAGACTCTACACTAGCAAAATGAATAACCCAATTAAGAAATGGGCAACTGAATTGAATAGACACTTTGCAAAAAAAAGAGATAAAAATCGCAAATGGATACATGAAAAGAAAAATGTTCAACATCATTAGCCATCAGGGAGATGCAAATCAAAACTACGCTGAGATTCCATCTAACCCCAAGTCAGAGTAGCGAGCATAAAGAAATCAAATAGCCACAAATGCTGGCAAGGATGTGGGGAAAAAGGAACTCTTATACACTGTTGGTGGGAGTGCAAACTAGTTCAGCCACTACAGAGATCAGTGTGGAGATTCCTTAGAAAACTGGGAATGGATCCACCATATGATCCGGCTATAACACTCCTGGGTATCCTTCCAAAGGGGTTGAAATCAGAGAACTACAGTAACATATGCATACCCATGTTCATAGCAGCACAATATGTAATAGCCAAAATATGGAACCAACCTAGGTGTCCATCAACAGATGAATAGATTGCAAAATTATGGAAAATACATGCAATGGAATTCTACTTAGCAATAAAGAACAAAATCATGTCATTCACAAGAAGAGGGAAAGACCTGGAGAACATTATGTTAAGTGCGATCAGCCAAGTACAGAAAGAAAGCATATTTCTCTAATATGCTTAATATAGGGAGTATAGCAAAATTAGAGGGATTCCATATAATGGAGATAAAACCTCAGCAAAGCCAGAAATGAAGAGTAGGAGAGGAAGAAACCTGAGGTTAATTAATGGAAAAGCTACATTTGAATATGTTTATACAAGTGAAAACAGCATTGTTAACCTATACACTCAGTATTGGGAGGGAAGGAAAAGAGGAGTGGGGGAAGGTCACCAGAAATATATGCCATTGTCTACATGATCCAAATTATGATGTGAGGCTATACATGTACTGATAAAAACATTAAAACTTAAAAAAATAAGAAAATAAAACTCAATGATGTTACATAGGAAGATGGTTAAAGATGGGTTTTTTTATAGTTATTCCTTCACTATTCCACATACTTGGAAAATAAAGCTGTACCCTGCAAAGAATGAATATTTTTCTCTGTATATAGCTTTATTTACCCTCAAGTGGCCACATACAAATCCCAGTGCATTGTGCATTGTTGGTATCCCTTCAGACATGGACTATCATAGAAATTAACATGTTGGTGCATATGAATCATGTATGTTCACACTAGTACATATGTGAACACATGAATACATACATATTCACACTTATAAATGTTATTCACACACAATCACAGAAATCTAGAGTGAAATTGTTTAAAAGGAAAATACTTGAAAGAGCATAATTTCACTCCTAGGGAACTATATACTCTAAGTGACTTGACTCAACAAGTAAAATTTTAATTCTTATTCTTTGTGATTTACAATGATTTTATCTTAATTAAGCACATTTATATTCCTCATTCTTTTTTAACAAATCCTTCATCAACATTTAAAATAAATGAAAGTGAAAATTTTTAAGTGTATGTGAAATACTCGAGTATTTTTGTAATAAGTAACTATATAGTTCAGTGAACATGCTACTTTTTGCTATTAGCTATTATTGCTGCAAAGAAGTCATTAGGCTTCATTCTGCGCAATTCAATGAATGGATTTCTGACAAGGCAAACTGTATTAATTCCTTTGGACCTATTTTTTTCCATGTAAAAGCCTTTCAGTCTTGGAATTATTAGCAGAGATTCTTGTACTTCTTAAAGTGTTGTATAATTGGCACACACAAATATTTATGCAATTGAAAAAATCTTTTCATTCATGTATCATTTTTAAAATTACTTTAAATAATGGACTAAATGCTTCCCAAAGTCCTATTAGGCATGAATAGAGGGTAAAAAAGGTTACTGAAGGATTGAAGTTTCCTCTTTCTTTGCACACACTTGCGCACAATGCACAATAATGAAAGCTCTCTAGGCATGTGAAGTACACGCTCGCTCTGATGTTCAAGATTCACCCCGAAAGTAATATTTAGAGTTTGGTATTGGACCCATCAACATTGTGGGTTTTAAGGAAAATGTTGCCCAGTCTTTCATGTACAATAACAGCTCTAAATAATTAAAGATTTAAAAAATTCTTGGCTTGGTTTTTACCATGTAGATACATTTATTCCACTCATTAGCAGAACGTATAACTTAGCCCAAATTAACAAAATGCAAAGAATGTCATCCCAGCAGGAACCCTGGAACATGAACAGGATTTCCATCACGAGCCTTTTTTTTAGGGCTCATTTGGGTACTCTCACTAAGCTATGGTAGTTACATTTATGTGCCCGATTGTCTGGCTTAATCTTATGTTTTTTCTATATAACAGGATTGAGAGACTTAGAAATAAACTCTGTGTATGGGTGACTGTTGTGTTATTTTGTTTTGATATTTTTGCCCTTTGGGCTTGACTTATGGAAATAAAGTTACTTACAGGGAGGTCTTGAAATGTTGCCTCTTTTTATTTTAGAAAAATCTCTTTGTTTCTGAAAGTGCCTTAGTACTTGGATTTAAGTAAGCATGTCTTCACTATAAGAGCTATTAGTTTACAAAAGAAAAGACTTCTAGATGGAAAAAATATATATTATTAAAATTATGATATGTATTAATTTTAAGCTATATGTTCAAATCTATAATGTATCTACTGACCTTCTGCTGTACAAATAAGGAAGTGCCTCATATTTCTGCCTATTTTCCTCCTAAGTTCCTTCTTTAAATGTATTATAAAGTATGTTATTATTATAATGTATGTATATGTATTTTATAAGTAAAAGTTTCTAACTTTACTTTGGCAATGATTTTGTTATAATTACAAATGCATATTAATTGTACACATGAATGGGTTTACTGATATTTCCATGCATGCGTATATAGTGCTTTCAACGTACCCATTTTCTTTTCTGCCTTTTCTTGTCCATCTCTTCCTCTCACCTCTATACAGTTCTCTTGCCCTTCCCTAACACTTTCTCTTCTTCTTTCAGTTAATCTTTTTTATTTGCTAGTTTGTTTGTTTTAGCTTCCACACACATGTGAGAGAACATGTGAGACTGTCTCTCTGTGTCTGGATTATTACACTTAATGTGAAGTCTTCTAGTTCCAACCATTTTCCTGAAAATGACATGATCCATTCTTGTAATGAATGAATACTTCTCTATTCGAGCCGGGTATGATGGGTATGAGGATCAAGTTTCAAGGACAGCCTCAGCTACTTAGTGAGGCCCTTTGCAACTCAGTGAGACTTTATTTTGAAATAAGAATTAAAAAAAAAAAATAGAGCTGAAGGTATAGCTCAAAGGTAGAATGACCCTGGATTCCATCCCCAGTACCTCAAAAATTATAACAATAATTCTCCATTGTGTATATCTACCACATGTTTCATCTATTTATTTTTTCCAGTCCTATTTCTGTTCTTTATTTTAAAAGAAGGTTTCTTTAAGTTGCAGAGGGCCTCACTAAGTAGCTGAGGTTCGCCACAAACCTGCGATCCTCCTGTCTCAGCCTCCCAAGTACTGAGATTACAAGCCTGTGCCACCAAACCTGGCTTATCCATTTATTTATTGATGAGCACTGGGGTTGATTCTATGAGAATAGTGTCAATGAATATGGACACGCAGGTGTCTCTTTTGTATGCTGACTTCTTTTCTTTTGGATTAATACCTAGGAGTGGTATAGCTTGATGTGTATTGTACTTCTATTTTGAGTTTGTTGAGGAAGCTCTATAGCTGTTCTCCATAGTGACTGTATTAATTTATATTCCCACCAAGAGGGCATAAGGGCTTTTATTTCTCCATGTTATTGCCAGAATTTGTTATTTACTTTAATGCACAGAATAGCCATTATGGTGGAATCTCAGTATACCTTTGATTGTTTGTTTGGCTGGCTGGTTGGTTTGGGGTACTAGGAATTGAACGCAGAGACATTCTACGTCTGGACTATATCCTCAACCCATTTTTTATTTTGAAATAAATTAAAAGTTGCTAAGGCTGGCCGTGAACTTGTGGTCTTCCTGTCTCAATCTCCCAATTACTGGGATTACAAGTGTGTGTCACCATGCCTGGCTCCTCAGTGAAATACTGATTTACATTTCCCTGATAACTAAAAATATTGAGCAGTGTGTGTGTGTGTGTGTGTGTGTGTGTGTGTGTGTGAGAGAGAGAGAGAGAGAGAGAGAGAGAGAGAGAGAGAGAGAGAGGAGACAGAGAGAGATCTGAGGATAGAACCGAGGAGCATTCTATATTCTATCTCTGAACTATACTTCCAGTCCTATTTTTCTTATTTTTTAGTTTGAAACAGGGTCTCACTAAGTAGCTGAGGCTGGCCACGAACCTGCAATCCTCTTGTCTCAGCCTTCCCAGTACTGGGATTACAAGCATGCACCAAGAGGCCCAGCAGATATTGAGAATTTTTATAGATTTGCCATTTGTATTTCTTTTGAGAAATGTTCAGATCATTAGTCTCTACTTTTTTTTTTTTTTTTTTTTTTTTGCTGGTACTGGGGATGGAACACTTCTACCTCCAGACTACACTCTCAGACCTATTTTATATTTTACTTGGAAACAGGGTCTCTTAAGCCAGCAAGGCTGGCTTTGAACCTGCACGATCCTCCTCTCTCTGCCTCCCAAGCACAGGGATTACAAGGGTGTGCCACCATGCCCGGCTGGCCCCTACTTTTGACAGGATAATTTTTTGTTCTGTTGTTTTTATTTATTTATATATTCTGGATATAATTTCTGTGTCAGAGAAGTAACTGGGAAAATTTTCTCCTATTCTATAGGTTTTCTTCTCACCTTGTTGATGGGCTCCTTCAGCAACAATGACTTTAATAATTCTATTTTAGTTAATACTTAAGTAGATGCAATAAACTCTACTAGTTCACTTTCTACAGTTTCTCCTTTTTTAGATTCTTTGATTCTCCTCTTGGTTGAAAGACTTTTATTATCAAGTAATCCTTTTTAAAGAAGTATACATAAGTGTTTTCTTTCTTCACTTGAAGCCATTTGCTTCTTACCTTCTATGCCTAAAATGCAAAAAAAAAAAAATAGCAAATTCCTTAGTAAGAATTTTATACCCATGACTCCGATACCTTGTGCTACTGACTGCTGCTTTGCAGTTTGGGTAGCTTGAGATTTTCCTTTTGTTCGGTTTTCCACATATAATTCTTTCTTCATAATTAAAGCTAAATAACTTCCCAATGCTATCCCATGGCTTCCTTTTGATCTGTAGATTTAAATATTACTGTTGGAAATATTTCCTTATCATCTGTTCCATTGTCTCCATATCCATTGTAAGTTTTTAATTTACTTGCTGTGTCTATATCTTATTATTTTTAGTGTGTATTTTAAGTTTTGTTTTATACGAATTCTCTTGCTAATATTTAGCTGTTTATTTTATATCAAATATTTTTTTTATTCCTACACTTATTTATGTTTCTATTCTATTTTGTACAGTTTACCTATACCCTTGGTTTCATTATTCTAACACTTAAACCCCTATATAGATGTTTATGGGTAATTTTAGGAAAGTATTATTTTCTACTAAAGATTAGAAAAAGAATCTGTCAATTCACAGCATCTCTCCTCAATTACATTCAAATGCATATAATATTATGCAATTATATACTTCAGGTTTTGTTTGGAATTTGAGCTGCCTCCCTGTTTTACTGAAGATACTATTTCTCCATTTTTATCCTTTTAACAATATTGTGATGCTAGAGACTGAATCTAAGAACCTTCTGTATCCCCAGCCTTCCCCTCATGTTTCCTCCTGTTTCTCCCTTTCCTTCTTTTTCTTTCTCTTTCTTCTTCTTCCTTCCTCCTTTCTTTCTTTCTTTCTTCTTCTTTTTTTTTTTTTTTTTTTTTTTACAGCGTCTTGCTAAGTTGCCCAGGATGCCCTAAAACTTGCAATCTCCCTGGCTAGGTCTTCAGGGCTAATGAGCATGCACTGTTGTGCCTGCCTCTCATTTTTTATCCTTTTTATTGGTTTATTTGTAGAAAGATGTTTAGGAAGAATAAAAAGTATGGTTCCTGAAAAGGCAAAGAGGAGATGGATCCAAAGCTCAGGAGTAGTTATCATTAAAAAGAAATGACAGCTCTTTGTTTTCTCTGGCAAAGAGGAGGAAACTGTCAGTGCTAATGGTACAAAAGCCTCTAAACTGGCCATAGTGAGTAGGAGGATTTTCTATGGGTGTTAATGCTGACAGCAACTAGGTTGGAGACAGTGCTCAGAGTATCTACAGAGTATGTAAAAGACTCAAAGGTGGCCAAAGAAAAGAGCTGGGCAGATGTCTCACCAGAGAAATGTAGAGAATGCCTAAGCATATGAACTTCTGTAATTCCATATGAATAATGGAACCAAGGTGGTCTCTGGTGTGAACTTCTCTAGCATCACTCAGCTGTTCTCAGCAATAACCAGGTGTTCCAAGGAATGAGTTGTATTAGGAGGCTAAAGATGGCGAAAGCATCATAAAACTCAAAGAGTTCCTGAAATGACAGAATGTAGAATCCATGCTGGAGGATGAGGAAAGTGAAGAACTGAGGGACAAGTAGAGAGATTAAGGCACTGCCATCTCTGAAGAGGAGGGCAGCTAATGCAATAGAGCAGTCCCTCCTGATTACTTTAAGTAGAAGGCCAGATCGTACATAAAATACCAGGCTGGAGACATAAGCCATCTTTGTAAGGAGCAGGCTAGCCCTTTTAATGCATGGAATTTTTGTTTAGGAGGTAGACTCACAATTTCACACCAAATTTTGCTCTTTTTTTGGTAAGGAGAGTGCATTAAATAACTATCATTTTAGAAATGTGCTAAAATGTATATTTTCTAATATACATTTCCTAAACAAAAGCATACAGCTATATGCTGAAGCAATTACTAGTTCAAGTTGGGTGGTCTTGAGCTTTTCATGTGAAAGTTCCAACCAGCTCTGATTTCGTACATCAAATAACATTTGGTGTGGGTATATATACACATATATGGATAACTAATTAACATTATATATGAAGCCACAATAGTGTGCATTCCTTTATAATGAAAGGCACAATTCACTGTTTTAAAAGGAATAAAAACAAACACAATAAAGGCATTTATCCCAAAGTTTAGCTTCTTTGTACAATTTGATTAAAGTCCAAGATTACTTTTGTTTTGTTCCTAAATGCCCATGGGCTTTTTGAATAAAGTTAATAATCTTTTTTTTTAAGTGGTTAAGCTCCTTTATGACAATATATGATGCAAGAAAGTCTCTAATGAAGGTTGTACTGCTATATTCATGAACAGATAAATGAAAATATTTCAAACTATTAGATGGTTTGCTCTTTAAAACTATCCAAGACACATTCTATGTCAAAGACATTAACTTGTTTGGGAAGAAGAGCTGAGATGGGAGGATACAATGAGTCATTACCATGTATGCAATGGGACAGTTTTACTTCCTGTTCTTGTCTGGAAGGTAGCCTAGAGAACTCAACCATAAAGTGTTTTGACTTCCATCAACAGAACATCTTGATTAACTTCTGAATTGATTTTTACAGCCCTGGAATTTATAAAAAGTAGCAATACAGAAAGCAAATGCATGAAATCTTAGAACCTTATAAAAATACTTGCTACACCAGTTAGTTTTTCTATAACCTGCTCACATCTGAGACTGTTTAGCAAATGTATAGACCATGCCTCTGTTCAATGAACTGGTCTCTACTTAATGATTTGTTTATTTAATGGAAGCCTATTGTTCTTCCTGGCAAATGTAATGCATCAAAATAATATTTGTTGAGTCTAGCAAGCACTGACCCTCCCTGGACATTAGCCATTTAGCAGTAATGCATGCAACAGGGGAAAATGGATAGAATTACATACTCAAACCATTAGTTGGAAGGAACTGTAGAGATTTCGGGTTCAACCCATTCATTTTACATAAAAGGAAATTGAAACCTAAAAAAAGGAGCCTGCCAAAGTTTGCACAAGCACTTATAAACTGGACCAGGACCAGAGCTCAAGTCCTAAACTCTACATTCAATAATATTTCTTCCAGAAGATGAACATAGCAAGAAAATGGATACTGTTTCTGCAACATATTGGTTCTATACAGTCTTATAAAGATGGATTTATAGTCTCTTAAACATTTTGGAAAACTAACCTTGGTAATTGGAATTTAAAAAAAAAAGCTTGATACTTTCCCATTTTAAAAGCACTATATATATTATAAATAAATAATATAATTTTATAAACATATTCAAATTCCTGTAAAGGCAATATTTAATCCTCAGACTAGTCAAGACATCATGGCTATAAACAAAGTATAATAATTCAAGTACCTTTAAACTATTTCATTTTATAAGCATAATGTATTTTCTTTTTTCTGTTTCCTTTTTGTTTGAACATTGGAGAATACTATTTCCCCAACTTCAGTACACCAATAAGATATTCAGATGAATTGAAAATGAGCTATATATCCTCTCATTAGAATAAGTAAGCAAGATTTTAACTTTACAATCTGTTTTTATATGTGTGTAGGAGGGTGATCTTCACAGAGAACAGTATTCAAATATTTATGCCTACGACCTATATATCCTGCCTCCTCAACTTGGAAAAGAAAATGAGGTGTCACTTCACATAATATTGCAATTAAAAGAACTGGAATAAAATTCCAGATACTTTTTGGTTCTTCTCATTGTTATTATGTCCTCTGAATCATCCAGCAGTTACTTGAAGATGTTCATTCCATCCTGATCACTGTCAATATGTAGAAAGAAAACACAAAGATCTGACTGATTTCCCAGAGGGGGCCAAAGTTACTATTGTTATGTGACTTCCATGTGGCTGTGGCATCACTGCTGAAAACACAGCTACTGTAGCCCCAACCTTCTTGCCTGCTGCCTGGATAGATTATACCAGAGTCACTCCAGCAACCTAGTGCAGTCTCTGTCCTCTCCTGGGATATTCAATGTCCCTGACCATAATTTACTACCCAAACCTAACAGCCCAGGAAAATCTTCTACCAAAAAAAGAGAAAAACAAACAGAATAAAAACTACTGAGGGATTGAGGAGGACACCGTGGTGGTCACACTCTTCCACAGTATGTCCCTAGAGGACCATTTGTGAGGTGCAGGCAGTAGAGACTCCCACCCTAGAGCTGAGATAATGGACCCTTCTACCAATCTGTAGGCCTGAGATGATGCCATCAGGGTGCTGCTGTTGACCTGGAAGACCTCTAGGTCTTGACCTCAAGACCTGGCAGTAGGTCAGCATGGCCAACAGAAAAAAGAAAGGTCTGAAATTCAAGCTCAAGACATCCCTGGAGGTGACATGTCCTCACAGTAGTTTAGGCTGTGGAGTTGAGCGTGGACTTCACTTCAGCCGTCTCCCTTCTCCTCCATATCGCCACTTACTCATGACTTATTCTTCCCTCTAATCTATCATCCAGAGATGTTACCCTCATGGGTCACTCTTCTCCTTCCTGTAGCATTTTCTCTTCTTTTATTTCCTGTTTAATCACTCCCAATGCTATGGGAATACAATATTTCAGCTAAGTTTTCTTCTCTTTACCCTACTTCTCCCTTCATTTACATATCAAGTTGCTGGTTGATATGTGGCAAAAGAGTTGTTGATTCCAGACATCGCCAAGCAAAAGCTTCTCTAAGGTGGCTTAATAGCTACATCTCTCTAAAGTTATTAAGTGGCTGCCAATTATAATAGCAATTTCATTTTGAAAAGAGAGAAAGAAGTATAATCCAACATATCAGGTTCTGAACTATATAAACAAAAAAATGCATCAGGTAAATTATATGGTCTATAGAGTATTTTTTTGTTTTTTGTTTTTTGTTTTTTGTATTTTTCCAATATTGGGAATTAAACCTTGGGGCATTCTACCTCTAAGCCATACCCCCTTATTTTTTATGTTCTTTTTAAAAATTTTTTTATTGGTGCATTGTAGTCATACATCTTAATGGAGTACAAGATGGTAGAGACATACATGCACACTCACTCATTTAGCCCTTCCCCAATTACAACTCCATTACCTCCCCCATTTTCCATTTTTACTTTTTATTTTGAAACAAGGTCTCACTAAGTTGTGGAGGGCCTCACTAAGTAGTTGAGGCTGTCCAAGAACCTATGATCCTCCTGTCTCAGCCTCCTAGGTATTAGGATTAGAAGTATGTGCCATCATGCCTGGCTTATAATAGATTTTTTAAGTTGGAGTATACAATATACTTATGGGATTCATCTCTGATACTTCTTGGGAAATAAAATGTTCCACAGAGACACAGCATGTCTGTCTTTCCCTGTATCCTATCAACCCCAAGCCCTATTTTTTAATTTTCTTTATTCAAATTAACAACTATTTATGAAGATCCTACAGCAGTTTTTATCTTATTTTGTCCACTAAGAATACAACGATAAAAATAGCAAGGGTCCTAAGAGATTGCATTGTCCAGAGAAAAAAACTAGTTACATACAAAGGTACCATAGGAGCCAGGAGCCAGTGTTTGCAAGACAGTGGGCTTTGACCAGAAGAAGTGGTAAAGAGAAAATTATAAGCAGAGGAAATGGAATTTGAAATAGCAAATAAGATGGTTGAGCTAGGGCTAGACACAAAAAATATAATTTGTTTGCTATTGCTGGAATATAAAGCTTAAAGCATGAATGACTAGGTAAAGTTGTAAAGAAAAATATGAGCTATATCTTTACAGCTTTCTATTCTATAGATTAGTCATTCACTAACAAAGAGAAAATAGGAGAATCACATGGTAACCCTTTTGCAAATACACATGGTTACCATATGTGTTTTGAAAAATGCCTTAGAGTGATACAGCCTCTCCTCCTATACATCTGATTTGAAAAAATCACTGCTATTGATTATGGGCAGCCATTGAAAACTCTGAAAAAGAAAATGAATAAAGAAATTTGCTTAATTTCCAAATGTTTATCCATGGGCAGAGTATTAATCCTTGCCCCAAACTGAACTTGTATCCATTTTAATCATTTGACCAATTGCCACAATAGATCTAACTCCATAATATTAAACAAAAAAGGAAAGTAATTTGCAGAAAGTTTCATTGGTTACTACAGAAAACAATTTGGTTCTTAAATAGTAACTTGATACAAATTTGACAACATTCTTCCTTTTTTTCTTCCTCCTAGTTTCTAAAAAATTGCTCATCCTGAGCAATTTAATTTTTATACTCAACTTGCAATTTTATACTCAACTTCACACAGTTAAGCAAAAGCCCAGCAAACATAACATATTTTCTTCAATTTTTTCTCTATTTTGGTCTTACCTTTCTATCCCAAGTCATTTGTTGAATTAGCCAACCCTTTTAAAATAAGAGGTTTTAAATGATAGAACTTTTTTTATATTTTAATGTGTATCAAAATTATCAACAAAGTAATTTATCCATTCTTTCCATAAACATGTCTTGAGTATCTGCTGTTTTCCACCCTATTGTAATTATGAAAACATCATATTAGAAGCTTCCACAAAAGCCTTTTAAAAAATTAAAATGTTGAAACTTTTTCTGAGAGCTCTTCTATCCTCCTGTCTAAAGAGAAAATGGAATCAATTATCATTTTTGTCTGTACTACAAATAGCCAACTTCCCCCCTTTACTATATATAAGTTTATAGTCACATTATTAAAAATAATTTATTTCTACATGTAGTAGGATTTATAAAATAAAAAAGCAAATTTCATTTTCATAGTGCTTACAATTATTTCAAACATTAATAACTTTATAACTAGAACAAAACAAAGGCATCTCTCTAGCTGCTTCTTCTCAACAAAGGACAGATGGTTGAAATTCTCCTCATGCCCTGGTTCAAAATGTTGCCCTGCCATTTTTGAAACTAATTTCGTGAGCCTCAGTGTAAGACATAGAAAGAAATTGCATTTACTCAGAACTGTTTCCTGGTGAAATTGTTTAGCCCTCCAACAATAAGACATTACAGGAGGACATTGAATTACTCCCGACTTGAATCCAAAGTTCCGCTTCAGAATGTTTCCCTAAGAAACGGATCAATCGGAAGAATTCCACATTAATATATTTTATTTATCTAAGTCATATATTTGAATAATACATTAAAACCAGCTTTAATATAAAACATGATTTAAAAAGCAAACTCTCTTCTGACACAGTATATTTCAATGTTTTTGTCTGTTATTTCATGTTCCCCAATTCTGAATGGAGATAGTAGCTTTGAGTAATAAGAAAATATTTCACAATAATAAATTATTTCCAACAAGGTTTGTTTTGCTAGGTAATTTTGTAATGGTTATTGTTAATATATTATACAAAAGAAAGGTATTTTGGAAGATAAGTTAATTCTCTTCCATTAAGCAAAGAAAGACATTAAAGAAGAGAAGCTAAACATATTCACTGAAATAACTTAGAATTCATTGTAGACTTTTGCCTTCTTGATCAGGTCTGTTGTTTGATGAGGGTTGAAGAGGTTATTTAAAATTCATTTTAAAGAAAAATTCCCTAATGCACATGATGTACATTTACAAACATATCAAAGTCAATCACTAAGCCAAACATGAGAATGAGGGAGGGATGAGGGAATGGAGTGAGGACTGGGGAAGAGCTAAATGAGTGATGTGTGCATGTATGCCTCTACCATCTTGTACTCCTTTAAGATGTATGACCACAATGCACCAATTTAAAAAAATCACACAAAAAATTTTTAAAAAATAATATAAAATGTATTTTAAAGAAATAGCTAACTGGAGATGTGACTTGTTGTGTTAAGTGCTACAAACTTTTTATTGTTGTCAGTGAAACATGCACAAAGCATATGAAAGTACAAGCACAAGCCAGGCATGGTGGCACATACCTGTAATCCCAGTACTTGGGAGGCTGAAACACGAGGATCACTGTTTTCAAGGCAGCTTCAGCAATTTAGTGAGATTCTTAGCAACCTAGAAAGACCCTGTTTCAAAACAAAAAATAAAATAGGTCTAGGGATGTAGCTTGGTCGTAAAATTGCCCTGAGTTGAATCCTCAGCATGAAAAATAATATAAAATAAAAAATAAGAGCAGATAATTCACAATTAAATCTTAATTTCAAATAAACAGCTTATGTGTACCTACCCATCAAATATTTGGGGCATACTTGCTTTAAATAATTATTTGCTATCGTCTCCTTTTTTTAATCTGGCAACTCAAACTACATAACAGCTAAAAGAATAAAGCATTGAGTGTTGAAAAATAATTGGATAAAAAGCAAACCTTATGCACTTTGATGTTTGCTTAGTCACTTGTAAATTGAGAATCCATTCTGCTCAGAGTTTTTTATAAAGTGTTGGTGATTCATGTTAAAAGTGATTTGAATGTTCTCATGGTTCATAAAATTTGAGCAACCATGATAAAAAGTGCTTCCGTACCCATTTTAAACTCAAAACATTGAATAATACAGAAAATCTGGTAGGTCTAAGCTCATGGTCTTCAGTTTCCCTCATGGTTATTCATAACTACGTTTGTCCTGCAGTGTCATTAGAGACGATTCCATTTAAGTGGCAGTGCTAAAATAAATCATCTAATTTTTTACATCGCTCATTCACCTTACACTCGTACCTCTTATCATTCATAGTTCTGCTTCTTGGCAAGGCCCATTCTGTTTCTCCCTCCCTCAATATCTTCCCCTTGTCTGGGTGACTAGTCACTGTGCTGAGTCAGGTTTCACCGATTCCATCTAGTCTTTCCCAATCACTTCTATTAAAAGTGATTTTCCCTCCTTTTCGTTTATCTAGGTCTTTATTATAGAAGGAAACGAAGAATAAAATTTCATGAAAGTACATTTGTATGCACATACATGCACACACAAACTCGCACACTCTCCTAGAGATGGTTCAATATTCTTTTCTTTTCCTCCCAAATGGGTGATTTACAGAGAACATCTATGAAGTATCTGTGCACTTTGGCAAAATCAGGAAGGAAATGAAAGGATCTACAGTAGCTTTATTTTCCCCATAATATAATTTTACAAGTAGAAATTAGAGAAGGGAAGGTTCATTTTGTTTATTTGTTTGCCTTTTGTTTGTTGTGGTACTGTGGATTGAAACCAGTAGTGGTTTACTAGGAGCTACACCCCCAGTCCTTTTTTATTTATTTTGAAACAGGGTCTTCCCTAAGTTATGACATGCCAGCCTAGAACCCGTGATCCTCCTGTCTCTGACTCCCAAATACTGGGCTTGTAGACCATTTACCAGATGATTTTTCCTTGGGTGCATTATACTTGTACATAACAGTGATAGTCACATGATGCATTCATATGTACACAAAATATTATTTGGTGTGTTTCCTTCCTCACACCTTCCGTTTCCCTCTCCTTCTTCCTCCTCTGATCTCTTTTCATGACTCTACTGGCCTCTCTTCTCTTCTTGAGGTCTCTTTTCTTTCCCTTTCTCTCTCCATCTTTCACATATGACAGAAAATATGGACACTTGGTTTCTGAGTCTGGCTTATGTCTCTTAGCATGATGCTCTCCAATTCCACCCTTGTTTCTGCAAATGACGTAATATTGTTCTTCTTTGTTGGCCAAATAAAACTCACTGTTTTTATACATTATTTTAATATATATACCATATTTTCTTTTTTTTATTTTTTGGTGGTACTGGGGTTCCTGGAAACCCTTCTACCTCTGAGCTACAGGGCTACACTCCCAGACCTATTTTTATACATTTTAAATTTGGAAACAGGGTCTCTTATGCCAGCGAGGCTGGCTTCGAACCTGCGTGATCCTCCTGTCTCCACCTCCCAAGCACAGGGATTACAAGCGTGCACCACCATGCCCGGCTATATACCTTATTTTCTTTATTCACTCATCTGTTGACACCTAGGCTGGCTCCATAACTTGGCTATTGCAAATTATGCTGCTCTGAACATGTATATGCATGTATTGCTGTAGTATGCTGACTGCTGACGCTACCTCTTTTGGATCATAGCAACAAGTAGTATCACTGGGCCAGATGTTGGTTCCGTTCCTAGTTTTTTAAGAAATTTCTGTGCTAATTTTTATAGCACTTATACTAATTTATAATCCTATCATCAGTGTCTAAGTGTTCCTTTTTCCTTATATTCTCGCTAGCATTTATTGTTATTCATATTATTAATGATTGTCAGCCTAAATGGAGTGAGATGCAACTTCAGTATCACTTTGATTTTTTATTTCTCTGATTTCTAAAGATGTTGGACATATTTTTCATATTAATATTATTAATAATAATATCCACTATTAATATAATTAATATTGAACATTTGTGTTTCTTTTTTTGAGAAATGTCTATTCATTACAATTACCCATTTATTGATTGGACTTTTTGTTTGGGTATTTTTTGAGTTCTTTATATATTATGGATATTAATCTTCAGAGGAGTAGCAAAGATTTTTCTCCCATTATTTAGGCTTTCTCTTTAGAATCTTGATTATTTCTTTTGATGTATGGAAGCTTTTAAATTTAATATAATCCTATTTATTAATTTTTATTTTATTTCCTGAGCTTTAAGGGGCTCACTGATGAAATCAAAACCTGAGCCTATATGTGGGAAAGTTGACTCTGTATTCTCTTCTGACAGTCGTAAAGTTCCTGGTCTAATTCCTAGGTGTTTGATCCACTTTGAATTGACTTTTATACAGTGTGAGAGAGTTTCCTAGTTTCATTCTTTAACATTGTGTATCTCCATAATATCCAAACTGAGTCTATCAGTTTTCCCATCACTATCTGTCAAATGATAGTCATTTCTCAAGTGTATATTTTTGGTGCCTTTGTAACAGATCAGAGAACTGTACTTGTGTGGGTTTGTTTCTGTATCCTCTAATCTACTCCACTGACCTCTGTATTGTTTTTTATGCCTATGCCTTGCAAGTTTTGTTACTATAGTTCTGCAATATAATTTAAAGTTAAGTGTTCCTCTAATTCTCAAGGTTTCTTTGGCTATTTTCAATATTTTATTCTTCCACATGTATTTTAGAACTTTTTTCTAATCCTGTGAATATGCCTTTGGGTATATTGATAAGGATTTCATTGAATCTGTATATTGCTATTGCCACTGGAAATATGACCATTTTAGCAATGTTGTTTCTGTTATCCAAGAACAGGAAGATCTTTCTATTTTCTAGTGTCTTCCTTAATTTTTTTCTTCAGTGTTGTATGATTTTTGTTGGAGAGGTCTTATACATACTTGGCTAGAGTTCTTCCTAGATTGTTATTTAAGTAATTAATTAATTAGTTAATTAGCTAATTAATTATCTGTTTTGAGGCTACTGTGAATGGAACTGTTTTCCTGATTTTTTAAATCATATTCATTATTGGTGCATATAAAAGGTATTAATTTTGTTTTTGCTTTTGTTTTGTTTTGTTTTTGCAGTACTGGGGATGGAACCCAGGGGAATTCTATCTCCAAGCTATACACCTAGCCCTCTTTTTTTATTCTTTATTTTGAAACAGGGTCTCACTGAGTTGTGAAGGGCCTCACTAAGTAGCTGAGGCTGACCGCGAACTGCAATCCTCCTGACTCAGCCTCCCAAACGCTGGGATTATAAGTGTGTGCCACCACACCCAGCTAAAGGTATTGATTTCTTTATGTTGATTTTGTATCCTACTACTTTTCTGTATATGTTTATCAGTTCCAGAAGTTTCCTGGTGTAGTTTTTGGGGCCTGGTACTAAAGATGGCTGAAATGGCTCTTAGCTTCCCTGCTCACCAGTACAAGGAAGGATGGAAGGGAAAGTACTGCCTATTGGAGTTTTCTCTGGACAGACTGGATAGATGCACTCCCAAGGATTGTTTGTGGGGGAGGATGATATAGAGTTCTAAGCACACATATAGGGTCTAGGTCTGATCAAAACTGGAACTTTTTCAGGTAGTATCTACTCCAGAAAAATTAGATCAACACACTCTAGGACCAGGCAGATGCTGATCTCTGCTGGGCCTCTGGATCTCAGGGGCCGCCTGAAGACTCCATTTTCAGGATGAGGCAACAAACCACCCTGAGTGGACAAGGCACAACAAGGCTTGTACACTCCACTGCTCACAAATATGGCCTTCAGAGGCTCAGTCCCCGAATACAATCATTCCCACCTATTCAGTTTCCTAATTCTCTAGAGCTGGTTGCATGAGCCACCAGATTTAAAGAGAAAGCGTGCCACAGTCCCCTCCACACCTCTGACATGAATCCCCTGGGTACAGTCTTCTCTGGGTCTGTCTTAATCAAATTCTGTCAGATGTTCCCTAGGCTACATAGGAGGTGATGGTCAGGACAATATTTGCTAAGATCTTTGGGTTCCAGCAGCAGGGAGCGCCAATGCAAGATGGCCTGCACTTCACCTATCTGCCTGAATGCTAAGAAACACGGCATGCTTCTCAAACATTAGCTTGCAGTGCAGCTACTGAGCCAGCCAAATTCAGACAGCCTTTCGGATCTACAAATGTTCCCATGATATATATCCACTGTTTCTTTATGTCTGTGTTACTCCTCCCCTCTGTGGCAACCGGGTGTTGCTGCTGCTAACACTGCTTAACTCCGAGGTATGCCTTCTCATCCTCTGTTCAAAACATCAGAATTTCTGGGTCTCTCTAATTCCCTGAATGTCCAATATGGACTTTCAGTAATTTCTGTGAGTCGCATCTAAAATCATTAAAGAATTTCCCTCTTCCCCCCTCCTATCCCCTCACTTAGGTCACCTTATTTGCTCTTCTATAGTATCTCCTTCTTAAAAATCAAAAACTTGACCACATAATCTAGAGAAAAGAACACTTATCAGCTCAGTCCATGTGAGACTGGGGACCACAGATCTCAGGTTATGTCATCAGGAGGAGGAGAGAGGAGAACACATCGCTGTGCTCCTCAAACCATGGAAGCCAGAAGCAAGAAAGAAAGCAGGAGGAGGAGGAGCCAAACATAGCCCCAAGCCCATACCCCCAGGGACCCACCTCCAGGCACACCCTGCTGGTCTACTATAAATTTATTACAATGAATTTATTCACTGCTGGGATTATATTCTTCATTCAATTATATCAACTCCAAACTCCAACTTATGAGCTCTTCAAGGAGACATATGATATCTAACCATAACACTCTCCTCACTGACAAGCTCTATTCCTGCTGCTCCATAATACAGTCACGGAACAACTGGAAAGGGCAGCCTTGCTCCACTCTGCCGTGTTTCTTCTCTTCTTTATGGTAGATTACATGTGGGTCCCCGGTTATTGCATGTGGTCCTAGAGATTGAACCCAGGGGGATTCTACCTCTCAACTATACCTCCAGTCCTATTTTTCTTTTTACTTTGAAAAAGGGTCTCAATAAATTACTTCCTATCTCTACTTCCCAAGTACTAGGATTATGGGCATGTGCAACTGCACCCAGCCTGAGTGCCCTTTTGAGGTTTTTGTGAAATATATATGAAAGACTTCAGCTATTTTTTTTATACAGATTTAAGTGTTCCCTTTTAATGGGAATTGAACCCAGGTCCTTGCCCATAAAAGGAAAATGTCCTACCACTGAGCTACATCATCCCCAAACTTTTTTTTTTTTTGAAACAGGATCTCACATATTTTCCCAGGATGCCCTCAAACTTGTAATTTTCCTTCTTCAGCCTTCTTAGTATCTGGGATTATAGGCATGTGTTACTAGACAGCTTAAGTTTTCTTTATTACAGTATTACTCCAAGATTGTACCAAATAGTTAAATATAACTAATAGCCCAATAGTAACTTATATGTAAACAGTCTTGAAAGTATCTATATGCAAAGTAAAGTACTATCTTAAGTAGTCAACATGTTCGTTTCATAATTGGAGGATGCATATCCTTTCTCCATTTTACAGATTATGAAAGTGAGACTCAAAGAGGGCTCAGAAATTATCCAAAATTACATATTACTTCAGATTAATACAGGAAAGTACATAGAGAGAGCTTACTATAATTCAGGCCTTGAGCTAGGGGCCAGGTGTCAAAAAAATGAGGAAATACAAGGAGAAGGAAAAAGGGGGAAGAAAAAGAAAAAAGAGGAGGGATGAGGAAGTAAAAAGAATGAAGAAGACAAGGAAGAGGAATAGGAAGAAGGGAGGGGCGTTGGCTTTTAATTAGAGATAGGATGCATGCAGATAAATAATTATGTAGAGAATATTGTATAACGACCCTAAGTAAAGAATATCAGATGATCAGTTTTATAGGAGATGATGCTAAAGAGAAGAAACAGTGAAATATTCAAAAGCTGTCTCAAAAAAAAAAACATGAAAAATGATCCATTATGATACAGAGCTTTAAGTACATATGCATAATAGGGTCAATCACTATGAAACCAAATGGTGTGTTAGTGACACTCCAAGCAATTAAATAAAACGAAGCTGAAAAAGCAAGGATGATTTAATATGCATATGAAAAGAATCTTGAATTGAATGATGGATGATATAGGAAAATACCATCTCATTATTCAAAAATATGTCCAAGTACCTCTAGATAGAGTCCAAACTCCTAGGTCTAATAGTCAAAGCTTTGAAGAAATTAGCTCAGACTGACCTTTAAGATAGTATCTTCTAGTACACCTATAAATATTCTTCTTGAAACCTATGAAATTACTAATTGTTTCACAAAATATGAGATGCATGCTTCTTTTTCTATGCTTTGCCACCATTTTAATACACTAAAAATGTACATACATGTATACACACACACGCGTACACACACAGACATACATTTCCTTACTAAAGATCAACTGAAACCTCTCCTGCTCCATGAAACTGAGAAATAGTCCATTAAAGCAAATTTCAGCAACTAATACCAAAACCAACTAATATCCTACCAATTACTCTTTGGAAAGTGATTACATTTATTTTACAATATACCTTGATTAGTTGTTTAGTGATAGAAGATAAACTTCTAAAAGCAGAGGTTTAAAAATAATAGCAAGGAGCCGGGTGTGGTGGCGCACGCTTGTAATCCCAGCATTTGGGAGGCTGAGACAAGGAGGATCACGGTTCATAGACAGCCTCAGCTACTTAGTGAGGCCCTTTGCAACTCACTGAGACTCTGTTTCAAAATAAAGACTAAAAAATAGAGCTGGGAGTATAGCTCAGAGGTAGAATCCCCCTGGGTTCCATCCCCAGTACCCCCAAAATATAAATAAATAAAAAATAAAAATAGCAAGGGACAATATCTTACTTGCATTTTAGACATACTCCTTTGAGAAATGGCCTCTCCCTTAATCTTCTCATGACTTTCTCTGATGGGCTCCAAAAGAGTACTCTTGGCCGGCCCTGGGTATAATGTTCATCAGCTCTACTATAATGGCCAATTAGTTGGGCAGTCACACTCCCTTTAGATAGGGACTCTGAGGGAAGGAACCATGGATGCTGTCTACAGTTTCTATAGTGCCTTATCTACAGTAGGTGCTTAAAAGATGCTTGGTGAAACAAAATCAAAAGAACTCACCAGAGCAGATTATACTTCTTAGAATAATGGAAGATCACTAAATCCTTGAAAACAACAAAGTAACTTGAAAACATAAATAGAGGATAGAAAATTAACCAAATACACTTCCTTAGATAGTTCATATGTCAGATGAATGTCTTATTACCAACCGAAACCTGTCACAGAGGAGAGTTAATGACTTTAGTTGACATAAATAGGTCATGAAGATAAATTAACTTTAAATCACTGAAGGCGTTAGTAATTGGACTGGGGCCATCTCTAAAATTGTACCTGGGGCAATAGGATGCTAAAGATGCCACCAGGTTGGCCTTTAAGTAGCAGAGGGACAGCTGGATGTAGACTGTGCTCTGAACTTTAAGTGACACTGGAACTCCACAGAGATCAGTAATAGTCAGGCAGAAAGTCAAGAGTACTGAGATAAATATTCCCTTATCTCTTTAAGATTTTCACCAAGGCAGCCAGAGTGCCATTCCCATTAGATGAATGTGATAATTATTTCAAATGGTGTGTAAATAATAAAAGCAGTCAATGTGAATTTTTTTTTAATTTTAAAGTCAGTCCGTTAACCCTTTTTAGGTTTTAGATTTTATCCTCTCCTTTATAAGATTATTCATTCCTCTGGTTTGTTGTGAATAACTACTATGTGCCAGGTATTAAGTGCTAGAATTAGACAGTGAACAACACATGCTTGACTTTTTGTCCTCACCAGACAGACAGACCCTGGACAAGTGATTGGAAATGTGATTAAAAACTGTAAAGAGACAGTACAGGCACCTGGAGAGTTCAGTGTGGTGTGATCCGATCTCACCTTTAATTTCAATTTTAAAGGGAAAAGTAAGCATTTACAGTGGGAACTCAGCTGGTCTACCCATGATTAACTGAAAGGAATATGCACTAAATGCACGGTACTGTCCTGTCCCCTGTTTTAAAGGGTTAAAGAAGAAGACAACGTCTCACAGGCATATGGATAACTTAATCTCAGGATGTTTTAGGAGCAAAAAGAGAAGTGGGTAGACTATTAGAACTCCAAAACCTTATTTAATGACTGAAAAAATTAAGACCCAATGTAATCATGCGATGGGCCCTAGGGTTGTGCAGCTTATGAGGAGCAGAGCTAGGACACAAATCCAAATGTTTAGGCTTCTACAAGGGTTCTCCCTGTATGTCTCTGATTTTTATTATTTATTTATTTATTTATTTATTTATTTATTTGTGGTACTGGGGGTAGAACCCAAAGGCTTTCTACCTCCGGGCTATACTCTCAGACCTATTTTATATTTTCTTTGGAAACAGGGTCTCACTCAGTGGCTGAGCGCCTCACTCGGTAGCTGAGGCTGGCTTCGAACCTGTGCGATCCTCCTGTTTCAGACTCCCAAGCGCGGGGATTACAAGCGTGCGCCGCCACGTGGACCCGGCATATGCCTCTGATTTTATGGTGCAAGTGAGTGGAAGGGAAGGCAATCCTTCCTATCTTCGATTTAAATCTCGCTATAATTTGTATCGTTTTTGGTAGGGACGGCCTCTGTTAAGTTTTTAGAATCTGGCAAATGGAGGCAAGGTGATAGGCTTTCTATGCCAGGCATTTTGCAAAGAAGGAAAAAAAGACCAACGGGCGCAATTCAACAGGCGAAAAGTATCGACCTGCTTCAGGCAGAGACACGAAAAGTCAGCTTCTCTGACCAGTGGTGACACAGAGCAGAGGCAGGGAGTTGGGAGTCGCAGATAAAATTACCTCAGTTTCCTTCAACCTTCTTCAGCATCCTTTAGTGACTCCAAACCATTTCCCAGGCGAGTTCTCTGACATCCTTTCCCTTCCTGCTCCCGTGCACTTCCGCTTCCGTTCTGTAGCTTCCTCATAGCCCCCTACAAGGAAATTTGGTGGCACTCGGGCTGCACCAGGGGTGTGAGCTGGTTCTGCAAATAACCTGTGTCATCATGCACTTGTATTTTGCGCTGGTGGAGGCCTCCCTTTGACTGACCCCTTCAGTCACCGCTGCTTAATTCTTCACCCGGGATGACCTCTTTTTGTGACCCAGACTTTACTTGCCAGAAACAAAAGGAAAAGAAAGGGTTACCAGTTTAAAGAACCGATTTTCTTTGACTCTCTTAATAACAGAGGGTCCACGTCCAGTGGGGAAGTCTAGGGGTCTTTTGTTCTTTGGTTTAATGTTTAACCTTTCCTTAATATCTCTTCCTTTAATGAGCTCTGCCAGTTTTCTCTTTGATCTTTCTGCTTCCTTTTTTAAAAAGAGCCGGGCCTCTGCCCACCCAATTCACCACCCCTTTTTAACAGCTTTAAACTGTTGGTCTTAACAGCAGCTCCTTACGATATTGGCACCTCTTCAATAATGTCCCCCCTGAGACGGTCGGTCGCCACTGTGCTTGTCACCTTCCTGATTAACACCTCCAACTTCCATCCCCATTTTCAAGTACTTGTGGGAGCTTTGCTCTCTCCAAGGAAAGAGTTATGCTATGCTTTTGTGAAATTTCTCCCCCAAGTACACTCCCCTGACATCTTTTACCACATCTCCTTGAACTGCAAACCTTATTCATTCAATTCAAATTCAGATGAGAAAATCATATGAAAACTCTCCGTTAGGTACTTTGAGGAAAGAGCTACATTTTTTCAGACCATAAACCATTACCTGGTTACACCGAAGCAAAACTGTATAAAAACTGGACCCGCATTGATTGCTACTTGATTTTTTTTCACAAAGTGTTTTCCCAGACATTATTTTATAACCCTGTGAAGCAGACAGGCCAGAAAGGGGGAAGAAACTAAGACTGAGAAACAGTTGATAGACTTACCAAGTCTAAGGCTAAAATCCCCTGTCGATTATTAAACCACTGGATTGCGGCCCTGCCAGTGGTAGTAGCTGCTGAGTCCCAGCCTTGAGCATTGCCCCTGCCTCCTCCCCTGGACTCTCCAAGTCCTCCTACAAAGCCTGGCACAATGAGGATGGGCACAGAGTGTTTGCCCAACAATTCTGATTGTCAAAATGCAATATGTATTTGCTACTAAATTCCATTACTAACCTAGGACCACCGGAAGTTACATTTTCAGTTTTCTTGGGGAGTAGATAGGTAGAAGTCATATTCCAGCAGCAAGTCTGTATGAAAGCAAAACTGTAGCTAAACATCCTCAAAGGTGAGCTCTTTTTTCCTCTGCTTCCACCAAAGAGGCAAGATTGAGATAGACAGCCATGCATAGGCCTTCTGCTGTGTAAGGAATTTTGTCCCATAAAAGCATGCCATTCTTTGGCGTCCAGGTTTTACGCATGATTGTCCTGCTCTCTCCCACTCGATGTGAGCTCTGGGCTTTTTGTCCCTCTTTCACTAACACATGCCTATTACAATTCATGGTCTAGAAAGCCAGCTATTGGAGTTGCCCTCAGGCATGTGCCAGATCTAGCCTTGCATACACATCTGGGTTTGAACATTTCTGGCCACTGATCATTTCCTTTCCTTTACTACGAAGAAAGTGATGCTTTTAATAAACTTTAATATTTTATCCAGAATTTCTCAGGTGTCTGATACTAAGAGCATGTCTCTCTCTCTCTCTCTCTCTCTCTCTCTCTCTCTCTCTCTCTCTCTCTCTCTCTCTTCTCCTAAATATCTGGTCCTCAGTGATGCCAGAAACAGAAGTCCTTGACCCATGACTTGTTATGTTGTTCTATATTGGCTGCCAGGCATGCCATATACAAATCTCCAGGAAGAATGAACTTGCAAAATTGGCATATAAAAGCTCAGTTACATTTCAGGATAGTGCGTGGAAATAGACCCTAAAGGTGCTCAGACGGAACAGAAGGCGATGAAGTCCCTGGAATTGCTATCATCTGGAAAAGATGGTGTGACCGTAAGCCAAGTACATGGGTCCATGCAAAAACAAGTTTACACATTTATTAACTAAGGTTTTCTTTAGAAGGAGAGAAGGCTTTTTTAAAAAAGTTAGAATAGCAGTTGCCATGAGAATTCTAGTAAAAGTACATTATAGCTGGGGACGGGGGCAACCTTGGTGAGCTTCAAGCCAAAACAGCTTGGGAACAACCAGTATAGAGAAAAAATGTACTCACCTTATTTACAGGAATGGAACAGTTTGATTTTTCCTTTGTGCCAGGGAATACATATTATCTCAGGGGCCCAAACAGAGATATTCCCTTATGCTCCATCCACAGTCAACTTTCAGGCAGATTTATTTTCAGCCAAAGGGTAAGACCCAGCTCCAGCTGCAAGGTTCTGTTTGCCTTCCTGCTAAGAGATTTGTTAGGGCAGAATGTCATGCTCCTTAGGAGTGGAAAAAATCCCTAAAGAATAGAGACTGACAATAATATAGAGAAACCATCTCAATCAACAGAAAGCTATGAAATATAGTTGAAAAGGCAAATGTTATAGTGCATACCGGTAATCCCAGCATTTGCAAGGCTGAGACAGGAGGATCCAGGTTTGCAGACAGCCTCAGCTACTTAGAGAGTCTTTGCAACTCAGTGAGACCCTGTTTAAAAATTTTAAAATTTAAAAAAGTAGGGCTGGTGGTGTAATTCAGAGGTAGAATGCCCCTGGGTCTCATCCCCAGTACGGCAAAAAGAAGAAGAAAAAAAGAAAAACAGAAGTGATAGGAAGAGAACCGAACCAAAAGATACAGAGTAACACTGTAACACAGATCCTGCATCTGATCACTATTTTATGCTGGAGCCTTCTCACATGTAAAAGAAAAAGGGCCTTTAACATGGCATCACCAATGTTGTCTACTGTAGGAAGACAATGCTTCAGGAGAGACAAAGCTGTGTGTTAACCCCCCAGCAGGGTGCCAGGCGATGGTCTAACAAAGCTGTCAGTGAACAAAACACAAATCACTATGGCTAATACATGGTGTGTTTTAATACAGGTCCTGGAGAGCTAGAGATGGTTCTCCCTCTCTATGTTACTGCTGCTGTTCCCTCTGGGATTTCCAAGGGCTTTTGTCCTTCTGTGTCATATATATGTATGTAGGTATGTATGTATGTATGTATGTATGTATATATGTATGTATGTATGTATGTATACCCTTATGGATTTTGTGGTCAAAAATGTTTTCAACTGGCTCCGACACATATAACTATGGAAAGGAGAATCCTCTGCCCAATCCTCATGGATTGGCCTTTGTGCCTGCGAGCCTACATTCTCCCCCAAAAGATGATTCAGAATAACGATTCTGGCACATTATCTCATTAGGCCCCCTGATACTAAATGAAGAAGGCAGTTGAAAAATAATTCTCCATTTCACAAGAGAGAGATCTGGGGCATGCAGAGGTTAAATAACTTCTCTAAATCAAACGGCCAGCAACTGGGCCTGGGACAAGGACAGAGATCTTTAAAATTCACATCACATTCTCCATCCCTTCCATCGCACTGACTTTAAAGACTTCTGACAAACACCAAGGGTATACAAAGAAGAAAATATAAACTTTGAACAGGGATGTTATTTCAGAATATTGCTAAAATTTTGATACTGTCACCACTTAACCAAGATTGCAAAAAAATGCTGATAATCCACTTAGAAATAAATGTTTTACAAAAATAATTGTTTTCTTTGATTAAAGCTGTAATATTATATTTTAAAATGTTTACATTCTGCAGACTGCTCTTTCTCCTAGGCCTGATGATACAGCAACCCACAAAACTCCCCGAAACTCTTTCCCAATGTTACGTTGCTATCTGAGGTTTTAAAATCAAGTCTTGGAAAATAAAATGCATAAAGGAAAAAGCAGAGGGAAACACATTTGTAAATAACCTGGAAACATGAAGAAATGAGATCAAGCTGAAACTGAATATCCAGCTGTGTAAACACATTTAGACACTTTTAAAAAAAATCTCAAATTGATGGTATTCATAGGGCCTCCCCACTGCCAAAATCATATACTTCACATTAATTCTTCTGTGATTCCACATCCTTTCTACACTGCATCAGTCTAAACTGTCTGGTTCAGAGGGAGCCACTCGAATTCCGTGAATGTTTTTGTTTAATCAAGTGAACACTGTAAACTGTTGTTTTTGGTCATACACTCTTCTCTTAAATAAAAATACGATTTTTGAAGATGAAAGATGGAGGTGCAGGTGCTAAATATTTGTGTATACTCCCATTAATCCCAGACATCTGAATTCCAACTGGAGAAGTGAGACCTTCATTAGAATCAGTTCGTGGGAAACCTGCTAAATTCCACTGTTTTCAGAGAAATGGCTTTATATTAAAAATGACTAGAATAGAAATGGCACAAAAGAGTCTTTTAATGCACTGGAAGTCAGCAACAGTTTTAGCTACGTGTTGAAGTTAACAGTGAGTAGAAGCCACTCGGTGCCTCGCTTTAGAGGAGAGTAAACTTAAATGTTCACTGTGACCTTCAGGATGATGATGGAAACACCTACTTTGGTTAAACTGATATCAAAGAAAAATCATGTCTGAGTTCAACAAATGTACGTCACTGATCCCACACCTTTCTAACCTGTTGCCCTCCTTTGGTTAGCAGGGGAGCACCAAATAGATGCTAAACCATCAAATCCAAAGTAAAGCCTCATTTGAAAATTGCAAAACCTTTATTTATTAGTTGGCTTATTACTTCACTACTGAGGCTAAATAGAGTTGAAGTCATGGTATGGATTTACCATAAGTGATATTATTAATAAAGCTTTTATTTTACCTGTTTCAGATGAAAAACTTCCAAACTTATGAGCCTGTAAATCCATACTGGCAAAATAAACAAGTAGACCTATTAAAAAATCATCATTTTTTATTACACAAAGCCATGATTCTAAGATTTAGCAAACAAAAATGTATGATGCATAATTAAATTAGAATTTCAAATAAATAACAAGTATATTTAGTGTATGTTCCAAATATGTGTTTGTTGAACAATCAAACTTAAGTATCTGTTCTATATTTTATCTAAAAAGTTCTGCTCAAAGGCATCATAAAAACTAAATATTTATAGCAATAGAACATGTGAAATATTGTACTGAATCTATTCATCCCAGAATTATACTTTCTTAACTTGTCCAAAATTCAGCTCTCTTATCATTTCCAATCTCTGATTAAAGTAAAGCATTAAATTTCTAGGTGAGTGAATTCTGGTTAAGTATAGTGAATACATTTTTAAAATGTAATTTAAAAATCAAATATGGAAGGTTTATTCCCAATTATTAGGCCTTAAAATGGCATTTTAAGGCTAATTTTAAGATTATCTTATAAAAAGGTAGTTATGATGAAATTATTCATCTTATGAAAGGCATTAAAGCTATTTTATTAAAGCTTTTTAAGGTAAAGGAGCCAGAATTCATACAATATAGTGGCATTGATTAAATAAGAGGAAAATTTTATGTAAGACCCAAGGACATATTGTTACTGAAAATAGATTAGTTGCATTTGTTTATCTATACACAATATTTTGACACCTGATATATATTTACATGTACTATCGTCAAATTTTTTCCCAGATACTAGGAGCTAGGATTCGGAATACCCACCACTTTATAGAGATAGATAGATAGATAGATAGATAGATAGATAGATAGATAGATAGATAGATAGAATTCATGTTAAGACACTTGGATTTATTTTATTTAAACATTTTACTTAAGATATACTATTTTAAAATTAGTTAAATACATTGAACAACATACTAGATTGGCTTTCAGAATTATTAAAAAGTAATTAAAAGTTATTATTAAAAGTAATAGGCAACTAAGAGATTAAGAACTACTAAGTTTATCAAACTTAAATAACAGCAAAAAGCAGCAGCAACAACAACTCTGCTATCGCTACAATCAATTTAAGTGTGTGTTGCCAACCAGGCTTTTGGTTCTTTATTCCATAGGCCTTCCCTGGAGCTTTAAGAGGTGCATATCAGCACTGCCCTCTTGCAAAGCAGCTCTTATCCTCTGATGGTCAGTAGTAATCACCAGGACATTACTAACTACATCACCTATTTGAAATTCTGAAGATTTTTGTCCAGTGACATGAGTTAGATGGAGTCGATAGTTTAAAGATGTCTCCAATTATGATTCTATAACAAGTGCATATTTGGTGGCTTTAAACAGAGGAATAAAGAAAATTTTTAATTGAATGTTTTTCCCCATTTACAAAACAATGAGCAAATTGATCTAACCAAAGTGAATTGTTCATTCTAGTACTGGAAATATAGAATCTAAAATGACTCACAGTAGAAAAGGTTTTAAATCCCCCCAAACTAGAGTTACAATACAGCATAGTAATTCGCAAACTCTGCAATTTTATTATAAATCAAGACTTATTGTCATCTAGATAAAAGCTTGTGCCTTAAAGATTAAATTTTAACTAGTTCTAATGATTAACTGAGAAGCAGCTACGTTAAAGGGAAGTCTCTGTTTGTTAGTAAGGTGTGATAAGATATATGGTCAAGAACTGATACAGGATGAGCATCCCTAATCCAAAATATTGAGTGGGGTGCCAACTTAATGTCACAAGTGGTATATTCCAAGCCTGGTCATAATCAAAATGACTATATGACAGATCATAGTCAAACAAATGCACACTAGAAATATAGCAAAATATTGCTTTCAGGCTACTTATATAAGGTATACATGAAAGATAATTGTATTTCATATTTGGACATGAGTCCTAGCTATAATATATCTTGCTATGTATATTCAAATATTTTTCTGAAAAAAATCAAAATCTGAAACATTTCTGGTCCCAAAGAATTTATATATGGATACTCAAAATTTAAGGTCTTTTCTAATAAAAATAATAATTATCACTAACCTTCTTAAAACATTATCATAACAATAAAACAAAGCTAATAATTCTGAGTACTTATAATTCTTCAAGCATTTTATAATATACATTCACTTCCCAGAGAAACCTAATGTAGACAGTGGGTGCCTATTTTTCACATAAAAGCATTGATATTAAGAATAAAAAATGTATCAGATAGTCTTTTTACACAATACCAAACGTTGTTCAAGCTACTTCTCCTGACCTGCTACTCTCAATACCCCACTCCAATTTACTCCACCCATCCAGGAAGTTACCAATCTTATGAAGGGTTTGGGCAGCTTCATACAGTATCTCCTTTCAGGCTTCTAAAACCTAAGCAATTCTAGTACAATCATGGACCCCACAGGAATCAACTGATGCTCACACTAGGGCACCCTACATGCATGGCATGTCCATATGGTTAAAATTCCACCCCTTGGAGAAGAGAGGTGCTGGGTAAGTGCTGTTCCCTCCCATTTCCCCCATTCCCCAAGGAAATGGTTCCAATGTGCATTTTATTAGGCCCCAGTAGGGGTCCCATGAGAACAAGCATTATCCTGTGAGCCACCAGATAACACATATTTGAATTATTTTCATTTCTTGCATGTTTATCCTTTCCTTTACTCCACTCTTTAAGACTCCCAAATAAACTATCCACACACAGTCTTTGTCTCAGGTATGCTTCAGGGATAACCCATGCTTAGACAAGAGATTAAATAACATCACCAAGGATGCTGAGCTATATGGAAACCATTTGACTCTGAAAGCTTATGTGAGTAAGCTTTAAAACCATGTTATTCTGGTTCTTTAATAATAGCATCTTGATTTCCACCACCTCCCGCATTGTCTATGTTTTAGTCAGCATTCTCACCGCTGGCATCCAGAACAACTGACCATGGCAGCTTATAGGAAAGAAAGTTTACTTGCTCACAGTTCTGGAGATTTCAGGGACTTAGTCCATGTCTGGTCAGGAAATATCAGTGGGGCTCAGGGTATGGCAGTAGAAAGCAGAGACAAGGAGAGTGTAAGTCCTCTACTTTTACATCATGGAGGCTAGAAGCAAAAGAGAGAGGGATCAGGGGAAGGAGGAACCCTATAATCTCCAACACCATACTGCCAGGGACCCCTCCTCTGCAGCCAAGCCCCACCTTCAAAATGTCTGCCTTGTTTCCATGAGAGCTAGGACATTCTAAATCATAACCACATATGAATTTTTAAGGAATATACATGTATATGTTATCTTATATAATGATACACAATTTTATATTTTACTGTGCATATACCCACACCACCTCCAATATTACCTGCACACAATATGTGGCACTTCACACATATTCAGCTAAATAGGATAACTTCTCCCACTGACCCACCTCTGTCACCCACTTCTAGCCCCTAAGTTGACTTTCAAATGTTAATGACAATGAGAAACTTACAAATTTTTCATTTTAACAGTGCAGAATTTAGGCATATGCATAATTTCTCCCCCAACTCCTTTCTCCCTCCCCAATTACTTTCTTAGTAATGGCTTGTTTCACATAATGGCATGCTCAACTCCCCGGAGGGGGAACACCTCTATTAAACAGCAAAATCTCCTAACACTTGAGGAACCAGAATAGGATCCTGAGCAAAACAATTAACCAGGAATTCTGGGGACTGAGTGGTAGTCCTGTTTCTGCTTCCAAATACATATTTGACTTTGGACAAGTCAACTAAACTCACTAATTTTACAGGATGTATTTGTTCTGATTTACTTTCTTGTTAAGAAGCAAGAGAGTCCATATCCTTTATAAGTTGCCTTTAAAAGTGACAAGCAAATTAGTAGGTCCAGTTTCTCACTGATTTATTCCCCCATGTGAAATTTACATTAGCAATGACTAGAAAGTTATGTAAGTAAAATTGAACTTATGTAATCTACTTTGTTTCCTATAAAACTATTCAAGCTAAAAAATGTAAGTATAAAAATGATTATAGAGTTGCAAATTTTCTCTAAGTGTGGAAAATACTTATCAAATTATACATATATATATTTTTTTCTTTTTGCACTGGGTGTGGAACCCAGAGGCTTTCTACCTCCGGGCTATACTCCCAGACCTATTTTATATTTTGTTAGAAATAGGGTCTCACTAAGTTGCTCACTAATTAGGTGAGGCTGGCTCCAAACCTGTGTGATCCTCCTGTCTCAGCCTCCCAAGCGTGGGGATTACAAGTGTGCGCCACCACTCCCGGCATATTTTATATTTTTAATGGCTTCTGGTTTGCCAATTTTCCAAAGCAGTTTTATTTGTAAAGTGGAAGATGCAACCTATTTAAGTAAAAAAAAAAAGTCTCAAAGGCAACTAAAATATAGAGAATACATTTTATGTATAATGTATTATTGAGGTCAAATTCAATTGATTTAAAAATACATAACACATTTATATGACTGCTTTTAAATTTTAATTTTTATGCTTTTATGGTTTTTAAGTATTTTTCTTTATTTTTAAAGTAATCTTACAAAATGAGATGACCGTAAGATCATGGACTCAAGGAATTTTTAAATCCATACATTTACTGACCAGGCATGGTGGTGCACATGGCAGAGACAGGAGGATCGTGCAGGTTCGGAGCCAGCCTCGCTGGCTTAATAGACCCTGTTTCCAAAAAATATATAAAATAGGTCTGGGAGTGTAGCCCAGAGAAGGGTTTCCAGGAACCCCAGTACCACCAAAAAAATAAAAATAAATCCATACATTTATTAAGTTCATATTTCTTAAAATATTTTTGTTTGCATAAACTCTCCAAATAATTCAAATCCCTTTTATTATTACTTCAGCAATTGGACCCGTTATTCCATATATCACTGTACAGGTGACAAAAATGTAAATACGAATAAGATACAGAGCCTGAGTTTAAGGAGCTTACAATTTAGTGTGGAACTCTGACAAACAAGCAAATAAATAATAAAGAGCCAGAAGACAACACCATCAATTTACTGAATAAGCTTTTACTGAACACTTGGTAGTTGTCTGACACCGTTTTAAGTGCTAAAAAGATAGCAGGGAACAAGAGCAACATCGACCAGTCTGCTTTCAGAGAGCATACATCATCATGAAGGGAAAAAATCCAAAATAGTTAAACATGCCTTATGTCAAATATTAATAAATATTGTAGATGAAAAGAAAACATAAGAAGTGCTGGGGGTTTGGGAGTGTCAGAGAAAGCATTGAGCATGTAATATTTAAACAAATATCTGAGATAGTCAGGGAGCTGTCTAGAGCAATGAGCCTGTGGGATGTGTCCCTGGACTGAAGAAAAGGCTGAAAAAAATATATATATATGCATTGCTATGTTATTCTAACATTGACTTAATTTGGAAAGATACCAACACATGCCCATGTTTATAACAGCCCAATTCACAATGGTCAAATTATGAAGCCAACCCATGGGTTTGTCAAGAGATGAATACATGGAGAAAATGCAGTTATATATACACAATGGAATTCTACAGCATAAAGAAGAGAAAAAAATTATGTCATTTTTCAAGAAAATAGATCAATCTAGTGAATATTATTCTAAGTGAGGTCAGTCAGTCTCAGAAAAATCAGAGATCATTTGTTCTCTTTCATATGTGTAAGTAGAGAGAAAATAGAAAACATAAGAGACTTCAGATAAAGGTGGAGAGAAAGCAATAGAATAGTGGGAGAAGTTGGGAGAGGGCACTGATGAGGGAAATGAAGGTGGAGAAAGGAAGGAAACCGTTCCAACCATACTCCAGTAATATAAGAAGGCACTGCTATCAATTTCCCTAACATGTACGGGAAGGTAGGAGGGGGAAGAGGCTGGGATGCAGAAGGCAATACCCCAAGAGCTATGTGCATAAGTGTATCACATGGAACCTCATTACGATGTATAACTGCAATGCATTAATAAAAGTAAAAAGAACAGAAAAGAAAACTGATGTGGCTGAGGGAGTGGGAGGAGCAGATGAGATGGCAAAAGATGAAGTTTGTGAAGTAATAGAGGATCTTATTACAGGTGCCCCATTGCTGATAATAGTATATTAGTTATCTATTGCTAGATAAGAAATTGTCCCCAAACTTACTAGCTTAACAAAATAAGTATGTATTGACTCACAAATATTGCATGGACCAGAAATCCTGGGGTCATTTAATGGGTGTTCTCTTTCTTCTCTCAGATTTTGCAGCCAGCCGTCATCATCTGGGGCTTCAGTCATCAGAAGGCTTCACCAGGACTGGAAGGTCCATTCCCAGTGGACTTACTGACATGGCTTCTCACTTATTGCTGCTTTTTGTCAGCAGGCATAGGTTCTACACACACGGACCTTTTCATCAGGATACCTGAGTGCTCTCACAGTCTAGAACTGGCTTTCACAGAGAGAAAGTGTGAGCTAAGGAAACACAAGGCAGAAGCTATTATGTCTTCTATGACCTTTTCTCAGGAGTTATCACCATCATTTCCACAATGTCCTATTGGTTTCATAGGGCAGCCATATTCCATCTGGGGGAAATAACAAAAGACATGTGTCTCAGAAGACAAGAATCATTACCGGCTGTATTGTAGACTGCTCTTTCATTAAGGAACTCAAGTTTGTTCTGAATGAGATTGGAAGTTATTAGGTTATGAGCATAGTCTCAATATATCTTAAGTTTTAAACAGATTACTGTGATTGTTGGGTTGAGAATAGACAGTGGGACAATAAAGATGGAACCCAAGAAGTCAGTTAGGAGACCAGTACAATAACACCGGCAAGAATGCTGACTAGATAAAGGGAGAGGCTAGAAGGCTGTAAGTAAAATATGGCCAGATTTGGAATCTGGAGATGGTTTGAAGACAGACCTGACAGCAACTGTTGATGCATTTTATGTGGGCTGCAAAAACAAATGTAGTCCAAGTTGAATCAAGACATCTACCTAGAACAAACAGAAATACATTTACTACCCAAAAATATTTATTAGTTGTTCATGAGTTCAGGATGTGCAAACTACCCAGTCGAAAGAAGTCAGAAAAGATCTCCAGGGGGAAGTAAGTCTGAACTTAATGGACAAATCAGAGTTAGCCAAGCTAAGAGAAGGGAGAAGGGAATTGGGGGGGAAAGTAATAATAATAATGCAGAAAAGCCAAAAATACCCTGGTGTGTGTATAAGGAAGTAATACTGTGCTGTTGGTATGCTTGTTATAAGGAGTGCTTGATAGGAATAAATTTTTATACAAACTATAATTTCTCTATTTATTCAATTAAAATATTTTATGTATTATACATCTTCTTTCTGTCAGGCACTATGCTAGCCACAGAGGATACAATGATAAACACTGACATTATTGCTGAATCTAGTTTGACAGCAAAAAATGAGGTGAGTAGACCCAATAAAATGCTAATTCACAGGTTTTTAAAAAAACAGAAAAGAATATATGATATTGGAAGGGTATCTCCTAAATTTCTTTTTTTTAATGTTAGCAACATGTATATAAAGAGCTTGCTTTGAAAATGATTTTGCATAGCCTGAACACCATTTGTACCATAGTACACGTATATGGGAATGTGATTTGGGAAAAGGATGCTTGACATTACTGAGAGGATGGGACCCACAAGGCCTTTGTAAAGCTACCACTGGAGATCTGACTTGCTCAACTGTGTAGATAGTGATGTCATTCTATGTGGAAATACACTTTGCAAAAGGCCCAGCTTGGGGTTAGTAGGAAACCATGAGTTAGATTTGGCATGGAGGAAAGGTCAACATACAGTTTTCTAATCTTCTGTAAATAGTTACTAGTTAAATAAAAAGAAACCTACAATGTTTTAGAGTCTTACAAAATAAACACATTTAACACTTGATAAAATAACACTACGTGATAGCACTATTTAAGCAAATCCACTCTTATTCTCTATGTCTTGTCCGTGTTTGGCCTGATGCTACTCTTCTATTTTGGCCAGAGTAGATGCTTTTCAATTACCCAATGATGTGGATGCATATTAATGTACTTAGAGTTTCTTCCAGCCATTGTTGGGCATATTAAAAGGGAGATAGTCTAGATAAAATCTGGGGTATTGGACAAAGCGGGATTAGTTAATCCGAGTGTTACTAAAATTTTGAACAGCTCCTGTTCTTTTCTCTTGTCACTTATTGCTCCTGATCCATAGGCCTTGGGGATTATTATCTTCATTAAGTTATATAAATGCTGCCACTTTAAAGAAAAAATCTCGTATAGAGTAATATAATTTTGGAAGGGCACAATTAGTGTTTGTGAACAAAAACAACAAAAACATCATTTGCTATGCTTCTTTCTCCCTGGTAAGGAGGGCAGTTCTTAGATCCTGGAGACTCCTTCATTTGCTGGTTGTTTCTACCATTAAGCAATGGTTGTGAGATTAAAAGATTAGCATAGTCATGGAGTTATTTTGCATGTACAAACTTAATAAAAGAAATGCCACTGAGATAAGAGATTTTTAGGGGCCATGGATGAAAAAAGAAGGGTAAAACTTAAGTCTGACTTTGGGAGAGAAAGAGAGAGTAAAAGAGGGTAAGAGAGAGTAAACTTTTGTGCTGAAATGCTGTATACTAGGTATTATAAAGCATCTCGTTCTTTTCTACTGAGTCTTCAGTAACAGTTTTAACTCTAGTGCCTTGTGGAATAAAAATATTATTTTGAGACAATAAAGTGTTTGGGTCTGCTCCATGCAATCTTGCATAGGCAAGAACAGCCCTGAGGCTTCTCCTGGGTTCATTCTAATCTGAGATCATCTCTATACTTTCTATACAAAATTCCTATTTTCCAGCCTCTCTGCTTAAAATTTGGATTTCTTCTGAATTTTTGATTCGTGACACTCGTCTGCCTCAGTTTCTCTCCATCCCTCCTACTTACCTATAGTCAAGCCCTTCTCCCATCTTCACCTAACTCCTATGTATTCCTATTTTTAAATATATTTTCTTATTTCCCTAATGTATCTACTCAGCTCTTTTCTAAACCCTGTCCTAAGGAGGCCACTTGCAATCCAGTATGGTTTCCTGGTTCTTTGTGATAGCAAACCTGTTCTTGTCTATATTCTACATGTAGAACTGGCCAAAGAAACTTAGAAGATTTATGCTACAAAAAAGAATATTTTCACAGTAGGACCAATATAATTATGTGTATAATGTAGAATTATTTTATATTATTATTATTTAACATCATTATAAATAACATTTGTTGGGTTCTTATGTCAGGTATTGTTATAAATAATCTATGGGAAGTCTGTCAGTTATTAAAATAATTCTAGAAGCTGGGTGTGGTGGCACAAGTTTGTAATCCCAGCATTCAGGAAGTTGAGACAGGAGAATACGTGGTTCGCAGACAGCCTCAATTACTTAGTGAGGACCTTGGCAACTCAGTGAGACCCTCTTTCAAAATAAAGAATAAAAAATAGGGTTTGGGGTATGGCTCAGAGGTAGAATGCCCCTGGGTTTCATCCCCAGTACCGCAAAAATAAACAAAATAAAATAATCCTAGAAGATTAGTAATATTAATACTATTTATTCATAAAAATATCAAAGCTCAGAGTGGTTAAATAATTTGCCCATAGTGGAATCAGCCAAGGTATTCATCAACAGATGAATGGATCACAAAACTGTGGGATATGTGCACAATGGAATTTTACTCAGCCATAAAGAAAAACACAATAATGTCATTTACAGGGAAATAGGTGGAACTGGAGGACATTATGCTAAGTGAGATCAGTCAGTCACAAAAAATAAGAAATCAGATGCTCTCCCTAATATACAAAAGCTAGGGAGAAAATGGGTCAAAGGAGGAACTCTAGATGAAGAAGGAGATTCTATAGATGAGCAAATAAAGTGACCTAATTGAGGGGGTGGGAGGGGGGAAGAGGGAAACTCTCTAAAGCACATGATGTACTTTAACAAACATATCAAAGTCAATCACTAAGCCAAACATGAGAAGGAGGGAATTGGAGGGAATGGGGTGGGAACTGGGAAAGGGCTAAATGAGTGATGTGTGCATATATGCCTCCACCATCTTGCATACCATTAAGATGTATGAATACAAGTCAGGCATGGTAGCGCATGCTTGTAATCCCTGCACTTGGGAGGCAGAGACAGGAGGATCGTGCAGATTCGAAGCCAGCCGCGCTGGCTTAAGAGACCCTGTTTCCAAATTTAAAAATTATAAAAATAATAATTTGACCATAGTTACATAGCATTATTCCACCCCAGCATGCTGACGTCAGATTACAATTAACCATTATAGTCCACATTTATTCATGTTTAAAACTCAGTTTTAATAAATAATATTTTAATTTAAGACATAATAATGCTCATGTTTTGATTTTATAAGGTACAGAGAGATCATATAAACAAGATGGCAGAGACTTGGGCTATCATAACAGAATCTCTCAACAAATTGAAAAATAAGCTTTTGTGAGACAATTCAAAAGCTGAAATCGAGCCACATGGGTGATATGTAAAATGTTAAAAACAGAAATTCATAATTCAGGTTGCCAGCTTTCAAAAATTTAATCTTAGACTGAGTATTGTAAACTATACCATGATATCTTCCAAGAGCATAAAAACCTTTTTGATGACCAGGGGAAAAGTGAAGTAGATTTGAGTATGGTCAGCAGAATGAGGAAAACCAAGATCAGAAAAAAATAAAATAAATAAATAAATAAGAGGAGAAAAAGGAGGCAGAGGAGTTTATCTAGAAGCTTTTAAGTTCAGGAAAGCCTGGGGAAAGTGGCTGTGGACACATTATTAATAGTGACAAATTGACATCATTGATTATGAAATTAATGGAAGTAGGAAGAGCCTGTCTCTGAGCTTTTATCCAAAGATTTCAAATGTTTTAAAAGAGTCCCATGGTCAAATCTTTCAGAAGAGACTGATAAATTGAACATAATAAAAGCACAGATCAAGACCCTGTCAGCCCACATTCTGGGATCGTTATGTTCTCCCCAAAGGATGGCCTCTCCACCACGATAGAGGCCTGAGAGCTGACAGCCACAAAATATTACCCCGCCTCTAATGATCCCAGAGATGATGCAGCTCAGTTCCCAACTTACCTTCTCAGTGATTTCCTGTGCAAAGAGAAAGTCAGCCTGGCAATAAATAACCTATCCGCCCAGAGTCAGGGAGGACTATTTGACAACCAGATGAATAGAGACTATTTTGAAAATAGAGAAAAAAAATTACCCTTTACTGGAAAAAAAAGATTGATAAATGAGATGCTCACACTGGTCGGTCTCAGTGAACCATTTAAAAAGAAGAAACAGCATGGACAGATCAGTAGGTGGATAAACATAATCTCTAAACCATCTGTAGTGTCAGGCTCTGAAAAATCCATGAAGCCCAGCAAAGCAAGTTGTGTATGTAAAGAAAGTCGTGTATGGCCTAAATGGTCAGCATTAACCAAGCTCAGTTTCATACACTGGGATGATACGATTTTTCTTGGTTCTTCAATCGGCATAAAACTACTTGGCTAAATCTCAAAGTGGAAGTGATCTCTTTTTTTAGGTTAAGTTAAATTTCAGTTATTCATGTTAAAGGAAGCAGCACAAAAATAGAAACCTAGGTAAACCCACTGTTGTTCTTCATTAGTTTAATCTTGAAGCATAGTCCTTAGGCCATCCAGCTAGGTGGAGTTAGAAAAACAACACTAGTTATGGGGTTTCCAAGGGGGATGGAGACAATCTAATTTAGAAGCCTGGAAGTCTATGGCTATTGAGCTGAACAATGAATATTTTAAATTAAAACCCTATTTAGAAAAACTTCAACCTTCATGTGTGCACAATGATACGTGTAGGGTTTCTGCATATTAGCAGTGATTCCCAATGATTGTGAACACAAACGATTCTCTGTGGGGCACCAAGGGATTTAGCTTGACTAAAACATTATGAACATATCCATAAAGATGAGCTTAGATGGAAGAGTAGCACTCTATTCAACAGTATATAGGGGCCCATGTTCTCTATAACACGTTTGAGGAATCTTCATTACACTATTGAAGAGATAGAAAAACATATGTAGCTTAAGGGACATTCTCACCATACAGCAAGGATTTTTGTAATGAGGCACTAGTGAGTGTATATAGATTGGATCTGAAATGTCCCTCCAAAAGCTCATTCACTGAAAGCCCTGCCCCAGTGCATCAAGGTTCAATGGTAGGGCTTTTAGGCAATCATTGAATCCTCATCGATGGATTCCTCCATCTGATGGATTAAATGGACTTGCTGAGAGGTGGATGAAAACCACAGGCAGGTGTGGTGTGGCTGAAGGGAGCAGGTTACTGCAGGCATGACTTGGGAATTGTATCCATCCCTGGTCCTTTCCAGGGCCCATGAGCAGAACAGCCCTCATCTGCCAAGCGCTTCCGCCATAATGTTTATGCCTTGGATCCAGTGGAATATGGAAAGAATTCTCTGAAACTGTGAGTTAAGTCTTTCCTCAGTTGTTTTGTCAAGTATTTTGGTCATGGTGATGAGTACCTAACACAGTAAATAATATTAAATTTATAATAAAAATAAGGAACATTACTTTTACAAATAGGACAAGACATGAAAATAAGGGTTAACATTCTACCTGCCTACACACACACACACACACACACACACACACACACACACAGCAACAAAACCCGATATTCAAGATAAATGGAGAGCAAAAATCTGATCCTTTGGGCAAAAGGAATAGAAAGAAAATGTTAAAGTAAGAAAAGAGATCTGACTCTAACCACTGTTGATGAGAATATAAATTGAAATAGACTTCCTGGAGGGCATTTTGGCAATATTATTGAAAAGTTTCAGATGTGCTTATTCCTTAACCCAATAATTCTACTTCCAGGATCCTAACTTAGAGAAATATTTACTGGTGTGCATAAAAGCATAGGCAGTATTTATTGTGTGCTGTTTATTAAGCAGAAAATTTGAACTCTAAATTCCTGTCAATAGGATAATAGTGACATTGTATTTAACTCTCATGATAGAATAATATGAAAATATCTAAATGAAAAAGTTGTATGTGTTTATATTTGACTACTCTGATGCATATTATCAAATATAAAGGGGAAACCAAATATGTAACGCATAATATATTCTATATATTAATATATTATTAAAATGTATTTATACTTACATTATATTGCACATGTATAAATGCATTTATAAAGTTCTTTTTTTGAGATTTAAAGAAGTTTATTAGAAAGATAGAAATACAGAAAATAGAAAAACAGCCCCATGCCAAAATGGTATGGGGGGGTGACTCGAAATGAATACACCCTAGTTTTGGTTTTTTTTTGGTGGTACTGGGGGTGGAACCCAGAGGCTTTCTACCTCTGGGCCATACTCCCAGATCTTTTTTATATTTTATTTGGAAACAGGGTCTCACTAAGTTGCTGAGAGCTTCACTAAGTAGCTGAGGCTGGCTTCGAACCCGTGCGATCCTCCTGTCTCAGCCTCCCAAGCGCAGGGATTACAAGCGTGCGCCACCACGCCCGGCTACATTTACAAAGTTCTATGAAAGTTTATTAGTGGTACCTCCTTGAAAGAAAGATGAGTTTTGAAAAGAGAAGTAAAGACAGGTTCTCTTATCTTTAATTGTATAAATGTCCAAATTATTTCAACATTTAGAATAATATTGTATATTTTTGATTGGGTTGTTTGTTTTCTTAGTGGTAAGTTTCTTGAGTTCTCTATATTCCGTATAGTAGTCTCTATCAGAGGGGTAGCTGGCAAAAATTTTCTCCCATTCTGTCTGCATTCTGTTGAGGTTCTTGATAATTTCCTTTGCTGCACAGAAGCTCGTTGGTTTAATCTAATCCTACATATTGATCATCCCTTTTGATTTCTTGTGCCTTTGAGGGGTTTTCTGAGAAAGTTTTCACCTGTACTTATATGTTGAAATGTTGGACCTATGCCCTCTTCAAGTAGCTGCAAGGTCTCTGGTCTAATTTCAAGGTCTTTGATCCATATTGAATTGATTCTTGTGGAGGGTGACAAAATAGGATTTATTTCTATTTTTTCTGCATATAGTTAATCAGTTCTGCCAACATCATTTGTTAAAGAGGCTATCTTTCTTCCGGTGTATATTTTTGGTCTGTCAAAAATCAAAAAATAGGCAAGTGAACTAAATAGACACTTCACAAAATGAGAAATGCAAATGGCCAAAAATGTGTGAAAAATGTTCAACATCATTAGCAGAGAGATGCAAATCAAAACTACCCTGAGATTTCACCCAACCCCAGTTAGAATGGCAATCATTAAAAATACAAACAACAACAAATGCTGGCAAGGGTGTGGAGAAGTAGAAACTCAAATACATTTTTGGTGGGATTGCAAATTAGTGCAACCACTTTGGAAAATAGTATGGAGAAGGATGAGTCTAAGAAGAATGAGTCTAAGAAGAATGAGAATGAATCAAGCATAAGACCCAGTAATACCATTTCCGGGTATCTACCTAAACGAATGAAAACCTAACTACCAGACTAATGCATATGTATCTATGTTTATAGCTGCACAATTTACAATTGCTAAACTATGGAACCAGTCAAGATGTCCATCAACAGATGAATGGATTACAAAACTATGGGATATATAAACAATGAAATTTTACTCAGTCATAAAGAAGAACAAAATTATGTCATTTTCAGGAAAATTGATGGGACCGAAGACTGTTATGCCAAGTGAGATTAGTCAGTCAAAAGAGTAAAAATTTGGATTCTTTCTCTAATATGGGAAAGCAAATGAGAAAATGGAACATAGAAGGGACTTCAAAGAAGGAAAAAACCTTAGATGAGTAAAGAAGGTGACCTAACTGAGGGGGATGTGAGGGCAGAAGAGGTAAATTCCCTAATGTACATGATGTACATTCACAAACATATCAAAGTCAGTCACTAAGCCAAACATGAGAAGAAGGGAGGAGAGAGGTTATGGGGTGAAAGTTGGGGAAGGGCTAAATGAGTGATGTATATATGTATATATGCCTCTACCATCTTGTACCCCATTAAGATGACTACAATGCACCAATAAAAAAATTAAAAATAATAGTGTATAAAGGTTAAACATATTTTTAAGAATTAAATATTATTGTTGAAAAAGAACAAGTTCTACTGAGTATCACCTAGGGTGTGCCACACGTTAAGCACCAGAAGCCCAGTAGATTTTCTCATATCTAACACAGTTCAGCTTTGGTTATATTTCGACTGGTTTTACTCTTAGAACAAAGCATTCCAAAATACTCTCTTTTGAAATGTTGCTGGTTATCGTGGCAGATAAAAAGGACACATAGAGATGCTTCACATCCTCCCATAATTCGCAAACAAGGTGAGTCACATGGCCATGGACTTCAGCAGAGCAGCAATATACAAGAATCCCATAGGACAGCGCCACAGGGAGGGCCTGGGATAACCTCTTAACAGTAATGCAGCATTCTGTATAGCAGATAAAACCACCTCTTGCTTCTGCTTCTTCCTCCTTCTACTTCTTAATTATGTATAAAACTAAACTTATACATTATTCCAGCAATCCATTGCAGCTCCCAAAGATTCTTTCCCTCTGGTCTTTCCCCTACTCTTGTCTCCCCTTCCCTTCCTTTGTACATCTCTCTCATGCTTTCTCTTCTTTCTCCCTCAACCTCTATCATTCTTTCAGGTACAGCCAGAAAAGTAAGAAACAAATAACTCGAACTAAAAACTCTCTCATTTATTACTGTAGGGCTAATTCAATCTAAAAGACTGTTCTTTAACTCCTACCTCCTTTCTGTCAGTATTCTTAATGCTTTGATCCAAAGAGCCCGATCACACACAAATTAGAGGAAGGTAGACTTATTTGCTCACAGCTTTGGAGATTTTTTGAGCTTTAGTCCATGTCAGGTCGGGTCTGTAGAGCTCAGGGCATGGCAAAGGGAAGCAGATCCAGTTCAGAGAGAGCAAGGCTCTTCTCTCTTAAATCCAGGAGACTGGAAGCAAAAGAGAGAGAACAGGGGAAGGAGAAGCCATATATAATCCCAACATTGTCCCCCTAACATTCTTTGCATCTCACCTTCATTAAGGATACTTTCTGAGCTCCTGAAGGAGATTTTTAAAGCTACCAATGATCTTTCTCATACCCATTATGCCGTTTTCTTCTCTTGTGATTTGTGAATGAAACTTGACACCCTCAGGGAACCCTTCTCAACCAAGTCTTGCCTCCAACATTGCTGCCTTCAATCTGTGAGGCCTCAGGGGCACTATGAATTTAAACTTTACACACTTTTACTTTACTCTGAAGGCATTTTCCTTCTTGCAAGTGACTCCAACTGTTTTTTCTTCTTTTTGTATTGGAGATTGAGTCTAGGAATATTCTACCTCTGAGATGCTCCCCAGTCCTATTTTATGTTTTATTTTTAAACAGGGTCTTTTTAAGTAGTAGAAGGCCTTGCTATATCACTGAGGCTGGACACAACCCTGCAATCCTCCTGTCTCAGCCTCCCAAGCACTGGGATGATGGGAACACTTCCTGTTCAAGCCATCTTTGTGGCCCTCACTAATTTTTCTTTATCTAATAATATATAATAACTTCACTTCTGGAATGATCTCTCTAGAATGTGAACCTAATCATCAGTGTCCCCCTAACATTCTTTGCATCTCACCTTCATTAAGGATACTTTCTGAGCTCCTGAAGGAGATTTTTAAAGCTACCAATGATCTTTCTCATATCCATTATGCCGTTTTCTTCTCTTGTGATTTGTGAATGAAACTTGATACTGTAGTAATGCCAAACGCCTTACTTTTCTCCAAGTGTTCAAAGCTTTTTTTTTTTTACTTTTGAAATGTCCCATTTTCTTCCTGAAGAATCGTGCCCTCCCCAGAAAGTCTTATTTGTCCTGTGAGAATCAGCAAAAGGTACCAATTTTCTTATCATGCAGAGCAGCAATGAATTCGGATAATAAAATTATTTTTCTGATGATAATCTAATATGAACTCTCATCTTGCTGGTGTGGTTGGAACTTGGTCTTTGGCTAGTTGGGGGTTTCTAATTGCCTCGGGCTTCTAAGGGTTAGGGATTTCACATGGTGGCAAGGCCTCTGGTGGGAAACTCTCTGGGTTCTTAGTCCCACAGATGGTGTGTCATTAAAGGCACTGAAATCATCCTGTTGCCTTCCGGGCCTTGCTAGAGCATGGGGATATGTTAGGGGCTCTCCAGAGGGCTCTTTGCCTGGACATATTGGACCACCACACCCTGCCCCTGGACTCTGCAGGACTCCTCCCTCCGTGTTCCTCTGGTATCTCACCTCTTGGTACCTATGCTCCAGCTCTGTTCTATACAGGGCAGAAAAATCCTCTTTTGCTTTTCTCAACAGCATCAAGCAAAAGCACCTTAATGAATTGACATTTGGAGGAACCAAAGGTCCTAAAGACAGTAGTTGTTTTTTCTACTTTCTAACATGTTCTTTTCTTTTTCAATATCTGTATGAAGGAAATGAAATGAAAAGGAGAGGTACCAGTACCGAAGGGGAAAAAACCCTTCATATTGCAAAAATTGTATCAAGTGTAGAAGGTTTAATTTTCAAATATACTATTTTTTTCCCTGTATGGGTTTGACTGATAAAGTGCTTTATAGCATTGGTTTGGTATGTAGATAGTCAACCCATGTTGGAATCCTTAAGAATAATAATAGGTTTCTTTTCTTTTCTTTTCTTTTTTATTATTATTATTTTTTGTGGTACTGGGGTTCCTGGAAGCCCTTCTACCTCCAAGCTACACTCCCAGACCTATTTTATATTTTTATTTGGAAACAGAGTCTCTTAAACCAGCGCGGCTGGCTTTGAACCTGCGCGATCCTCCTGTCTCCGCCTCCCAAGCGCGGGGATTACAAGCGTGCGCCACCACGCCCGGCTAATAGGTTTTTTAATTGCATTCCATTTGCCTACATTCATATCCATTTGAAATACTTCATAATTACTTGTCAATACTTACTAAATATTTGTTGATTTGTAATATAAAATTAATTTCATGTACCCAAAACCAAAATGTAAAAAGGAAGGAATGTAAGCAAGGCTGAAAAATCCAGATGTGATAACAGATGGACGAGTTATGTAAAATTTATACTTAATTCTCAATTATTTAGTGAGTAACTACCTATATTATTCAATCGGGAATTCAAATGATCAGGAGAAGTGTGTAGTTTCCATACTGATATACATTAGTCTAAAGAGACATAAACATCTGTCTTTAAAAGACTTAGAAAAGATGGATAACCATTTCCTAAATGGCTTTTGTTCAGAGATAGCAGATTTGTAAGGAAATAAGGATTTCACAGCAAAACAAGTTTGAGAAATGCTACATATCACACCTTGAGGGCTTAAAGTGCACATTAGCCTATCTGAAATCCCTGGAGAAAGAAACTGTTTAACTTTGCTTAACTTAGTAAAATTTATCTGAGCATATGATACACACACATATGCACCCATATATGTACATTTATAAGATTAAATGCCAGCAATACTATGATACAATAAAGACATGCTATATACATCTTATGTTCCACTTGATAACAGTGTACTGGGGCTGCTCTGTCCTTAGCAGCTAACAGAGGGCCTGTTTCAAAGTTGACATTTTTCTTATTTTTCCACCCCTTTCTCAAAATCCTCATCAAGATCCTGGCTGGAGGGCATGTCACATCTGCACCATCTCAGCACCCTTTCATGATTTGCATCTTCTTGGTGGGAAGGTGCTTGACTTTACCTTAGAATCAGATAAATAGCCAGTTTCCATCTAGTGAAAGCGATCTTCTCTCCTCCTCAGCTTCACCCTTCCCCATCCTATGGAAAAGTGTTTTTTTTTTTCTTCTCACTCTATCTCCATCAAAGGACGAGCCACCCTCTGGTTGGTGAGAACCTGGTACCCAGTGGGCCAAGTACCAGGATGAGTTACATTTTCTTCAGGTGTAGAAAGTTGTGCCAGCTCTCTGACTCAGGGACCCCATGTATCTTGAATCCTCATCTCTATATGTAGGCCCATGTCTCTCAAACTATCATATGTGCCAGAATCATTTGGAAGAATGGGCAAAACAGATTGCTGCTCCTCATTCCTAGAATTTTGGATTCTGCAGTATTAGGATAGGGTCTAAAAGTTTGAATTTCTCTAGACTACACATTAAGAGCCACTGTGTTAGACAAATTGGGAACTTTCTTTGTCTCATCAATTATCTATGCCCTCTGCTCTAGTATTAACTCCCCTGGCCATAAGTCCCCCACTTGTACAAAGGACTCATTGTCTAAAGGGATATCAGTATCACCATTTCCTCGTTAACCTAAATCGTTACCTTCCTACCTTAGGTGGACAGTACAAGTTGTGTTTTAAAATTGATGCTTACCAACATGTGACTTATTTAATTGGTTAACACTCATAGAAGTGGATCAAGTGATCAGATTGTTTTGGGGATCTGTTCCTGGTCCCATGTCTGCTGATTTCCTCCTTAAGTAACAGATAATCTCCTGCCCAGCTACATATGGATGGCTACATGTCATGATTTTTTATTTTTTTGCATTCATAGTTTGCTAGAAATTAAAACTTTTTCCAATAAAAGTCCTTATATCAATGTAAGACACTCCAATGTTTATCTTCCAACGGAAAGAACTTTACAGAGTTTTTTAAACATGAGGAAATGGCAAATGCTTTTTTATCCATTCGTCATTTATAGTTCGCTACCATGACTCTCTGATACCAGAATGCACATCAATTACAGAGTTTAGTAGAAAGAGAAGCTTTTAGAGTTTTCTGGTCTTCAAATGACACAATCTTTTAGTTTTTCCTACAGTGTCAAAAAATAAAGATGGCAATTTAGGAAATTAGAAAAGATAAAGCAAAGACTATCATATTTGCTGAAAATAATGTGGTATATTACAAACAGTGCAAATACACCAGTTAATTCTGTTAAATATGATATGTATTTCCTTATTGGATAGATTTAACTGGAATATTATTATGAACTTTGCTAGCATTGAAATGGAAACAATGAAGTTTCATATAGACAACAGTTAATTACACTATTATTCATGGTAGTGAAAAGCTACAATGGTGATTGTAGTTCAGTCTCTGGAAATCAGATGCATGATGGTGCCTGCTGCTGACAATCAATTGGATGAATGATGCTGTTCACAGGGAGAAATATTAAAAAGTCACTAGAGTCAGGCAAATTCTGAAGGATGGGTACGTGGTCATGGCTGCAAAAGATGCAACAACAATCAGGGAATTCTACTAGGTTCTTTACTTAAGGCTTTCTCTGGTATTATTCAATATTTCAGCTTTGTCGACTGGCTATCTCTGGGTGCACACGTTGCTCAGAGTCAGTCTTAGACCCCACAGTGTCTTAGAAAGGTTTTCACCTTTTCAGCAGTTGATAAAACGAGATCTCAACGTAAGTGGGAATTACTACAGCTGGTGAGAAGTTTAGTAATGTGAAATTGTCTCTAAAGTCTGAACTCTTTCACTGTTTATAGCCAGATATTGAAGATTCCTCCAAAGCTAAGAGCTCAGGTTGGACAGGTAAGCTGAATTAGACCTTGTCCTCAGCTCAGTGCTGGAACCTAGAGCAAAACAAACATCAGTAACATCTGTCAGGTTCTAGTCTTTACAATTTTTATGTTGTTTGTCTTAGTGTTTTAGTATTCTTTTTTTATTTTAAAATGTTCCTGAGATGATGGGGGCCCCTTAAATTTCAACAAAGGTGAATCCTTTACTCGCCTCCCATGAGTCAGAGACCTGATAATGCAGGTAGGACTTTCCTTGTCATAGATGAAAATGGCTAAAGAGCTGTACTGTTCTCTTTGGGACAAAACTCCTTCCCCTAATCATCATCATTATTATTAATTATTATTATTGTTTTGTATTACTGGGGATGGAAACCAGGGGTATTCTACTTCTGAGCTATACCCTCAGCCCCATTTTTTCATTTTCATTTTTAAAGAAGGTCTCACTAAGTTGCAGAGGGCCTCACTAAGTGGCTGAGGCTGCCCGCCAACCTGTGATCCTCCTGTCTCAGCCTCCCAAATACTGGAATTACAGATGTTAGCCACCATGCCCAGCTCCTAATCATTCTTATATGCATAGTAATTGATTATAAATACTGTAGACATTCAAGAAATCTAAATAATAGGGCGAGGAGCCCTGTTTTCATCATTTACTTTTAACTACTGTTAGCATTTTGTCACATTTACCTTATTTATCCTACGATAATTTTTAAATGAACCATTTCAGAAAATGTGATCAGCTGGGCGTGGTGGCACACGCTTGTAATCCCAGCATTCCGGAGGCTGAGACAGGAGGATTGTGGTTCGCAGAGAGCCTCAGCTACTTAGTGAGGCCCTCTGCAACTCAGTGAGACCTGGTTTCAAAATAAAGAATAAAAAATAGGGCAGGGGGTGTAGCTTGGAGGTCAAATGCCCCTGGGATCCATCTCCATACCCACCAAAAACAACAACAACAACAAGAAAATGTTATCAATATTTCTGCACACACTTCTTAAGACTGCCTTCTCTTACTCAACTATGGCATAACTATCACATAATATGTAAAAAAAATTACAGTAGTTCCATAATATGGCAGCTACCAGACTGTGTGTTGAGGTACCCAAGGTGCTAGAGCAAGCTTCCAAGGTTTGTGACATGTTTTTAAATTGCTAGGAAAACAGCCATATGCAATGCCTATCAGACACTGTGTAAACACCTGGCTCAACATAGTTTACAAATGTAGTATTAGATTCCTTTTGCCAGTGCTGTGTTGAAACTGGGATGCGGGTGGGTGGTTGCTTTCACAGGAATCAGGCACTTTACAAAATCAGTTGGGAACAGGAAATAAGAGTGGTGGTGTCCAATCTGATTTTGAGATTGGAGACGCTGTATATTGCTTCATAGGTACACATATCTCATTAGTAAGTCCTGATTATTTAAAAATGAAATGGCAATAGTTTTGAAGTTATTAATTTTGAAATGCTAAAAAAGTTTTAAGACAAATACCCATTAAGCTCATTAGAGGGCAGTTTAATAGATGAAAGTGGGACATTTTATCTAATGATGCTATAAAAGATGTTGATACATTAATGGCCCCACATACTATAACATTTGAGGATGTATAGCCTCATCTATAACATATTGCCTACATTGAAATTTTTAAAAAATATATATATGTGTATGTATATATATATATATATATATATACACATACATATATATATGTATATATAGATACACTTTATTTTTTATTTTTATTTTTAAAGGCAGTTTTAGGTTCACAGAAAAACTGAGCAGAAGGTATAGAGATCTGCCCCATTCTCCTGGCCCCACAAAAGCACAGTCTCTCCCATTGTCAATATCGCTCTCCAAAGTGATGCAATCGTCACAGCTGATGAACCTATGCCAATAGGTTGTTATCCTTCAAAGTCAACAATTTACATTACAGTTCCTCTTGGTGTTGTGCATTCTACAGATTTGGACAAATTCATTTTTTTAAATTTTTTTGCGGTGCTGGGCATAGAACCCAGGGGCATTCTACCTTAGAGCTACACCTCCAGCCCTATTTTTTTTATTCCTTATTTTGAAACAGTATCTCACTGAGTTGCAAAGGGCCTCATTAAGTAGCTGAGGCTGTCTGTGAACCACAATCCTCCTGTCTCAGCCTCCTGAATGCTGGGATTACAACTGTGCGCCACCATGCCCGGCTGGACAAATTTATACTAATGTTAATATAGTATCTTGGGAGGTAGATTCACTGCCCTAAATATCTTCTGTGCTTCACCCATTTCTTCTTCCCTTTCCTCTATCTACTGCCAAGTGCAGAACATTTTACTATTTATAGTTTTGCCTTTTCCAAGTGTCATATAATTGGAATTATATAGTATATAACTTTTGCAGATTAGCTTTTTCACTTAATAATGGGCACTTAAGGTCCATCCATGTATTTTCAGGTCTTTATAGCTCATTGTTTTTCAGTAATATTATTTCTTAGCAACACTATCCCGTTGCCTGGAGGGGCCAACGAAGAACATGGTGATTATAAATAAAGCTGCCACAAACATCCATGAGAAGGTTTTTGGTGGACTTAAATTTTCAACTAATTTATGTAAATAACAACAAGGGAAATTGCTGGATCATATGGTGAGTGTTTGTATATATATGTCAATATACATATATGTATATATATATATGTCATAATTATATATATATATATATATATATATATATATATATATATATATATATAATTTTTTTTTTTGCAGTACTGGGGATGGAACCCAGGGGCATTCTACCTCTGAGCTATACCCCCAGCCCTCTTTTTAATTCTTTATTTTGAAACAGGATCTCACTGAGTTGCAGAGGGCCTCCTGTCTCAGCCTCCCAAATTCTGGAATGACAAGTTTATACCACCCTGTACAGCTGGAAAGAGTATTTAATTATCTAAAAACTACAACTGGCTTCCAAAGTGGCCGTGCCTCTTTGCATTTTTCACCAGTAATGTGTGACAGCTCCTTATGCTCCACATACTTGCCAGCATTCTGTGTTTTGTGTTCTGAATTTGGGCCATTCTAACAAATGGGTAGTGGTATTCTGGCTCCTTAGTATTAAGGAGCCATTCAAGGTATGTACATTGCTTTTTTTTAAAATTTTTTATTGGTGCACTGTATTCATACATCATAGTGGGATATAAACTTTTGTAGACATACATGCACACATCACCAAGTCAGTCCCCACCCGATCCCCACCCTATTCTCTCCCCATCTCTCCTTCCCATGCTTGGCTTAGTGGTTGACATCTAGTATTATAGCAATTTATCCAAAATTAAAAATGATAATCTCACATAACAGCTTCATTTGTCTGATACCAAGCTTTTGATGACTTAAAGATAACATTTCAATATTTCTTTTTGCTTTCTTTCTTACCAGAGAATATTTTTTTTCTATTTTTTTAGGTGAAACTATCATATATTTATATATTTTTTTTAACTTTCTCAGATACTTTATTTATTTTTTTTTTTAATTTTTTTAATTAATTTATTTTTTAAATTGGTGCATTGTAGTCATATATCAATCACATTGGAGTACAAGACTTGAGAGGATATACAAGCACACATCATCCAATTAGCCCTCCTCCAGCCCCCGTCCCATTCCCTCCCCCTCCCTCCATCCCACACTTCTTTGGTGATTTACTTTGATACATTTGTTTATGTACCTCCTGCATTTTAAAGAGGCTCCGTCCTCCGGTATTACATACCCTCTGATTGATCACATTAGTTGCTTCACTATAGGGCCCTTTCTATAGCTCAACCTCTTCCTGTTGCCCTTTTCCTCCTAGTTATTGCTGATTAAGAGAAGCGTCTGATTTATATTTTCTGCGATATTTCTCTGTGCATGCTGCGTTGCAAGTACCAATCCCACTCTTGATGGTCCCAGTAGTGGCCTGGCTACTCAGTGGACTGATCCAGACCTCGCTGGCTCACGCAGCGGCCTTGCCTCATGGGAGGACCCAGTTCTGGTCTCGCTGGCCCCTGAACAGGTCAAACCACTAAGCTGGCTTTGGTCCCGACCTTGGAGGCCGCAGGAGTGAACTTGCCTCACGCCAGGCTCCGATGCTGGCCATTGGCCCCTGCACCGGTCTAACCCCTTGGCAGGATTCCAATCCCGGCCTCGGAGGCCCCAACACTGGTAATGCCTCACGGCAGGCTCCAATGCCGGCCTCACTGGCCCCAGCACCGGCCTAACCCCTTGACAGGCTCTTATCCTGGCCTCAGAGGCCCCAGTACCGGCCTTGCCTCACGGCAGGCTCCGATGCCGGCCTCGCTGGCCCCAGCAGCGGCCTAACCCCTCGGCAGGCTCCGATCCCGGCCTCGGAGACCCCAGAACTGGTCATGCCTCAAGGCAGGCTCCGATGCCGGCCTCGCTGGCCCCAGCACCGGCCTAGCCCCTTGGCAGGCTCTTATCCTGGCCTCGGAGGCCCCAGTACCGGCCTTGCCTCACGGCAGGCTCCAATGCCGGCCTCGCTGGCCCCAGCACCGGCCTAACCCCTCGGCATGCTCCGATCCCGGCCTCGGAGGCCCCAGGACTGGTCATGCCTCACGGCAGGCTCCGCTGCCGGCCTCGTTGGCCCCAGAACCGGCCTAACCTCTCGGCAAGCTCTTATCCTGGCCTCGGAGGCCCCAGTACCGGCCTTGCCTCACGGCAGGCTCCGATGCCGGCCTCACTGGCCCCAGCAGCGGCCTAACCCCTCGGCAGGCTCCGATCCCAGCATCAGAGGCCCCAGTACCGGCCTTGCCTCAAGGCAGGCTCCGATGCCGGCCTCGCTGGCCCCAGCACCGGCCTAACCCCTTGGCAGGCTCTTATCCTGGCCTCGGAGGCCCCAGTACTGGCCTTGCCTCACGGCAGGCTCCGATGCCGGCCTCGCTGGCCCCAGCACCGGCCTAACCCCTCGGCATGCTCCGATCCCGGCCTCGGAGGCCCCAGCACTGGTCATGCCTCACGGCAGGCTCCGCTGCCGGCCTCGTTGGCCCCAGCACCGGCCTAACCCATCGGCAAGCTCTTATCCTGGCCTCGGAGGCCCCAGTACCGGCCTTGCCTCACGGCAGGCTCCGATGCCGGCCTCGCTGGCCCCAGCACCGGCCTAACCCCTCGGCAGGCTCTTGTCCTGGCCTCGGAGGCCCCAGTACCGGCCTTGCCTCACGGCAGGCTCCGATGCCGGCCTCGCTGGCCCCAGCACCGGCTTAACCCCTCGGCAGGCTCTTATCCTGGCCTCGAGGCCCCAGTACCGGCCTTGCCTCAAGGCAGGCTCCGATGCCGGCCTCGCTGGCCCCAGCACCGGCCTAACCCCTCAGCAGGCTTTTATCCTGGCCTCAGAGGCCCCAGTACCGGCCTTGCCTCACGGCAGGCTCCGATGCCGGCCTCACTGGCCCCAACAGCGGCCTAACCCCTCGGCAGGCTCCGATCCCGGCCTCAGAGGCCCCAGTACCGGCCTTGCCTCACGGCAGGCTCCGATGCCGGCCTCGCTGGCCCCAGCAGCGGCCTAACCCCTCGGCAGGCTCTGATCCCAGCCTCGGAGGCCCCAGCACTGGTCATGCCTCAAGGCAGGCTCCGATGCCGGCCTCGCTGGCCCCAGCACCGGCCTAGCCCCTTGGCAGGCTCTTATCCTGGAGTCGGAGGCCCCAGTACCGGCCTTGCCTCACGGCAGGCTCCAATGCCGGCCTCGCTGGCCCCAGCACCGGCCTAACCCCTCGGCATGCTCCGATCCCGGCCTCGGAGGCCCCAGCACTGGTCATGCCTCACGGCAGGCTCCGCTGCCGGCCTCGTTGGCCCCAGCACCGGCCTAACCCCTCGGCAAGCTCTTATCCTGGCCTCGGAGGCCCCAGTACCGGCCTTGCCTCACGGCAGGCTCCGATGCCGGCCTCACTGGCCCCAGCAGCGGCCTAACCCCTTGGCAGGCTCCGATCCCGGCCTCGGAGGCCCCAGTACCGGCCTTGCCTCACGGCAGGCTCCGATGCTGGCCTCGCTGGCCCCAGCACCGGCCTAACCCCTCGGCAGGCTCTTATCCTGGCCTAGAGGCCCCAGTACCGGCCTTGCCTCAAGGCAGGCTCCGATGCCGGCCTCACTGGTCCCAGCACTGGCCTAACCCCTCGGCAGGCTCTTATCCTGGCCTGGGAGGCCCCAGTACCGGCCTTGCCTCACGGCAGGCTCCGATGCCGGCCTCGCTGGCCCCAGCAGCGGCCTAACCCCTCGGCAGGCTCCGATCCCAGCATCGGAGGCCCCAGCACTGGTCATGCCTCAAGGCAGGCTCCGATGCCGGCCTCGCTGGCCCCCGCACCGGCCTAGCCCCTTGGCAGGCTCTGATCCTGGCCTCGGAGGCCCCAGTACCGGCCTTGCCTCACGGCAGGCTCCGATGCCGGCCTCGCTGGCCCCAGCACCGGCCTAACCCCTCGGCATGCTCCGATCCCGGCCTCGGAGGCCCCAGCACTGGTCATGCCTCACGGCAGGCTCCGCTGCCGGCCTCGTTGGCCCCAGCACCGGCCTAACCCCTCGGCAAGCTCTTATCCTGGCCTCGGAGGCCCCAGTACCGGCCTTGCCTCACGGCAGGCTCCGATGCCGGCCTCGCTGGCCCCAGCAGCGGCCTAACCCCTCGGCATGCTCTTGTCCTGGCCTCGGAGGCCCCAGTACCGGCCTTGCCTCACGGCAGGCTCCGATGCCGGCCTCGCTGGCCCCAGCACCTGCCTAACCCCTCGGCAGGCTCTTATCCTGGCCTCGAGGCCCCAGTACCGGCCTTGCCTCAAGGCAGGCTCCGATGCCGGCCTCGCTGGCCCCAGCACCGGCCTAACCCCTCAGCAGGCTTTTATCCTGGCCTCAGAGGCCCCAGTACCGGCCTTGCCTCACGGCAGGCTCCGATGCCGGCCTCACTGGCCCCAGCAGCGGCCTAACCCCTCGGCAGGCTCCGATCCCGGCCTCAGAGGCCCCAGTACCGGCCTTGCCTCACGGCAGGCTCCGATGCCGGCCTCGCTGGCCCCAGCAGCGGCCTAACCCCTCGGCAGGCTCTGATCCCAGCCTCGGAGGCCCCAGCACTGGTCATGCCTCAAGGCAGGCTCCGATGCCGGCCTCGCTGGCCCCAGCACCGGCCTAGCCCCTTGGCAGGCTCTTATCCTGGCTTCGGAGGCCCCAGTACCGGCCTTGCCTCACGGCAGGCTCCAATGCCGGCCTCGCTGGCCCCAGCACCGGCCTAACCCCTCGGCATGCTCCGATCCCGGCCTCGGAGGCCCCAGCACTGGTCATGCCTCACGGCAGGCTCCGCTGCCGGCCTCGTTGGCCCCAGCACCGGCCTAACCCCTCGGCAAGCTCTTATCCTGGCCTCGGAGGCCCCAGTACCGGCCTTGCCTCACGGCAGGCTCCGATGCCGGCCTCACTGGCCCCAGCAGCGGCCTAACCCCTCGGCAGGCTCCGATCCCGGCCTCGGAGGCCCCAGTACCGGCCTTGCCTCACGGCAGGCTCCGATGCTGGCCTCGCTGGCCCCAGCACCGGCCTAACCCCTCGGCAGGCTCCGTTCCCGGCCTCGGAGGCCCCAGCACTGGTCATGCCTCAAGGCAGGCTCCGATGGCGGCCTCGCTGGCCCCAGCACCGGCCTAACCCCTTGGCAGGCTCTTATCCTGGCCTCGGAGGCCCCAGTACAGGCCTTGCCTCACGGCAGGCTCCGCTGCCGGCCTCGCTGTCCCCAGCACCGGCCTAACCCCTCGGCAGGCTCTTATCCTGGCCTAGAGGCCCCAGTACCGGCCTTGCCTCAAGGCAGGCTCCGATGCCGGCCTCACTGGTCCCAGCACTGGCCTAACCCCTCGGCAGGCTCTTATCCTAGCCTGGGAGGCCCCAGTACCGGCCTTGCCTCACGGCAGGCTCCGATGCCGGCCTCGCTGGCCCCAGCAGCGGCCTAACCCCTCGGCAGGCTCCGATCCCAGCCTCGGAGGCCCCAGCACTGGTCATACCTCAAGGCAGGCTCCGATGCCGGCCTCGCTGGCCCCCGCACCGGCCTAGCCCCTTGGCAGGCTCTTATCCTGGCCTCGGAGGCCCCAGTACCGGCCTTGCCTCACGGCAGGCTCCGATGCCGGCCTCGCTGGCCCCAGCACCGGCCTAACCCCTCGGCATGCTCCGATCCCGGCCTCGGAGGCCCCAGCACTGGTCATGCCTCACGGCAGGCTCCGCTGCCGGCCTCGTTGGCCCCAGCACCGGCCTAACCTCTCGGCAAGCTCTTATCCTGGCCTCGGAGGCCCCAGTACCGGCCTTGCCTCACGGCAGGCTCCGATGCCGGCCTCGCTGGCCCCAGCAGCGGCCTAACCCCTCGGCATGCTCCGATCCCGGCCTCAGAGGCCCCAGTACCGGCCCTGCCTCACGGCAGGCTCCGATGCCTGCCTCGCTGGCCCCAGCACCGACCTAACCCCTCGGCAGGCTCCGATCCCGGCCTCGGAGGCCCCAGCACTGGTCATGCCTCAAGGCAGGCTCCGATGCCGGCCTCGCTGGCCCCAGCACCGGCCTAGCCCCTTGGCAGGCTCTTATCCTGGCCTCGGAGGCCCCAGTACCGGCCTTGCCTCACGGCAGGCTCCGATGCCGGCCTCGCTGGCCCCAGCACCGGCCTAACCCCTCGGCATGCTCCGATCCCGGCCTCGGAGGCCCCAGCACTGGTCATGCCTCACGGCAGGCTCCGCTGCCGGCCTCGTTGGCCCCAGCACCTGCCTAACCCCTCGGCAAGCTCTTATCCTGGCCTCGGAGGCCCCAGTACCGGCCTTGCCTCACGGCAGGCTCCGATGCCGGCCTCGCTGGCCCCAGCACCGGCCTAACCCCTCAGCAGGCTCCGATCCCGGCCTCAGAGGCCCCAGTACCGGCCTTGCCTCAAGGCAGGCTCCGATGCCGGCCTCGCTGGCCCCAGCAGCGGCCTAACCCCTCGGCAGGCTCCGATCCCGGCCTCGGAGGCCCCAGCACTGGTCATGCCTCAAGGCAGGCTCCGATGGCGGCCTCGCTGGCCCCAGCACCGGCCTAACCCCTCGGCAGGCTCTTGTCCTGGCCTCGGAGGCCCCAGTACCGGCCTTGCCTCAAGGCAGGCTCCGATGCCGGCCTCGCTGGCCCCAGCACCGGCCTAACCCCTCAGCAGGCTCTTCTTCTGCCCTGGAGGCCCCAGCACTGGCCTAACCCCTCGGCAGGCTCTTATCCTGGCCTCGGAGGCCCAAGTACCGGCCTTGCCTCATGGCAGGCTCTGATGCCAGCCTCGCTGGCCCCAGCACCGGCCTAACCCCTCAGCAGGCTCCGGTCCCATCCTCGGGGGCCCCAACACTGGCCTTGCCTCACGGCAGGCTCCGATGCCGGCCTCGCTGACCCCAGCACCGGCCTAACCCCTCAGCAAGTTCCGGACCCGACCTCGGAGGCCCTAGCACAAGCCTTGCATCATGGCAGGCTCCAATGCCGGCCTCGCTGGCCCCAGCATCGGTCTAACCCCTCTGCAGGTTCCAATCCCGGCCACGGAGGCCTCAGTAGTGGCCCTGCCTCACAGCAAGCTCCGATGTCGGCCACTGGCCCCGGCGCCCGCCTAACCCCTCATCAGGTTCCGATCACAGTCTCTGTGGTTAGTATTTCAAAGGTTCCAGTTGTAATGTATCAGATCTCTGCCTCCCCCGAATATTGGCCACTGGCATTGCCACTGCCTCCACCGTTTCAAATCCTTCCCAGGCTCTTCTTCCACTCTGAATGTTGTCCAGTGTTCCTAAGCATGCGTGATGGTAGCATTCGACATTTGGTGTAATTTCTCCAAAAAAATAAAGTTGGTAAAATCCGGTTTCTGCTTCTCCTGAATACAAGTCTCTACCACCATCGCGAAGAACTCTTTCAACACCGCATTTCTCCTTGGTCTCCGCTAAACTCTCTCCTTATATGTGATGTCTGAGATTCTTAACAATATAGAGAAATAGCAGTCCTCTTTCACGGCGAATTTTTCCATAAGTTCCAGTGCATTTAGATAAGTTTTGTCTGCATCTCCAGTGTCCTGGCATCCATAACGGCTTTCTTACCACCTCTCCGATATTTTTCTTTATCTTTTTCTGTTCTGGGCCCGGTTTCTCCAGGGGTCTGGCGTGCTACTCGCAGTTCTGCCTGGGGCCCAGAGTCCCGCGACCCGGGCCCCATCTGGCGTGCCCAGCCCGCGACCCCTGCCCAGAACCCAGCGTCTTACTGGGTCTGGTTTCTCCAGGGGTCTGGCGTGCTACGCGCAGTTCGGCAGGGGCCCAGAGTCCCGCGACCCGGGCCCCATCTGGCGTGCCCAGCCCGCGACCCCCGCCCAGAACCCAGCGTCTTACTGGGTCTGGTTTCTCCAGGGGTCTGGCATGCTACGCCCAGTTCGGCAGGGGCCCAGAGTCCCGCGACCCGGGCCCCATTAGGCGTGCCCCGCCCGCGACCCCCGCCCAGAACCCAGCGTCTTACTGGGCCTGGTTTCTCCAGGGGTCTGGCGTGCTACGCGCAGTTCGGCCCGGGGCCCAGGGTCCCGCGACCCAAGCCCAGGCTTTTGTGCGCCGCGCGCGACCCCTGCCCAGAACCCAGCGTCTTACTGGGCCTGGTTTCTCCAGGGGTCTGGCGTGCTACGCGCAGTTCGGCCCGGGGCCCAGGGTCCCGCGACCCAAGCCCAGGCTTTTGTGCGCCGCGCGCGACCCCTGCCCAGAACCCAGCATCTTACTGGGCCTTGTTTCTCCAGGGGTCTGGCGTGCTACTCGCAGTTCTGCCTGGGGCCCAGAGTCCCGCGACCCGGGCCCCATCTGGCGTGCCCAGCCCGCGACCCCTGCCCAGAACCCAGCGTCTTACTGGGTCTGGTTTCTCCAGGGGTCTGGCGTGCTACGCGCAGTTCGGCAGGGGCCCAGAGTCCCGCGACCCGGGCCCCATCTGGCGTGCCCAGCCCGCGACCCCCGCCCAGAACCCAGCGTCTTACTGGGTCTGGTTTCTCCAGGGGTCTCTATATATTTATTTTTCAGAAAAAAATCTATCCTAATATGGAATATGGATTCTAGATACCCAAAATGATCTTGAAAAAGAACAAAGCTAGAAGATATATATTTTCTGATTTCAAACCATATAAAGCTACAATAATTGAAACAGTGTAGTACTGTTATAAAGGCAGATATATAAACCAGTGGAGTTAAATAAAAGCCTAGAGCTAAATTCTTCCCTATATTGTCAAGTTATTTTTGACAAGGTTTCCACGAACATTTGGTGGTGGAAATAATAATCTTTTAACTAAATATTGTTGAAAAATAATAATTACATGGAAAAGAATAAAATTGGACCCTTACCTAATCCCATATACAAGTATTAACTCAAAATAGATAAAAGACCTAAATATAAATCTTAAGACTATAAACTTTTAGAAGAAAATCTGGGTCATAAAACCTCACAACATTGAAATTGGCAGTGATTTCTTGGATATGATTTCAATGGCACAGGCAACAGAAGAGTATACAAACTCCCTAAAAAATAAAAAAAATATTGTATATCCAAAGACAATGTAAACAGAGTTAACAGTTACTAATAGAATGGGATAAAATATTCCAAATGCTATATCTGAAGGTATATTAATATTCCAACTAGAAATCCTAAAAATTAACAACAATAAAGGCAAACAATACCATTTAGAGATAGGTAAAAGACTAACATAAGTAATGAATCTCCACAGATAACCAGTCTTAGTTGTCTGTTGGATGGAATGTCTTGTTTCTCTGGTTCTGGTGTGTGTTACCTATTTCTTCTTTGTAGTTAATCTCTTTGAGTATTTTTTCTAGCGCTGGTTTTGAAGACATAAATTCCTTCAGTTTCTGTTTGTCATGGAAGCTTCTTATTTCCTTTTCTAATTTGATAGAAAGTTTTGCTGGGTAGGAAATTTTTGGCTGGAAGTTGTTTTCTTTCAGAGTTTGGAATATGTTCCTCCAAGCCCTTCTGGCTCTCATGACTTGGTTTGGGAAGTCTGGAGTGATTCTAATTGGTTTGCCTCTGAATGTCACTTGGCCCTTTGTTTTTGTTGCCTTTAAGATTCTCTGCTTGGCTTCACATAGGTCATTTTGACAATTATGTGGCATGGGGATCCTCTTCTCTGATCCTGTCTAAAGGGAGTTCTATAAGTTTCCTGGACCTGTGTATCAACCTCTTGCTCTATGTCTGGAAAATTTTCTGCTATTACTTCCTTGAAGAGATTGTTGATCCCTTTGGTTTCACTTTCTTTTCCCTCCTCTATTCCAATTATTCTTAGGTTAGCTCTCTTAAAATGGGCCCATATTTCTTCAATATCAGATTCCTGCTGTCGGATATTTTTTCCTAGATTAGAAACTATGCATTCAATTTTGGAATGATCATCTTCTAAGAGCGAGATTCTGTTCTCCATGTGGTCTAATCAGTTGTTTGTGCTTTGAATTGAGGCCTTTACTTCATTAATTGCATCCTTTATCTCTTTTTGGCTCTCTCTGAGTTCTTTTTGAAGCACCTCTATTATTTCTACAGTTATTTTCCTGATTTGATCTTCTAGAAATCTCTGATTTTCTGTTTTATCGGGTTCTGATGTTGTGGGGTTGTGGGCATTCATTGCTCCATTGTTATTCCTCTTTCCCATGATTTCGGAAGTTTGTGCCTTCTCTGGGTTCTTCCCTGGGTCACTACGGCTTCACTTAAGGTGCTCTGGATCTCGAGTCTGTAGTATCTCAGACCCCATTACTCCTTTACTGGGTTGTATCACAGAGTCTCCGACCCAGGGAATCGATAGAGGCTGCTTTAAACTATGGGGGGTGCCAGGTTGTATGTTCTCCTATGGTGTGATATCTCTGCCACCACCACTCCCCCACTGGGTCAAGTCCCTGGGAGTACAGTACTGGTATTTCTCCTCTGTGGCCCGCAATTTGACTCTCTGTTTTTGAGTTCACAGATGTAGCTGTACTGTACTCGGTGAATTCGCTGCTGCTGCCGCCAGTGGCAATATGGCGCCGCTGCTACGCCCTTGGCCGTGAGGCTGGCTTATTTCTTTTTGGTTTTGAGTTCCACTCTGAGTCCCTGCAGCGTGTGCTGAGCTCAGCCATTGGGAGCTTTAGATGCTCCCTGCGCTGAAAAATCCCTCCTGGCTGTTCCGCAGCGGCTCACCTTGGCTTGCTGTAGCCATCCGGTGAACTCGCCGCTGCCACTGGCAGTATGGCGCTGCTGCCGCGTCCTCGGGCGTGAGGCCGGTGTATCTCCTCTGTGGCTCTTAGCTCTGTTCTCAGTCTGGTTTCTCTCTGGAGCCTGGTGATTTTTTTTGTTTTCTGGTGATGGTGTTTTCTGGCTATAAAAGGCGCTGATTTTGTGGTAATGGAGATTGGTTGTTAGCGGGGCACTTAAGCCCCACTTTTCTCAGTCGCCATCTTCCCGGAAGAACCATTGCTTTTGTTATGACTCTAGTTTTTGTTTGTTTGTTTCTTTGAAACTTGTAAAATAACTCAGATTCAACTCTTATCTCTTTTTCTCTTCCTCCCCACACTTCAATTCTCCCTCCACCCTAATCTTTTTGTCAATTATAGAAATTTTTGGAAGCCATCACCTATGCCATGTTAAAGAATGTGCTTCCTGCAGGTCGTGATGGCGCACGCTTGTAATCCCTGAGCTTGGGAGGCAGAGACAGGAGGATCACGCAGGTTCGAAGCCAGCTGCACTGGCTTAAGAGACTGTTTCCAAATAAAAAAGTATAAAATAGGTCTGGGAGTGTAGCTCGGAGGTAGAAGGGCTTTCAGGGACCCCAATACCACCAAAAAAAAAAAAAAAAAAAAAAAAAAAGAATGTGCTTCCATCCTGAATTCTTCTGATTACTTCCTTATAGTATAACTTAATTTGGAAGCTGAAAATCAGTCCTCAGGACTTGATTCAATTCCTCAGTTCTCTTGTATCACCTTCCACAAGGAATCTTGCCCAAACCCTCCCATCTTCAAATCTCACTGCTTTACCTGCTACCCTCTATCCCTCACCCCACAGTGTGTTATAGCACTTCTCACTATCTGAAATGGCACCATTATTTATCTTTTTATTTTATGATTGTTCACTAGAACATAAACTCTATAAGGACAGGAATGTTATCTGTTTTATTTACTACTGTATTCCTAGTTACTGGAGTGCCTGTCTCATAGTAAACACCCATGAGTATTGGTTGATAAAATGAATTGTGGTCTAGCGTAGTGTTAGGAGGTAGCTGAAATTGGGAGAGACTAGTACTGTTTCTAAGATGGGCTATATGATTTTGTCAACCAAAATCATCTTTGAGACAGTTTTCAGGTACCACTATGATTGTTTTGCATAGGAAATCCAAAAGGAAAATAGTTGTCAATAGAATCTCTATGTATAGCTATGCATTGCTAATAATGGGATGATTTATTTTATAATTCTAGATTGTTTTAATTGGTTCTATACTTTTGAACTTATGGAGGAAAAGTCTGATGAATTCATCCATAATTTTAACCCATTTATCCTCTATCCTTCTTATATGTTGACAGTCCCATCTTCATCTTTCAATAACCCAGTCATTCTCCAGGGTGAGAAGTGTGGGCATTTTTTATCTGTTATCATTTTCTTCTGCCTGGTAGACATCATGTGACATTTCTTGTATGGCATTCTGCTAGTGACAAACTCTCGTCTCCCTTTTATATCTAGACAACTCTTCCTTCACCTCTGTTACTGAAAGACATTTTTTTGGGGGGTATAGGTTTCTAAGAGAGTTTTTTTTTTTCTTCATTACTTTAAAGATGCTGCTCTACCTACTTTTGCTAATATTATTCCTAAGAAAACTATTGTCATTCTTTTTGGTGACTGTACAATGTCTGCCTTTTGTCTATGACCACTTTAATTATTCTTTCCTTTGTTAATGACTTGAAGCAATGTCACTGTGATGTGGGATGCAGTTCAGCTCCTTGGAAACAGTCTGATCCTTTCAACGTTGGGTTAGGGCTGCCTTTTCTCCACTACTGAGGCAGAAACCACTGAAGAACTCTGTCCCATATCCCGTGACTGATGAGGTTTTCCATTGAGCCTTGTGGAGGCAGTGACTATTGCCGGTCCTCCAAAGAAGATATACAAACTGGACATTTCTTGACCTGGCCTACTAGGTTGTCCAAGCTGTTTGCTTACCCAATCCCTCCCTCCAAGTACTGTGAACTACTTGTAATTCTTCTTATGCACAACATTTTCCTCTGAGTTCATGCCTCTGCACATTTTCCTCATGGAATGGCTTTCACCATCTTTGGGTAGTTAACGCCTAATGATGCATCAGACATGATTTCAAACACGTGCTCCTCCCAGAAGCTGTTTCGTATGATCACACACACTCCCATTCCAAATAGATAACTGTCCAAGGTACTACTCATTTACTTTAATCACAGCACTCATTGTGCCATATTAGGATGGCTCCTTTATGTGAGAGTTTCTGAGGGACACCATGAACTCCTTGGAGAGAGTATCACGTCCCAGTAATCTCTGTTTTTCTGGTGCCCAATACAGGCTTAGACTAAACATTTTTCATTTTCATTATCTATATGCATGCACAATGGGTGAAAAATTACACGATATCCTTTAAATATGTATGAAATCCTCAAATATTTATCATCTCCATAGGAATCATCTGTAGTCTTTATCATCATCCTAAACAACTGTGTTCATGTGGTATATTCAACATCAAATCTGCCGTGAAGGTAGCAATCATCTCTGTTTTGTTCGCTGCTATATCCACAATGCTTAGCACAGTGCCTGCATTTAAGTAATCCTCAACGAATACTTCTTGAATGTACAAATGAACTAACAAATGACTATTTTTTGTATGAAGTAGATATAATCAACATATCTCATTAAGATATGCCAATGAGGAAGGTAGAATATTAACCAGTAACTCACTATCATCCTTCCCCCTCAGACGCTGAAGTTCAAAGTCATTCAATTTGACATGAAATTAAAATCATCTAATTTCATCCATTATACGCTTGCACTTCACTTAGATAATAATTTACCCCATGCCCTGTTCTAAGTAATTTGTCTGAGATAACAATTATATGAGATAGGGATAATTATTGTGGCATTCATTACCACCTTGCCGTTTAATATTTCTGGTTGGTTTCTCTTTTGGGCCCAGGGTAAGACTGCACTGCTTAGTAAGACCCCAAGGTCTTCTGCCAGGGTAAGACCCCACCTGGCCAATTCTTTGTGAGTATAAATGATGTGGGTCACTTTGGGGACGTCTCCCACTGGGGAGAGACCTTCCTGAACTAGTTGTCCTCTGGTACGATAATTGGCAACATTCCAAATAGTGACTGCTAGTTCTGTCTAGGTCCTTAAGCGAAGTATGGGCCTGAACCCCAGCTGATCTGAGTTGAGCACGTAGGTTACGAGGAGAATGTTTTTACTGTAGCACAATCCAGATCAGTATGACGGATCAAATTATCATGCCCACTTAGAGATGAGAAAACTGAGGTGGAGAGAGGGCAATGCAACACACTAATACCCTACTAGTAAACAGCACAAGTGATCTGCCCCCTGAATCTGCACCCTGGGCCCCTGCTATGCTCTTCTGAGGTGACATTAGACATTATTTGGCTGGGGAATTTTTTTTTTTTCACATAGAAACAAACAGCTGCATACGTTCAAATTGAGAAGTAGATAATAATATAAAGAAACAGTGGCCAAACCTCAGAGAACCATTTTTCTCTCCTGATTGAGTACTGTGTCATTTTAATGGAACAATCACAGTTTCACAAATCACTTAGTTAAGACAATTTCTGGGATAATTACCTTGTCAGTTAAATTTTAAAATATTGAAATTAAGGTTGAAGTTCAAAAATTATTCACAGCTTTTGCTTTCTTCTTGTAATATAAAGCCACCAAATAATGTCCAGAAATACATGAATACTCTGATCCTGTAAACCTGAGATCAAATAAAGTGTAATCAGTTTTTCACAGTGGTTTAAAAGGCCCGTGGAGGAAAGCATGTTTCAGCTGACTACAGAGGCAGGGGCTTATTATTATAATATAAAGTGGCTTCAGTGTATTTGCCAAAGTAAATTATTCAAGAAAGTAAAAAAAAAAAACCTGATCTACTTTCAATGACCTGTTTTGATGCTTATAATATTAATTCACATAAATATGTGTTCATAATTAAGTACGGAATCTTTTGCCATAGAAACAAAAGACAAGAAAAGATATTAAGCTACTGCTGTGTTTCCTTTCCCTGTGGTACAACAACCTAAGATGTAAATCCTTTCAGAAAGAATCTAGGGCTTCCCTGTCCACACGGCAGCCTTTCGCCACGGGTGCTTTCTTAAATAACAGATAAGAAAAGAGGAAAATGAAAGAGAAGGAAGGTACTCAGTTATACTAGCCACATTTCAAGTATGACTCCCTCATAGGGAGGCAAACTATCTCATTATGCTATGAAGAAAGAGCTAGGCGTGTGCAAGGAAGTCCAGAGAAGGGAACTTTTTGGTGCCGTGTTCAGGGAAGTGATGCTAAAGAGATAATTTCTGATGTGAGACTTGATAGTTCAGTAATGGGAAAGATAGGCAAACAAAAGTGGGAAGGGCGCTCAAATCAGAGGAAATGGTACAAGTAAAGATAAAGGCTGAGATTTGTGAAATGAGAGCCAGTGTAGTTTTACCAGGGAATAAGAAGCTGTCCAGGTCTATGGGGCCCAGTCATTGGAACTTTTATTATGCAAACACTTGCGTTTAATTCTATAAACTAAGCAGGAAGCATGATGGTCTTAATGTAGGTAAATCACAAGGTCATATTTGCATTTTATGCAGTTCACCTGGCAGCTGTGTGGAAGCTATATCGAAGTAGGAGAAGATGATCCTGTTCTAAAGAAAGATGTCATAACTAGGCCCACATACGGAATGAGAAAATTAGGTAGTGGACTAGATGACCGCTTAACAAGCAAAATGAACAGGGCTGGTCCAAAGACTGCACATTGGAGTGAGAAGGGAAGCATGATGGCATTATCTACTAACATAATTTAATATAGAAGAAGATATATAGTTCCCCTACCACAGATGATCAGTACATGTTTTTTTTCTTTTTTTTAAAATTGGTATCCATTTAGATGAAAGATGTAGAAAATATGCTAAAAATGACAAAAAGCAAATATTCACCATAAATAAAGATAAGAACATTATCCAAAAGTCATACATTTTGCTGTATATGTCCAGACTGTGGAGGAATGTCAGGGGTATTTTTTGTTTTAAAAAGCATCCATTCTTTCAGGTGACAGAGGGAATTGCAGGATGTTGATTATTCTAAAGTCGCTAACCTATTAGGCCCATGTCTTAGGCTGTCTGTGCTATCATAACAGAAGATCATGGACTAGGTAGCTTATAAACACCAAGAACTTACTGCTCACAGTTCTGGAGGTTGGGAAGTATAACATGAAGGCACTGGCAGACTCAGAGTCTGAAGGGGGGCCCACTTGCTCGTTCAGAGATGACTGTCTTTTCCTGAAGTTCTCAGGTGGTGCAAAGATTAAGGGATCTGCTTTGGGTCTGTCTTTAGGGCATTAATTCCACTCATGATAGCTCTACATTATAATCTGATCACCTGGCAAAGACCCTACATCCTACTTGCATTTTGAGAATTAGGATTTCAACCTTTGAATTTTGAAGGGGAATTTTCTGGCCATGTCAATATCGAACAAGTGTGACCGTTTGCCATGTGGACATTATAAATATTAATTGTCTACCTGCATTCCAAGTCCTTGGGTATTCAGATCCAATCTTTGCCCCTTCATGATTCAGTCAATAGATACTTGCCAATAGGTTTAAAATAATTTCACTGGGAACTAAATATTGAAAGCAGAAAGCAGACCCAAAAGGTTTATCTGCGAAAAAAATTCCTAAATGTTACTCTTTTTTCCCTTTTGTTAAAACATTATTGCTTAACAGACATTGTCAGACCCATTAACAAATGTTTCCATTGAGTCTAGAAGAGATTTGCTGAATGGTCATTATGATTACATACAGTGTTAGAAATTAAAAGCAAACAGATGAGCCTTGCTCTATATATTTTCACTTCCTCTTCCCTTCCCTGCCTGCCCTCTTCTGGTATGTATAAAAATCTTTTCTGAAATACACCAAAGATAAAGAACTGGAGAAGAAATGCATCTATGTTTGGCATCTATATTATTAGTTCTTTATTTAAAAAAATATGCTATTGGAACTATAAATATAAATATCAATACAGATGAGCAGAAGAGCTATGTTGTTATGATTTCCTAAAGAGAAATATAGCAAACATCTTCTGCCCAAAGGGGAATTTTATTATACTTTTCAATGCTTTGGAAAAGAAGGAAGCTATAGTGGTTCATAAAATCTTGAGTGAGAGCTCAAAAGTTTTGTCTGAATTTTAGAATTCTGTGACACTTCCAGAAGACATCTCTCATGATGAAATGTAAAAAAAAAAAAAGTAAAGACATATTTATGTTTTCCCATAAATGAACTGTACTCCAGTTTTTAATCTTTATATTTTTTTTATTACAGCACTTTTTAACTCAAAATAAGTTAAAGTAGCGATCTCTCCTTTTTTGTTTTTATTGGCGCATTTTAGTCATAAATCTTAATGGGATAAAAAACTTGAGACATACTTGCACACATCATCCACTTAGAGATCTCTCTTGATTATAGTATACATGGTATATTTATTGTGATGGATTTGATTTTAAGTTTAGAAAATAAAATTCATTTTCTTCTGCAAAACAGTAAATTCATGTTGTTTTATATAACTGTAATTCAGAACACTTACAACTGATACTTAGAAGTAACTTTCATAAAAAAGACTTATAAGATCATGATTTTTTTTTCCCCCTTCTACCTCCGGGCTGCACTCCCAGACCTATTTTATATTTTTATTTGGAAACAGGGTCTCTTAAGCCAGCGAGGCTGGCTTTGAACCTGTGTGGACCTCCTGTCTCCGCCTCCCAAGTGCAGGGATTACAAGCCTGTGCCACCACGCCCAGCAGATTATGACTATTTTGTTATTGTTATTCTTGCCTATCTTTTTGATAGACCAAAGAAAGGTAAAACACAATCCAATGTGTTGGTGCTTATAAAACATTGATATTTATTTCCTTAGTCCATCTTAAAATGATCCTTTTATTTTGGCATTACTGGGGATGGAACTCAGGGGCATTCTACCTCTGAGCTACACCCCTAGCCCTAGTTTTTTAAATTTTTTTATTCTTTATTTTGAAACAAGGTCTCAATAAGTTGCAAAGGGCCTCACTAAGTAGCTGAGGCTGTCTGTGAATCACGATCCTCTTGTTTCAGCCTCCCGAATGCTGGAATTACAAGCATGTGCCACCATGCCTGGCTTAAAATGATCCATGTTCTAAATCATCACTGACAATGGTGTGTGTGCCAATAGGCAATGTTCTTCACTGGGTGTTAAAACCTTTTAAGAAATTTTTAAAATAGCATACATGCAAGGTATGTGCTATACCACTATATTCCATAGTGCAATTTAAATATTGACCTAGTTTCCTATTGGTATTTGTTTTGAAAAGAATGGCTCTTGTTAATTATATTTTGGAGTTTGCTTTTGAGGTTAACTTGGTTGGGGTGTCAAGGTCAAAAGGAAAACGTTTCAGTGGCTTCTGTGCTAAAGGATGGGTAAGCAGTCAGGGAAGCAGGCATGACTGGGTGAGTGTGGGTAGAACCTTTAAACTTGGTTACTTGAGATGGTAATCTATCGACTCACAGTTTGTATGGCTTGAAAGCTGTTGATTTGAAATAAAGGGCATGCTCCTGGAAGTTGTATTTGTACCAAACTTTAGTTGAATGAATTGATGCTTAAAACGCCCTCCCCCAAAAAAAAAGCCCATCATCAAGAATCCAATGTCTTCAAAAGCAAATGGTGACTCATTTCCTTTTGAACACTAAGATGTCAGTGAAGGTAACAGTGTTTGAAAGTGAATTACATGGCCCAAGGCACAGAGGCATTGAGGGAGAAAGGCTTTCCTATGCTTTTCTGTGGACAAGTGCAACCAAAGTTAAAACTTAAATGTCCTCTCTAAATATGAGACTATGAGGGAAATCAGGACCAGATGGCACCAATTCAGAAAAGAAAGAGAGAGGGGAAAAAAGTGAATTTTCCCCTGCATTTGAGAACATTGAAGTCTCAGTTGCCATCATGGCTCTGTAAGTACGAGAATACCAAACAACCTGCTCAATTTGTGCTATTCGATTGTGGTAAACATTTGTCATCAACTATTAGGTGGCTTGCGTTAATGTCTTCATGCAAGAAGGAAGTATGATTTCTGGGCTGGTTACAGTTTAGGGAGTGATGCATGGCAGGGGAAAAAACTACGATTTCATTTTCAAAAGATCCTATGAGTCACTGAGGTTCAGTAAGCTTTCAAGTTTTGATTTTTACTTTATTAGCTTTCAAAATTTGATTTTGACTTGATTTGCTAAGGTAAGAGTGTTCCTTCAGTGTTTCTTGGGAGTTACAACTGTTATTAAATAACAAGGCCTTTCTACTAAATATGATACTATCTCATTTTAAAGTCACATTGGGGACTGGGTATGATCTGCAGGCCTGTAATCCTAGTACTTGGAAGGGTGAAACAGGAGGATTGCAGGTTCGAGATCAGGCTCAGCAACTTAGCAAGACCCTATCTCAAAACAAAAAAAAAATAAAAAAGGCTTGGAGGCAGAATGTCTCTGGGTTTAGCCCCCAGCACACCCCCCCCCAAAAAAAAAGAGAGGAAGAAAGAAAGAGGAAGAAAGCGATCAAGCAAATAATTCATGGTAGATAGTACATGTTTTGTCTAAAAATTTTAATAAAACATTAGTTTATGGGAAGGTTTTTTATGTTTGTCAAGAGTACTAAATGTATAAGGAAATTAAATGTATCAACTAAAGCTTCAGAAAATAACCCCAAGTGAAAAATTATTTATAGCAAAGCAACCTTCTAACATAACCAATTGCACATCTGTGAGGCATAAAGAGTCTGCATCAAATTTTCACTTTGTGTCTCCTGCTGACCTTTCATAGTTCTGAGACTAGAATCAGTGCTCACCAAACAAAATAACTCACTAAAAATATCCCAACAGTCATGAGGAAATTTTAGCAGAAACCTACATTTTTTTTTACGTGCATTTTCAGAAATTTGTAAGATGATATTAAGAGAAGCCAAGAATGTTATTTTTCCTATAGTGTTCTTTATTAGCACAACACAAGTGTCTGCTCTCTTTTTGGTTAATAAAATTGGAAATACTATTCTCAACTAACTAAACACAATGGATTGCTGGGACAGATTTTTACATAAGTGTTCTATGTATGGGAATAACTTAAACAATTTCTATTTCCTTTTTTATAACTAGCCCTGGTGCTATTGCTTACCTGAAGAACAAAGTTAATATCCATTATTTTTGCCAGTTATTAAGTATGAATTGAGAGAATTATGTGATGTGCCCTATATAAATACTGTAATATTTTAAAAATGATCTTCAGAATATAAAAATCCTGAATATATCATAGCACAGTATCATAAAACTCTAAGTCAGAGATAACTATTACTTATTTTTATTTAGAGGAATTCTTAATTAAATAAAGGTCTCTTCCTCCCAACCTACTGTTATGCTTTGCTATTTTACCCTTGCTTTTTTTTTGCTTTAAGATATGACATGAAGGGAGCTAAAAAGAGAATCTTGGGTGTTACTGGACATCATTTTTCTTTAGCATCTTTTAATAGCTCTTGACATTTCCTTGTTCATGAGACGGTAAATTTTTTCATACTAGCATTTTAACCACACACATACACATATACAGAAATGCTACGGCTGGATTTGCAAAGATGAAAAACGAAAGTATGAAGTGATTTTCAGAATGCTCGGGTTTATTTCCTCCTCTGGGCAAACGTTTTTAGTCATGAGTAAATCTGGCTCTGATGGAGGCAGGCAGGTGCTGCAACGGGTTCTTCCAGGTTTGCCAGTAGAGCTGGCGCATCTGCACTCAGGCTTGATATAAAGCCCAAGAGGAGCCACAGCTACCCCCGCCTTTTGCCCAGTTTCTACCACTTCAGGTTATCAGAGTTCACTACTGTTCAAGCTGCAGACTCTGACAGTCTAGGGGTAGAATAAATTCTGAACAAGTGTTTTGTTTGGCTTGAACTAAAAATGTCAGCTATTAGCATTTAAAAGTTAGGAAATTTCATATAACATTTCCTTTGTTTCTTCTTTCCTTGAAAACTGAAAGTCTGGGAATTCAAGGTAACCTCCCTTGGTAGTATTCTTAGTGGGGAGGGAAAACTACCTTAGTCCTGGAGGATGAGCTCTCCAGCTCCCAGGCTACACTCTGCTGGTTTCATGCAGGCAGGCTTCTTGTCTGTTTCTTTTGTTCACAGTTTCTGACCCTTAATCCACCCTTTGTGGGGGACCATGAGGTGAAGGAGGGGTGCCAGTGCTGAGTCATGCTTGTCTCCCTTCAGACAATGGCAAATAGAGGTTGACTACATAGTTCTCCTTTAAAGGGATTCTGACAGTCCTGCATGAACACAAAGTGTATTCAACTTTATCTGAAAAGTGGTCCCTAATGCAAGAATTGAATTCTATATAAGGAAAAGAAATCACATTAAGTGTTATTACTACACTCTTATCTAGAGAACATTGCCTCCAGCCGGGAATCCAGTTTATTACCGATATGAAAGCCCCTCAAAGAATCTCTACTGTGCTTTTTTTCAGCACACGAGACAAGAAAAAGAACGGGGGAGAAGAAATAAAAGGGTTTGTTTGTTCATTTGGGTTCACTGAAATGAGGAATGATTGTGCAATAGGTCAGATATCATTTTGAAACTTTCAAAACACATCACCTGAAGCAATCAACTATTGTATACTTTATGTATTCCTTCTGTGCTTCTGATTACAATACTGACGTGAGGCTTCCCACTCTCTGTCCCTTTCCAGATTTCACTTGCCTCTTCCTTCTTTCAAAATCATCCTTCAGAAGACCTGCTTTAATTCCATTTTAAGTAAGGTCTTTAGTATGTCACTTTATACTTTCCGAGATCAGGATTTTCCCATCATATTCGTGTGGATATATTGAGTTGAATCAAAGTTAAACTTCATAAGAAGACTTCACATATTATAACATAATCATTACCCAATATTCAACATTCAATACTTGATACTCAATAAATGTTTTTGAAATAAACACAAATTTTATTGTTACTCTTCCTAAAGAAACTAGCATAATTTTTTTTACACAAAATCTATCAATAAGAGATTGATTGGTTAAAGAAAAAAAGTGAAGCAAAAACAAGTTGAGCGAACTCATCCTTTTCCAATCTCAGTAATATTTAAAAAGTGGTGATTTAGCCTCACCCATTCAATTCACCAGAGCCTGTCTATATGTTACAATGGTCTGTATTTCCTATTGCTACATGGCTGAATGTGAATCCATATAAACATACCAACGCCATTATGTATAACTGGTGGTAAAACTTTATTATTCAAGTTTAGATGTAACAGACATCTTTGCTGCCTGAAGATTGTTTGCATAAGAAATACACCAAGAACATGTTTGTGAGTAGAAATGAACATGCACTATGAAAACAAAATAAAATAAAATGAAAAAAATTCCATGTGTTGTAAGAACAGAACTATTATAGCCAACATTCTAATATTCAAATCAGGACTACAAATTGAATTCTTTTTCTTAGCAACATGAAATCATTCCATATGAAAGACGTTTTCTGCTGGTGAATATTGAGGAAAGTTAATTTTACATTGGCATTTGAGATGTCCCCCCCTGCACCCCCGATTATCCATGTTGTCATCAAATAGTACTCCCGAAGGATTTTGGCATTTGTTATTGTGATATTTGCCTTGTTGGTAGCCATTAAGAAACTATGGTTTTAGTAGCTTCCTAATAGTTTTGCCTCTTCATAGTCAACACTATAGGCTGTCTACTTAGAATATTTACAGCTCGTCTTTTAGCCAAAATGACCCCAACCTTTCCTGGCCCTTGGGAAGAAGAGTTTAAATAACCCCCTTGGCCAAATAATACTTGGCACTCCTACAGTGCCTTTCAACCAAGGATCTCAAAGTGCTTTACAAACAAGTACTACATTACCATTATTATTATTATTAATATTAATATTATTATTAATATATTTCCATTTTACAGCTGAGGAACCTGAGGCACAAAAAGAAAGAGATTTGCTGCAGTCTGTGTATTGAAAACAGTAAGGGATAGAACCAAGATCCAGTTCTGGGACTTCTAGGTTTTGAAGACATTTTTCTCTGATGAAGGCTAAACACTATTACCATGGTAAGGTTACTCTTGTTCTCTGGTGTAGGACCGAGTAAGCTTACAGCTCTACCTTTTAAGAGGAGGACATGTGAGCATGCATTTGCCAGTCTCCAAGCATGGATGAAGGTTGAATTTCACATTTTCTCCATCACTGACTTGACATGTCTGCCCTAGCATCTTCCTGAGGTTCTCATTACTGTCATGTGGTGATGCTTTTTAGACAACTGCCCTTCTCTTAGACACATTATGTCTGCTATGAACCAGCAACAGGTAACCCCAAAGAAGTGCTCTGTTAAAGAAGCCAAGCCTCTGCCATCAGCCAAGTCTGTCTTTTGGAAAATAACACTGCCTTTCAAAATCCTAATGTGTGTCTCTCTGTCCTCTGCTCATGTCAGTTGCCTGCTGAAAGAATCCACCTAACAGTACCTACCTTTGGTTAGTATATTGAGTTTCATTCTAGGTTGCACCTCAGCTCCCCAGGTTTCTCCTGAGTCTAGCATGGTCAGCAAGCTTCTGCCTACATGCTCACCAAAGATGCCTTGAGTTATGTCCCCCTGACCCCCTGCCCCCCTGCCCCCATAGTCCTCAACCCAGACAGGCAGCTGCAAGCTCCTCTAAACTACAGGCGAATGGCTGGGACAGATCACGGCGGCAGTGCCAGCAGTTTCTTTACTCTATGTCTCCATAGTTGGAAGGCATCTATTCCCCCTTCCTAAAATGTGTTAAGGTTTATGAACTCAACAGGTAGGCAGTGTGCAGGTCTCCAGACAGGTCACTTTGTGATGTTTTGCAGCCACACAGCAGGAGCCTAATAACTGTTTGAATAGCCATATTGATCATTTTCAATTTATTATGAAAAAATGTATTTCCTCAGGCATTTTAAAATATATATACATTTAATATTTTTGGAGCTGTATTTGCATTGGATCATAATAGATTATGTGCACATGTGCAATCATAAACATAATGTGCTACCACAGGCTTCAACAAAGAGCTCTTAAAGATAATAAATTTTTTTCTTCTTCTCATTAATATTACCTTAGAAAAGAATCCCCATGCTTGTTTTCTAAAATCTATCTTTACTAAAAAAGAACAGTTTAGAACAGAACACCACTATCTTAAAAGTGGTTTTTTTTTTAATTTGTTTGTTTTTAAGAACATCTCAATATGTCATGTAGAGAGAAGTGGGCACACTCTTAGCCTTTGGAACCACAGGGATATCCTGTTGGTGCTGAGAGCTCCATCCCTTTCTTTTGGACTTAGAGTCGTGTAGTGTCTCTCTCCATCCACAGTCTTCCAAGGTAGGCTGGCTCTAGAGGGTTTTTCTATCCCAAATAACGGTGCATTTATAGTGGTGAGTGACGGTGAGTGAAAGAATACAAGGAAAAGCAAGAGTGCAGGAGCTGGCCCTGGCTTTAAGTTTAATCCAAAGCTCAATTTAGAAGATAGATAATTTTCAAAGACCTACAGATTCTAAATGGCATACAATTTCAGCTGGCAAATGGTTTTCATCATAGGGGAAGCCTTTTCCAAGAGGAAAAATTCCTAAACCATCTTGAAAGTCCTTAAAAAAAAGTTAAGCATCTAAATAGCTCAGAGTAATTCACAATTTAGGACAAAAATGATTCAGAAGGCTTTTTAAAAAAGCCATTTTTATAATATATTTTGAGAGATGCAATAAAGGCTTCAAGTCCAAAAAAAAAAAGGAAAAAAAAGAGTATTTTAGTGTTCTGATAAACTTTTGTCACTTTTTTCTAAGATCAACCTCTTTTCCACCAAAATATGTATAAAATGAAAGCAAAAAATGAAAATAAAATAATAATAAAGGAGTATGGAATAAGATCTATCACGTCAATGCTATCCAAGAATATTCTACCAAAAGTTGACTGACCATAAATATTCCAAGAAGAGTGATATGTATTTTCCAATGCTAATCATTACTACTATGTCTGTCTGAGAAAAAAAAAATTGAATGAAAAAACAAAGGCATACACGCCGAAAAAGAACAACCTATTTGTGTCTGACACACTGAAGAAATTGCTTAAGGAGTAGTTTTGTCCAAAATATAATACCTATAACATTGTCCAAGCTAACCAAAATTTCTAGTATTCCGCTGATATGAGCGGCCTACCTATAATGTTGCTTGGGGATCACTACAGTGCATTTTAATACTCTTTTACTAAGAGAAATAAAGATTGTTGTTTGGGAAATCTCTCTTTTTTAGATCTTTGTCACCTCTCAGATCTGCCTATGTACGTTGAGATGCATCCATCAAAATTCCTAAGAAAGAGAAATTATGTCCAATCACATAAATGTCAAAGCTCCTCATTCCACCTCTTTATTTGAGCTTATGTGACTAGTAGAGCTCTGAGACAGGTGAGATCAGGAAAGGGCCCTTGGACAATGAAACCGAAGCAGAGGACTTAGTCCTGATTTCTTTCTCTCACTTTTTTCTTTTTTTTTTCTTTTTTTTTTTTCTCTTACATGAAAACGAAAATGCAAGAATGGAAATGACAACACAACATTGGAAAGGTATTTTAACTTCATTTAACTACAACAGTCACGAACTGGTTGGACTCTACCTGCCATCCAACTTTTAAGAAAGGAAGACCCGGCACTGTGAGAAAGAAAACACAACCCAAACACAGCGAAAACGATACAAAGCAACTGCAAATTAATGTAAAAACGGAGTGCAAATGCCACTACAGAATGCAATAAAAACATCAGTGCTGCGGATTCCAGCAACACTTATCAAGATAATTTCTGAAATGTTTCATCTGAAACATAAGACAAAGCAATAAAAAGAGGATATATGTTTATCATCTTAAGCATAACAATGTGAATTAAGAGCTTAAAAATTAAAAAAAAAAGTACTTGGAATGAATAGTGCTACCCTTTTTTCCTAAGTAGGCATAAAAATATTTTCTTTTCCTTCTTGTTTTCCACACCATTATATCAAGAACTTTCATTTGTTTCATGTTACCGTTTACAACTTTAATGCACACATACACACACACAAAAAGATATCTACTGCAATAGAAATAGTTGCTTCATTACCTTGTTTGCTACATTTGCAAATGTAAACAGCTAGGCAGAGCCAGAACTGACTCTAATGCATGATGGAATATCTTTGTTGCATACGTACACTGTAGAAAATAATTATTCAATATGTCAGGCACCATTATTTGAAATGTAATACATTAATATTTACTAGAAAAATAAGTTTTTTTTCCTATTTGTTCTCCCAACTTCTTTAATGAAATAAGTTAATCTGACAGTGCATCCAGTAGCTTGTAATATCTTCTACATCTCCGTGGCAAAAAATAAACTACTGGTTGGGACAATATAATGCAAATTATTAAAGTCAGTCCTTGTACACATATCCTTGTAGCAAGCATTGAGGCTCGACTAACAGCACCTTTAACCAATTATTTAATGTTCAGTTATTTAGCCCTATTTCCCTGAGCAGTTATGCTGAGGAGCGTTCCCTTCATGGATAGTTTTTACAAAGCCTTAAGTATTAAAAGTACTATGAAGACATATGTCTAAGAATCCTATTTAATGCTACTTAACTAAACCTGTATAAATCTAATAAAGGGATTGATTGGTACATATACCAACTGTTAGTCTGTGGTAACGTAACCTTAGACGCTGCCTGACCACAAACTTTGGAAATTATATTTAACTGAAAGAAAATAAATAAATACAGCAGGTTACCTGTGTAGGGGGGGATACCATGTGTTCTACGCAAATTAAACCCCATGGTCTGACATTTGTATCCATCTATTCTTTGAAACTGAGGGGATTCCTTTAATTATAATGTGACAAGTGAGATTAGTGACCAACAGAAGGCTTAAAATAAAATCCTAACCGGTTTATCATTAACAAGAAAGAAGTATTTGGCTAAAATAAAATTACTACATAAGCATTGAGGACATGGCTTTTTTTTCTTTTTTTTAAATGGTTATATATTTGGACAAAATGAATCTAAACTGCCAATGAAAGGACTACTGAGTATTTGAACATCTAAAGGACAAAAATACCAAAGAGGGTGTGCATGTGTATGTACAGGCAGGGCTGGCCCAAACGTGCCACCATCCGTCACGTTTTTTGCTGCTTTCTCACCAAGCCTAACCGCAGTTCACATTTCTAGTCCAAATCTGAAACAAGGTCAATGAGAGGAGGCTGATTTGAGAGAGCGCCATTTTCCTTCCGTTGCCCTGGAGATTAATTTCTCCTCGTCTGCCTAGGATTTTGTGATACTTCTAAATTTAGGGAACAATGTATGGGTTTTTGAACAAGCGGGCCAATGGCCAGCCCAATACTGCTTTAGTATCATAATATGTAAACCCTTTCAAATTCTAGACAGTTTTTAATCCCTTTTCGAACATTATTAATTCTAGTCTGGTGGGACTTCGTATGAATCGTTTCACCAGTACTCATTAGTCAAGATGGTTTTGACTTACTAGGTTTTAAAAATGATTGTTTACCATCTTCCATTCTTTCTCACTGACCATCTGTCTCACTTTTAAATCTTGGTAACCTACTCACCAAAAGAAAGAATAATGAAAGAAGGGAATTTCATGTTGGATAAGGCAGGCTCTATGAAGTATTATTTTTTAATAGGTCTTCATAAGACATTACAAGCTATTGAATTCCCATCAAGAAAACCTATTTCTATTTAATTGTGCTAAGTGCTAAGGTTTTACTCTTTAGGTTTTCCATTTTTTTCCATTTGTGCATTGTTCCTATGCAGGCCCCTCTGGATATGTGTTGTGAAGTCATATTTGTCCGTGCAAAGATGCTGGCATATGCTGCACTGGAAAGGTCCACTGTCACCATGGCAACTCATATGCAAAGCATACATCACTTCATCCAGAAAGACAATGCCACAGTGCACACATTTCGTTGAAAGTTCATCTTGAGTACTTCTGTCAACTTTCTCTGTTTTTACTACATTCAAGGGCCCTTCGTTTTTTACATTTGGGGGTGCCTTTGTTTTCTCCTTGGAGGCACCGTTTGCCGTTGGCCCAGGTCTGGAATGCTTGATCGCCAAATCTAGAGGAATGTCATTGTCTGATCCAACAGCTGAAAAGTGAGGAGGCAGATTGAAGGTGGGATAAGGCACATAGTTTTGGCAAGGATTTGGTAGGCCAGGCACATGACTCAAGTAGTGCGGATTCCCAGGAACGGAGAGCTTGTATTTACTCCAGAACCGCAGCCAATCAGCTTCACTCTGGAAGTCATTATGTACAAAGGGAAGTCCAAAAAGTGGATACTGGTACTTTTCAATGGGGCTGCCTGGTGGTGAGTAGTTTGGGTGTTTTGCAGGTCTCATGTACTTTTCTATGGGACTGCCTCTCTCAGAACTTCCTTTCCCTTCAGATACGGATGAACTGTTTCCTGGTTCTCCAGTACTTTCCTGAGGACTTTTTATCTGAATGTGCAAAGGTTGCATCCTTTTGTGAATATCCAGAGTCTGGCTGACCAGGACTGGCTGCTGAGTAGAATGGCTTTTAGTCAATGAACCCTGGGCTTCGTATTTACTTAGGCTCGGGAGCGGAATTTCTCTCTGGTGACTTTCAGCTATATGATCTTCTGACCTCCTCTCTAAGGGGCTTCCATTGACCTGCTCCTCATTGCTGCCCCTCAGCTGTTTGTTGAGCTGCTCAGCCTGAAGTGCCTCTGGGTTAAGGCGCTTTCTTGTTCTTCTCCTAATAATCTGCTCACCGTTGTTTTGTTTGATGATGTTTAAAGGCCTGGGAGTCTGCAGAGAACACACACATAATACATAAAAGGGAAACATTAAAAAATACATTAAAATGCATTAAAAATTCCTCGCAAATATAAACCATGTTTAAGTTCAAAGCAAGAATAGGCTTTATGCTAAAGATTTACTAAACCTCCTCCTTTGCCCTAAGCAGGATCAGAGGAAGTAAACAAAGTACACTATTTTAGCCTAATTAGATCATGTCCATCTTTGCAGGGGGGACAGAAAACTTTAATCTACTTGAAAGCAGCCTTTTAAAACTCAACAGATTTGGGGGTTGCATCATTTAGTGATAAAATTGTGTAGAAAGTTACTTTAAGAAATATGATTTTTTTCCTTAAAATGTTTGAAAACTTCAAGTCACGCACTAAAATGTCAACAACGTAACATGAAAGATAGGCACTGATGACAAGCAGCAGAAAAACTATGCATCTTATGGGCTAAATTGTGTCTCTGAAAAACTGTATGTTGAAAGTTGTAACCTCCAACATAACTATCTAGGTATAAGGTATTTAGGAAAGAAATTTGCTTAAATAAGATCATAAAAGTGGGACACTAATCCAGTAGAACTGTACTCTTATAAGAAGAGAAAAAGAGAGCTCTCTCTCCACGTAGCAAGGAGGTGACTATCAGGCCATGGATCCTCACCAGAATCCCACTTTGGATTTTCAGCCTCCAGACCTTCTAATAAGACGATTTACTTCTGTTGCTTTAAGCCACCCAATCTATGGTATTTTGCTAAGGTAGTTAAAGCTGACCAATAAATATGTGCATATTTTTCAGTCACTGCAAAAGTGAATATAAAATATTCATATCAGAGCATAAAGACAAACTGACAGAACTGTAAGGAAAGGCAACAGGTAATCAAAGCCATATCAGAGAGATTTTTTCCCCCCTCTCCCTTTCATTTTTCTTTTTTAAATGTTATTCACTATGAGAGATTTTACTTGTTAACAGGTAAAACATTAGTTCTGTGTTGAAAATCCAAATTCAAATGTAGCCTTGGTTGGAATATCCAATCTGTCGCTCTACTCTACTTAAAATGAATGCTGACTTTCATTCAGCTTAAGTATTTTATTTAGCTTAGAGAGTACACGATTGATATTTATGTACATGTTGAACAGATGTTTATAATATATGACTAAGTATATGACTAAGTATATGACTATAGTATAAGACCATGGATAAGACTATAATAAAAACTTTACTTACATTAAAAGCCATAGTTTTGATTTATACAAATCAAGTTTAATAAGTCAAGGCATATTTACAGATTAAAAATTAGGAAGATCTTCAAATGGTGTTAAAGTCTGATTTTCTAAAAGATTATTGAAATCTACATAAAATATGAATATAAACAATATGTAATTTACAAATTATTTCCAAAAGGATGTACCTCAATGCAAGTGAGTATTTTGTATATCAAACAAAATATAATTAGAAATTAATTTTGGAATATTTTTTGTTATGATAAGGTATTCTGAAGGAAAGATAGAATTGTCAATTACTAGTTTCAAAACAAAAATGCCTCACAGCTTGGTTATGCCATGTGCATTTATTTTGTTTAGAATGGTCAGGCATAAGAGTTCATATTAATATTATAAAAATATGTGGTTTTAATCTCTCTGCCAAAAAGAAATCTACAGTTTGCATCCTTCCTCTTTTTAAACTTTCAAAACTTTTGTGGCATTTTTGTGTAAGCATAACTTTTATGTATTTCAATTTATGGTTTATAAAAAACTCAAAACTGAAAACATCTTGCCTCTGGAGAGATGAATATTAAAATAATTTTTAGGAAACAGTTTAGTTTATATCACAGTGGTTAAATTATCATAACTTGGCAAAGCTGTAATTTAATTAATTCTTGGCCTATGATTGGCTAGAGTTCAATTAAAATCATTAATGTCAGTACTCATTAAATGGAAGCTTATTGCTGTGTTTAAATGGCCACAGTTTAAAAAAAAAAAAAAGAAAGGTGGTACATGGTGAGAGCGGGGAGTATCTTTCTACTCTCTACTACATGTTAACAGCTGAGGTTGTTGCAGTTTCCTACCAATTAGTATTGTTGGCAGCACGCATTTTTAAAAGAGTGCTTCCAGTGGTCCATTTATGAGGACGTTTCGTCTAAAATTGTATTCCCTGTAGCTGTAATCTATTCACTGGCTTGTGCTAAGAGCTATGGTAAAATGCCAAATGAAATGAAAAAAAAGGCAGAGGGAAAGAGATTTCTGTTTACTAAATGGGGCATTCCTATTTTAAAGTCAGCTCTTGTCAGCAGATAAACTTTTCAAACTCTAAAAAATCCTGCAGGAAGTCAAATGCCTATGGAGATGAGGGATTTGTGAGTTTAAATTTTATTACAGAATCCTAACGAGAATCCGGCAAAAACAAATTCAAAAGGCCTCCATGAGCCAAAGCCAGCTGGAGATTTTCAAACACAAAGCACCTTTACACCTTGGCCTCTCCTCATGTGTGTGCTGTTCAGGACCTCAGACACCTCATCCAACTGGCCACCCCCTCCCCCAGCAGTGAAGAGTGACATTAGCGGTCCTAGTTAGGACCTGAGCTTCTGAATGTACCTGACCTCCGGCTCCCAAGCAGCCAAGACACTTGTGAATTCCTAAGGCAAACTGGAAAGTAAACATTCACTCCCTGCCCTATTTTATGCTGAATACTGGGGAGTCCTGTTATTTTTTTTTAAGCTTTGTGTTTACTTTTGAAACTTTCAAAGTTTCGCATTTCCACATAAATTAATTTCTCTGAATCTTGATAACTATGAGTTCAACTATTTCATATGTGAAGTTCCCAGAAATCAATCATTTTCCTCTTTTATATCAAAAGAAGCATAATGCATTACTAATGATTTCAAATGTCTCTCCCCATAACATCTAAGCCCCATTCACCATAAATCACATACGCACTCAAAGTGACTGCGTTCAACAACCCTGCAGGGGCAGGCAGAACTAGCCAGGAACCAGGACTTACCACACCGCCCGGCAGACCTGCTCTGCTTTATAAAGCTTTTCCTGCAACAGTGGGACAAATTCTTACCGAGTGAAGCTTCTGGTAGAGGCCACACGCGTTGCATACATATCCGCCATTTGCATTCTTTCGCCAGAGAGAGGTCTTTGTGGTCAGGCAATTGGCACAAAAAACACCCGAGCCTCTACGCCTCTGAAATGGGGGAAAAAACCCAGGTCAGAGGTGAGTCACATGATCAGTCGAGTTAGACCAAATCAACCCAGGAGTTTTGTCTTTCGACTTGCAACAATGACAGTATAAAACCACACTGCCTATAATGAGGTCAGGTTCAATTGTGTTTAATAGGCACCGCTGATTTTCATTATAATTAACCCTACAGTGATGGATGAGGTGTGTGAACACCAAAGGCTTTTCACAAGAACAGCTTTAACTTTTTGAACTTTGGTTTTGTGCTTTTAATGATGGCTCCTAAATGCTGAACCCTAAAAACTACATTTTTTTAAGGTGTAAAAACAAAAGCCAAAAAGATGGAGCTTGGCAATACGTTTAACATACTTGGGCACATGCTACCTGAGCTTTAAAATGCAGTCAAACTTGGCATAAATACAGCATGGAAACCGTTTAAAATTAGATGCAATTTGTGTCTTCTTCTATGCCGTTTGTGTAACATAAGTATTAAGAGCATATAAGACACTTAGCTCTGGCCTTTCCTTTGCAGTTATAAAATCTGAGAGAAACACCCTCTATTCCCTAAAGCTGGGTGGACCAGGAAGACCTTCTGCCAACAAGGAGTGCAGTATTACTAACGAGAGCCCTTATGAGGTGCCTGCGTAAGCTAGACAGCAGAGACCCATCGATGGCTATTTATTTATTTTATTTGACTCAGACTTGGAAATCACAAGCATTTCCGAATACAAATTGATTTTAGTGGCCTGAATTCTGTAATCACTAGATTAAAAAATAATCTAAGAATATTTAAAAGTAGATAATTAGTATTGCTGGTTACATTCTTGCTATCAAGTAATGATTCCATTAAACTTCTAATTTAAACAAAAGTCAGGCTGTGTTTGTAGGCACAAATGAGAACAGGCAGGAAATGGAATTCTCTTACTGCAAAAAAAAAAAAAAAAAAAAAAAAGGCAGCTTGAATTGTGGCTCAGCCCTCCTTTCCCTAGGAAGCAGAGCCTTTAATGATAAAATATGCATGTTAGATAAGGAGTGGAAAAGTCTTGCTGGAACCTAATTTTATTATAAATTAAATATTACAAAACGCTATAAGTCAAAATTTCAGGGATTCATAAAATTTAGGCAATTTATTTAACTCGAGTCCATACTGTAGAGGAGTGGTGTGCCTGCCAAGAAAATACAATGGTTATAATTGTACTCTGATACATTTCAAATGGAAAGCTTTCTGCAGACATAATTTTGGCTTCAAGACTGGAACACTTTCTTGGCATTGAAAGGGCATTTGATTCATCGGGTGTTTCACAATGTATCACTAAAAAGACCTGGTGAGCAGCCAGTTCCCTATAGGGTAATTTTTCCATCCAGATGCAAGTGCTATCAGAGGCCCTCGTCAGCTAAACTAATTATGATCTTGCAATTGCTGATGCCTGCTCACTCTAACATTCGACATCCTCCATTAATCACCAATACAAGGAAAATGAATGAAACGTAAAGAAATGAGGGCTGGTAAGCTGCACAGCTATAAAAATCCGAAATGAGAGCAATAACTTAACAAGATTGGGGGAATGTTTTTAGTGAGCACAAAGTCAGCGAACAATTGCCCTTTTTAAACCAAGAACACGATTTCATTAGCGTAGCAGGTTGTGCCACTTTAGGTGATGTAATAAAAGCTAGATTTTCACGAAGATAATCTCCAGCTCCCCTTTTTCCTGCCCCTCACCCCCCAAATCAGAACCAGGAATGCACCGCAAGTTACTAAATTTCAGCAAGAGCAGCATCAAACACCGGGTGTCAGCTGCCCAGAGGGTTCCTTCCACCACGGGGACCTGGTGCAAAAGTTAAGGCCCGCGCTTCCCCGATCCATTGCGCTCTCAGAGGCCATGTTTATCAGACATTCTGAGGCCCCCTTTAACTGAAGGGAGCCAGAAGCCTGGTTAGGTTATCATGGTGAAACTTTCCTGGGGCCATCCTGTCATTTTCTTTGATCTAAATAATACATTTGGCAAATTGGACACCAATGTGATCCACATAAAGGCAGCGTAAATGTCCACTTTAGGAACTAATCCACATGTATGGCCGGGGCGCAAATCTGAAGGTGTAACCGTTCACCCCAGCCTGCTTTTCTTTCCTTATCCTTTGGGTGCTTGACACAGCATGCTAAAGTGGGTGTAATCCTGATTTCAGTGAGCCTTTCAACCCTTGCACAATTTGGTGCTTAATTCTCTTACAAAGAAATTGCTCTTCATTAGTTAAGAGGGAAAATCCTGAAATTATAGTACTGGTCTACCTTGCTTTAAGCAGAATGTATCCTTCAATAAAGGATGCTATATTTTAAGTAAGCTGTCTCTTATTTCAAAAATGCCAGGGGTACTTTGAATTCATTTACTCAGGTCAGGATTGCTCAGAAGTTAATAATCAGATTTAGGAGTCAGACTACTTGAATTCAAAGTTCCTGTCTCACAATGGTAGATGTGGTGCTGGGTACTGTGACTTAACCCTCAGTGCTGGTTACCTCTCCCTTCTTTACAGTATGTGCTGTTGAGAGTGTTACGTGGATTAGCAGATGCAATTAAAACAGGGCCAGGGAAGTAGTAAATGCGCAGTAAGTTAGCTATTTGTCAAGGGAATTCCATTTCTTTTACACGAGAGATAGACTTTGTTTTTCTCTTTAAAACTCATTATTGAGCATATGAGATGTGCTTCAACTATACCGTTGGGACATTATCAAATGTATTTCATTCGTACCCATCTTACCAAATATAGGAATGGAAAGTTGAGTCAGAGTGAAATATCTAGGTGTTCACACCTCAAATTCAGTAAGAACCTTCATGCATGGGGGTGGAGAGTGGGTGGTAGGTGAGAGATATTTCATACATAAGATGTTACCTCCCATCTCAACAAATTTAGCACTTTGGTAAGCATTGTGGAATCATGTTATGGGTACACTGAAATTTCAGGAAGTAGCCTGTAGCCTCAAGGACACAGAACCCTATCTCTCTCCAACTGCAGCAAAGCAGGTGGGAGGCCTGACCTGGGCGCCCTGAAGCACACAGTGTAAAGAAAGGCATTTGCTTGGAGTTGTTCACATCCTCATCCCAGTCAAGGGCACAGAGGCAGTTTGTTGCCCAAGGAAGGCAAAGTGAAAGCTTCCCTTACTCTGCTATTTAAAAAAAAAAAAAAAAAAAAAAAAAAAAAAAAAAAAAAGCATTGGCTAACTTTCGAAGAAAAGCAGGAAAGGCCTTGTTTCATTAATAGTTTCTCCTGCAACAGCAGAGTTTTACAATGCTTTGCTGTTCTCCTTTACACTGAACTTGTAAAGCTCAGAAATCATGTCTCCTAAATAGTCATCAAGCATGCTAATTAACACTGAAGACCGTGCTCTGTCTTGAGTGGATAAATATTAACAACACTGAAAATAATCTTGCCTACAATGATTTTTACCCTTAGTACTCATTCCTATTTTGGGGAAAACATTTTTTTAAAACTTCATTTAAATGTGTTTCATTCAGGTTAAGTTGTCTAGAATCAGGCAGATGTGATCCATGATGCTATAGAAAATAAAATCAAGAAAATTCACTGTCCAGTCCTACATTATACACTTTTCCCCCCTCATTTTTTGTATGTCTGTGGTAGTAGGGATTGAATCAAGGGGCATTCTACCTCTGAAGTACACCCTCATCCCTATTTTATTTTTTATTTTTCTTATTTATATTTATTTATTTTGCAGTACTGGGGATGGAACCCCGGGGCATTGTACCTCTGACATATAGCCCCAGCCCTATTTTTTTAGTGTTTTTAATATTTTGAATCAGGGTCTCACTAAGTTGCTGAAGCTGGTTGTGAACCTTCAGTCCTCCTGTCTCAGTCTTCCAAGAATTGTCTGCAACTCAGTAAGACCCGGTTTCAAAATAAAGAATAAAAAATAGGGCAGGGGGTGTAGCTTGGAGGTCAAATGCCCCTGGGTTCCATCCCCAGAACAGACCCGCAAAAAAAAAAAAAAAAAAAAAAAAAAAGAACTGGGATCACACCCACCACACCTTGTCCTCATAACTTATTTTTGAGAACATAAGCATAACCTTTTATGCTAGACCCTTGCTTGGTGCTAGGGTTCCTAGGTTAGGTAGGATACAACTGTCCTTTATCTCTGTCATTACCCTTATATGCTGTTGGTTTGATATGTGCATGTGTATGCCTAAAATTTTTCTATTTTCCTACAGGCTGTTTTTAAGAGATAATGAAAATCTGTACCTCTGTGACCTCGTGTAGGAGTGTACAATGATGAGTTCTAGGGATAAAGGCAGTCCTGGAGAGGATAGTAGAGATACACAGCTAATGGATAGCACCAACTGGCATTCCCAAGGGTCGTAGCACAAATTCAGTTCCGTTCTCAGACCAAAGGGAAGCAGACTGCTTACACAGCTAAAACTGTACACAGTAATTGCATTCTCTGCCCCTGAACTTCTCTAAGCAACACCTTTCTACTTCTATGTGGGCTCAATGGATTCTAGAGTGAAGAAATATTACCCCCAAACCCAAAGCTATGTGACAGTCAGCTCAGCTGTACATTTCTACAGAAAATAAAAACAACTCCACAATCAGAAATTCGAGGGAAGCTGAGCATGGTGGTGCACACTTGTAAATTTGGGAGGCTGAGACTGGAGGATCGAGGTTTGTGGACAGCCTCAGATACTTTATGAGGCCCTCTGCAACTTAGTGAGACCCTGTTTCAAAATAAAGAATTAAAAAAAAAAAAACAGGGCAGGGGATGTAGCTTAGAGGTCGAATGCTCTTGGGTTTCATCCCAAGACCCACAAAAGAGAGAGGGAGAAAGAGGGAGAGAGAGAGAGAGAGAGAGAGAGAGAGAGAGAGAGAGAGAGAGAGAGAGAGAGACAGAGAGAGAGAGAGAGAGAGAGAGAGAGAGAGAATGAAAGAAAGAGAGAGAAGAAAGAAATTCAAGGGAATAATTGTAAATTTAACTTCAAATGTTGTAGTTTGGCTGGTTACATTAGTGCATTACCTCCATGCTACTTTTGTTGGTTGGTAATTTCTTGTGTGAAAAAGAAAAGATAAGGGTAGGAGCCACTGCTTGCAAGAAGTTCATTAGGCCAGTGATTGACTAGCATGAATCTTTTCATAATTACTGAGAGGTCTTCAAATAACATGTACCTTTTCTGTATTTCAAATGTATTAGTCACAATACTGATTTTTTTTACAACAGTAATGTAGGTGATAAATTTAGACAATCATACATACCAGGATTTAAAAAAGAAAGTGATACATCTTTTAACCTAAGTACACTTTAAATACATCAATTTTTTTCCTGTTTTGGAGTATACCAAAAAATAGAAAGGGGTAATTAATTATTTTAAACAAAGCAAGAGGGCTGTAGTGGTATATGCAAGCAATCCCAGATACTCACAAGGCTAAGTCAGGAGGACTGAAAGTTGGCAGCTAGCTTGGGCAACTCTGTGAGACTGTCTCAAAGTAAAATTCTAAAAGATGGGCTAGGGATGCAGTTCCATGGTAGAGTGCTTGCTTAGCATGTGTGAGGACCTGGGTTCAATTCCCCCCAAGATCACCCCAAAAATAAATAAAATTAAACAAAAAAATCTGTAATCTTCAGGATCATAGCAAACTGTATCACTATAGTATGAGATTTTCAAAGTATCTAAGTTTTCTTTGGGTGGCTTAATTCCTCAGTTAATTATATATCATTCTGGGCTGAGTCTTGGCACATGTGGGTAAGCCCCGATATAACTTAAGAAAAAAAATGATAAAAATTTTGAATTGATTCAGCTGTTTTTATTATTTTACTTTCTTATTTTACTTTTTACTTTCTTATTTGAAGATTAGCTAAAATGAAAAAAATTAAGGCTTTCAAATTTCATTACTAACAGAGAACTGATTTCATCTGATTAATAAAAAGTAGATTTGATTGAATTATTTATTCAAGTGGATTAACATTTAGAGACATGGATATTCATCTCTACTATATTAAAAGTCTCCACTGGTGAAGGAATTTGTGCAGAAATGATCTCTTATAATAGTTTTCTATGAATAAAAACCATACTGAAACCATGTAATTACATAACAAGCCTTTATAGTAAGAGTATTTACTCACATTTTTTATGGTTTTATATCTTAGCCATTTTAAATGGAATCAGTCTGAAATTTGATATACATGCTGTTAGTCTGGATGTACCTCAAGTATTTTTAACTCTTTAAATATTTTTGGTGCTTATTTGATTATATCAAGGATCCTTTGTAAATTTCATTTTAGAAAAATGCGCAGATGGCTATAATAGAACCTTCTGGTACAGCTCTGCAGTAGTAATATATCAGTGGTAAGTTTAAGTCCATTCAGTTCTGTGAATAATTATCGAGTGTTCACAGTGTGCCTGGCTCAGTGCTAGAAGCTGGGGTCACAGCCATGCAGAGTTTCTCAAGGTTTGCCCTCTTTGCAAAGTACCTCGTGGATTCTGCTAAAACCATGGAGTTAAAGTGAAAGAGACCAAGTTTGTTCATAAACACTGGAAACTTTTCTTAAGAAATCAATGTATATCCCATGAGTAAAGTTTCACTTAAAAGTTGAGAGTCATCAAGTGAGCAGAAGACACATTCTCTGTGTTCCTTTATAAAACTGTGCATTAAAGCCGGGCGTGGTAACACACGCTTGTAATCCCAGCATTTGGGAGGCTGAGACAGGAGGATCGTGGTTCGTGGACATCCTCACCTACTTAGTGAGGCCCTTTGCAACTCAGTGAAACCCTGCTTCAAAATAAAGAATAGAAAAATAGGGCTGAGGGTGTAGCTCAGAGGAAGAATGCCCCTGGGTTCCATCCTCAGTACAGAAAAAAAAAAAAAAAGTGCAATAGCCTAATCCTTGAGGAAGCAGGTTAAAACACTTGTTTACAGGCCTCTTAGTAATAATGTCCTATCACTAACATGGCCTCGTAACCACCACAAGCATGGAGAGGAGGTACTAAATGTGTTCATGTTTGGCAGATACATAATGAACATTCAGTAACTGTTGAATAAATGATGAGTATTATTTTAGTGCCGATCACTATTATTCACCACTTGGGGACACAGAAGGTTACATCCATGTCTGATTTCCCCCCAAACATAATGAACTGGCTATTGACGCCGTACCACCCTATAGAATGCACAGAAGGCAGCAGCCACGACGACCTAAAAACAGAGGGCAGTTGCAGTGAAGAGCTTTAGATTAACAACCAGAATGTTCCCAGAAGCACACGGTGGCCAGTAGTGTACAAGAGCAGGGGAAGAGCTCTGCCAACAGAGAGCAACAGTTACAAATATTCTGGCTGACATTTGTTTCAAATAAGATTGTGAAGAATCCGTTGAACTGGGCTGGACAACAAGTCTATGCCTGCTTTAAAACAGCCCTCTTTGCCCTCAGATTTCCTGCCAGAGAACAGAAGGGACTTCACAAGGTTCAGACAGGCACCCATCTTATAATCACCTATCACCGAGCTTGGAAACAAAACCTGTTTACCCTGCTTACTGGATTCACTTCCTCGACACATCAGCAATGATAATGGAGAGACGGAAAAGCGAACCTGGCATTCCAGGCCAGGAACAATGGAACAACCCCTGCCCCAGGACATGAGACAATACATATGCTAGTAATCATACACTGTACCTCAAGACTCATCCCATGACACCTGGCCATGTGAGGAAATGCCCAGTATATCAAAAAAAGCTAAACAACTGAGCTCCATCTCTTTTGATACGCAACTGGTGATACTTAGAGTGAGCTGGCAGACAATCAAGATTTCCCAAGGTATATTCCATACTTTAAATGATTTGCACAGATTCCTCAAATCTGAAGACTCCAGGAATCTATCACTCAGATATAATAAGTATTACACAACTTTGAAGACCCTAACTGAGCAAACCAAACATCCAGTGTTATACACATGTAACATAACAAAATCATGTCTGCAAAAAGCCACATCTTTGGAGTGCTAGCCCATGACATTCCAGTAATAATGTGCTGAGCCTTGACAGTGAGTATGCATTTGGACAGCTAAAAACAGGGTTGAAAATTTATGTCTGGACTGTCTTGTTTTCATTCCACATCAAAGTCATTATTGTCAGAAGAACTGCTCAAGTCTCTTGCTTCTTCTCTTTCTGCCACCCGTACCTGTTTTTGCTTTTCCTCCAGCTACAACAATGGCTGGACAGTTGCTCTTACAGAGACTTTTTCTTCTATGCTAGTGCCAAAACCTGACACTAAAAGGAAAAAAATTTTCAACGAAAGGCTTCTTGGAGGCAGTGTTAGACAATTTCAGTACCTCCTAAGTAAACTTCAGCAACAAAATGATGAAGACTTGGTTCTTTTAATAAATCTCTTGCACGTCAGTGATAAAGTAGACATTTTTTCTAGAAAAAGCCTATCAAAAGGTCTCAGCTTCTAAACACTGAATTCGAGAACACAATTTTAGTTATTTTATGTGTTATCTATGTGGGGATGCCTTTATAATACATATGCACATATACATATAATTTGAAAATAAAAAAGATAAATAAGTAATTTTTTCATAATTACTCACAGAATACCAGAGAATTAAGGTCCTCAGGGTAGTTATATATGCATCAGCAGTTCCTCTATAGTTCCCAACATTATTGTGAGTCAAATTCTTTTGCTAAAATTTATGATACTTTACTCCCAGAAAAAAAAATATACAAAATATTCCACATATAACTTCAGGATGTTCAAAACTATGTCCCTCAGAAAATGAATCCAAAGATTTCATTCGAGTATCCAGAATCCCAAAGAATTCCTGACCTATATTATCTAAGCTTAGATTTAAAGTTAATAGTTAGGTATTATGTCTTTTTATTGATTAAATGAATGACTAGGAGTGGTTCTTTAACTTAGTTAACCAAATATGTTCTGAACCTAATTTGAACATTTTGCAATATGTACAATAAATGAACATTACATATCACTCCATTAATATGCATAACTGTTTTGTGTCTGTGTATCAATAAAAAATAAAACAAAAATAAAAAACCAAGGCAAACAAAAAATTCTGAGCAAGATAGATGGATGTCTATAATCCCAGTACTTGGGAGGGTGAGACAGAAGGATCACAGATTTGCCAACTTGGGCAATGTAGCAAGATCCTGTCTCAAATTAAAGACTAAAAGAGGGCTTGGGGGTGTTGCTCAGTGGTAGAGCACCCCTAGGTTAATGACCAGTATCACCACCACCAACAAACAAAACCCAAAACAAACCCTCACACATAACAAACAAAACCCAATTCTCTAAGTCTAGGCAAAAAGAATAGAATCATCTTTCAGCTTTCACAGAGCATTTTTAAATAAATTATTTGCACATCCTCTCATTTGACTAGTTTTTATCTTTTTAATAAGTGCTGTTATGCAATATCCTACATCTTCAAAATAATCCTAAGAGGCAAGTATCATTATTATTATTATTCTTTCCACTTTAAGGATAAGAAAATGGAGGCTTAGCAACATTTTCCAATAGCCAAACAATAAAGCTAAGCTGTACACCCGGCCTCCCTTACTTCTGAGCTATCCTTCTTAACCATGTTTCAGATCTTATTGCTAAAGGAAGAGACTGGGGAATTTTTATCAAAACAAAACAAAACAAAAATTCATCACAGCCTAACTTTGAAGAGCCCTTATCTCTCCAAGTCACCCTCTAACAGCTGATTGAAATTATGCAAGTTTTGAGGTAGCAGCAAGAAATGACTCATCTTTGATCAGATATGGCAAGGAGCTGTTCTGAGGTGGACAGACACAGTCATAGCTAGAGGAACAGAGCGTTTGGCCGACAAATAGGCAGTGGAGGGGCACGGGGGAGGGTACAGCACATAGGTATTTTTATGCTGTTGTGTCAAAAGAAAAAAAAGGGAGTCTGTGAACGGAGGCTCTGCTTATAAGCAGAAGTTGGTCTGCTACATGGGAGAGTGTTAACAATCTTAGTTTTTGCTGCTTTCTTGGCTAGACATGGGGCAGGACCCACTAGAGGCTTGGCATGTTTAGTAAACACACATGTGCAGGCAACAACTTCCTAGACTTCTTCATATTTCTGTGTTCCCAGGCAGAGACCATCTGCAATGTTGATATCATCACTGCTCAAGATACAATACTGCCGTTTCTGCAAGATAAGGATTATTTTAAGAAGTTTCTCAAGATTCAGATAAAAGGAAGTTACTGTTATTTTTCCTTTTAATACTTTCTTCATTATTATACACAAAGGTTTATGTTCTGCATTTACCTACGGAGCGGTCCAGGTTTATACTTTTCATGGATGACAGACTTTCCATTTCATCAGAGTTCAGCGAAGAAAAAAATATTCTCAACTCTAAACATTTTACAAGCTCTGAATCTACAGGATATGGTAACAAATCAGTTGTTGACATGGCATTTAATCTGCTCAGCAAAAAAGATGGTAACTGCTGATTATTTCTACCTAAACAACAAAAAGTTATGGGACTACGAGAGTTAAAATATAGAGGTTCAAAACATTTAAAAGTGTTATTAAAAACTTGCAAATGTGTCAATAAGGAAACCTGTTACCAAATACAATTTGCACTAAATACTTGACAGACTATACTGGCAATAATTTTTGTATAATTTCATCTTCTATGACTTTTAAATACATTAGTGTGTGGAGGGTAATTAGGAAAAAATGAACCCTGAATTTCATTTAATTTTGAATCTATGAGTTATCTTAAATTATCACATTTGTATGCAATTTTGTATATCCCCAGATTGCATAAAATTGGCAGTTATTTAAAAGACCCTCTTCCAAAGATCAAAATAGGCGCCTAGTACACCCTATCATTGATGAAATGGAAGACGGGTCTTTACCCAGAGCCGTGACAACTACAGGTAAAACTGAACACAGCAGATAATGTCATTTTTGAGGTACTGTGCAGACAGTAAAATTGAAGCCAATTTTTAAAGTTTTAATAACATTATTTTTAAAAGACTACTTGGAATTTCCTTAACAATAATGATGTCATTTTGTAATAACTGAAATCTTTCATGGGGAAACTGCTTCTTCAATAACTCACCCAGTCAATTACACAGGAAAGTCCTGTAATAGGCTATTCCCCCATCAAATAGCTCACGTACATGACTTCCTTTTCAATTACCAACTTGTCTGCAGTACCATCTGTAAAAACGAACACATACCTTATGCTGCCAGTTTCTGCTTTTGCACGTCCATTAGTGGGACTGGCTGCAGCTGCTCAAGAAGAATGCCACGATTGTCTTTGTTTTGAGAGATATATTCCCCCCTTCGGAACCACTATATTAATCCATCGTACATCGTTTTGGGTAGAGAACTGCACTCAATAGTCTCCCTCGCACCCGGTTCTCTGTGATCTGGAGTTTGTTAATCACACTGTATCACATACCAAAGCAAGAAAGACCTTATCCCATGGAGCACTCTTAGGACTCCCCCCACCCCAGTCACCCGGACCAAGAGGAACAGTTAAAATCATCGTGTACTTTGACATTTAGTACACTGAGCAGAAGATCAGGAAACCAATGCTAAGACCTGGCAGCATGGATGGAGACACAAAACGGGCTGAGTGAGATTTTATTTCAGGAGAGAAAAACAGAGCACAGTCACTTTTCAAAAACTTTATTTTTCCCTGCCTTGTGTTTATAGTCCTTTTCTGTTGGCATTGTTTCTTTGTCCCTAGACGAGCATTATTAAACTGTTCACAGCCCCTGCAGAAGATGTAAATAAATCATGGCAAGAAATTACCCTGGTTTAATTTTTAAACGTGATCTGCCCTTAAAGAAACAGTATTTCTCTCTAGTGTGAATAGGAATTGAACAAAAGAAAAGTTATCAAGCTCTAAAAAGAACAATACTTAAAAAGAAGGTGCAGAGAAGCTAAAACTTAAAACGCACCAAAAATAATTTTTTTACAAGTGGGCTAGTTATGATTTATCCAGTGCTATTCCACATTTACAAATGTAAGTGGTACTTTGTTAGGGGATGAGCTTAGCTTTTGGAACAGCAGAAGGTCAATTTTACCCCAACCTTTCATATATTAAATTGCCTCAAATCACCAAATAGCTCTGCTTCCTCAGCATTTAGGTACAGAAGAAAGAGTACTGGATTACAACTATTTGCAATATGCAAGTCACTCTCCTGGGACCTGGAGAGTGACTTGAGGGAAGGGTCTATTTTTCTTTTAATGTTTTTACATTCGTGTTTTGCATATAGTAGGCACTCAGTTAATGACAACCTGACCTCCATTAAAAGAGATACTAATAATTACAATGAGAGGCCATTCCATTAAAATATGTGTATGCATGTGTGTACATTCACAAACATGTTGTGGATGAAAGATTATACGTTAAGTGTAGCTTTCTTCATGCAATAAGAATGGCCATCATCATGACAGAAAGTAGAGCTTAGATGGAAAAAACAGTTTCACTTTTGTGAGATGCAAAAGAAAATAAATTCTGGATAATACTCAGACTATGTATTCTGTGAGGAGAGTAAAAGAACGGGTTTTGTTTGCCCGGGCTTCTCAACAATTTGGAGAACTTGTGGAAATGACGTATGTCAGCATATGTACTTCTGCATGTGTGTAGATGTTGACATATATGATATATATCTAGATATCATTTTACATATACTCACTCATAAGTGAATGCACTGAAATATTTTCACCATGACCCTGTAGTGAGATCCCTAGTTGCTTTTATTTTCATTAAAGCAATATATTTATAAGAGAGACTAAAATATCTATGTTCTTATGAAATTCCATGAGTTTCCTATAAAGTGGAGAATACATATGATTACCTGTAATTTTAACAAGTAACTATATAAAGCTAAAAAGAAAGTGACCACAAGTGTGTCTCCTATGTCAGCCTCATGATTTACCTTCAGAGGTAGAAAATAGATATTGATGACCTGAGATTCGTATTTATTTCCAATTTATTTTTATTACTATGGGAGAGTTCTCTCAATTCACACGCATACCCAATTAACATGTGTGTCAACTAATGAATGCCATGCTTGAACCTATTAATGAGCATTATGATTTTTCTTTCTTAATTTCAGGAAATACTGAATATCTTAATAGATACCTGATTTGAGAAGATATTAAATATTTGAATAAGCCTTAGCCATGTATATATACATATATATATATATATGTATATATATATATATACACCTCAATATCTATAGCTACATGCTTATACTCATACGTAAAAACTTATATAAAGGGCCCCAAATTTATCAATATTTATTTTTACAACGTGAAAAATATATAGCTATTTTAAGACTTTCTCATATAAGTGACTATTTTTAAAAAGGTTTATCATATCCATTACAGATTTTAAGATTAATGCCCTGCTCCCTTCCTCTCTTCCCCACTTCCTCTCTCTCTTTTCCATTGTCTCCTTTTAGAATGACTTCCAAGAAATCTTGAAAAATTTCAATGCATATATTAATCTTTACTGACATATTCACTTTGACAAGATCCAAGATTCTATCAAATATACACATTTCTTACCCCAATCTATGTGAAATTTTAAGGAAGAAAGAACATAAAGAAGTATTTTTTATATCACACACCTTTATGTACAAATCATTACTAATTTCTAGCTACAGTTTTCTTCTTTCATACAACAAACCACACAAATTATGTATATATATGTGTGTGTGTGTGTGTGTGTGTGTGTGTGTGTATGTATATATATAACATAGTAGTGAACATTTAATTCATAGATAACACATAAAGTTGATTCACTTAAGATTTTATTTTTTTATTTTTATTTTTTGTGGTACTGGGGTTCCTGGAAGGCTTTCTACCTCTGGGCTACACTCCCAGACCTATTTTTTATATTTTTATTTGGAAACAAGGTCTCTTAAGCCAGCGTGGCTGGCTTCGAACCTGCGCGATCCTCCTGTCTCCGCCTCCCAAGTGAGGGGGATACCACGCCCGGCTCACTTAAGATTTTATATAGGTCCAGATTTAGGATACAATTAACTTAGGATCCTAGCTAAAAATTTATATCCATAGTTTGTTTCAGTTGAAATCTGACAGTCACTATACACACACACACACACACACACACACACACACACACATACATACACAAATGTACATTCACACAAACATTTAAAACATGACTATGTGCTGGGTGTGGTGGCACACACTTGTAATCACAATACTTGGGAGGCTGAGCCAGGAAAATCACAAGTTCAAGGCAAGTCTCAGCAATTTAAAAAGACCCTCAGCAATTTGAAACTGTTTCAAATAAAAATAAAACAGGGCTGGGTGTGTAGCTCAGAGGTAGAACCCCCTGGGTTCAATCCTAGTTCTACATACAAAAAAAGTATATGTATATACTCACATATTTCCTTTACAAAAAAAAATGTGCCTTCCAGGTAGTCTAATTTGAAACATCTAGAAAATCGGGAATTGATGGTCTTATATTTTAAAATATCAACCTAAGAAAAATGAAGTTATACTTCTTTCCAAACTTAAGGGGTACTTATATTTAACTTAGAAGGTAAAATATCTCTTTGATGAAAATATTAATGTTAAAGATCTAATAGTAGAATCAGTGAAATTGTTAAAACTTAAGAAACCAGCGTACTGTCTGGTTAAAAAGTATATGCAAATATTATATGCTCAAAAAGAGTGGTGTACCGTCTGAAGGAAGAGTTAAGTGGCTAAATATGACTTAAACATCCTTCTATCTACTATCTAAGATCTCATTTAATTAAACTGTACTTGTTTACACATATATGTACACATTTTATCAAGTTGAATACATACACATATTTAGTGTGCCCAAGTGTATTATTTCTTTGGCAAAATAAAAATAGAATAGTCATTTCAATCTAGCCCAAATTAAGGCAGTCATTAAAAATAAGCAGCATAAAGTGACTAGTACCAGAGTAAAAATCAAAGCAATTTCACATTAAAGAAATCAAGAAAAGTGCTCCTTAAACATAAAGGTCTTAATTTTTTTTTTTTTTTTTTTTTTTTTTTGGTGGTACCGGGGTTCCTGGAAGCCCTTCTACTTCCGGGCTACACTCCCAGACCTATTTTTTTTATATTTTTATTTGGAAACAGGGTCTCTTAAGCCAGCATGACTGGCTTCGAACCTGCGCGATCCTCCTGTCTCCACCTCCCAAGCGCGGGGGATTACAAGCGTGCGCCACCACACCCGGCCAAAGTCTTAAATTTTAAAGAAGAAAAATCACCAGTAATAGAGGTTTACCTCATTAGTTGATCTAATGCAGGGCTTTTATGTGTGCGGGTTTATAAATTTCAGAAACTGGCCAAATTATTCCACTTATATCATTAACTTGACCCCTTCCCGGATTTGACCTTCCTAATAGATTTATTTGATAAGATATGACATTGTAAACAGCTGTGCTATTCTTTCTCGCACTTGACTTTTATTTTAAGGATGAAAATAGACTGGATTTACTAAAGCATGTGTATTCTTTGGTAACACTGGGGGAAGGGAGGAAACAGACACAGAAAAATAAAGTGAGTTCCTCTCTGGATAAGTCATTTTGAAGCTTGTGGAAGACACTAGAGCATTACAAACATTCGGCCAGTGAAATTATATTGAAAGAATTTGAAGATATCACTATGAATTGAGTTCTCTGATATAGAGAGGTATGGTTATTGACATGGGAAAGTCGTACATCTGAATATTCTGATCTCCAAAGCTCCTGTATGCCTATGTAATAGTACGTAATATGTTCAGTCTGGGAAGTGAGGCCCCTCTCCAGGATTTCAATTTTGAAACAAAATATAAATAACGATTAAGACAATTTCAGGGGGAAATTTCTTTTATTTTCTAACAGGACAGACTTACTTGAGAGACTCCTGGAAAATTTAATCTAGCCCCCAAATGCTTTGCAATAGATACTATTTAAAGTAGCATCTAAGTAATAGGTAATCTGATTTGATCTGAAGGCTAGTTTTACTCAGAATTCTCTTGATGGTAAAAAGCAACACTGGATTTATTGATGGGATATGAAGGAGGAAAACAAAGGTTTAATAGCCATGGTTTCTACCCCTACTCAATTCGGTATCAAGTTTAATCTTGTAGCGGTAGTTATGTTTAAGTGTTATTTTTCTACGTTGGCTCCACAAGGCATCTTGACTTATAATTCAAGAAAGTACTTTAGACAAGTAATAAATCGTAGCACAGAACTAAAAGCACGTATGAAAGCCATTCTTCATTTCAATTATACTTTTAATACATTCATTATCTGTTTATCTGATTACTGCTCCTGATAGGCCCGCCACTGCCACACACCCCTAGCAAGCACACTGTTCTCTTTACAAGAGGCAAAGGCACTGGGGGAGAAAAAAACAATTCAGACAACTCTGTTTCCAGTGTCTCGGGTTAATTGTTACCTTTCTCCTTTTCAATGTTAAAAGAAAGCAGTGTCTATTTTGCTCAGGGCAGCTGTTTAAAGCTCCTGCTGTCAGGATCTTTGCAACTAGACTAGATTTAGAATTATTTTGAAATTATTATGGAATCCCACTAAGCTTTCTGTGCTGTTACTGTTCATACACAGCATAATTAACCGAGGGAACATGAGTTCAGACTCATCTCTATGTGTATACATACACATACAAATACATTTGATGTGGGTGATTCTAAATGTTTTAATTTGAATTATGGAAAAATGTAGATAAACCTATTATTAATGTAATAATGATCATTAATATATTTTAACTTAGAGATCTGAAATTTGTCTTTCCTAAAAGAGAGACTTCTGAAAGCAGATCTAATATTTTTCTAAGCAACATAGTATTAGTAGAGAGGTTCGGCTTCAGTAGTCTGGTATACAACTACTGTAATTCTGGTAATATCCCTAATGGACTATAAAAATTATTTTTTTCATTTAGTTAAGGTCCATAAAGTTAACAAAAATCAATATTTTATAAATACATTTTTCAGCTGGGCATGGTGGTACATGCCTGTAATTGTGATACTTGGGAGGCAAGGAAAGGAGGATCACAGGTTTGAAGCAAGACTCTACTTCAAAAGAAAAAATAAAATAGTGCTGAGGTGTAGCTCAGAGGGAGAATTCTGGATTCAATCTTCCTGACCTCTCCACCACAATAAACAAATAAAAATAAAATATATTTCCAGTCAAACGTTTAAAAGATGAGATGTGCTTCTCTTATCAGCTAAATATGTAATTTTAAAATTGGCAATATTGGTGTAATTTTCCATTAAAACTACCATGAAAAAGCATTTTGGTCTAGCCATAAACACTGGTTTCTTTTAGCTGCCTTCTAAGTTGATTTACATTTTCCTTAGCAACAAATGCAGAGCCTTCTCCACCCCTTTAGTTTTGAATGTTTATTACCTGTTGAAATCTTGTTGGCTTGTAGAAGTAGCAGACAGGAAAGGAATAAACTTACAACCTAAACGCCTGATATTTAATCAATAAGCAAAGAATTTTCTCCTTTAGGAATTCACTACCCTATAAACTCTGCTTCCTCTCCTCTTCTATGAAAAGAAACGAAAAGCTTCTGCTTCCCATAAAATCAGAAACCTGGAGTCACTATAACACAGTGAAGACAATAAGAAACTTGTTCTTATTTATCATAAAGTATTACTCTAGTATCTTTTAATACACTTATCAGTTTCTGTTAAAGGCAGTAACCACAACTCTGAGCCTAAACTCCTATTTCTAATTCCAAAGTTTCTCAGAGGTGACTATTTGAAATATTCCTTATATCCATTTATACTGGTTCTCATGATAGAACATCTACTTTCCTGAAGAGACAATATTCAATTCTAGAAAGAAGCAAAATTTATTCAAAATAAAGTTGATGGATAAGGGGGTGAGACTATCTTGGTCATAATCCAGAATGACATTAACATATACAAGTACCAGTGGGATATGGGCATATTCTGACCAAAATCAGAACCAGTGCTGAAAAGAATTCTGGAGACCTGTTAGGTCAGGTGCTACCCTTCCTTGCGGGATGGCAGTGGTTCTCAGGAAGGAGCGGGGGTCCTTGGGGCATCAATGACCCCTAGGAGACTTGGGGTAGAAGGTACTCATAAGCTGGAGTATTCTGACTGCCCTGGACAGTTATTCCCAGTAGCGTCACTTTTAATAAAAATCAGCTGTGACTAACAAAGTGCTGGAGTGATCTCATGACTCGAAAACTGGTGCAGATCTTTATTCTAAAGAACTACAACAATGTGCTCTCCAAAGTCAGCAAAACACAAATAAATTGGCAGCTTCCTCAGGTGGTGGTTTCGAAAATCTACACTCACTTGGTATAAGTTCTGGTATGTTTATTTATAAACGTCTTATTACTTTAAATTATCGCCTCATGTAAGGAGAGTCCAGCACCTTTGAAGTGTTTATAATTTTGAGAGGAGGTAAGGTAAATATACACGAAGCAATTAAGAGTACGATGCAAGAAGGCAGACATGTCTCAATCTTAGGATTTTTATGACTCTTAGGTTTCTAAATGCGCCAATAAATGAGAAATGAGAACTGTGCATGCACATATTCAACTAAGGAGCCCATGTAAGTAGGTGGTGAGACTCGAGTAAGCAATTAATCATTGTTCATCATGGTGTCATTTGGTTTCTTTTAGTTGCATGTGGCAGAAAGTTCAACTCAAACTGGGTTAATATGACGGAAATCTTTTGACTCATGCAACTGAAAACCTGGGCAAAGCTCTGACATTAAACAGAATTTAACCAGAACTCAAATGGCATCGTGAGATCAGTTTCCCTCCCTCTGGAATATGCTTCCTATGTGTAGACTTCAGTCTTACACACACAGACCCTTGGGTAATAAAATGGCCGCCACACATCCAGTGTCGTATGCTCTTACTGAACAAGTCGGGGGGTTAACTATGAATCTTTTTTTCCTGATTGCCTAACCCACTGTTCTCAAAAGGGGCCTCACTGGCCAAACTTAGTTCATGTTCCTACCATACTACGGCCAGGTGGATGGAATGCCTGGATTAGCTTGTGTCTACAGTAGCTTTTCAGAATTCAAGCTATGCAACAAATTACCTGAAGATTTTGTATTTGATAGGTCTGGAATAATATCTGAGGTTCAGTACGTCTGGTAAGCTCTCAGTTTGTGTAATAAGGATGCAAGGTACATCTTTTGACCCTGAATCGACTGCAAGATCAGCCTCATTTGAACCAGAAGAAATAAAAATGATGAAAGTATGGATTCTCAAGAGAATATTAGAGACGAGTGGCAGAAGTAAAGAATTAAAAAGTGAAAGTTTAGCCGGGTGTGGTGATGCATGCTTGTGATCCCCACGCTTGGGAGGCGGAAACAGGAGGATCGCACAGGTTCGAAGCCAGCCTCGCTGGCTTAAGAGACCCTGTTTCCAAATAAAATAAAAGTATAAAATAGGTCTGGGAGTGTAGCCCGGAGGTAGAAGGGTCTCCAGGAACCCCAGTACCACCAAAAAAAAGTGCAAGTTTAAAAAATGGTAAAAAATTTCACATACATATGTATGGTATATTTCACATATATATGTACCAATACATTGCATATATGCTCATATTCTGCATGTTATTTGTCCAAAGTAGTAGTCTTTTCATAAGCAAAGCATCTGATAGTACTATTATCACATTTGAGTAGTCTGTCCATGCCATCTGGTATTTCCTTTGGTTTGAATAATCCTTAGAAGAGTCCAGCATTATCTTTACTTCTCGGGTAACTGTGTTGACAAAATTGACCCATGCCATTTTTTCCCCCACAAAAGCCACATGATGAAAAAACACTACAATGGCCACTCTCCTACTGAAGAGGCTGTTTGGAAGAACTTGGCAAAAACCTTACTGGCACAAAAAGCAGGGATATTCTCCCCTGCAGGTGCCATGGTCAACTCTTTGAGATTCAATCAGTGCCATTTCCTTAGTTCTCAATGGACACACAGGATACATTTGAAAGGTTCACAATGAAAGCCCTGTGGCCAGCTGACATGAGAACTCTCCTGAAGTTTATTTGTACTTCAAAGGCCAAGACAGGCTTTCAGTTGTCAGGATGATAACAAAGGTAGCATCAGCTTCCCCCACCCCAAACACATGTATTTATTATTCTGTGTGAAATGTAGACAAGTCTTTAATGTGCCAATAATTCTTCTCATTAGCATGTACATTAGGAGGGTAAAATATGGACTAAAGTATTCTCCTTATCTTCCAGAGAAAGTTGAATATCTATATGAACAAGAGAAAGGCATGCTTTTATTCATATGAGGTATCTAAAGAGGACAGGAAAAAAAAAACATGTATTCTTGCTAGTATAAGGTCTACCCTTTGCTCATGTTTAACCTGAAATATTAGTATTATCAAGTTTTGCTCTCTTCACATACTTTTGGAGTTGGTCTACTCTTTTTGTTTGAAATCTACATCATGGGGCATGTGTTTAATTTATCTGGATTATAGGTTAAGAGTCAAAGAAAGCATGATACTATTTTTTTCTAAGGCAGAGAAAAGCTATGAATTCCACTTCTGTGAACTAGAGGCAACTTACAATATAGCAAGTGAATTTTGTGTTTTACAAAATTATTAAGGCAAAGATACCAAATCATGACTTTTTAAAAACATCTAAATGAGAACATTTTATCATTAAAAGATTCATAAGAGTCCCAGAAGGCCAGGAAAGAGCATAAGGTTCACTTTTCTCCTCAAAAAATGTTAATGCAGAGCCTTAAAGACTTCTAGGAATAGGACTGTATAAGCATCAAGGCCATGGCACACCAAATGTGACCATCAGGTGATATTAACTGTAATTCATTCATATTTAGTACCTTTCATTATCTGCCCTGTGCCAAGAGCCATGCTGGATGCTACAGGTGTAAAAGGCATAGCTGGCATGAAGCTGTAAAGATAGGACCCAAGGTCTCAAGTTGCTTAGCAACCATCAGGGAAGCCATAGAAGCAAAGACCCAATAAGAGCTTCTCTAAAGGTATTTGCTAGGTTCTTCTACAGCAAAAACACAAAACAAAACAGAAAAACAAGAGACCAGTTGTTCTGAAGTGTTATGAATATAATGTATTTGATGTGCACATAATCCTTCAACTGTCGCAGCCACACAGTAGATGTTCAACATCTTAGTTTTCTCTCTGTCTCTCTTTACATGTTTATATAAATCAGAGGCGGAGAGAACAAGAACATAAACAACAATCTAGTTCTCTTCCAGCTCTAGTATTCTAAAAATAGTTCTTTCTTCTTTTTCTAGGTGGTCTGGAGTAATCTCATTGGCTCTGAGCCTCACATTTCTCTCTCTTCCCTTTCCTTCTTCCATTTCTCCTTTTCCCCTTGTTTTGTTCCTTTTATCACTTATAGACTAGTCAAATTCCTATCATTATACACAGGGGAATCTTAAGAAAAACTGTATATTAAATTCAGAGTGAAGCAGTCACTCCAAGATTCTCTTTTCATGTGAGTACTGAAATATGATTCAAGTGTACAGTGGCCACTGACTGATCCTATTGAACAGTACTAGGTAAAGGTACATGGGGAGGCAAGGTAATTTCCCTCTTTTAATAGGTATTTATTGAACATACAAAACACACACTTCTCTCTAGGTTTGCCTTTTGTAGTTTGAGGGAGTCAATTTTTGTTTGAATTGGAGGTAAAGACAGCAACAGATCTGTTTCTTTTTCCGGGCTTAGTCAACAAAGCCCCTGACCAGGAGTATAGCTGATTAGTACCTTACAGGCCCTAGTGATGTATTTGCCTATAAACCAGGAGGAAGGCTTCTTACCTGTTCCTTCCCTGGGCCATTAGGATGGCTGATGGTTTCTGCAGGACAGTGTTGGTGTGATTTGCATTTTCTGACTTAGCACATTATCTGGTAAGGACAGGAGGCTGGGGCCTGGGAGACTCTTTTCTAGTTTGGTGCTGCCCAGGACTACTTTTTCCATCAGAAAAAGTAATTTATTCTTCTCTTTTACTATTTATACCCTCTTTAGAAAAGGGAAGGGTATGATCTCTGCACTGTCATTTATGGAGATGCTAAAAGGGTGAGGAATTACAATGTGCAAAATGGACATGAAAGTAAAAATCATGTTATGAAGTCAAGGGACTTCAAAAGGCAGACTAAATGGACAGAGACTGAACTAGTTAAAATGGCAGAGTGGAACTGAGGACGGTTGGGGCAGAGACATTAGCTTTTCAACTGGCCTCATGGTACTTTCTGTACTATCCTCCACAACAAAATGGCTTAACTATGTAATGTTCTTCGGGTTTTCTACAAAGTTTGTTTTGAAAGTAAGTCATGAGTAAAACTGAAATTTATTTTAAAGGTGAAAGAAGTATAACTGAAGAGCAGTTTTTCCTCATTAGCCACGGGGGACATTCTGTACCCTGTTTACGTTATTATTCGCACTCTGAAGCTAACAAGCGACTTTTTTAAGCACCACTCGGCAACATCTGTAAAACGAAACCCTCCAGCCGCGTGTCCCTTCTGCTGAATGTCCAGAAACACAGTGTTATGACATGGAAGAACATCGCCCTGACTTCCTTTAAACCGAGAAAAGCTCAGGTCGGTAGAGACCGAAGTGAACAACAGGAATCCTCTTACTGTATACAGCATCGCACTCTGATTAGAGCCCCGCGGAACACTGGCAGAGAGAACACGACAGCTGTTTTCTGTCTTTTCATTCCCTGCTCCTATTAATGTTATTTCAATTGTGTTATGGGCTGCACTTTAGATCTCAAAAGAAACATTTAGTTTTATTTGAATGTTTAAATGATTAATGACCCTCTAGCGCAGTTGTCTTCTCCTAATTGCCCCAGAGTAAGCTGCAATTGGCTTTAAAATCCAGAACTCTGTACACTGTGGAGAGAGTAAGTGATATTTCGGGCATTGGCTACTAGGTTGAAAATTCATGGTTTCTAATGCATTCATCTTCTAGGATTCTGACTGGGCATTGTCTTAAAATGTATAGATAAATTAAGTAAAATCAGAGTCTAAAATGTTTTATTAGGGGAACATCAAGATACTGACACTTTACTCACTGGCGCAAGGCTAAGCTCGGTCATTAGGAAGACGGACTAGATGGGGACAAGGCTCCCTCCGTGTTCTTCAAAAGGAATTCTTGCATTTCATCCGCGAGCAGCACACAGCTGTGCGCTGGAGGGGAAGGAAGTAGTTATGCGCTCCTATCATGTAATCAGGAAAAGGTGCCTGTAAGTTTTAACAGGACCACGGCTTACATTCCTCTATTTCATACAGTTAAAAAAAAAAAAATCTTCACATCTCAGTGAAAGTCAGAACAGCAGCTTGGGTAAAACACACAACCCCTAAAAATATAGATGTTTACATTTTTATAATAGAAAAAGACATGGTGCTTTGCTTTCCAAGGTTTTAGCAATAAGTCTTGTAATAAGTTTGTACTGCTCGTCTTCCTTTTTTTGGAAAATACAAAATACATTAGATAGTAAAGTTGCTAAGGCATTCCTGTGTCTTTGAGACGACAAGTGAAGGAACTGGTAATGGGATAAGAATTGACATTATCAAACCACAGTGCCTGGGAGTTACAGAGATAGTAATGTCCGCCTGTTGTATTTTTCTAAAGTCTTCTGGCTAAAATGTTTTCTGACTTGTCTTGGCCAATTTTGGGCCACACTGAATGTTAAATAAACTATTATTTAATCAAATACAGGCATATTAGTCTCACTCCTGCTGACAACTTCAATTAGGATATTTTTGCTTTGTTAAAAAAAAAAAACCTCCTGATCTTTAAACTGTTAAGGCCTCTGAAGGACATCTGGTAACAATTTTTGATATATCCAACCATCAAACTTCTATCTCCGTGAAGTGGTTTATCCAAGATTTGTTTTAATTAGACCGCCTTTCGAACCTCACATGGCTTTCAAGCGGCAGACTCGCTCAGATGTTCTCAGCTGTAAACTTACTGAAAGGTTCAGAGTTGTAATTAGAGCTTCACCAACGTGGATGGTTTCTGTTTATTAGCTAGATAGTGAGGTTAATTCAGTCGCCTCTTAAACAAGGACAATAAATTATTTCTAATTTTAGCACATAGGTTTTTAATTTTATAAAAGCTTAGTTGCTCTTTGACACATTAATTTTCTTCTAGGTACTCACACCCTAAAGTAGTTTGGGGCCAAACATTACAGGGAAGGTCACATTCAAATGTGGATTTCTGTGCTTGGCCAGGCCCAGTTCAGTTCTGAAAGTTTCCTGCTTAAGGTGGCTTCAAATTAGAAAATCCAATCACTTGGGAGACAAGATCGAACAGAGTAGTAGATACTTGAACAATGAGCATAAAAATAAATCTACTTGGAAGTTTCTTTTAATAATGTGTCGTCCCTCCACCGACCATGGCATTCTGTGAGACGCCGTTTTACAGAAATTCTACTTTGGGTGTTCGTTTTTTAATATATTTGCCTCTATATAAAGCCTTGGGAGTATAAAAATCTCCACTCATTTACTTGCATCCCGAGCACAGATTAAAGGCAAAAAAGTAATGTGGAAACTTAAGCTATTTATTTTATGAGGTAACTATTTTAAAATCTACTGGGAAAATAATGAAAAATGGCCTCATTATAACTGTTTTTTGGTGAACCAAGCTTTATTCTACCAAGACAGCTCTCGAGTGTGTGTGCTAGTGTGTGTGTGTGTGTGTGTGTGTGTGTGTGTGTGTGTGCGCACACCCACATATGTGTGTTTGAGGTGGATGGTGGCCCGTGGCTTTTCTCCACAAGTTTTTGATGTTATTTCCCTTTGAAGCACTAGCCCAACTTTATAGCTTTTATTATTATAAAACTTCTTCACAAATACTGAGAAATACAGAGGTTCATAAAAGCCTAAGCCTGAACCCAGAGGACTGCTAATATTCTAGTGTTCATGGGTAAAAATGATTGTGGTGAGGTTCATTATTTAGTCTAGATGATACAGTGCATGTGGATATTTGGAAACACTTGGCGGACTGACTTCAAATGTCATATTTAGATTCACTGGCATTATATAAACAGTCAAATCCTCTGAGTACATGACATATTGTAGGCGGCAAAAACATTTTTACCCATTGATTTTTTAGAAGGAAAAAAAAAAACCCCACATCTGATTTTCTATATTTGCTTGCAAAAATGTACAAGAAAAGTCAGTATGAATTTTCACCTAAAATGTTGGCATTATAATGAGATGTATGCTACATCTGAAAATTCCCTAATTCTGTACTTGGGGAAAAAAATAGGTGAATATCCCTAATGCATATGCAATGTGTGCAAGTTTTCTTTTCCCCCCTTATTGTAAATCAGGATTATCTTCCTGGTAACATAGGACTATATCTGGGTAGTAGGGTGTGTGTGTGTGGGGGGGCAGAGAAGTTACACAATGTAGTATAAGACGAAAATCTAAATCAGTTGTCAGTATTTGAAAATTGGGTGATTTCATGTAACCATCCATACTTTCTCTAATTTAATTGACTATTATAAAACTTAGTCTTACTAGGTTAATTTTCTCCCATGGCAAGGCACAGCTGAAGGACTGCGACTGCCCCTTTTAGAAGTTGCACTTTCTACCTCGCAACCTCTTAGCCTTGACATTTGCACAACCTGCTGGCTTTCATGGACATTTAATTTTACCATGATAACTTTCGAGCCCTTTGATACTAATTCTCCCAGGCCTTCTCCGTCTGCTCTGTCTTTGTAATCCAGGACTACTGGAGCCTGCCTGCCTGGCTCAAATCTTAACTTGGAAACTAACTAGATGTGTAACCTTGGGCAAGCTGGTTAAACTGTTCTTGGCACAATTTGTTCATCTGAAAGAGTATACACATATAATGGCACCTATCTGGCAGGCTTGTGTGAAGAGGAAAGGAGTTAATTTAGTGCTTGGCTGTGTTAAGAACTCAATGACTGTTAGTTACTATATGGCTGGTTTCAGACCCGGGTCCTTTCAGGAAACTGAAACCTGCCATGATGAGCAGACACCACCATTTGGATAATGACCTCAGTAGCACTGCCACGCCAAAAATATCCGTAAGGAAATCTTTCCACTGGGGCATTTTGCTTTCTTTTTAAATACAAACATAGATTTTCATATCTTGCATTTAAACCTAACCTATAAATTTCTCTTATTCTCAAATATTTAAAGTTTCCCATTATCCAGAAAACAAGATGGCCAAGTGCTGTCATTGCTTCCCTACATAGCCTAATTTATTAGGAACATCTTATCTTCCAACAAGTCCCTCTCTTCTCATCCCTTTGCTCTAGCTACACCGGATCGCACACCATCTCCACTGATGCCATTTTTTATGTTTTCTGGTGGGGAATGCAATTCCTTAGCATCATGACCAGTGCCCAACATAGTACATGCCATAGAGTAGGTGCTCAGTAAATTTTTATTGAATACACGAATGAACAAATGGCGAACCGAGTGATCTAAGTTCTTCCCATCCTTATTTTTTAATACCAGCTCAATTAAATTCTTTTATCTGCCTTCTATGACATCATTGCCTCTCTTATTTCATTTTTTGTACTTCTAAGATTTTCACAATACACACATTTCTTTAGTGTTTGGGAACCCTATCTCCTACTAGAATCTACTGAGCTTCTAGAAGACAAAGAGTGCACATCTGTTCATTTTTGTGATTTTCCAAAATGGCTTGCAAAAAATCAGCGCTGCGCTTGTTAAAGTAAATGATGCTTCATCATTTCCAAACTCAACCATTGGTTAAAGAAAATCATCTTGTAGCCACAACTGGTTTGTTTCTATTTTTCTTATTCGCTGTGACTCCTCTCTCCTGAAACTAGCATTAACTGAAATAATTTCTCCTATTCCAATTAGTCAATAAGCCCCGAGCTTTCTTCCTAAAAATCAGTGTTTTACTTTGAATAAGGGTAGCTTCCTATACTTGCATCTCTATTTTTCAGTTCACCAAGCACAGAGTTTCTAGGTTAAAGTTTGGAAGAAAATTGTGTGTGTGTGTGTGTGTGTGTGTGTGTGTGTGTGTGTGTGTACTATGTGTGTATACCCTCTGCAGGTTTATAAATTTCATCTTTTTAAAGCCCAGTGGAATCACTGCAAAAATCCTTCTTCCACATTCTCAAGACTCTTCACAACCTGGATCAGTTCATGTCCATTGGTCTTTCCTGAATTTTTTTTTTTGTGGTACTGGGGATATTGAACCCAGGGGCATTCTACCTCCAAGCTACACTCCAGCCCTATTTTTTATTCTTCATTATTTGGCAACAGGGTCTCACTGAGTTGCAGAGAGCCTCACTAAGTAGCTGAGGTTGTTCACGAACTGTGATCCTCCTGTCTCAGCCTCCCAAATTCTGGGATTACAAGCATGTACCACCATGTCTGGCTCTGAACTTTCTAAACTAGCTTACTCCAAGTCCCTTCCAACTAGTGTTGGATACTCCCAGTTCATACATTTCATATACCTTTGTCTCCTATCCTCTCCACCAAAGGACACCTGCATAACAACAGCCCAGCATAAAACATCAAGTTTCAAATGCTAAAATACAGTTTCCTGGGATGCTTCTAAGGAAGCTCCAGGTAACTTGCCTTATTTCTAACATGCTATCTAAACCTACCTCATCACCTAAATAAACATTTTATTCTTCCTTCTTACAATTTTCTCCAATATCCCCAAATCTGCCCCCCCCTTCAGAAGTCCTGTTGAACTACCCTGCTTTTATCAGACACATTTAAGTTGATTCTTCTTTAAGTTGGCCCAGAGATGTTGGAACTAAATTGGTACCATTAAAGAAAACAAAAAGAATCAATGAGAAAAAACAAGTGTTTGTTACTGTATGAGACTGTGAGGCAGGAAGATATGACTAAGATGCAGGAAATTATGACCGCTAATTGCTCAGTAAAATGTCATTAACTAAAAATTAAGAAGTGGGAATGAAATGGATCAATTTATAATACTAAAAAAAGGAGGCACACTACTTAATTTTTTTTTCCAAAACACTGCTCCAATAAGGCTGAATTGGTATAAGGCAGAAAGGAATTACCAGAGGAAAAAATACTAAAACAATATGGTACTGCCACATCGTCACTTCAAACATAAGAACCTACTATAAATCTCAAGGCACAAGGGATTTAATACAAAATATGTCACCAGCCATAAACCTATGCATAGAGATGTCTTTATAAAAGGATGGATAAATACGTGATGAATGTATTTATCATGAAGCTTGGTTGCATTAGCAACTTTTAATTGTTTCCTGCAGAACCTTTTCTTCCTTCATTCAAACACTGATCATTTTAAATTCTGAGTTTGTGCTGGGCACGGTGGCACGCACTTGTAATCCCTGCTCTTGGGAGGAGGAGACAGGAAGATCACGCAGGTTTGAAGCCAGCCTCGCTGGCAAATAAATAAATAAATAAATAAATTCTGAGTTTGAACAAAAGCACTACGAAATGCACCATTTTGACTTGAGCACAAATGTTTCATGGGCTGTAGTCTGACTTGGCAAAAATGTTTCTTTACTGAGTTCATTCAGAATGTAAGGATGCCCTTTGTGGGAAATGCTTAAAACATTCTGGTGTCATCAAATCATTTTAGAGCTATCTTTTAGGAAGAAAAAAAAAAAAGAATGTGCTATACTCTTATATGTTTATTTCTCTTTGCTTCTGCCACAAGAAACAATTTTTATTTTTTATCAGACCAAAAGCGGCTGCTTCCATCATCTCCTGCTTTTCACCTGCGCCAGCTGCTTCCAATTACCTGCTTCCACCTGCAAGACCTCATCTAGTAATCGTGAGATTGGTTCCTGTTTCAAAAACAACCAGGAGAGTGACCCAGGCCTGGGGCAGAAGGCTGCACCAGCGAGGAGCAAGAGTCTTGCACCAATTTAGTTTCCTGCCTGATTGTCCTCCCCTGAAATTCTCAGTTCCCCACTTTTGCCATGGTTTCTGATTGCTTCTACGTTTCCAGTTTTTAACAGCGTGTCTTCCCATTTACAGTACCATCTTGCCTTCTCTATCCATGGATATTCTAGAATCCTTACATGCTGGAACTAAAGGATTTGTAGAAGACAAATCACAAACCCAGAAAAGTCATGAAGATTATAAGATCTCATTCTGACAAAGACTTATATGTTGGGCTGTATTCTATTTTTCATTTTCATTTATTTTTATTTTTGATAGTTGGGTTGAACCTCAGCCCTCTTACTTTTTTTTTTTTTTTTTAGTTTGAAACAGGGTCTTGCTAAGTTTCTGAGTCTTTGCTAAGTTGATGGGACTCATAGACCCATTTCCCCCTTTTAGATAAATTTGAGATAGTTCAACCAAACAGAATCCAGTTTCTGAGGATACCAATGCATACTGACTTCCTGCCTGCTGCCTTTCTATGCTTCAACTTTAATCTCCCTACCTGCTTTCAATGCCTATTCTTGCTCTAATCTTAGGATATTTGGGATGACAAATATATTGATGTATAATGGTATTTCTCAATGTAACCCCCCCCCATCAGAACCAACCAGGAGTGCTTGTTTAAAAATGTGGTTTCTTTCTGCCACATCCTAAACCCACTAAACCTAAGTCACTAGAGTTGTAAGTTCCAGGAATCTTTATTTCTAGCAAGGTCCTCTGCAGCACGCTAAGAAATCTGAGGCTTGAGAATCACTTCTAGTCTTTTAGCTCCAGCTGGACTATGACTTTCTGGGTTTTGTTACAAATTCTTTATCAAACCTACCAGCTATACCTTTTGGCCATTCTAGCTCCCAAGAACTTTAGTTCTGCAATAGAAACATGAAATGAAATTGAGTTTCCACGATTTATACTGAATGTAATAAAATTTCACATACTTAGGTAGATTTTCCATCTATATGTCAATTTGTTTTGATCCTTTTCAATAATTTATAAAAATTTTTAAGAAAATGCCCACATTATGCATTTTGAAAACTCATAGACTAAAAGCATTTGATTAAAAGACAGAAGAAATGAAAATTAAAATAAAACACGCAAAAAATTGTGTCTAAGTGTAAATGTGATCACAAACAGTTGTCATTTAACCTGCTTGGTATTCTTCTGTTGGGATAAACAAACCTAGTTCCGCCTTTATTTTAATCTTAAATAATTCCAGGTTTCTTTTGGGGATAACAACACAATTGTACTTTAGTTTGATGTCCTTGAATGCCATATCTTATATGTATCAGAGGAAATATTATTAGCACCATTCAAAAATAATTCCAGTTCTTTAAAGCACATACAAGCATTTTCTCTGTTTTCTGATCAAATACTTAAGAAAAAAAGGAAACTTATGTTCAATGTCACCTACTATGAAATCACTGTACAGAGATCTGAGTCCCTTGGTTTACTTTCATAATTGTTGTCAAAGTTAAAATGTACTAAACCTTTGAAAACAGAAACGAAAATGTCTCAACTTTCCAAATCACATAAAAGAGAATGCATTTTATGCTTGCTTTGCAGGCCTCTGATGTCTTTTCCTTTCAAGTATGCTAAATTACCGACGTGCCACAATGACTCACATAAAAGGACCACGCAAAATGCTCTTCACTTACCAAAGAAGATATATGGACTCATTATAATAAAGCACAATTAATTTTCATTTATATAAACTGAACAACAACAATACTAGCAAAGAACCGTCTTAGCCGTGTGCCAAATCTTTCCTAAGGAAGAGTCCAAACAGGTTCGCAGGATTTCATTAGTGTATTTTATCCTTTTCTACCAACCACATTGCTCATATTGCTTTAGATGTTCTCGTTATTCTTCTGATGTTTGAGAAATGACAAAATTAGAGAAGAGGGATCTGATAAAGATACAGCAAGGCACAAAAGCTGTATGGATAATTGCCTTCGCAAATGCAGTTCAGCCCTCATCTCTCCTAATTAGCCTCATTACCATACTTTAAGACAGACTAGCAGTCACTCAAGAAGCTGCTCTTTTCTGTCAGAAGTAGCGCTGACAGCCAAATGGACAACATATGGAAAAAGATCCTCTCTCCACAGTTGTCCAGGCCCTGGGCCTTTGGTAGAAAACTCAGGCCTGAGAGTTTCCCAAATGCTATCCTCCAGGTGTCTCTGGGTCAAGGACAGAAGGGACAGAACAGTGCACCTGAAAGGCTTCTCTCACCCCTACCCTTTACCACAAACAGCCTCAGGAGTTCAGGTGTTAGCTAACAAAAATTTGACCCTTTTCTCAAATAATTCAGAAAGTCCAACAAGCACATTAATTCTGGTAGGTTTTTTTTTTAATATTTCTTCACTACTAACTATAATGAAACTCTAATGCTTGGATACCCTATGCTATTAATTTGCCCTTGAAATAATTGTGACATCTCCTGAAATTCCTTCTCAGAGGCCAAGTGTAAGGACTTACTGATCACCCTTTGAGATTTTAAATCTCAAATGTATTCAGTTTTAAATACTAATTAACAACAACAACAAACAACAACAGGGTAGCCGGGTGTGGTGGCATATCCTGGTAACCCCAGCATTCGAGAGGCTGAGACCTGAGGATCTTGGTTCACTGACACCCTCAGCTACTTAGTGTGGTTCTCTGCAACTTAGTGAGACCCTGTTTCAAAATAAAGAATAAAAAATGGCAGGGGCTGTATCGGAAGTTGAATGCCCCTGGGTTCCATCCCCAGACCCGCAAGCAAAAAAAAAAAAAAAAAAAAAAACCAAAAAACCCCCAAATTGTCAAGTCACCTTTGATTACTGCAAAACTGTCAATATAGACAGACTCATCTGTTAGAGAGACCACTCTGGAACACGGAAAAAGAAGGAGACAGCTGGAGATAGGGCTGAGATTCTTTTTTTTTTTTATTTCTGGGAGCCTCACTATATATATTTTATTTTCTAATTTCTAAGAACAAACTTTGATATAACTTAAAAGTGATAGCTCTTTGATTACATTAGTCCTAATTATCATATGATTCATTCCTTTCATTCTAAAGAAGGCAAAATGTTTCAGTAACGTCAAGCAATTTAACTATTAAGCACTTCAATAGTACCTTTCCAGGCCCACTTGTTTAAACAATCACAGATACCTTTCTTTTTCTCTGATCACTTTTCCAGTTCTCTATAGAGGATTTTTGCTAGGTTTTATTTTGCCTTTGCACTGCAAACACCACAAAGCAGTCTCAATGGCAAAAAAATCAGGGAAATGGATTTTCTGCACTTTGCAGTTTGGGGAAACTAACAGTCCATTCAGTGTGACTGCAAAATACCCCGAAGGCCAATATTTACTAAGCATGGCACACACACAGGAGCCTTGTTAAAAATCCACAACAAATCTCTCATTGCAAACAAATCCAAAGGCTTCAGAGCTCCTGCAACTGTCTGAGTAATGTTGATTTTGACAGCAGAAAGCTGCTTTCTCACTAATCCAGCATCTAGCTAGAGGCCTGTTGGCCCCACATCAAGATATCATGATTTCTTCTCAGTATCCACTGCTTCATTTTCCTTTTGTAACCATCTATCAGAGATGAAGAGTACAGTATAAAGGTGGGGTTTTCTTAGCTGCCTGTCTACACACTAACTGTTTAACTACAACGGTCTAATAATGACATAAATAATTACTGCTGGATTACCATCAGACTGTTGGGAAAAAAAATAAGAGTCAGTGGCATTCCCAGATAACAGGAAAAACTTTAAAATGAATAACACTTTAAAATTCATGTTGCCTACCCT